>NC_067249.2:210254694-210879694 GCF_019359855.2 Lolium perenne
GCAAGGTCCATCTGGCAACAAAATAAACAAAAAGGATTAATATTTATGATTTTTTATGAGAAAATTAGCAACTGGCAATCAAGACAATACAAGAAAAAAAGAAGCATACAATGTCATGTTGATTGCCAATATCTTCCAGAAAATCATATTGAATAATATTGTGAACAACGGCTTCATCAAGAGGTTCTAAATGAGCTACTGGCAGATTATCAACCACTGCAATAACTGCCTCCACTACTGCTGGAATAATTGCTAGACCATCACTATATGGAGTAAGAGAAATGTTCCGAAGCTGGATAATAATAAAAAATTAGTTAACACAAGGTCAAAAAGACAGCAAAAAAGTGAGATGAATAAACAAACATGTAGTAACAACAAAGAATCTGTTCTAAATTTACCATCATGGAGTAACGTAAAAAGAGATGTGTCTAAAAAAAGAAAAGAAAAGATATCAATAGAGGAGATAATCGATAATCTGCTATAACCATACAGAAAATCATCAAGAAGTATGGAGAAAAACATAAACCTTGCTCACTGAATTTGTGATACACTTGAACCAATAGTACCTTAGAGAGTAGTGGTATTTAATATTTTATTGTTCATTCTATGAGGCTCTGCTGGTGGATATGAGAGACAAACTTGTATACGAACAAGACTATGCAGCGAGCAAAAATGGCGAAGGTTCCACCACGTTGCTAACTAAAGACACATATTTAGAGCTATACCAGTATTCCAAAATTATATCATGACATAAAACCCAAAAAAAAAGCCTAAAAACATCATGACTTACGAGATGCAAAAATAAACAACACAGTATTAGATAAGCTATGCAAAAACAAAAACATTCAGCCAAAGCACTATAATAGCAGATGAAAGGCGTTTGAGTGTAGCTAGCATGGGTGTGAGATGTTGGGCAGCGGCTGGCCACAAAGGAAGCTTAGGAGAATGTCCAAACGTTATGCATCCTAGCAAACCCCCCCTAAAAAAATCATATGAAAAAAACCCACTAGTAATGGCTTGCTTTGCAAAACCAAAAAAAAAAAATGCATTCAATCAGGCTGATATCTTGCTAGGAAGGCAATAGAGGTTCATTGAAATCCTCGGGCAATATGGCTAAATGCACAGAACGTAACAAACTGTTGATTCTAGCAACAGCAAGAGAAGTTTTTAGAAATTCCCGATGCTAACATTTGACTAACCTGAAGCAACTCTTCTATGTAGTACGAATTATGAAAAACATGAATTCAGTGTACCAGCTGACAAAAAAACTTTACCTACATTTTCCATTGCTATATGTCTAGACTTGAAGAATTCATTCTTGTATGTCTAGACTTGAAGAATTCATTCCTGTATGTCTACACTTGAAACAGGAAACTTTTTATGTTATGCAGGTTCGTTTTCATTGTAGATTCGTTTTATTTCTTCTGGGTAATGCAGAAATTTATTCTGTTGAATATATATACAAGGTCATCCAGAAAAGTAACTGTCTGAAACAGAAGAAGTGAGAAATCGCCCTCGAAGGAAACGGTAAAACGACCTGTTGTTCAGAGCCTTGGCTGAACCCTATCTCCCGCTACAGTGCAGATAGACGATTTCTGAAACTCCCCTCGCGAACCATCTCGCCGCCGCGAGATCCGGTCGATTCCTCGCCTCCGGCGGCCGCTCCGGCGGCGGGAGGGCGGGGAATCGCCGGATCCCGGCGTGTACATAGTGTAGGTTCCCGTAGGTGGCTCCCCGGCGGCGTTTTGGTGACGGCGGCGCGGTCGGTGTGGCCTTTTGCGGAGGCGGGCGTCATCACCGGTGGTGGTGCTCTCAGGAGCGCGGCCGCGGCCCGGCCTCCTTCCTGGTGCTCGCGGCTCGGTGGAGCTGTGGTGTGCCTTCTTCCCGTGCCGGAGATCGAGGAGCGGCGACTCCGGTGTTTGAAGCTTCGGAAGCGGCGGGTGATGCGAACCAGATCGACGGCGTCGGCGGCGTTGTGGGGCGGAGGCTCTTCGGAGCTGAGGTCCGTCGACTTCCCGTCCGCCATGGGACTCCTTCCAATCCAAGGTTTCAGAGGAGGAGCGGCGGCGGCGCGCCAGCGGCACGTCTTCTTCGGCGACGACGACGTTGAGGTCCTTCAGGACTGGGTTGTAATTTTCTTGTTTTTCAGGGACTGTTCTGTAAGGACTCTGGTTTAATATCACCTGTTTCTTCTCGCAAAAAAAAAAAGAAGAAGTGAGAAATCAGTAGAATACTAGTACAGATGCCCGTGCGTTGCTACGGGTTTCTCAAATTTATTTGTCAATGCACATATATAATTCACAACTCACTATAAAAATTCAAAACCCAGCGAATCAACGAAAAGGGTGGGTCACTATTTTTCCTCATAACATGTCAATACAATACATGCAAAACTCCACGTGTCTGAAAAAAAAGCCACAATATATTCCACAACCCAGTAAGATTATATCTCGTTTAAAGCATGTTTTGATAACTGATATAATTGACATCATTTATATATGAAATAAGCACTCTACTAATACATTTGTATTAATAATATATCTACTCCTCAATACTCCTTAGATATTTGTACACCTAGTATATTGATTCACAAAATGTCATTGCCACAACAACATTCTCCTTTTAGTGATATCTTTTTCATGCCACAACATTTGAGCAAGAGCTCGTCTCTTTTTTCTCTTCAATCTCCCATCCCGCCCCATGGCCCATTATTTCTTCATCTCTCCCGTGCTCTCAATTTCTTCCATCTCCAGGGTTTAACTTGGTGCTACTGGACATGGAAGGCATAATCTTCCTTCCATTCAGTCCTTCCATTTTTCTCTAAGATTGCTACTCACTTGTTACTCTCCATCATATCTTCGAGAGCAGAAAATATTGTTCTTCCTCTACCCACACATGGACATGAAAAATGTTTCACAGCGAATGTTTGGTGGTGCGCAAATATTCATCACTTTTATTCTCTTATCATCTTATTGTCAAGCCAATTACATTCACATGGACCTTGACAACCAGCTATTTTTCACCTATTTTTCACCTGATCTTCAAACATAATATCCATCTCTCTAAAAACAATGGCTTGGAGGAAAAATAAGAAAGAATACACACATTTGTTGCCTTAGCTTCTGTAGAGCTCAAGGTGCTTGAAGATGATCAAAAGTCAAAAGCTAGGACGATAGTGTAGTGTATCACTAATTCACTATGTATTTCTAAGCCTACACTCCTGTTATATTTTGAATAGCTTGAAAATCGTCCCAATTTTCATTACAGTAAGGTGGTCAAGGGACTGCAACTACAAATACACATAAGGATTTCATATTCAGGAAATACTGTCTTCAATCAATCTTCAACTATAGCTGAAATGAACCACCACCCATGAAGCCGGGTGCACTTCTCATTTTCATTTTCCATCCATAAATCATAACTCGACTTGAATCACATTACTGATATTCATATCATTTCATCAAGAAACCTCAATTATTTAACACAACTAAGTTTTTTCAAGCCCATGCCTACATGTTGTAAATATAAGAAAACACAGTGGTTTTTCAAGACAAAAAATTGTTTTTATTCACTTCGCATGTTACCGTGTACAGTGCATGTTGTGATTAATACAAGCAATGGAAAAAATATTTCAAGATCAAGTAAATTTTATATACAGTTTAGCCAAACTTGAAAGCTGATAGTAAATATTTCTGTAAATTTGTTACAAAGCTCCAGATATTCAATTAACATCTGGACAGAGAAACAAAGAACATGTACAATGGCTCTATATGTGACAAACTCCTTCTTTGCTATACTGTTCCCCCACTCATGAGATCTTTCAGTCCATAAATAAACCTAGATAATAAACCTCTGCTGGATTGCAGGATTCAAATAACATGCAGCTCACATCGGAGGTGCACAACAATAATTTAGCTAATAAACGAGACAAGGGAATAGGAAAATACTCGGTAAAATTTGCACACGTGTGCCACATTTCTTCCAATACAAGTTTTATAGATACTGACATCACAGCTTAGTTAGCCTTTCCATATCTGATATATCACACAAATGCACACGCATTTTAATATTCAAAGGAGTTTAAGTTCTGCAATTTTCAGTAAGTACAGATATTTTCAGCAAATACAGATTCCAGGAGACCTAAACTGACCAGATAGGGGTGGCTTTGAGTTGTCGGCGTTGATATAAGCAGTGTATAAGATGACGATGGCCTCTGTGAAGCAACTTGAGACATCAAGTATATGTCTGCTCCTATGTTCCAGATTCTAAGAGATCTCATTGAAGAACCAGTTGAGCATAAGACTACCTCAATGTGTTAGGTCAGGTTAGGTAAAGTATGTTACCGAGCGGGAAGGTCAGGAAAAAAGGAAGATCAAGCAGGGAAGGTCGGATCCGGGCCTCCATGTCTAGTTATCGGGCACCTATGCCTAGTCCAATCCTACAAGAGTGCTCTCATCCATTTCCATTTTACACAGGTGACTCCACACCTGCATGTCATAGGACAGAGTGAACAAACACAGGCTACTAATTTCCCATATTTTATATGATAGTGAAGTTTTTACAGAATCTAACATAAAAGTTTGCTGCATACAGTAGAAAGAAGAGATCGAGCTTCGGATACGAACATACTGTCAAATATAGTTCCTCCAGGGAGGGCATAACTTTAATGATGAACAATGTCCATGTGAGATCATACCCCTCCAGGGATTTCATCTAGATTCACATACCTTAGTTGGCAAAAAATAGATGACAGAATTCTCGTAAGGCACTCTAGCTGAACACGATCCGGCAATATAATAATAAAAGTAAAGATGATGATAAACAAAACGAAGCCACATACCTACAACTAAGAAAAGGAACAACTTGTCTTACCTTCTTGCATTTAAATCCCAGGTCTCACACATATGCACCACAAAGAAACTTACTTAACTCAACCATCGTTTGCCTTCTCAGATGGCCAATCACCCATCTACAGCTGGCAATGCACATTTTTTTTCTTCGACTGAAAAGGGAGGCAATACAGTATGACACATAAAGGATAAGAATCTGAAGCAATAGACATATATATATATGCTATAAATGATTGATCATTAATTTTCCAACAACCTGAAAGGAGATCTACCTAAAGAAGAATTTTGAGAATATTTTCAGAGAGATGCCCATTTTTTCTTTTGTGTGAACAAGACCACCGAACGCTGGTTGACAATTAATAACAGCTAAATGCATCTTTCTACTTCAAATTGACATGTTCAGACTTCAGACTGCCATTATATTTCCATCAGAGACTTGAACCATGAACTTATATTATACTCAGCCATCGTTTGCCTTCTCAGATGGCCAATCACCCATCTACAGCTGGCAATGCACATTTTTTTTCTTCGACTGAAAAGGGAGGCAATATAGTATGACACATAAAGGATAAGAATCTGAAGCAATAGACATATATATATATGCTAAAAATGATTGATCATTAATTTTCCAACAACCTGAAAGGAGATCTACCTAAAGAAGAATTTTGAGAATATTTTCAGAGAGATGCCCATTTTTTCTTTTGTGTGAACAAGACCACCGAACGCTGGTTGACAGTTAGTAACAGCTAAATGCATCTTTCTACTTCAAATTGACATGTTCAGACTTCAGACTGCTATTATATTTCCATCAGAGACTTGAACCATGAACTTATATTATATTCCGATGGTATAATTCTTGCGAAAAAGAAGAACATGACATCACATTGGTTTACACTTTATATATCCACTGTATAATTTAAACTTGTTTTAAAATGTATGCCCTCCATCTGGATTCTTGAATCTATCATCCTAAGTTAATTAGGTATAGCATTGACAGGAAAACATTCAAGCAAACATGTGGTGGATATTCCTTATTCCAAATAGTTCAATTTGGATAGTGAGTAACCTAGAATATTGGAAAGGTGTAATGTTTGGAAACTTCCATGAGTTGGTGGATGAGAATTATTCACCTGCTCCATTGTGGGTGTGATTTTTTTTGGAGTGTTGTATAGTAGTTTGGGGCTGGGCTCGTGTGTATGTAGGCTGCTGCATGTGACGGCCAAAAACAGCAGAGAAGAAACACTAATAGCTTCAGTCTTCTGGATTCCATGCTAGAGAGATATTTATTTCAACATGTTAAGGTCAACGAGTGAGCACCATGACACAAGCTGACAAACAACAAGGGGATATACAGATACTTCTCTTTTTTCAGTTGATCATAGATTTTAAAATCAATAGTGTATAGAAGAGTACAAAGGAAAGGTATTTACAAACTTTCCATGAGATTCCTAAGGACGTGGACGATGTTAGGCACTAATATAGAAAATGTAGCATCATCTCCAGTGAACGAAGTTGTGCTGCTACCTGACACCCAACAATCATCGCTTCATCATGCATCGTAAAAGCCAGAGCGCTTTCTACCGCATTACATTGACGCACTCTAATTCCATATGAGTCCCCAATGTGCATACCAGCCTTGCTAACAAGGTAAATCATAGAGCATCAATAACTTGAAAAATCTGCAGCAATTAGTAACAGTTAATTCGGCTAACCTCCCATATCCACAAGACGTGCTTGGATCCCATCTTCCCGTGCTTCAGTTCAGAGTACAAAACATGCTTCAATTCGTCCACATGTAATGACCTAAAATTCACTGCAAGAACACATGGTGAATGCTCTCGTTGCTGCAGATTAGAGAGATGGATAGACATGAGGACGAGGAGGAAGAGGAGGGGGAAGATCGGATCTCGGCATCCATTGCTGCTCTTTCTCGCAATTTGTCCAGGGGGAGGTGGTGACAGCCCGTTCCGCGCGGTGGTGATGGTGACGGCCAGATCTGGCGGCCGGTGTGAGGAGGCGATGGAGGGGAAGGTGTTAGTGGCGCCGGGTGCGGGGAAGAGGGCCGGTGTGTCACCCAAGTGTAGCAGGATGAGGCGTGGAGGGTGAGGTGCGGGAGGAGAATGGGTAGGCACATGCACACGATCTTGGATGATGATGGCGAGCTCGGACGGCCGGGCATGGAACACGCCAGCGACCTCCGGGTGCTGCGCCATGTCGGGGCTTCCCTGGTCGCGCGTGAAGGACGAAGGAGATCGGCAGGGTGGCTAGGGTTGGATAGGGAGGGATCGCCAGGGGGAGAGAAGAGCGAGGGGTGCGACGAACATTCTGATGGGCCTGGCTGAAGCGGCCCATACCGAAGCGGAAGACGAGTACGACCAAAGACGACGAAAACGTTTGACGTATTGGGAGGTTGGCAGAATAAGGAACATGTTCCTCCTTTTTAAATAGTGTAGATGAAACCAATCAAATAAAACAGCACCGTCACTAAACGAAACGAACAACCCAACTAGCCGGAAACATGGGGGGCGAACAAAGACCGAACGGCGTACAGAAGGCAACAAAGAAACTGGGCCAAGCCCATTTACGACCAGTGGGTGTGCGGCACCTAGTCTGTGCCGACCAGGTCGGTGTATATCACCTCCCTTTCCCGGTCCAGTCTCTGTTACCGTATCATGCTCGGGCTGGACCTGCCTTCTCTCCTAGTCCTAGCAATATATTGGCTTTTTTTAGAACTGCAATATATTGGCTGGGCCTACTAGATAGTATGATAGCCAGGCCGCAGGGAGACGAGTCATTCCAACTTCCAAGTGGCTGCCTTTCGTTTGTTGGCCGTTTTCCGTCCTAGACCGGCTCAAAAGGTTCGGTCGTCTATTCGGCCCGTAGACGATAAGAACCAGCATGCATGCAAAATATAGGTAATTTTTTTTTCTCGACGAGGTTGAAACCCGGCGTCTCCAACAAAGTGATGCACACAACCTAATTTGCTAAAGCTGATGCAAGGCAACAATGTGAAATCATCAAAACATACACTACATCACATACACATGGAATAATCATAACAAGGTATTAATTTAACACCTACATGATCACTCATATATAGATGAGGTACCGGCAGGTATAGACGATTTGTATTTCGAAATTGTTGTAGGTCGCTGATAAGTATAATTCCTCCAAAGCTAACTAATATCGTCATGTTCTGCCAGTTCTCCACCGAATGAAGATGTGTCCCGATTAAACAACATTGTATCGTGGCTGCCTATAAACAAGGAGATAATAAGTAAAAGTAAAAAGGGGTACATTTAGATTCATGCAGTTGCGTACTATACGTTGTGTACACGGTGTTCCCATGTGCTAATACTTGCCATACCTAGTAGACGGAAGGCTCGAAATGAGCCTGACTTTAAATTAACGAAGCCATCAATCGATCAGGAGTTACACCATAAGTTACAACACACACAACATAAACCAAACACTAACAACAAAAGATAACACAAAGAGCGCAACCAAGCGCCATGTTGAGGGAGCCTTGTCTTCTCTTGCACCGGTGATACGTCTCAAACGTATCTATAATTTCTTATGTTACATGCTACTTTTATGATGATACTCACATGTTTTATACACATTATATGTCATTATTATGCATTTTCCGGCACTAACCTATTGACGAGATGCCGAAGAACCAGTTGTAGTTTTCTGCTGTTTTTGGTTTCAGAAAACCTACAAAGAAAATATTCTCGGAATTGGACGAAATCAACGCACAGGGTCTTATTTTTCCACGAAGCTTCCAGAAGACCGAAAGGATCACGAAGTGGGGCGACGAGGCGCCGCCACACTAGGGCCGCGCGGCCAAGGGTGGGGCCGCGCCGCCCTAGCGTGTGGGGCCCCTGTCAGCCCTCCGACTCCGCCCTTCCGCCTACTTAAAGCATTCGTCGCGAAACCCTCTGTACCAAGAGCCACGATACGGAAAACCTTCCAGAGGCGCCGCCGCCAATCCCATCTCGGGGGATTCAGGAGATCGCCTCCGGCATCCTGCCGGAGAGGGGAATCATCTCCCGGAGGACTCTTCATCGCCATGATCGCCTCCGGATCGATGTGTGAGTAGTTCACCCCTGGACTATGGGTCCATAGCAGTAGCTAGATGGTTGTCTTCTCCTCATTGTGCTATCATGTTAGATCTTGTGAGCTGCCTATCATGATCAAGATCATCTATTTGTAATGCTACATGTTGTGTTTGTTGGGATCCGATGAATATTGAATACTATGTCAAGTTGATTATCAATCTATCATATATATGTTGTTTATGTTCTTGCATGCTCTCTGTTGCTAATAGAGGCTCTAGCCAAGTTGATACTTGTAACTCCAAGAGGGAGTATTTATGCTCGATAGTGGGTTCATGCCTCCATTGAATCTAGGACAGTGACAGAAAGTTCTAAGGTTGTGGATGTGATGTTGCCACTAGGGATAAAACATCGATGCTTTGTCTAAGGATATTTGCGTTGATTACATTACGCACCATACTTAATGCAATTGTCTGTTGTTTGCAACTTAATACTGAAAGGGGTTCGGATGATAACCTGAAAGTGGACTTTTTAGGCATAGATGCATGCTGGATAGCGGTCTATGTACTTTGTCGTAATGCCCTGATTAAATCTCATAGTACTCATCATGATATATGTATGTGCATTGTTATGCCTTCTTTATTTGTCAATTGCCCAACTGTAATTTGTTCACCCAACATGCTATTTATCTTATGGGAGAGACACCACTAGTGAACTGTGGACCCCGGTCCATTCTTTACATCTGAAATACAATCTACTGCAATTGTTCTTTACTGTTCTTTGCAAACAAACATCATCATCCACACTATACATCTAATCCTTTGTTTACAGCAAGCCAGTGAGATTGACAACCTCACTGTTACGTTGGGGCAAAGTACTTTGATTGTGTTGTGCAGGTTCCACGTTGGCGCCGGAATCCCTGGTGTTGTGCCGCACTACACTCCGTCACCAACAACCTTCACGTGTTCCTTGACTCCTACTGGTTCGTTAACCTTGGTTTCTTACTGAGGGAAAACTTGCTACTGTACGCATCACACCTTCCTCTTGGAGTTCCCAACGGACGTGTGTCTTGCACGCATCAAGCTCTTTTTCTGGCGCCGTTGCCGGGGAGATCAAGACACGCTGCAAGGGGAATCTTTACTTTGTTTTTGTCTTGCTTTACTTTATTTACTGCTTTGTTTGCTCTTTATATCAAAAACACAAAAAAATTAGTTGCTAGTTTTACTTTATTTACTGTCTTGTTCTCCATATTAAAAACACAAAAAAATTAGTTACTTGCATTTACTTTATTTAGTTTGCTTTATTTACTACTGCTAAAATGGGTACTGTTGAGAATACTAAGTTGTGTGACTTCACTAGCACAAATAATAATGATTTCCTATGCACACCTATTGTTCCACCTGCTACTACAGCAGAATTTTTTGAAATTAAACCTGCTTTACTAAATCTTGTTATGAGAGAGCAATTTTCTGGTGTTAGTTCTGATGATGCTGATGCCCATCTTAATAATTTTGTTGAACTTTGTGAAATGCAAAAGTATAAGGATGTAGATGGTGATATTATAAAATTGAAATTGTTTCCTTTCTCCTTAAGAGGAAGAGCTAAAGATTGGTTGCTATCTTTGCCTAAGAATAGTATTGATTCATGGACTAAATGTAAGGATGCTTTTATTGGTAGATATTATCCTCCCGCTAAAATTATATCTTTGAGAAGTAGCATAATGAATTTCAAGCAATTAGATAATGAACATGTTGCTCAAGCATGGGAAAGAATGAAATCTTTGGTGAAGAATTGCCCTACCCATGGACTAACTACTTGGATGATCATCCAAACCTTCTATGCAGGATTGAATTTTTCTTCGCGGAACCTATTGGATTCAGCTGCTGGAGGTACCTTTATGTCCATTACTTTGGGGGCGGCAACAAAGCTTCTTGATGATATGATGATAAATTACTCTGAATGGCACACGGAAAGAGCTCCACAAGGTAACAAGGTAAATTCTGTTGAAGAAACCTCCTCCTTGAGTGATAAGATTGATGCTATTATGTCCATGCTTGTGAATGGTAGATCTAATGTTGATCCTAATAATGTTCCTTTAGCATCATTGGTTGCCCAAGAAGAACATGTTGATGTGAACTTAATTAAAAGTAATAATTTCAACAATAATGCTTATATGAATAATTCTGGTAACAACTATAGGCCATATCCTTCTAATAATAGTAATGGTTATGGTAATTCTTATGGGAATTCTTACAACAATAATAGGAATGCACCCTCTGGTCTTGAAGCCATGCTTAAAGAATTTATTAGTTCCGGGCAAGCCTGAGACCTGTGAAACATCATCTCCTCTGAAAGAACAAGGGGCGCTCATTCCTTGCAAGATCTATGCGCGGCGGAACACTGATGCCAATGTTGTAGAACTGATGGAAGTTGAGACTGCACATGTTCACAAGGGATTGTTGCACGTCTTGGATTTACTATAGCTCAGCTCACTGCAGCAGCTGTTGTTGGTCCGTTGAAGCCATGTTCTGTATCTCCTCATATTGATGCCGACAGTCGGTAGGATCCTAGTCCATGCCATGATTGTCAAAGCAGATGCCGGCAATGACTTATCAATTAGGCCTTGCTCTAGCACCATGTTTACAGTTGATCCCTTCAATTATTGCTCCAAAGAATGAAATAGCCAAAGAATTTAACGAATTGATATTCAAATGTTTGCTTGAATTGTCGTGGTGAAGTCGGAGCTCGCCAGCACTTGAGGAGGGATAACCCAGTCCAGCACCTCTGTTACTGTCGACACCACGTTTGCCGCTAGCACCCCGTTGTGCTTTTTTTTTTTTTTTGGATTGCAGGGGCCACATGGCCCCCAATTTCATTTAGCCATAGCAAAACTTTCACTTCTTTGTTCATATATTCTGAAGAATCCCCCCAATGAAACAGGGCTTGGTAAAACACCATTGACGATTGGTAGAATGGTAGGAGAGCAGCGGCCTCATCTCTTCTCCATGACATTACAAGCATCAGGCGATTTCCTGGCGAGCTCATCTAATACAATCCAGCACGCTGTCGGCATCATGTCAGTTTTTTTCTGGCCCTCGCACTGTTGGCTCCAAGCATGCCTTGCAACCTCTTGGTCGCCCTCCTCCTCCTCTGCTCCATAGGCAAGATAAGGCGCATCCCCGGGTTTGCCGCCGCTGCCGTACCGAGGTCGACCACGGGGTCCGTTATGGCCCTCGACCGTATTCACCGTCGGCGCGCCCCGACCTCCGCCGTCCCTTCACGCAACCTGTCTCAACCCTGGCTCCTCCTTAGCCTTCGCATCGTTTCCTTTCGTTGCCGTTCACTTCCAATAAGAGGAGTTGGGGAAGGTGCGCGTGATTTTTTTGAGGAATCCCTTCGTTCTCCTCTTTTCTCACGGCGGCGGCGATGCGGGTAGGGTGGGTTGGCGGTTTGTTTCCTACTCGCACGGGGACAGGTGGAGGGCGTGCGATTCCGTGATTCTCTTCCTTCTCTTCTCCAATTATCTCGCTTGAGGGAACCTTGCATGGACGGATGGACCGGACAAAGCCGTGTTTTTTAGCGATTAAAACCAACTAACGATGGGACAGTTTTTTTTTTTTTTGACGTATGATGGTTTTTTAACTTATGGACACCACCGATTGGAAACTAACAGTAAAGAATGTTAGAAGTAATCGAGAGGCAAACGAGAGAGACAACAAAATGATTCAACTGTTCCATTCCATTGATGATTCTGAGTATATATACACTGGGAAGAGACACGAGTAAGAGTCGCGTCTGTTCGAGAGGGTGCGAGGAGGGTCGCGACTGTTGGCGAAGCAACCGTCATAGATAATTACAAGAGGGAGGATTATCCCTTTAATTAACCTATTAATTAATTCCTAACACTCCCCCTAATCCTTCCTTGACCTTGCGATCGATCATCTCTGAAATCATCTTTGGAATCATCTCCTCCAAAAACCCTGTGGGAAAAATATGAGGAGAGTAGGGTGTATGATATGTTGCTAAAACTCCTTTAAACCCAGTGGGAAAATAAGGAGAAAATGGTGCAACATATAATGGTTGGATATGCTGTTAAAACTCCTTCGAAACCCAGTGGGAAAATAAGGAGAAAATGACACAACATATAATTGGTATTGTCTCTTTGTTAACTCAATATGAGAAAAACCTTGTAAAAGGGAAAAATCCCATAGAGTTTAGAGAACAATATATGTCGTATATACTTTCCTAAAAACCCCGGTGGGGAAAACAGAAAATATGACATATCATCTTGTGTTGATATTACCTCATTAAAAACCTTGATGAGAACCTGTATAGTAAACTCATAAAAGGAAAAGAGTGTAATATGATGCTTTGAACATGATTGATTCAGGAAGATACTCCCCCTGATTCTTGCAAATTTGGAAGACGTCACATACCAATTCCATAAAATACTTATGGAATGCTGAAGTTGGTAGAGACTTCGTGAACAAACCAATGACATTATCGCATGATTTGAGTTGCAAGATATTTATTCCCCAACTCCTTCGGAGTTCATGGAGATAAAACACAATATGCTTTATGATATTGCCTTTGATGTATCATGTTTGCATCCATGCAACACAAGCAACATTATCTGTGTAGATAATGATTGATGGTTCAAAAGAGCCAACAACACATGACTGATGTATGTGGTTTATCATTCCATAAAGCTACACGTGTGTACGAGGCCTTGTATTTTAGAATGATTGGTAGGTGTAGTCACCAGAGTCTATCTCGAAGACATCAATGGAGTGACAATTCTACCATGTTGATACACATTGTGGGGATCATTCAAGTAGCCAACATAAGTGTATCCTGATGATATTAGAGTTCAGATTTCTCTGAAATTACAAGAATATGTCAAGTAATGTGTGGTGCTTTGGAGATATCGAAAGATGTTCTTGATTTCCAACCAATTGCATTGGTGGGTCCAATGGCACTGAGATATGGAACTTCAAGTTCCAACATCCCTTCTACATCATCCCGTGGTTTGAGTGGATCTTTCTCTACGTCTAGAGATCGAATAACCGACATGGGAGATGGATATGACTTTTCCATTGTAAGTTTCTCCAATATTTATAATATAGGCAGCTTGGTGTACCATAATACTTGAGTGAAGTAGCTCGACTTGTAATATCAAAGCACTAATTTGAACCAAATCCTTCATCTCAAATTCCGTCTTTAAGATGATCATGCGCTTCGTCATTGCAAGAGTAATCCTTGTGTATGACAAACACACATGGGTAATCATCATTGTAGGAGTAATCCTTGTGTATAAGGACCTCACTACATCGGTTGTACCAAAATACACCGACAACAATAAGCCATGTTGTGACTTATTGATTTTACACAATACATGTTGCATTTGTATTTCGATTCGGATTGTGATTCCATCGGGAACCATACATGTCCAAATCTAGTGATCCACATGGATATGTAGTCACTACATCTATCAACTGCATAGATAGATGATTTTGTACTGCCAATGATATAATGTATCGGAAATAGGATTTCACTCGCATCTGGAGATTAGGTCTCGGATCTCTGCGTAAATCCGACCTTGTGCTACAAGCCTTGCTTTCTCACCACCTTGTTATCTCATTCTGTTGCTGGAAGAGAACATATTGAACCGCATAGGGAATTCATTTAGAGGAGCGAGGCTAATTCTGCTTGGATTGCATCCTTTGATTGTTTCAGCCCAAGCAAGTGGTTTACACTCTGCCATGGCCATGCATGGTCTTTGGATCTGAATCATTATGAAGGATGTTTGTAATCATACAAGAGAAATATTGTCGACATTTGTAGATTTTAATCATATGATTCTCCAGAATCGGTATAGTTGGAGGAAATCTAAGCACCCATGATGACTCTTCGTGATTTCTCAATACGCGTGAGTCCGGGTGTTCCGATGTCCTAGCCAGTGTGTGCAAACTGAAGCTAGGTTGTGGAGGTTTCCCGTCCACTGGGTGTATACTGCCCATCAGGTGTTTATCAACGCTAGGTTGATATGTATTTACTGATTCAGAGGATTTTTTCTCGTCTTTCCTTGTTGCTTGTAGGAAGCTAGATCCTGGTTAGAGCCCGTACTACTCCCCCTCTTTTAAGAAATAGGGAGTTGAGTGGTTTTTATTGGTACCTCCACTCTTTCGGGCGCATTTCTAGCCGGATTAAAGGATTATATAACACCTTTGAGATCAGTAAATGAATCTGGCAGGTTATTTGCAAATTGTTGCAAATTTGTGAATCCTAGACGTATAGTCCATATTTTTGAGTACGTGGACATGAGGGGGAACGTGAAGTTCCAAATAATTTCCTGGCATTCCATTTGGTACTTGAAATCTCCCCCTAATGCCTAGAAATATCCATCCTTCAATATTTGCAATCAACGTACGAGGCTATGAACAGATCCCTTATGAGGAGTTCAAGGTACTTAGTGATAGACGGAGATCTGTACCTCACATAGATCCCTAATTTGTGGGCCTATGATGTACGCTGCGGTGGTGAGATCGGTACGCGTGAAGCGATTCCGAACTTACGCAGATGAGAAATGCTCGGAGGATTTCCACGTATCAATTACAGAGGGGAAGTTCTGCAGTATGCAGTTAGTTAGTCAAGGGTGTGTAAAGCCGCATGACTCCAACGTGAAGTTGGTAAATCTTCAACTCATTAACAAAGGTCATGCAACGAGCCCGATCCTCTTGCTCAGATATTCAACCAAACCTTTTGTGTATGGACATATGTGACAAAGTGCTAAACTCCAATATTCGAAAGCCATGCAATAATTATTGGAGGCACATGAAGAGAATTTTGCATCATTGTCCATTCGAATTGATTATAATTCGATTTCAGTCCACACTATGGTCGGAAGAGGCCACAAATATCACCTCGAATGCATTCGATCGAGGGACTATATGAGAACCTCAAAATGAGCTACATAATATTCAATTATTAAGGAAACTTAGCTTCATGCAAATCATGACCAATGGAATTGATTTATAGGCAACATGTGCTACGGGTTGGATGTACGTGTAGTACAATCCAAACAATAGAGATGATAACTTTTTAAATACTTGTTCCTCATCCATTGGATTGAATCCCGTAGAAATCTATATATAGAATTAGAGAGTTTCCATTGTGGAAATCTTTATCAAATATATAGAAGACATTCAATCTTATTCATACCAAAGTGCTGATAAAATATATTGTGAAATACAATATATATGTTCTATTACAACAACAAAAATGGACATGAATAAATCATTCACTAAGGAGATAATGGGACTAGTTAAAGTCTCCAAATATGTCGGTTGAGGCATACTCAATGATCATGTTCTCCGTGCCCATAGGGTCCTTTGACCGCTAGAGAGTCATGGTGTTGCAATTTCGAAGAGGAACATCTCGCGAACAACCATCTCTATTAGTGCAATCTGGATGAAGGTTGAAGTGAGCTTCAGACCTTATTCCCTGAGGTCCTTTGCATGCTAGGGATTGTTAATACAGAATAACCAGATGTTGTTGGTGTGGCATTCCTCTGTCATATGCGTATAGCATTCACACTCGATCTGGATGTATGTTGCCTTATGATGTACATGACAACATACTTTTACTCTTCTGTAGCGGCGTGGCTCCAGTCCGAGGTGAATCCTGTGGGGCTTGGATTGCACGCATTATCCCATGAAACGCAAGAGTGATCTTGATGGTCATGTTCCATGTAGGGTAGTTGTGGCCATTGAGGACAAATGCCTTAATTCCTTTTTCGACCATCATTTATTTACATGGGTGAACCAGAGATTATTAATTTACAATTGGTAAATCAGAAATCACCATGGTTATGTTGTAATGAACTTTGCAAAATTAATAAAGATTTAAGACGTTGGCTTGAAATCATTAGTGTGAACCTTAAATTGTTAAGTATGACACTTTGTAGATAATCTCCAAAAGAAATTTTGGAGTCCTCTCTCAGCACTAGAGAGTATAATCTGATGGAATCAGTAGATACTCATAGTTCTAGTGTCTTATGTCACAACTTAATAGAATGTATGGGAGATTACTTTGTAAAGCAATTCTAGTAGCGGAGATAATCTGCAATGTAGTAAATCCACGCACTACCTTATAATCCCAAAACATCTATTTGAAGAAGTCACTGTGAATTTTGCATTTGTCAATTCATACTCGTATTAAACCAAAAAGGCTCAATTCTTACGATGAACTGATTCTCATTTGCAAGAAATTAGAAATCTTAATTGCAAATTAATGGATGTGATAATCATAACATGTAGGGAACATGAAAATATATATCACATCACATTGCCCTGGAATACATGGTACTCAACGGGTTCACAATACAACATACATGTATTGAATTTAACATAGTCTAAAACAGGAATTGGATCACTGTTAGAACTGCTGTTAGTGATTTGCTCAACCCCACGTACACTGCCTGCCTAGGACCAGTCTACGTGTACGAGAGGATAAGGAGAGCGAGCACACAGCGGCGGCCACCACGCATCGCATCAGTCCCCAATTTTTCCACTCGACCGACAGGCGACCAACGTCCAGACCACTACCCGCATGCGTCCTTGCCGCCGCGTCGGCCAAAATCACCGGCGGCTGGAGCCGCTTCCGCCAGGATCGTCCTGTCGGAGGATCCGCCAGGGAGGCGAAGGCAGGGGTCACACCGTTCGCCAGGCCGAGCACCGCCAGGCTCCGCGTTTCCGAGTGCGCTGAGCGGTTACCAGTCCAGAGATTGGTACAGCTTAGACTAGTCACAATGGGAAGTATCATACACTAGTATCATGTACATGATACTAGTTTGTGATACCACCTCCACAATGCATAGTATCATAATATGGTATCATATGTATGTCATATTTAATGTTTTGTAGAATCTCAATGCAAATGTGTGTACATGATGTATTTGTCATGAAGTTTTCTAGGTTTATGTGTCATGATACGGTATCATATTATGATACTACTCTCATCTCTCACCTCATTAATTAATGTGACACATCAGATTGTTGCCAACATGGCATGCATGATACTACTTATGATACTCCCATTAGGGCTAGTCTTAGCCGCTTGGTCGATGCGCAGGGCGACGGACGCGCCGCTTCATTGCGGGGGCGCCTCGGAGGCCGCGGGCACGAGCCTCATCACCTCGGGTCTGGTGAGGGCCAGCCGCAGTCGCGTCGAGTTGGAGGTGTCGGGCCGGCGCCGCGGGAGGCTGTTGCCGAAGGGCGCTGTCTCACGGCAGTCACGGGGATGAGGCCGCGCCTGGACCGAGGGCCGCCGCGGAGGGCGCCGTTAGTCTTTCTGGAGCCCCGCCGGCCGTCCTCTAGGGGTGCCGCTGGGAGCACCAACGGGCGGGTCGCGAGCGCCGTCGCCGGTGCGCCGCAAGGATGCGTGCCGGGCGCCACGACCTAGGAAGCGCGGGCGCGAGGCAGTTGCCGAGTGTCCCGACGCCGTTTCTGGGCAGGAGGCGGCGGTGTTGAGGCCAGTGGCTGCAGGCGTCATCGTGCCGCGAGATGCAGGACGGGGCTGCGACGGCCGCCATGGCCTCTGGCTGGGACTCGTCATCTGCCACGCCATGGCATGGAATACGGCCGCGTCGGGCTGCAGTGTCGGGGGCAGCCGCTCAGAAGCACGAGGCCTCTGAGGCAATTGCTCCGCAAGGAACCGTTGCGAAGGCCGCGGCCGCTGCCGCTCCGTGAGGCCTTGTTTGGTACCAGGGTATTTGCAGGGATGGGAGAGTATTATCCCGGCCCATTTCCCAAACCCCGCTAATCCCCGAAAGCCCATTTGGTAGAGGAGTTTTGGGCCAAAAAATCCCCGCCTATCCCCGATTAACCCCGTCCCCGACCTATTTTTTGCCTTGGGCCGAATCCCGGACCTGGACCTCGCGTATTATCCCCGTCCCCGACTCCAAGTCTTCGTCTCCAAACCCTATCGAACGACCGGCGGCGAGCGACCGGAGGCAAGCGACCGGCGGCGAGCGACCGGAGGCGAGCGGAGCCGCTGCGGGAGAGGCGGAGCATCTTGCCGGCGAGAGGGGCGGAGCATCTTAGCGGCGGGAGAGGATGGATCCCGCCTAGCCGCTCCCACATCAGGTCGCCGCCGTTCTTGCAGTCTGACCGGCGCCGCCACTACTGCTGTTTCGATCTCCGGTAAGCCCCCTTCTCTCTCACTCTTTTTTCTTCCATGGCTCCCGATCTGAGTGCCTGTAGCCGTTCGCCATTGTAGAGGCCTGGTGTGCGTTATGGCGTGGTCTACGCGCGGCACAGCCAGGCCGGCTCCCGATCTGAGTGTCTGTAGCCGTTCGCTCCTTCCGCCTCGTCGTGAGCCATATTTCCTGACCTGACGCTGTAGTCTGTAGCACAGCACACGGGAGTTCAGAGTCGAAACTGACTGAAGAAAATGCACAGGCAAACTGATAGTATTTTTTAAAGAAATTTTGCAGGTTTCTATGTCATATACGGAGTATAATGCACCATTTTACGAACACTTTGATAATCTTTTCAAAACCTCCATGCCAAGATTAGACCAGATGCTCTTGCTGCAGTACTTCGCTTGGAGCTGCACCAAAGCTGATGAGTCTCAACCATTCTGAACTGTAAAACTGAGACGTCTCACAGGAATCGACACACAATTCTTTCCCCAATAATAAGCACCAAACAACTGAATTTCTGTAACGATTAGTGCCACATTCCATACTGAACCTGCCGTACCAGCTTACTTAATCGAACTCCCAGAATTATATTTGTTTGAAGATGTATCATTGCTTCATAGCAACTCAGTATAACTGTGAACTTTAGCTTCTAGGTGCTTCAATGGCTTTTCACTGTCTACACTACTTTATAATCCTTGTGCTTTTGCACTCAATTTATTCTAAAATACTGGTTATTGTAACTGTTATATTTGTCATTATTCCTACTTCATGTATTTCAAATACACAAAACACCCTTTGTCAGTCTTGATATTAATTATAAGACATTTTCATCTTCATGTAGTAAAATTAGTCACTTTGTTGTGATGCTTTGTTGATCTGGTGGTGATGTGCAGGGAGCAGGTCAGCAAGCTTGGGTTTGGAGTCGGCGCCACCGTCTCGAGCAAGGGTTGGGCTTGAGCTGGGCGACGGGAGCACGCACCTGGTTCGAGACAGGTCTTCTCTACCTCCATGCTGTTATTTTCTCGCTTGTTACGGCGAGGCAACTAATTATCATCATCACGGTGTTGTAAGATTGGAAGTCATGAGCACTGAATTAATTAGTATGTATTTATCATTGCAGTATTAATGTTGACTATATGTAGCTGCTCCAGATATGTGATTCAATGTTGACTGTATGTAGCTACTCCAAATATGTAGCAGTAACATTTTCCAGTTTTCTGACTAGTTAGTTGCAAGTTAGTTGCAGTTCTGTACATAGAAATTAACATGATAGTTACCTCAGTTATGTAGCAGTAACAGGGGATTGGGGATTGGCAGGGGATAATATTTGTGGGGATTGAGTGACAGGTGGGGATTAACCCAATCCCCTAGGGGATTATCCCCACTAATCCCCACTAATACTCCACTACCAAACAAGGCCTGATGGTGCGGCGTCCACGATCCCGAGGGGCGGCGAGTAGCCACTTCTCCACAGGACGGTGGGGCAGACGCAATCGATCATGGCCGCGGAAATTGACAGGGAAGCAAAAAAAATTCTCACCTCTGTTTTCGAGATGAAATCGATGATGTTCTTACCGATCCATTTTGGGCCAACGCCCTCTTTTCCGTGAAAGGCAGGGGTGGTTACTTCCTGTTGTTCTTCTCTGTTCTTCCAATTGTATCAACAAATTGGGAAAGGGAAGCACCTCTGCTTCACGAGAGGAAGCGACTAGTTGAGTGACTCGTCTTTCTTCTTTTCCTTTCCAGCAATGTTCTGCTGTTCTCGAAATCGCTCAGATGTAGAGCGTGCTGATAACGTGTTAGAAGTAATCGAGAGGCAAACGAGAGAGACAACAAAATGATTCAACTGTTCCTTTCCATTAATGATTCTGAGTATATATACACTGGGAAGGGACACGAGTAAGAGTCGCGTCTGTTCGAGAGGGTGCGAGGAGGGTCACGACTGTTGGCGAACCGTCATAGATAATTACAAGAGGGAGGATTATCCCTTTAATTAACCTATTAATTAATTCCTAACAAAGAAAATTGGGAGTCCTGATTTTTTTGACGGACGAAAATTTATTTCGGTTTTTTTAATCTATCAACACCACTGATCCGTAACTTATTACTCGTGGTATTTGCTGATACACGTGTCGATGTGTTTGTGAGGTCTTTAGAGCATCTCCAACCGACGCCCGTCGTGGGTAAAACAATTATACATCATCCATCATTTTCTTAATTTTAGCACGCGCCT
This sequence comes from Lolium perenne, assembly GCF_019359855.2. Lineage (NCBI taxonomy): Eukaryota > Viridiplantae > Streptophyta > Magnoliopsida > Poales > Poaceae > Lolium > Lolium perenne. The sequence continues at coordinate 210,276,040 of NC_067249.2, forward strand.
TGCGAATCGCTTTACCAGGTGCTGCAATGTTTATCGCGCAAACGCGTCCATTTCAGGCGTGGTAAAATGCAGTGCGCTAGCGCATGCATAAACAGAAAACAACAACTAAAAAGCCTATGAAGATTAAACATAACCAAATAAATCAAATATAAATATTTTATTACAATAGTATGAAATAAAAATTTATTGTTAATACAACAAACTGTGACTAAATGAAATACAACAACTACAAATGGGATATAATTACCATGTCCACCACTCTTTGATCAGATCATTTTGAAGGTAAAGATGAGTTTCCTCTTTCCGAATAGCTTTGTAGGAGGCAATAAACTTGGAAAGTGCAAAGGAAGGACGAGCTACATGTAGCCTTTTATTTTTAAAATTCAGAAATAATAGTTTTAAGTTTTAAAAAAAATCTGAAAAAATCATAGATGTACACAATGATGAAATCTATAAACGTGCAAAATATCAATGTTAAATTCTTTGTATTGTAGACTACACAAAAATGACAAAATCTGACAGGTTTTGTAGTTTTGAAATGTGCACTATTCACTATTCTCAGATCCACACGTTTGCCATTTTTGTGTAGCCTAAAGTACTGAGAATTTCACATTAAGATTTTGCATGTTTGTAGATTTCATCATTAGCTACATTCATGATTTTTTCAGAATTTTTTAAAACTTAAAAATATAGTTTCCGAATTTTTGAAAATAAAGAGCTACATGTAGCTCGGCCTCTATTTGTCCACTCTCTTAAATAAACTTGGCAACTCACTCTTCTCTCCTATGCAGTTGAACTGGTTGGTCAATCAACTCTTGCAAGCAGTCATTGTCTTAACCAAGCTCATCTTCGATGATCATGTTATGTAGGAAGATATATGCATTCATGATGTACCAATTAAGCATACCAGGAAATCCACAACTCTTGTTGAACTCAAGAAACCTTGTCGTATCAGCTTCATTGGGTGCTCGCAAATAAACCTCGCCAAACACCTTCACCGTTGCAACGACAAAGGGCTTAACACACTTGATAGCTTGCCTCTCTCGCATCCCCAAATGGTCATCAACTAATCAGCTGGTATCACGTATGCCAACATACGCAAAGCAGCGGGGGCTTTTTGCTCTATACTATGTCCTAGTTCTCTGGCGGCATTCCTACGTTGCTCAAAGAACCTATCGTACTTCTTGACCTCCTCTGCGATTCTCTTGAACAAGTTGATGCTCATCCGAAAACGACGACGAAAATAGCTCTCTCAAAATGTGGCATTCTCTGCAAAATAGCTACGTATCAGCTTCTCGTGTCCTTCTATCCTATCCCGGTCCATTTTTTGTCGACCAAGAACAAAACCACCATGCTTCGGCCTCTTCCTTGCGCGCATAGCCCTAGCATTTCCATCTCTTCTACAGCAGCTCAGAACTGGTCACACGGGTATCGCCCGAGCTCATCCTACCTCAAGGGGAATTGACATAGACCGGGCCCATGACGCCTCACATCGGTGGTGAAGATAACCTCCACCACCACTGTAGCTTCTCATGCTTTGCCACTGCGCCGGTAGAATTTCCTGTAAACACATGCCTAACCGCTCGGAAACCCTCCTAGCCGCCGGCGTGGCTGATGTGCCTTCTCGCCGCCCCACCCTGCCCACCTCCTCCATCCAATCACCCCCACATCTCCCTCTAAACCTTCCCTACAAGAAACCTCAATCCTAACCCAGTCGGCCACCCGAGATTAAGAAGAAGAGGCTCACCATTGCACACATACCCCACCGTAGCCTAAGGCCTAAGTATATGCATCGCGGGCGACTCCGCGGCCAGCGTTGTCGTCCCCATCTCTGGTGAGGTCCATGTAATGCTTACATTTTTGCACCAGTAAAAAATAGTTGGCTTGTACCGTGCCCAGGCTTCAATAAATTTTTGGATCCGTCACTGCCTATGAACACACATACGCACACCCTACCCCTATGAGCACTTTCGGAGGACTGAGCCGACGGATTCGATCTTGAAAGTAATGAAGTTACCACATGCGCCTCGCTGTCGACGAAAACGTCTTCTCCCACTGAATGAATATTCTGCCTTTTGGGAAACAACGATGTCAAACCTAGGGTTGGAATTTTGGTGGACTGGGGGTACAACCACTTGTAGAAAAATGGCCTTCCGTCCAGCCCCATTAGTCGCCAAAATATAGGAACCGCGACTAATGGGGTCTTTAGTCGCGGTTCTGGTGGCGAACCGCGACTAAAGAGCTGGGCCCAGCGCGCTCGCTGGCCAGCTGGTGGACGGGATGGGCTTTAGTCGCGGTTGGCCAGGCCAACCGCGACTAAAGGTCCTCAGGCCTGGCCCGAAGGCCTTTAGTCACGGTTGGCCAGGCCAACCGGGACTAAAGGCCCATCCCTATAAAAGGGCCTCACCTCACAGCACTTAGCCATTTGGTGCCACTTCTCTTCACAAGCTTCACAAGGGGGTGTAGGTTTGCTTTTGGTTCCTCCTTATGCACACAAGGTGTTTGATAAAAATGCCCCAAGAGCATGAAACAAACATGATATGAAGTGTTGGAGCCACACTTGAGCTTCCTTATTTATTTTTTCCTCCTCGATCGCGGTTAGCAACTTGAACCTTTCATGCATGTGTCATTGATAAAATATGCATGTGTGTAGTTCATTGTTTAATTTATATTGTTTGTAGCTAGTTAGTTTAACAAATGCATGATGGTTAATTATATATTTTATATTATAATAATGCAGATGAATCGGCAATGGATGTACGGTAACCGACTCTCCGGCGAGTTCACTACGGGTTTGAAAGATTTCCTCGTAGTGGCTAATGCGAACAAGCAGGGGGGTTTTGTTATCTGTCCATCTGTTAACTGTAAGAATCAGAAGGGTTACTCTTCCTCAAGAGATGTTCACATGCACCTGCTTCGGCACGGTTTCATGCCAAGCTATAATTGTTGGACCAAGCATGGAGAAAGAGGGGTTATAATGGAAGAAGATGAAGAAGGGGATGATTTCATCGATGAAAGCTATCTTGCTCATTTCGGTGATACTTTCATGGAGGATGCTGAAGGTGAAGGGGAAGGTGAAGAAGAGGCACGTGATGAGCCCGTTGATGATCTTGGTCGGACCATTGCTGATGCACGGAGACGCTGCGAAACTGAAAAGGAGAGGGAGAATTTGGATCGCATGTTAGAGGATCACAGAAAGGCGCCAGACTCGGATGCGATGATGGTCTGAAAAAGCTGGGCTGCACACTGGATTTGCTGAAATGGAAGGCACAGGCAGGTGTAGCTGACTCGGCATTTGAAAACTTGCTGAAAATGTTGAAGAATATGTTTCCAAAGAATAACGAGTTGCCCGCCAGTATGTACGAAGCAAAGAAGGTTGTCTGCCCTCTAGGTTTAGAGGTTCTGAAGATACATGCATGCATCAACGACTGCATCCTCTACCGCGGTGAATACGAGAATTTGAATGAATGCCCGGTATGCACTGCATTGCGTTATAAGATCAGAGGCAATGACCCTGGTGACGATGTTGAGGGCCAGAAACCCAGGAAGAGGGTTCCCGCCAAGGTGATATGGTATGCTCCTATAATACCACGGTTGAAACGTCTGTTCAGGAACAAAGAGCATGCCAAGTTGTTGCGATGGCACAAAGAGGACCGTAAGTCGGATGGGGAGTTGAGACACCCCGCAGATGGAACGCAATGGAGAAAGATCGATAGAGAGTTCAAAGATTTTGCAGCTGACGCAAGGAACATAAGATTTGGTCTAAGTACAGATGGCATGAATCCTTTTGGCGAGCAGAGCTCCAGCCATAGCACCTGGCCCGTGACTCTATGCATCTACAACCTTCCTCCTTGGTTGTGCATGAAGCGGAAGTTCATTATGATGCCAGTGCTCATCCAAGGTCCGAAGCAACCCGGCAACGACATCGATGTGTACCTAAGGCCATTAGTTGATGAACTTTTACAGCTGTGGGGCAGACCTGGTGTCCGTGTGTGGGATGAGCACAAAGAAGAGGAATTTGACCTACGAGCGTTGCTTTTCGTAACCATCAACGATTGGCCTGCTCTTAGTAACCTTTCGGGACTGTCAAATAAGGGATACAATGCATGCACGCACTGCTTACATGAGACTGAAAGTGTACATTTGCCAAATTGTAAGAAGAACGTGTACCTTGGGCATCGTCGATTTCTTCCGAAAATTCATCCAGTAAGAAAGAAAGGTAAGCATTACAACGGCAAGGCAGATCACCGGCCGAAGCACTGCGGAGCATCGGTGCTGAGGTATTTGATATGGTCAAGGATTTGAAAGTCATCTTTGGAAAGGGTCCTGGCGGACAATCAGTTCCGAAGGGAGCTGACGGGCACGCAACCATGTGGAAGAAGAAATCTATATTCTGGGAGCTAGAATATTGGAAAGTCCTAGAAGTCCGCTCTGCAATCGACGTGATGCACGTTACGAAGAATATTTGCGTGAACCTCCTAACCTTCTTGGGCGTGTATGGGAAGACAAATGATACAAAGGAAGCACGGCAGGACCAGCAACGTTTGAAAGACCCTGATAACCGGCATCCGGAATGGTTTCAAGGTCGTGCCAGCTACGCTCTGACCAAAGAAGAGAAGGTCATCTTTTTTGAATGCCTGAGCAGTATGAAGGTCCCGTCTGGATTCTCGTCCAATATAAAGGGAATAATAAACATGGCGGAGAAAAAGTTCCAAAACCTGAAGTCTCACGACTGCCACGTGATTATGACGCAATTGCTTCCGGTTGCTTTGAGGGGGCTCCTGTCGGAAAATGTTCGAGTAGCCATTGTGAAGCTATGTGCATTCCTCAATGCAATCTCTCAGAAGGTAATCAATCCAGAAGTTCTACCACGGTTACAGAACGATGTGGTCCAATGTCTTGTCAGTTTCGAGTTGGTGTTCCCGCCATCTTTCTTCAACATTATGACGCACCTCCTGGTTCACCTAGTCGAAGAGATTTCCATTCTCGGTCCTGTATTTCTACACAATATGTTCCCCTTCGAGAGGTTCGTGGGAATATTAAAGAAATATGTTCGTAACCGTGCTAGGCCAGAAGGAAGCATCACCAAGGGCTATGGAAATGAGGAGGTAATTGAGTTTTGTGTTGACTTTGTTCCTGACCTTAAGCCGATTGGTCTTCCTCGATCGCGACACGAGGGGAGACTAAGTGGAAAAGCCACGATCGGAAGGAAACCAACGATATGTATGGACGGCCATTCTCTGACTGAAGCACACCACACAGTTCTGACCAATTCCAGCTTGGTGGCTCCGTACTTTGAGAAACACAAGAATATTTTACGCTCGGACAACCCGGGGAAGCCTGAATCCTGGATTAGGAAGGCCCACATGGAGACTTTCGGCAGTTGGTTGAGAAAACATTTAATGAATGACAATAAGGTTGTAGATCAGCTGTACATGTTGGCCAAGACACCATCTTCGACTATAACGACTTTCCAAGGGTACGAGATAAATGGGAATACATTTTACACGATCGCCCAAGATAAAAAGAGCACCAACCAAAACAGTGGTGTCCGCTTTGATGCAGCAACCGAGAATGGGCAAAAGGTCACATATTATGGTTACATAGAGGAGATATGGGAACTTGACTATGGACCCTCCTTTAAGGTCCCTTTGTTCCGGTGCAAATGGTTCAAGCTAACAGGAGGTGGGGTAAAGGTGGACCAGCAATACGGAATGACAATGGTGGATTTCAACAATCTTGGTTACCTTGACGAACCATTCGTCCTAGCGAAAGATGTCGCTCAGGTTTTCTATGTGAAGGACATGAGTAGCAAACCGAGGAAACGGAAAGATAAGAAAACGATCAGTACATCATGCGATGATCCAAAGCGCCACATTGTTCTTTCAGGGAAAAGAAACATCGTGGGAGTGGAGGACAAGACAGACATGTCAGAAGATTATAATATGTTTGGTGAAATTTCGCCCTTCAAAGTGAACACCGACCCAAGCATTAAGTTAAATGATGAGGATGCTCCATGGATACGGCCCAATCGTAAGCAAGCAGGGACACAAGGGAAGAAATGATGTGTAATAATTTATTGTACCAAACTTTGTTGAATGGATCATGTGAATTATATTATCCGTGATGTGTTCTGGTGTCCATTTTCGAATGATTCGATTGATTCGAGATAGCACTGATGATACATGAAATTTGGAGTGATTTAGTCATACTCCTGCCTAGGCGTATAATATGCATACTCGTAGTCTTCATAGTCGCCGCCGTTGTACTGGTAGTCGTCGCCTTCCAAGTTGCCGACGTCGTCGTCGCTGCTGTCGTCGCTGTCGTCGGGCGGCGCTCGTGGCTCGAACTGAGGGTAGCGCAGGCGGGGGATATCGCCGGCCGTGATGTAGTCCATGATGCTCTGCAGAGTCCGGCCGTACCACCATAGCCGACGGCCGGCCTCGTGGAAGTTTCCAGGAGGCAGACCGTCCTCCTCATACCTGGCGAGCGCCCTCTCACGCCGATTGATGAAGAAGGCGTCCCAAGTATGCTGGTTATCGGGATGCCAGCGGGGATTCATCCGCTGCTCCGGCGTGAGGTCGAGGTAGTAGTGGTTCGTGATGGCCGCCCGGCACGCAGTACCCTGAGGGACGGGAGGGACCGGCACGCCGCCGACACTTAGGCTCCAGCCGGCAGGGACGCGGTAGCCCGGTGGGCAAGGGTAGTTCGAGGCGCAAAGCTCCTCCACCTGCTGGTAGGTTAGAGTGGGTGTGGTGGAAGCCATGAGAGAGTGATGAGAGATTGTAGAGGTGTGATAATGCTGGCCAAGCCGGGCTACCTATATGTAGTGACAAATGGCGGGAAAAATGGGAGCGGGAAGACAGGAGGCGGGAAGAAAGAGGCGGGAAGAAAGTGGCGGGAAGAAAGTGGCGGGAAGAAAGAATTTTTTGATATATTATTTTTCTGAATTTTTTGATATATTATTTGTATTTTTAAGAATTTGAATTGAATTAGTTTTATTTTTCTGATTTTTTTATATATTATTTGTATTTTTAAGAATTTGAATTGAATTAGTTTTATTTTTCTGATTTTTTTGATATATTATTTGTATTTTTAAGAATTTGAATTGAATTAGTTTTATTTTTCTGATTTTTTTGATATATTATTTATATTTTTAAGAATTTGAATTGAATTAGTTTTATTTTTATGAATTTTTTGATATATTATTTGTATTTTTAAAATTTTGAATTGAATTAGTTTTATTTTTATTGATATATTTCTGAAAAAGAAAAGAAATTTGAAAAATAGCTTTAGTCGCGGTTGGCCTCACCAACCGCGACTAAAGGGCATTTTTCCGCGGGAAACTAAAACGCGGCGAAAATACCCTTTAGTCGCGGTTGGGGTCGCCAACCGCGACTAAAATACCCTTTAGTCGCGGTTGGGGTCCCCAACCGCGACTAAAGGTCCCTCCCTATAAATACCTGCGCGCCGCGCCGTGCGGTTCACTTCGTCTTCATCCTCGCACGCGCGCAATCCTCCTCTTCGACCCGTCGCCGTCGAGCTGCCGCGCGCGCGCTCGACGTCTCGCCGCGCCGCCCGTGACCGCCGCCGTCGCCGCGCCCTCCTCTTCTCTGTCGCCCGTAAGTCTCGCCGCGCCGCCGCCCTGCATCCCAAAAACGATCCCGGCCGCCGTCCGCCGCGACCGCCGCCGCGCCCGTACGCGCGTGTGCTGCCGCCGCACCCGTGACCGCCGGCGCGCCCGCACCGCCGTGACCGCCGCCGCGCCGCGCTCTCCTCTCGTGCCACCGTGATCGCGCCGCCGGCGCGCACGCACCGCCGCCGCACCGGGCGCCGTGACCGCCGCGCGCCGCCGCGCGCCCTTGACAGAGAGGGGAGAAAGAGATCAGAGGAGGGCGACGTCGTACAGATCGAGGCCGGGGGCCCTTTTTTTTTTGTTCTTCTTAATTAACAAAAAGAAGTGTATAACAAAAAAGAAGTGTATAAAATTAACAAAAAAAACAATTTTTAAAATTTGCAAGTTTTAGAAAATATATATTGTTTAAGAGACATAATTTAATGCAATGTGTATAAAATGCAAGGACATACACATTATCCTTCATTTTAAGAGACATTCTCCCTCGACGCGCCTAAGGTATTCACATGAAGTTTTTCCATAAAAATGTAAGAATGTGAACAAAGAATACTCACGGTGCAAATTGGATGAACACAATGAGAGCATAAAACTAAAGACAAAGTAATTAACCAAACAACTTTCTGCAAATGAATGGAATATCATTATCTTGGTCTTTATGACAGATAGTAAAAAATAATCTCCATAATGATAACCGGAGGAAGTCACCTGTCGGGGCTTATTGGTATTCGAATACTATGAGGGTATTTAAGTGGCCAAAAATAAATATCATGATTTCAGCCAGGTTATCCTACCATGCCATGCATTAGATAAGAATATTACATGTGCATATGTAGGTATTAGTTCCTACCATGCCATGCCACCGGTCTCTCGGTCACGCGGGCACCGCCACCGCCCTTTCGCCACCGCCACCGGTCTCTCGGTCACGCGCTCACTGCGTCCCCCCTCTCGCCTCCCTCGTCGCCCTCTCTCTTTATATGTAGAAGAGATGTGATAATGCATATACACAATTAATTTGTTTTTACTACATGTTTTCAGGACTGACATATGGCGGACGATAGAGCTGACCCGATTATGGACAACTATGATCCGGACGCTGAAGACCATATGTTCGGCATCATAAAAGGCGATATTCTATATGTGCCGACCGGACAAGAAGAAGATGATATCTCTTCTTATCTGAACCTTGACGGTGAAGATGAAGGGCGCCGTCAGCAAGATGATGCCGAAGAAACGTCGATAAACGACGATCTTCAATTGGAAGTACCAACCACCTCCGGCGCCGAGGTATATATATACATTGAGCCTCTCGTGATACAAACTAACTGATTTGAATAAATATGTGTGTACTAACGTGCGCGACTCTCTTTCTTATTTTAGCCCTCGGCCGGATCATCGAAACAATCGAGTACGTCGTCAAAGCGTGGCGCAACCAAGACGCTGAAACAAGGAGAAATATATACCATCGAGGTTGTCGACAGTGCAACCGGCAAGCCGCTGGAGCCCGAGAAGAACGCCACCAAGTTTATCAACCAATGCGGAGCCGTTGTTAGAGACAACGTCTCGATCACCGTCCAGGAGTGGAATGAGCCAAAGAAGGCACGTCTTGGTTTCACTTTTGTCGAGAAGAGAACAAAAAAAGATTGCTTGCAAAAGCTTATGGAACATGTCGTCCTACCTTCGAAATACCACAAATTCGATGAGGAGGGTAACAAGATTGAGGAAAACAAGAAGAGGAGGAAGCTACTCAAACAGTTCGCTCTTCAAAAGATGGCCAATGCATTCCGGAAATTCAAGCAAAATCTAGCCCGTGACTATGTCAACCAGAACAAGACTCCGGATTTCAAAGGACAATATGAGAAACTGAAACATGATTGGCCAGAATTTGTGAAGCAAAAGAAATCGGAGCAGTTCCTTCAACTATCGAAAAAAATAAGGAAAATGCGGCTAAGAAGGAGTACAATCATATTATGGGGCCAGGAGGGTATCGCCTTTGGGAGCCTAGGTGGGAGAAGATGGAGAACGAGCTGAGGGCGCGAGGAATCCGTCCAGGTACGGAGGGATGGGACCCAAGGGCCAAAAGCTGGTGGTACGGGCATGGGGGATCGCTGAACCCGGAGACAGGGGAGTGTGTTTACCGGGGCAAAATAATTAAACCCACCGAAAAGCTTATTGAGGCAATGAGGGATGCTCAAGAGGGGAAGATCAAGTTCAACAGAGAGAACGACGCGCTGACAAAAGCCCTCGGGAATCCTGAACATGGAGGACGTGTACGAGGCATGGGGCCCATTCCGTGGAAAATAGGGTTCCCCCAGAACGATGACCCGTACGGTCACAGAAGCCGTAAGAGAAAGATGGATCGGGATGCAGATGTTGTGGCGCAGTTGGTATCGGAAATGGATGTGATGAAGAAAACCGTGAGTGTACTAGTAGCCGAAAGAGATGCAGCTCGGGCGCAGCATGAAGATCATCCAATGGATCTCGGAAGCTAGCAGCAGAGAAGAAGCAGCGTGGCTTCCACGGAGGCCCCACCGGCTGGTGCACCGACGATCGAAATTACTGCACCGGAGCCTCTGGTGGTCGAAATTACTGCACCGGAGCCTCCTCGCTACCCCGTGGACGATATAAAGGAGATGAAAGAATGTCATCTGTATTATCCTATCGGGAACATGTCCATGAAGGTAGCCATCGGCAGTGCTTTACCATGTTTACCTGGAGCACTCCACCACAACAACCCCATTCAAGATGGCTATGCTCGTGTCACGGTGGAGGACATAGTCCAAGGGTTTGAGGACCTGGACATTGACATTGCTACACCTGAAGGGGCGAGAAGACTTGGAGATGTCAAGCGCCACTTCATTCTATGGCAAAAGAAGTTTATCAAGTTTCCAGGCGAGGCGCCAACAAGTCCACCCCCCTACGGTGGTGGTGGTGGCGGTGGCGGTGGCGGTGGTGGTGGTGGTGCTTCACCTACACCTCCTTCACGTCAGCCGACGCCGCCCCCAATTCACCTCCGGCGGGTAAGCAGACGCCGCCCCCCAGTCCTCGTCTGGCGGGTGATCAGACGCCGCCCCCCAATCCACCTCCGGCGAAGAAGCAGAAGCAGTCCTGGGTTATTAACCCGGACCCTTATGTACCTAGAACCACAAAGATACCAGAGCCATCACTGAAGCCTCTCCCCACAAGGCCTTGGGAACGTAGTGCCGAAGAAGTCGACGCACACGCGGCTGCTGATTATGAGAAATGGAAGGCGGACTGCAAGAAGAAAAGAGAGGGCGAGCCCAAGCAAGTATTTTCTGACAAGGAAAAGAGCTGGGCTAAGTCATTTTTGAACACACCGTCCCAAGCCGCGAAGAATCTGCCTGACGACTATGCACGTGAACTTCGTAGGCAAGCACTCGCGTTCAAGAGGAACCAAGAGTTGGCGGAGAAGCAGGAGAAGAAAGCCTTGGAGGAGGCCGAGAAAAAATTAGAAAGGGGGAAAGAAGTTGCCCAGCTCGGGGAACAAAGTAAACAATCGATCGCCCCGCTCATAGTGCAAGCCGCCAGTCCGGATGCCCCCGATATCATAGCAGCTGCGGCAGCACATGGATTGACTGTAACGAGTGCTAGAGAACAAGCGGCCGACTTAGGTATCACTCTTCGTGCACTGTTAGGCCTTGATGAGGCGCCAATGAAGGACGTAGTATTTACATATGTGAAGAATGGCCCTCTCGTCGAGCCTGCGCAGGAAGAGGATCTACCTCGACAAATGAAAGGTCTGCTAAATTGGTACAAGGGTTACATAAAACTTAAAAACGCCAAAGACTATATTTATGCGGAAGTTAGATATGAGCATCACTTCAAACATTACTATATAACAATTTATCGGAGTGAATTGTTCCAGCTGTTCAATCTGTGCGAGCTCGACAAATCTATCATCAGTTGCTACGTTCTGTAAGTGATTTATTAATTTCTACCCCATCTCGTTCATTGCCTGCACTATATATATATATATATATATTGTCCTAACTATCTTGTTGTGTACGCTATTATGCAGAATGAAGAAGCGGGAAATGCGAATAAGGAACATCCATGATGTTGGGTGCATTGACCCACAAATCGTTAATTCATATGTGTTAGAACACCACCCCGCCGACGTGGATGACCTGTGGCGGTTTCTTAGAAAACAGGAACTCAAAAGTAATATTCTATTTCCTTACCATTTTGGGTGAGTGTTTCTGTCTTGAGCACATTCTCTTTTGTTTACTCCATGCATGGTATGTGGCTAATCGATGAGTTATGCATGACTGTGCATGTATCGTGTCCGCAGGTTCCACTGGATTCTGCTAGTAATTCAATTTCACACCTCCACAGTTCTCATCCACGACTCTCTGAATATGGATCCGGCGCTTTGGGCCGACATGAGAAAAATGATGCAAAAGTAATTATTTTCATTCATTTGCGCTCTATATCGATCGGCCTATTTCGTTCATTTCCTAATATCAAGTAATAACTAATTAATAACTCTCTTGTTCATTTAATTTTCTTTGCCTCGTAGGGTTTGGAGACGGTTCGTAGATCAAAAGGTCGGTGAATTCAAAAAAGAGCTACAATTTAAAAGGCAGTGTCTGGGACTGGGGATATTCAGCCACCGGGGACCAATCTATGTGGATACTATGTTTGTGAGAGGATCCGGAGATACACCAATGAGCGGGACCAGCAGTGTGAGAACAACATCAAGAGGAATAACCTCCGGAAGACGCTTAGTCCAGAAGCTCGCTTCCGACCACTTCAAGAGGAACTAGCTGGATGGTTCGCGAGGGAAGTCATCGATCCTAGAGGAGAACACTATGTAGAGGACGTAGAACTTCATATGCACTAAATTATGGATGGAAACTTGTTCAAAATTGTATATGGTCATCCGATATTGAATATATATTGTATATTCCTCTTGAATTCTTTTTTGTTCTAATTTCAAATTTGTTTGAAATTGTACATTCATATGCATGTATGTAGTACCGTAGAATATGTGAAACTCCTTCAAAATTAAAACCCAAAAGAAATAAAACAATACAAATTAAAAAGAAACCAGATTTAGGGGGAGGGGGGGCTAAACCCTAAACCCTGCGGAGGCCTTTAGTCGCGGTTGGCCAGAAGAACCGCGACTAAAGGTCCTCCGTCCTGGCGCTCGCCTGCCGCCCACGTGGACGACTAAAGGGGGGGCTTTAGTCGCGCCTAATTGGTCGCGGTTGCGCAACCGCGACTAATGGCAGTTGCGAACCGCGACTAAAGGCCATTTTTCTACCAGTGAACCATCCTCCTAAGTCCTAACCACCCAACCTCAGGCCATACCATCTTTATATTGCTATGTTTATATATACAAGTAATGTATTATGTATATCCACGACGTATATAGTCAATTAAAAAAACTACTTGTAGAGCGGAACACGCCAGGATTACGATCCGGGCTGAACCAACATCATCATGTTGGGCGTCTATATGACTATATCATATCTGCCGAACCGAACCGCTCAACTAGAAGAACCACTCCCTGGTGGACCGAGCCCGCAGGCGGTTCCTTGTCTTGTTCTTGAGTTGGACCTCGCCCAGTTACCTGGTCGGGCTGGACTTCCACTTCTATCATTGCAAATTGCAATGGATTGGCTGGACCTCCTAGAGTATAATAGCAAGGCCGCAGGGAGAGAAGCCATTCCAGCTTTCGTCCACGGATTGCTCCAGCAAACATGGGCCGTATTCCGTCCTAGACATGCTAAAAAGGTTCGGTTCTCTATTCAGCCCGTAGACGACAAGAACAACGCATGCATGGAAAATATTTAGAAGTCCGACTTGTATTTCCAATTCCTTATTTCATTTCTACGATGTGCATATTTATAATTTGGTGCTCAAATTAAGCTATCCATAAAACGGACTACGGACTAAACGAAAATTAAATTAGGAAAAATTTGTTGGCCAAACGGTATTACGATAAGGGGATGACCGATTCAATTGCAACCCACTCTTTGCCAACACGATATAAAACCACCCTAAAGTAAATCGAGCTCCAAGGGCACATACAATGATGTGGCACTAGCATTCTTTAAGATCGGCAATGTATGACTTTTTTCTTAGTTAGAGGAGAGAAATAAGCAAGAGAAAGATATATTCCTTTACTAATGGATAATCTCTTAGAAAATATAACATAAGTCTATCGTATTCATTGTACCATATTGAAGGGGGTTGTGTATGTATTTCGAAAATTTACATCTACATGAACACCCAAGATCAATATTATGTAGTTGCAATTCGATTGATATCAACTCACCGAGTAAAGCGGAAGAGCTCGATGAAGATGATGATCTGGGTGATCCCCGCGTCTAGGTTATGCAGACGAATCCTCCGGCGTAGTCCATGTGTCCAGAGGTACAATCCGCGAGGGCTACGCCGTCCAGGCCTAGGATATCACAGTGGTGTAGCCTTTTGGCGAAGGTGGAAAGAGAGAGAGAGAGAGAGAGAGAGAGATAGAGAGAGAGAGAGAGAGAGAGACGAACAACCAAAGGGCCTGGAGAAAACTCCGAGAGAAATTGCAGACCAATGAGGTAGGGGAACCTCTATTTATAGGTAGAGGAGGGGGCCATCAACTTGGGGAGGGGAGGCCGCCACCCTTTGTAGGTCGGTTCGTCTAGGGGTGGGTCGGCCCACCCTAACCCTAAAGCCTAGCCTCTAAAAGGGGGCCAGGAAAGGGGAGGATACATGGACCTTTGGAGCCTTGCCGACCCCTTGAGGGTCAAGGGGGCCTAGCTGGCCACCTTCCCCTCTCTCCTTCTTCGGAACTCTTCCCTCTCTTATTCCGATGGTCTCCGGACAATCTAGACTTCATCAGAATTAGATCTCCCCAATACAAGATATCATCATAATGATCCGAGCATAATTCCATATGTAAGGTATTTTACCCTTATCCATTATTTTGGTAACTATGACACCGTGCTAGAGTATTTGGTCTAATACATGTCTCCAAGATGATTCCCAGGTATTAGCCAAAGAGGTATAATGGTGTATCAATGGAACAAGAAGGCAATGGGAGACCCCCCACTTCGAAGAAAAATCAACAAGGGTGTTTCAGCCTCGGCTGGTCAGTGGCCTGGTCAGACCGGCCCCAGGATCGGCTCGTCCGGTCACACGCCCGGTTGGGCCGGGTGCTGGGCCGGGCGCCCCGGCGCCAACCGGCCCCCACGCCTGTGCCAGTCGGGGGATGTCCAGTAAGGTCCAAGAAGTTGTCCGGTCGGGATCCGGTCCCAGACCCGGTTTGGACCGGCCGATCCGGTCCAAGGCCCGGTCGGACCGGGTGCAGGATCGGGCGCCCCGGCACCAACCGGCCTCCATGCCTGTGCCAGCCGGACGATGTCCAGTATGCCAGTCTTTTGTTTGGTCGTTCTATTTTTTCTTTTATCTGCAGAAATTAACAAGATCGATGTCCTTCTAATATATACATGCTATATTTTTTACATGTACATAAGTTTTAAATGTCCAAACTTATGAGAACAACCAATTCTATGGTTTGCACATCCAAACAAGAACTGGAATTAGATACACCATATTATTCCAACAAGAAATTTCAAGCACATCCAAACAAAAGAATTTCAATTGGAAGTCAATTCATTTCCACCTTAGATTTGGAATTTCCAGTCCAATTCAGTTCCAGACCCAATTCACTGCATCGAAACACAGCGTTAGTCAATTTTTGGTAGAGAACCAACATGTGGTTGAATAGTTAGGGGGCAGTGGCACCTCTAGCTCACAAGGAATCAAACTCTAGGTTAGATAATTTGGTCTTATGAAAATTGAATATTCTTTCACTGGAAGGCGATGCTTCCGTACATTGCGAGACATCTGCGGTGACTTTGTCAACCTCAAGGCCCATCGAATCAGTTTTTTTTTGACTCAATCTCTTTAGGGTGCTTATAGGGTAGGGTGTGCGTGTGTGCTTCGTAGGGGTGAGTGTATTTACGCATTTATGAGTGATTATTGTGTTTCACAAAAAGAAAGTCATTTTTTGGTACTCCAGCAAAACAGTTGTGCTAATCATAGCAATGCCAACCTAACAAAATCTTCTTCTCAAAACAGAATCCACAGCTCGTGACCTCCTTGCTCTTCGTGAATATCTCCTGATATACGCCCGTCAATTAATTGCCTCGTACCTGTCTCATTTCTCACCTGCCTTTTCAGGTTGGTGGTGGCTTTAAAACCCTTCCCGTTTTGATAGAGCGATCCACGTTTTTCTGCTATACTGTCTTGGTGCAATCGCCTGAGATCTCCCTTGGCGCCTCTGATGGCGACCCCAAAATAAATGGCAGTCTATGATGGCGTGACCGCCACACGCATGACGTATTTCATACCCAGAGCGGGCCGTCAACCCATCCTATAAATAGGTCACACCGCCGCACATCTAGGCACAGACGCCGCGGAAGAAGACGCACACAGACGCAGAGCCTCGTCAGGGAAAAAGAATCAAGCAGGGCAGGGCAGATCTCGAGAGACAGGATCAAGGAGGCATTGCCCGACACCATGGCGGCAACCGGACAACGTCGGCCGTCCCTGCGCGCGGCGGCGCCCGTGCCTCTGCTGCTTCTGATGATCGTCGTTTCCTTCGGTAAGGCCATGGCTTCCTGAACACGATCTTCGTTATCTGTTATTATATATTGCCTTTTCCTGCGACCTGGCTGCTTATTCGTTTTCCTTTTCTGCTCAATCCCGAGAAGGGGGCCAGGCGGCGGCGGCGGGCGGCGCTCCGACCTGGACGACGGAGCTGCAGCAGCACGTCGCCTACTTCGACACGGACAACGACGGCATCGTCACCTACTCCGAGACAGAAGCAGGTGTGACCAAAATGGCCATCGATTTGCCCATCTTCTCCTCCGCTAGCTTTCCCTTCCTTTCTCCGCTCACCAAACGGAGAAAGTCTGGCTGTTTTTTTGCATCTATAGTTGGACATTGCTGACTTCTAATTTTGGGCTTTGTATACATGGACGGTTGCAGGGCTTCGTAGGATCGGCCTAGGAGGCATCGCGGCCACCGCGGCCGCCACTTTGATCAACGGCGTCATCGGACCCAAGACCAGACCTGTACGATCATGCTCACTCACTCCTTGCCGTCTCCGTTTCTTGCTAATGTTGACTAGGAAATTAAATAAGACGTCTCTGTTGGGGCGGTCGTCTTGGAACGGTGTTTAAGGTGTCCGGTTATGGTTAGCGTGTTACTTGCAGGGAAACCTCGGTTCATTGGTCAGTAGACAACACACACAACATGCCGTTTATGTGTTCCCACCGGCGCTTAATCCGTGTCATATCAGGGTGTTGTTAGTCTTACTTGTCAAGTTGGCATGCTTGCTATGCAGTTTCTTACACAGTAGCTCGTGTCCAGCACACCAACTTAACCTAGAATTCAGATTAGAGACTGATGGTTAATCGCCATTCACACTTGAAGTTGAGCAAATGGCGTCATCGCTTTCTCCTGCTGGCGCAAATCTTATCTTGCGTGTGCTGCTCAGATTCAGTTTGTTTGTTTGTTTGTTTCAAATAATTCAGTTAGTTTGGCCGATGTCAAAGTAGCTAGGCGCCTAACACCTCCTCGTGTGTGGTGTGCACCTGCCGACCTGGGTTTATACTGATGCAAGTGTAAAAAATCGCTTCTGAGCTAGCCAAACCGTGGTCGATCTGATATTTTGATCCGTGTCTGCCGCGTGCAGGACAACGCAACAACGTCGCACTTGGACATCTACATAGAGAACATCCAGAAGGGGATCCACGGGAGTGACACGGGCTCCTACGATGCTCAAGGAAGGTATGCATACAGACGTCCTGACCTCCTCATTTTGTACATTTTGTCGAATCATAAATGACCATCGTGGAACGCTGAATCTCTGCTATACATGATCGGCTTGGCAGGTTCGTCCAGGCCAAGTTCGACGAGATTTTCATCAAGTACGCCAAGACCGAGCCCAACGCTCTGAACCAGACGGAGCTGGAGGAGATGCGCCACGCGAACAGGGGGAGCAACGACTTCTCCGGATGGTAATTACCTATCTAGACCGCAAATCTTCAGTAGAAAGACACAATGTACCGTACTATCATTCAGGTCGAATTGCGTCGCTCTCGCCGTGCTAACATGGCCGGCTGTTGCTTGAAAATGCAGGGCGGCGTCCAAGGCGGAGTGGGACATGCTCTACAGCCTCGCCAAGGACAAGGACGGCTTCCTCCAGAAGGACACCGCGCGAGCCGTCTACGACGGGAGCCTCTTCGTTACGCTCGCACAGAAGAACGGCGGTTCGTCGGGAGGAAATTAACCAGCCATATGGTTTGGTTAATTTGTATGCATTGTGTCGTGTCGTCTCGTTGATTATGTATCTCCTGTCTATGCACAATTAAAACTGAATCTGGTTAACGCAAGATATAGAATATATGCTCCGTTGGGCATTGCCCAGAGGTCTCCGTTTGGCATGGCCGTTGCGGCTTGTTTCCTACGGTTTTTTTCCAAGAACAACAGGTCCTTTTTTTTTCTTTATCGAAAAAAACAGGTCCTTTTTTTAGCGAACCAAGGACGACCGGTAGAGAGTGACCTGCTTGGTTGCCCTGAGATATCTTCCGTTGAATCAAATGGATTAGTTTACTTAGAGGGCACAAGTGACTCGTACTGACATCGACGCACTTTTAAGCGAGCTTGCACGTTAAGGAACGAACTAGTAGAGAATGTCCGCCAAACTGCATCGATCGGCACTTCGGCAGAAATCAAAATTAGGCGCGATAAATCGAACTTTATGTTGGCAGTTCGGCGCATCAAACAGCCGCATGTTAAGTTCGGCCCATCAAAGGTTAACGAACGGCTTTCAGTTTGTGATCGTCAGTGCCGGAGCACTCCATATATAGGCAGGGTCGGGCGATTGCCCATCCTAACTCGCTGCCGCTTGTACCACTGTTCAGGAAAAGTATGCTCCGACGAGTGCATGTTAGACTTCTAAGTAGTTGGATTGATGAACTTAGGATTGTTAGGCCAAAATTGCATGAGATCGTAAAAGCAGCCACTGGAACACCTAGTTAACATAAGACAGAGAGGTTTAGGGATGCATTACGCATTGCAGGAGTTGCCATCGTCGCCTGCTCGTTGCAGGCGTGAAGCAGAGAGGTAGTTGATGATCTGGGGATCCTCGTGATCCCCTCAGGTCTCCAGCGGCACTGTCCTGGCACCGCCGGGGTGTAGGCTGGTCTTCCCGTCGTTCTGCGCTTCCCTAGATTGGTAGGGCTTTAGGAGTTGTGGGGAAAGCAGCGAGCTGATCGTAAAACTGGATTAATCGATAGCAGCCAGGCTTCCCCCCTTTTATATGGCGCAGGCGACAGGGGACCAAATCATTGAGTTGGTTTTGGTGCCCCCGATCAGGGCGCGTGAGATGCGAACGAGGTGGTCACGAACGTTGGTTCGTGGGCCTCCTCCTTAACGTTATTTGACTAGAACGTTTTTGTCAATGTTTATCTCTTAAACCTGACGTTATTTGACTAGAACGTTTTTGTCTCTTAAACCTGACAGGTCAACCAACATTTTCCCCCTTGATCGTTAGGTTTAACATCATTTGCCCATTCTCCATAGGAATAATAAATCAAAGTGAGGTGTTACAACAACCAATGAAATGCTATTGAACCTCAACATTTATGGCATACCAGCCTATCTTGAAATGGATAACATAATACTTATTGGGAGTGGTTCTTATTATGGTCCCTTTATTCCAGAATAATAAGGCTTCCAGTAATCCCATGCCGGCAACATGCTCACGAAAAATTCTGGGTGGTAAGCCTTTCGTTAGCGGATCCGCAAGCATACGAGTCGTACTTATATGCATAACATTAGTTCTTTGATCCTGGATCCTATGCATCACAATATGATACTTAATGTCAATGTGTTTGGCAGCATCACTTGACTTGTTGTTATTCGCATAGAAAACTGCGGGTTCATTATCGCAGTACAATAGAAGTGATTTTGAAATGCTGTCGACCACTTTAAGTCCAGGAATGAAATTCTTTAGCCATACAGCCTGCCCAGTGGCCTCATAACATGCTATAAACTCTGCTTGCATCGTAGATGAAGCAACTATAGTTTGTTTGGAGCTTTTTCACGATATAGCTCCACCGGCAAGTGTGAATACATAACCTGACGTGGATTTCTTACTATCCACACAACCGGCATGATCAGAATCTGAATAACCAACAACTTGTAGGTTATCAGACCTTCTGTACGTAAGCATGTACCCTTTTGTCTCTTGCATATAACGCAAGACTTTCTTTGCGGCCTTCCAGTGGTCTAGTCCTGGATTTGATTGGAATCTGCCAAGCATCCCGGTTATAAAAGCCAAATCAGGGCGTGTACAAACTTGTGCATACATGATGCTTCCGACAACTGAAGCATAAGGAACCGACTTCATCTGATCAGTTTCACTTTGGTTCCTCGGACATTGAAATGTCCAAAACTTGTCGCCCTTGACTACTGGGGCAGGTGAGCCAGAGCACTTATGCATATTGAATTTCTTTAGTACTCGCTCAAAGTATGCCTTTTGTGATAGTCCCAACACACCTTTAGACCTATCTCGATGAATCTCAGTGCCGAGGACATATGAAGCTTCATCGAGATCTTTCATATCAAAATTGGAAGACAGAAAATTCTTGGTCTCGTGCAGCATATCCTTATCACTGTAGGCCAATAATATGTCATCCCCATACAGGACTAATATTGTGAACCTACTGCCCTTAAACTTAACATAAATGCAGTTGTCCTTAACATTTTCAGTAAAACCAAAAGTTCTAATAATCTTATCGAACTTGAGGTACCACTGTCTTGAAGCTTGCTTCAAGCCATAGATGGATTTCTTCAGACGACATGCTAAATGTTCCTTTCCTTCCACAACAAAACCTTCCGGCTGAGTCATGTATACGTCTTCATCAAGGTCGTCATTTAGAAATGCCGTCTTAACGTCCATTTGATGCAATTCTAGGTCGAAATGAGCTACCAGAGCCATGACGATCCTAAAAGAATCTTTAGATGATACAGGAGAGAAAGTCTCATTGTAATCGATTCCTTCTCTCTGTGTGAAACCTTTTGCCACAAGTCTAGCTTTGAACCTTTCGATGTTCCCTTTGGGGTTGTACTTAGTTTTGTAGATCCATTTGCAACCTACTCTTTTGGCACCATTAGGAACTTCTACTAAGTCCCAAACATCATTTGAGCCCATAGATTTCAACTCGTCTTCCATGGCAATTTTCCACTTGGACGAATTCAATCTCTTAATGGCCTCCTTGTATGAGGTTGGATCCTCCACCTTTCCTATATCATCTACATCCTCACTCATGTAGGTGATATAATCATCTGAGATGACTTTTCTTCTTTCTCGATGTGATCTTCTCACAGGCGATGGTGGTGGAGGGGCATCATTATTATGAGGATCTTCTTCATTATCCGACTGGTGATTTTCTTCACCTTCTGGATTTCCGTTATTATTAGGTTCAGGATCACCATCAGGTTGAGGACCAAAACTGTGAGGTTCAGTCTCAACATGAGAAGTGATTCTCCTCTGCATTGGTAGAACGACCTCTTGGAAAATCGGGGATGGAGCACACACCCGCTTTTCCTCAAGATCGATCTTCCTTATTTCATTAACATCATTATCCTCAAAAAATACCGCTTGCCGGGTCTCCACGTACTTAGTGGTATGACCGGGGCAATAGAAGCGATATCCCTTTCCCCTGTGCGGGTATCCGATGAAGAAACAACTAACCGTTTTTGGATCTAACTTCTTAAGTTGTGGATTGAAAATTCTAGCTTCAGCAGGACAGCCCCACACACGTAAATAGTTCAAGCTCGGTTTCTTTCCCGTCCACATCTCATGAGGTGTGTTCGGTGCTGACTTAGTGGGAGCAAGATTTAAAATATGTGCAGCCGTCTTCAATGCCTCCATCCATAGGCTTACCGGCAAACTTGCATGACTGAGCATGCTACGCACCATATCCAAAAGCGTGCGATTGCGGCGCTCGGCCACACCATTTTGTTGAGGTTCACCAGGCATTGAATAATGGGCGACAATTCCATTCTCAGCTAGGAACTTAGCAAAAGGTCCTGGAATTTGCCCATAAGGAGCGTGCCTACCGTAATACTCTCCCCCGCGATCAGATCGTACAACTTTAATTTTTTGCATTCAGTTGGTTCTCAACTTCGGCTTTGAACACTTTAAATTTGTCCAAGGCTTCCGATCGATCACGTATAGGGTAAATGTACCCGTAACGGGAAAATTCGTCTGTGAAGGTGATGAACGAATCAACACCATCTATAGACTTAACATTAAGAGCTCCGCATATGTGAGTATGTATGAGTTCGAGGACACTCGTGGCTCTTACCGCTCCTTTCTTAATTGTTTTTGCATATTTACCTTTGATGCAATCAACACATTTTTCCGCATCAGAGAAGTCTAATGGGAGGAGTACATCATTTTTAATAAGTCTTTCCATTATCCCCCTCGAAATGTGGCCTAAACGACAGTGCCACAATTTCGAAGAAGTGCTAGTACCCTTCCATTTCTTCTCAACATTTCAAACATTACTCACATGCAAAACATAATCATTCAAAGATAAAATATATAGTTTACCTCGTCTGACACCGAGGCCAACATCTTTATCACAATAGTTTAAAACAAATTGTTTGTTACCAAACTTGCACTCAAACATGTTATCATCGAGACAAGAAACTGCAATCAAATTCCTACTTAAAGTAGGTACGTAAAGAACATTATTTAAATGAAGGTGAAAGCCGGTGTGGAGCTCCAAGGTGAGTGACCCAACAGCTTCAACATCTACTTCAACTCCATTTGCAACTCTAAGTCGTCTTGCCCCGCTTGTTATGGTTTGGATCAAATTTAATCCCTGCATAGAATTAGCAACGTGAGCAGTTGCACCTGAATCAATCCACCATGATGTACAAGAGAAATCAGTATATAACATTTCATCAAAAAAAGTGATTTCATCTGTACCTTTCTTCATCATCCACTTGAGGTATTCATGACAGTCCTTCCTGTAATGGCCTTCCTTCTTACAGAAGAAACATACATTATCAGTAGGCGCTGAAGACTGTCTATTATCCTTTTCCTTTCCTTTAAACTTTGGCATTTCCTTCTTGAAGGTTTTCTTTGGCGACTTTGAAGGGCCTGACCCGTCATGCTTTCTCTTTGAGGAGACAACATGAAAGGCATGATCCTTGTTCTGCCTTATCATTCGTTCTTCTTCCTGGACAATCCGAGGGGATATCTCAGCAAGTGTCCACTTCTACTTCATGGAATTGTAGTTGATCTTGAACTGATCGAACTCTTCAGGGAGGGACTCCAAGATCATGATGATAAGGAGTTTGTCACTGAGCTCACACTTTAGGTGCTTCAACTTATTTGAAGCATTTATCATTCTCAGTATGTGTCCCCTAACATCACCATCATTTTTGTACTTGCCAAGTAGCTTGTGAAAAAGATCATGTGCATAAACCTTTTCAGAGCCTTTGAATTGCTCCTCCAAGGCTTCCATAAATTCCTTGGCAGTATCTTTCTTGGGGAGAGCCCCAATAATCTCAGGTGAAATGGAAGAATTCATCACGAGCATTGCAACGTGATTGGATTTGTCCCACTTCTCCATCTTGGAGTCATAAGTTTTCTTTAGTTCATCATACCCCGTAGCACCAGCAACTAGCCCCACGGGCTTATCCTCCCTTAAGGCATAATCAAACTCGTTGAAAGCCAAACATAGCTCAATGGAGTTCTTCCAACGAGGAAAGTTGCTACCGGTCAACTGCTCGATAGCATCATAACGCATCGCAGCGGAAGCTGAAAATTGACATGGACATTCATAAGTAAAATTGCATGAATATAAAATAGACATGCCATAAAATTCTTATTCTATGTCAAACACCGTTGGGCAGAAATGACATGAATTAGAACAACATTAGGGGTTGACATGCAGAAATAATACAACGTTGGTCAGAATTATTTTGCAGCCATAACATTCTCAATATAAACATCAACTTTAAATCATTTAAGGAACAACATATGTGATGCTTAATGTGATAATTCAACATTAAAACATACTAAATATTCTAAACAAAAAATCTCGTTGGCTCATTTCTGTCCAGAACAAATGGCATGTTTTCTGATCATATTATTTTTGGCAATGATTTTTCTGTATATAATAGTGCAAAAACATAAGGAATAACATTTAGAATGCACTAAAAACACAGAAAACAGAAAGGAAAATCGGCAGCCCAGAGAATATACTGGACTACCGACAACCTGGGTCGAAGCCCACTCTCAGATGCAGCCCAAAAAGGACCCCCGGCCCGGCAGCTGCTCCGCCTCGATCTCGGCCGTCCGATCCACTGGACGGTCCAGATCATTGAAGGCCGGATCAAAAAGGGGCAGTCGGTGCCCTAACCCTAAAAAATCCTCCTCCTCTCCCGATTTTTCCGCGAGAGAGAGCGGCGCCCTCCTCACCTTGCTCCTCTGCCGCACCCGCATGGAGAGGGGCCGGCGGCCCGAGGCGCGCGAGGCGGCGCGTTCCCCTCCCCTGGTTCATTCCGGCGCGGTGCCTGCGCTCGCCGGAGCAGCGTGCGACGGACCATGTCCAGCGCGCTCCTCCGTCGAGCGTGGCTACTGGTGCCGTCTCCTTGAGGGTCGGCGAGGGGGTGGTGCTGACCGGCGTGGCCGGCAGCCGTTAGGTGACGACAGGGGTAGGCGGCACGACGGCCACCCGCGTGTGCATCCATTCCGCGTCTCGCGACGCGTCTACCCGCACGCTCCTCCGTCGGGAGGAAACGGCGGCGCGGGATCTCTGCCCTCGCCGGAGCAGCGGCTGCTCCGACGGCCCCCGGAGGGATAGGCAGCGACCCGGGGGCGTAAGGTGAGGTTCTCATCCTCCAAATTGTGCCAAAATTCATATTTAGGGTTCATAATTTCTTGCAGATGGTTCTAATTCGATACAAAATTAACCGATCTGAGAGCTAGACATTCATAACAGGGGCTAATCCAAGGCTAAACATTAACATAATTGCCTAAAACATGATCTTAATCACAACTAGGGTTCTAGTGCTAGCAACACAAGGCTCGTGATACCATTGTTAGGCCTAAAATTGCATGAGATCGTAAAAGCAGCCACTGGAACACCTAGTTAACATAAGACAGAGAGGTTTAGGGATGCATTACGCATTGCAGGAGTTGCCATCGTCGCCTGCTCCTTGCAGGCGTGAAGCAGAGAGGTCGTTGATGATCTGGGGATCCTCCTGATCCCCTCAGGTCTCCAGCGGCACTGCCCTGGCACCGCCAGGGTGTAGGCTGGTCTTCCCATCGTTCCGCGCTTCCCTAGATCGGTAGGGCTTTAGGAGTTGTGGGGAAAGCAGCGAGCTGATCGTAAAACTGGATTAATCAATAGCAGCCAGGCTTCCCCCCTTTTATATGGCGCAGGCGACAGGGGACCAAACCATCGAGTTGGTTTTGGTGCCCCCGATTAGGGCGCGTGAGATGCGAACGAGGTGGTCACGAATGTTGGTTCGTGGGCCTCCTCCTTAACGTTATTTGACTAGAACGTTTTTGTCAATGTTTATCTCTTAAACCTGACGTTATTTGACTAGAACGTTTTTGTCTCTTAAACCTGACAGGTCAATCAACAAGGATTAGGCCAACTAGCTACCTGATTGAATGGACTGGTTTTGATCAAAGATAAAATAGACTTCTAAGTAATAGATATATTGATTTATATTAGAGCCATAGGTTTTATCTCCGCTCAGCTCATTAAACGCATCGTGACGATCCGAAGTAGGCGCCGCAGAAGGAGGAGCACATGTATAGGCCTGGTTTTCTCAAACTCATACAATAGAAGAGTCTCCATTATAAAGAGCTACAACTCAGATGCGGCATTTGTGAGCATGGGCTACAGATAGCCCGCTTTTTTCTGAAAGATTGAAAACCATATTTTGAGGTTTCAATAGAAAAACTGAAAATAAATATGGATTTAGTTAGCGGAAATTCAATTCGACTCCCGGGTGCGTATGCTCCCTCTACCAAAAAAATCATATTTCGAACTGTCAAAAAAAACTGACAAAAAATTCTACATGTACATCTCCATGATATATATGTCACTACGGGAGAACTGTTCTTTGTCGTGCCCCAAAATCACACGGCAAAGGCCCAAATCCGCTCGGCAAAGGCTTTGCCATGCGGCCTTGCACGGCAAAGAATGCACGGCAACGATCCGGCACGGCAAAGAATGCACGGCAACGATCCGGCCGGCAAAGATGTGGTCGTCAAGTTTCACGAAAAACCGATATTTTTTGTGGTCTATGTAAAAAAGGGAAAATTTATCTTGTGAAAAGCTTTATTTTAAGCACTGAATTTTGTCTTTTTCACACACGTCACATGATAAGTTGATTTTTTATGAAACGACTTTGTGAGCGCATAGCACGTGAAGATGTACGTGCGAATTTTTTGTTTCAATTTTTTTGAAATTCAAAATGTGTGAAAGATGCAATTCAAAATATAGGGAGCATATGCTCCCATGTTCCAAAACACCACTCCCGTTAGTTAGGCATATATATTACAAGTACGTAAATTTTAATACGAGATATAGTATACTCTGGTCTACACTAATGACAAAAATATAGATTTGAGAATATGACAGTACACATTTTCAATATCCCTAAAATTGCTAGAACTTTTAATTTTTCTTATCCTAAGAACAATGTATTTGGATTAAAAACTTACACGTTTGTAGGATATATACTTACCTACAAACAGATTTTTCCAGAATATTACAAAACTGTGAAACACCATTTTCTATTTATTGTTTTAGAACGAGCTGTATGTAGACTGGGATCCAAATTGAGTTAACTCGCACCAAAAATAAAAATGTGGGAGTAAACTTTTGTATCACCCTTTGCTATGAATGAATGAGCCACATGAATTTTGGGATTTATAATATGATTATAGAATTGAATATACACGGGTTGGCCTCACATACACAAAACAAAATAGGTCAAACACGCAACCATTTCACGCTGATTAAATTTAGTTGGTCTGCTATTATGCCATATTGAATTAAATTTTACATACTTTGTTAGATAAATTAAATATGTCTTACGAAAGCTGCTCTCCTAGAATCAAACTTTTTCTTTACTCCCTCCGTTGAAAGATAGCTAAGAGCATCTCCACCGGCAGCTTCCAAATAGGCGCCGACAGGGCACTGGCACCTCCGTTTTGGGGACGCCAGCACTGCATCTTCTATTTGGGGAGTTTTTCCCACACCGGCGTCCCCAAAACGGCGGTCCCGATAGATGTTTTACATTAAAATCATAAATAAATGCATAGAAAATCGAATAAAAAACATTCCATTACACAAACTAATACATAATTGGGAACGTGATTTACATGAAGATATAGTTTGGAACATGGTTTTCCACAAACTAATACATAGTTTAAACCATGGATGATACAAATATAAAACATTGCAAAAAAAAATTAAACCTAACTAGGCCGGTCATCGCACGTTTCGTGTGTTCGCTGCCAAGAAAGAACACTCGAGGGCACACCCAGTCACCCAAACTGGAAAATCCAGCTGGTGAGGGTGCCCCTGTTGATTCTTTCGAGAAAGAACATCCAAAAACATACGTGCCGATATTCGCTACGAAGAAACAACACTCAGTTGTCGTCCTCCTCGGCGCTGTCTCCGTGGTAGTGGCGGCGGCAACGCGTCTCGTCGAACACCTTGACGGTCATGTCCCTTTCGCCAAAGTATGAGAACAAGAGCATGAAACCAGCTTGGAGGTGGTGGTAGCGCGCGAACTTCTCCCAGCCGATGTGGAGGTACATCTTGCCGCGCACGTTGTAGATCACGTCCACGATCCACCGGCAGAAGCCGCAGGCAGCCTCCCGCAGATGCAGCGAGCCCGGGCGCTCGTCGCCAGCGACGAAGTCAGCGAAGGTGTCCGGCAGCCTCTAGATGCCGTGTGGGTCGCCCTTGAGGAAGAGGACGAACTCGAATAGCACGGGCCCCTCCTCGTCCATGTCTGACAATGAAGACGACGGCATCGTAGGCGACGGCGTGCGTGCAGCTCTGCCGCGGCCACAACCACGGCCGCGACCTCAGCCTCGACTAGACATGGTGTCGTCTTTTCATATGGTGGCGGCTAGGGTTGGGGAGAGAGGCGCTAGGGTTTGTGTGTGAGAGGGACGATGAGAGGCGGCCCTTTTTATAGTCCGGAGGGAGGCAGGGGAGCGGTGGCGCTCATTAACGGCGGCACGAAGAGCAAGGCGCGCGCGATGGGATGGGACGGTTCACAAATCTCAGATCTTAGAATAGCATGAGTATTGGGAGAAAAGAACACACTAGACTTGAATAAAATCACCAACTGTCCTGAATTAGCACAATAGGTATCAAGAACTTGCTGTAGGGAAGTTGCATTATTCATATCCGCTCTCATGAGAATCAGGGAATCATCAGAAAATAAAAGGTGTGAAACGGACGGTGCATTTCTGCACACCTGTATCCCATGAATGCCACCAACTTATTCTGCATACAACACTAAGCTCGATAAACATTCTGCACTCACAACATAAACAAATAAGGGGAGAGGGGATCTCCCTGACGGAGACCCCTAGTGGGAATGAACATCTCTGTGTCTTCTGAATTGAAGCGCACTTGGTACTTGACAGATTTCACACAAGCCATCATCATATTAATCCAGGTCTCATCAAACTCCTCATCATATTTTCTAGAAAAATCCACTCAACCCTATCATAAGCTTTATGCATGTCTAACTTAACAACACAACTCCCATGGACTCCATTTCTTTTGTTCTTGATAGTATGGATGCTTTCATAGGCCACCAATACATTATATGTAATAAGTATTCCTGGAACAAACGCACTTTGCATTGGAGAAATAATTTCTAGGAGTTTGAACGCAAGCATCTTTGAGACAATTTTGTAAATAACATTGCATAAGCTAATGGGGCGAAATTAAGTAATAAGCTCGGGATCATTAGTTTTTGGAATAAGGACTATAGTAGTGTCGTTCCAACCTTCAAGAATTGTACCTGAGTTAAGAGCCTGAAGAACTTCTGAAGTAATGTCATCTCCAAACACATCCCAGAAACGCTTGTAAAACACTACATGAATACCATCCGGCCCTGGTGCTTTAAAATCACCAATGCTAAAAGCAGCCTTCTTGACCTCCTCGGCAGTATATGGCTCTTTTAGCTTATTATTCATTGCTTCAGTCACTCTCGGGAAAATCATCCTGAGGAGGGCTAGATCGGTTGCCTGAACCCCAGAGGACAAAAGGTTAGAGAAATAATTAAAGAAAATCGGTTTTAGCATCTCTGTACCTTCCACCCATGTATTTGCTTGATTTTTCAATTTTTTAATAAAATTCTTCTTCCTTCTGGCCGAAGCAAAATTGTGGAAAACTTAGTATTCCTATCATCGTGCTGCATCCAATTAGATCTAGACCGCTGAAGCCAAGAAATCTCTTCCTGTTCAAGTAACATTTCAATCAACTCAGACATTTCTTTTGCTTTGGCCTCCGACTCATCAGTAATGGCGCCAGATGATACGTCTCCAACGTATCTATAATTTCTGATGTTCCATGCTAGTTTTATGACAATACCTACATGTTTTTCTCACACTTTATAATGATTTTATGTATTTTCCGGGACTAACCTATTAACAAGATGCCGAGGTGCCAGTTCATGTTTTCTGCTGTTTTTGGTTCCAGAAAAGCTGTTCGGGCAATATTCTCGGAATTTGACGAAACAAAAGCCAAACCTCCTATTTCACCGAGACGGACCCAGAACACCGAAGGAGAGACGGAGAGAGGCCAAGGGGGCCCCACACCACCTGGTGCCGCGGCCAAGGAGGGGGGGCGCCCAGGTATGGGGTGGGCCCCTCGGGACCCCTCCGACGCCGCCCTTTCGCCTATATAATCCCTCGCGACGCGAAAACCCTAGAACAATCGATCATATTCCAGAAAGACTCCAGAGGCGCCGCCGCCATCGCGAAACCAAGTTTCGGGGGACAGAATCTCTGTTCCGGCACGCCGTCGGGACGGGGAAGTGCCCCCGGAAGTCATCTCCATCGACGTCACCGCCTCCATCATGCTCCGTGAGTAGTTCCCCCATGGACTACGGGTTCTAGCAGTAGCTAGTTGGTACTCTCTCTCCCATGTACTTCAATACAATGATCTCACGAGCTGCCTTACATGATTGAGATCCATCTGATGTAATCGGTGTTGTGTTTGTTGGGATCCGATGAATTGTTACATTATGATCAGTCTATCTATAAAGTTTGTGAAGTTATTGTTGCTGCAATCTTGTTGTGTTTAATGCTTGTCACTAGTGCACGAGTGGCATGATCTTAGATTTAAGCTCTATAATTATTGCTTAGATTGTATCTACAAGTTGTTTGCACATGTCTATGTCCGGAACCCGAGGCCCCAGAGTGACAGCAACTGGGATAACTTGAGGGGAAGGCTTAGGTATGAGGATCACATGTTTTCACCAAGTGTTAATGCTTTGCTCCGGTGCTCTATTAAAAGGAGTACCTTAATTACCAGTAGATTCCCTTGAGGCCCGGCTGCCACCGGCTGGTAGGACAAAAGATGTTATGCAAGTTTCTCATTGCGAGCACGTATGACTATATATGGAAAACATGCCTACATGATTAATAATCCCAATGTTCTGTCTTAATGCTATTTCAATCCTATGAATTGCCCAACTGTAATTTGTTCACCCAACACTTGTCAATTGTTATTGGAGAGTTACCACCAGTGTAGATAGCTGGGAACCCCGGTCCATCTTTCATCATCATATACTCGTTCCTATATGACATTGGAAGTAGTATCAACTATTTTCTGGTGCCATTGCCTCTGTGTTACTTTATCGCTGCTGTTATTCTTGTTACTATTGCTCTCATATTACTGCTGCTTTCACATCACCCCTGTTACTAGTGCTTTTCCAGGTGCAGCTGAATTGACAACTCAGTTGTTAAGGCTTATAAGTATTCTTTGTCTCCCTTGTGTCGAATCAATAAAGTTGGGTTTTGCTTGCCTCGAAGACTGTTGCGATCCCCTATACTTGTGGGTTATCAAGACTATTTTCTGGCGCCGTTGCCGGGGAGGCATAGCTCTACTCATAAGTTCACCTGGGGAGTACACTCTACCTCTCTCTCTGTTTTTATTTTATTTTATTTTGTTTTGCTTAGTTTAGTTCTTGTCTAGTTTATTTGTGCTTAGTTTATTTCTGTCTAGTATTATTTTGCTTAGTTTACTTTTGTCTAGTTTGTTTTTGTCTTGTTTTATTTTTCTTATATACCCGAAAATCCATAAAAATTTGAAAAACCGTAAAGTTAAAAACTGTTGTTATGGAAGAACTCATAACCATTACGGAGCTTATAGAATTATATAAGAATTATAGAGAATCAAGAAAGGGTGAAGTCATGAGTGTCGTGTTAGAAAAATTGAATACAATTGCTAAAATCTTGCTTAAACGCCATGATATAAACTGTTGCTCCAAACAGGATACTAAACATCTTAAATTCCAATGTGGCTTTAGTGAAGAAGTTTTAATTATGAACTATCATTGGAATAACTATATTCATCTTGGGTTCGAAGAGGTAGAACAATTTGTTTTATTTATGGGAGCCTCTGAGATAGAATCCTTCATGGCTAAAAATTATGAAACTTGTATTGCTTGTAAGAACCTTAAAGATTATGTCTCTTCTATCCTTGATTTTTGCATAGAAAGTTACAACAATAATCCTTATATCATTGATTATAAAGAGAGACTCATTCATGCACAAGAATGCACTCACAATTTGCAGGAACCTGTGAAAGAAGAAATTGATGAACCTGAAAGCTCATTGAATGAAAAAGAGGAGGAGAGTGATGAACAAAAGGAGGAAGAATGGATTAGCTACCCATGCCAACCTTCTAATGAGAGTAACTCTTCATCTCTTACACTATTTGATTGTCCTCCATGCTTACCAAAGGAGGATGAATGTTATGTTCCTGTAGATTCTCTTGAAATATTCCCTATGAGTAAAACTTGTGAGAATAATTATGTTGCTGTTATCTCTGATAATCCATGCTATTTTGATAAATCTTATGATAATGCTTTGTTTGTGCCTGATATCGAAATGCATGGTATTAAAGAGTTTTGCTTAGCAAATGTTTATGATAAAGCTCTAGATGATGGTCCTATGTTACTTGATAATATTAATTGTACTACTAATGAAAATGGGATTGGAGAAGTCTTGACTGTATCTAGGAGTCCCACATCTCTTGAGATTGATCAATCATCTTGTTATATTATTGATAAAAGTGGGTTTGAAAGTTTTGATCCCAATATTTTTGAGCTTGATAAAAATTATGTGTTTGTGGATCATGAAAAACATGCTTTATGTGATAGTTATATTGTTGAGTTTGTTCATGATGCTACTGAAAATTATTATGAGAGAGAAAAATATGGTTGTAGAAATTTTCATGGTACTAAAACACCTCTCTACATGCTGAAAATTTTGAAGTTACTCGTGTTTTATCTTCCTATGATTGTCACTTTGTTCTTCATGAATTTATTTGTGTACAAGATTCCTATGCATAGGAAGTGGGTTAGACTTAAATGTGTTTCTTATTTTCTTTTTGATGCTCTCTTTGTTTCAACTCTCATCCTTATGTGAGCATCATTAAAATTGCTGAGCTCATCTTAATGGCTATAAAGAAAGCACTTCTTGGGAGATAACCCATGTTTTTATTTTGCTACTGTTTTGTTTTGTCTTGGAAGTTGTTACTACTGTAGCAACCTCTCCTTATCTTTATTTTATTGCATTGTTGTGCCAAGTAAAGTCTCTAATAGAAAGTTGATGCTTGATTTGGATTTCTGCGCAGAAATAGATTTTTGGCTATCAGGAATTTGAGTAGATCTCTCTGTAGGAGAACCTAAAAATTCTGCCAAAATTCATGCGTGTTCCTCAGATATGTACGCAACTTTCATTAGTTTTGAGTTTTCTGATTTGAGCAACGAAAGTACCTCTAAAAAATCGTCTTTACTGGCTGTTCTGTTTTGACAGATTCTGTCTCTGTTTTTTGCATTGTCTCTTGTGGACTTTAAGTAAGACTTTCTAGACGTGGAGAGCTATAGCTAATGTTTTATTGAGTTCTTGCAATGTGTCACTACATGACTAAAGTGGATTAAAGTTTTTTTGAGTACTAACCCCTCTAATGAAGTTTATGAGAAGTTTGGTGTGGCAGAAGTTTTCAAGGGTCAAGAGAGGAGGATGATATATGATCAAGAAGAGTGAAAAGTCTAAGCTTGGGGATGCCTCCGTGGTTCATCCCTGCATATTTCAAGAAGACTCGAGCATCTAAGCTTGGGGATGCCCAAGGCATCCCCTTCTTCATCAACAACTTATCAGGTCACCTCTAGAAACTATATTTTTATTCGGTCACATCTTATGTGCTTTACTTGGAGCGTCTGTGTGTTTTTATTTTTGTTTGTGTTTGAATAAATCCGGATCCTTGCAATCCTTGTGTGGGAGAGAGACACGCTCCACTTTTTCATATGAACACTTGTGTTCTTCGTTTTTCATATTCATGGCAAAAGTTAAAAGCTGCTGCACTTATTGTTATTTGGTTGGAAACAGAAAATGCTTCATATTGTCTTGAATAATTTGATACTTGGCAATTGTTTTGAGCTCTCAGGTAGATCATGTTTAAGCTCTTGCACCATGTAGTTTAAACCTATTAGTGGAGAACTACCGTAGAGCTTGTTGAAAATTGGTTTGCATGATTGGTCTCTCTAAGGTCTAGATATTTTCTGCTAAAAGTGTTTGAGCAACAAGGAAGACAGTGTAGAGTCTTATAATGCTTGCAATATGTTCTTATGTAAGTTTTGCTGTACCGGTTCATACTTGTGTTTGCTTCAAACAACCTTGCTAGCCAAAGCCTTGTACTGAGAGGGAATGCTTCTCGTGCATCCAAAACCTTGAGCCAAAACCTATGCCATTTGTGTCCACCATAACTACCTACTATGTGGTATTTCTCTGCCATTCAAAGTAAATAGTTCATGTCCTACCTTTAAACAATTCAAAAGTTATTATCTCTTATTTGTGTCAATGTTTTATAGCTCATGAGGAAGTATGTGGTGTTTTATCTTTCAATCTTGTTGGGCAGACTTTCACCAATGGACTAGTGGCTTCGTCTGCTTATCCAATAAATTTGCAAAAAGAGCTGGCAACGGGGTGCCCAGCCCCAATTAATTAACTTTCATTAATAATTCTCTTCACATGTTTTGCCCCGATTCATCAGTAAGCAACTTAATTTTGCAAATAGACACTCCTTCATGGTATGTGAAATGTTGGAAGGCACCCGAGGATTCGGTTAGCCATGGCTTGTGAAAGCAAACGGTTGGGAGGAGTGGCATCCATAAATAAAACTAAAGTACATGTGTAAACAAAAGAGAATAGGGATGATCTACCTTGCTGGTAGAGATAACGTCCTTCATGGGAGCCGCTCTCTGAAAGTCTGTTTGATGAGGGGGTTAGAGTGCCCACTACCATTCGTTGACAACAACAAACACCTCTCAAAACTTTACTTTTATGCTCTCTAGATGATTTCAAAACTTGAAAAGCTCTAGCACATGATTTAATCCCTGCTTCCTGATGGCGTGTAACTCACACGTTCGTTGGGAACCCCAAGAGGAAGGTATGATGCGCACAGCAGCAAGTTTCCCTCAGTAAGAAACCAAGGTTTAATCGAACCAGTAGGAGTCAAGAAGCACGTTGAAGGTTGATGGCGGCGGGATGTAGTGCGGCGCAACACCAGGGATTCCGGCGCCAACGTGGAACCTGCACAACACAACCAAAGTACTTTGCCCCAACGAAACAGTGAGGTTGTCAATCTCACCGGCTTGCTGTAACAAAGGATTAACCGTATTGTGTGGAAGATGATTGTTTGCAGAAAATAGTAGAACAGTATTGCAGTAGATTGAATTTCAGTAAAGAGAATTGGACCGGGGTCCACAGTTCACTGGTGGTGTCTCTCCCATAAGACAAACAGCATGTTGGGTGAACAAATTACAGTTGGGCAATTGACAAATAAAGAGGGCATGACCATGCACATACATATCATGATGAGTATAGTGAGATTTAATTGGGCATTACGACAAAGTACATAGACCGCCATCCAACTGCATCTATGCCTAAAAAGTCCACCTTCAGGTTATCATCCGAACCCCCTCCAGTATTAAGTTGCAAAGCAACAGACAATTGCATTAAGTATGGTGCGTAATGTAATCAACAACTACATCCTTAGACATAGCATCAATGTTTTATCCCTAGTGGCAACAGCACAACACAACCTTAGAACTTTCTCACATCCTTTGTCAGTGTCAATGCAGGCATGAACCCACTATCGAGCATAAATACTCCCTCTTGGAGTTACAAGCATCTACTTGGCCAGAGCATCTACTAGTAACGGAGAGCATGCAAGATCATAAACAACACATAGATATAACTTTGATAATCAACATAACAAGTATTCTCTATTCATAGGATCCCAACAAACGCAACATATAGAATTACAGATAGATGATCTTGATCATGTTAGGCAGCTCACAAGATCCGACAATGATAGCACAATGGGGAGAAGACAACCATCTAGCTACTGCTATGGACCCATAGTCCAGGGGTAGACTACTCACACATCACTCCGGAGGCGACCATGGCGGCGTAGAGTCCTCCGGGAGATGATTCCCCTCTCCGGCAGGGTGCCGGAGGCGATCTCCTGGATCCCCCGAGATGGGATCGGCGTTGGCGGCATCTCTGGAAGGTTTTCCGTATCGTGGCTCTCGGTACTGGGGGTTTCGTCACGGAGGCTTTAAGTAGGCGGAAGGGCAAGTCAGGAGGGGGCACAGGGGCCCCACACCATAGGCCGGCGCGGCCAGGGGGGGGGGGCGCCGCCCTAGGGTTTGGGCACCCTGTGGCCCCACTTCGTTTCGTCTTCGGACTTCTGGAAGCTTCGTGGCAAAATAGGCCCCTGGGCGTTGATTTCGTCCAATTCCGAGAATATTTCCTTACTAGGATTTCTGAAACCAAAAACAGCAGAACAAAGAATCGGCACTTCGGCATCTTGTTAATAGGTTAGTTCCAGAAAATGCACGAATATGACATAAAGTGTGCATAAAACATGTAGATAACATCAATAATGTGGCATGGAACATAAGAAATTATCGATACGTCGGAGACGTATCAGCATCCCCAAGCTTAGTTACGCTCGTCCCGAGCGGTAAAACGATAAACACGATAATTTCTGGAGTGACATGCCATCATAACCTTGATCATACTATTTGTAAAGCATATGTAGTGAATGCAGCGATCGAAACAATGTATATGACATGAGTAAACAAGTGAATCATAAAGCAAAGACTTTTCATGAATAGCACTTCAAGACAAGCATCAATTAAGTCTTGCATAAGAGTTAACTCATAAAGCAATAATTCATAGTAAAGGCATTGAAGCAACACAAAAGAAGATTAAGTTTCAGCGGTTGCTTTCAACTTGTAACATGTATATCTCATGGATATTGTCAACATAGAGTAATATAATAAGTGCAATAAGCAAATATGTAGGAATCAATGCACAGTTCACACAAGTGTTTGCTTCTTGAGGTGGAGAGAAATAGGTGAACTGACTCAACATTGAAAGTAAAAGAATGGTCCTCCATAGAGGAAAAGCATCGATTGATATATTTGTGCTAGAGCTTTGATTTTGAAAACATGAAACAATTTTGTCAACGGTAGTAATAAAGCATATGTATCATGTAAATTATATCTTATAAGTTGCAAGCCTCATGCATAGTGTATTAATAGTGCCCGCACCTTGTCCTAATTAGCTTGGACTACCGGATCATCACAATGCACATGTTTTGACCAAGTGTCACAAAGGGGTACCTCTATGCCGCCTGTACAAAGGTCTAAGGAGAAAGCTCGCATTGGATTTCTCGCTATTGATTATTCTTCAACTTAGACATTCATACCGGGACAACATAGACAATAGATAATGGACTCCTCTTTTATGCATAAGCATGTAACAACAATTAATAATTTTCTCATTTGAGATTGAGGATATATGTCCAAAACTGAAACTTCCACCATGGATCATGGCTTTAGTTAGCGGCCCAATGTTCTTCTCTAACAATATGCATGCTTAACCATAAGGTGGTAGATCTCTCTTACTTCAGACAAGACGGACATGCATAGCAACTCACATGAAATTCAACAATGAATAGTTGATGGCGTCCCCAGTGAACATGGTTATCGCACAACAAGCAACTTAATAAGAGATAAAGTGCATAATTACATATTCAATACCACAATAGTTTTTAAGCTATTTGTCCCATGAGCTATATATTGCAAAGGTGAATGATGGAATTTTAAAGGTAGCACTCAAGCAATTTACTTTGGAATGGCGGAAAATACCATGTAGTAGGTAGGTATGGTGGACACAAATGGCATAGTGGTTGGCTCAAGTATTTTGGATGCATGAGAAGTATTCCCTCTCGATACAAGGTTTAGGCTAGCAAGGCTTATTTGAAACAAACACAAGGATGAACCGGTACAGCAAAACTCACATAAAAGACATATTGAAAACATTATAAGACTCTACACCGTCTTCCTTGTTGTTCAAACTCAATACTAGAAATTATCTAGACCTTAGAGAAACCAAATATGCAAACCAAATTTTAGCATGCTCTATGTATTTCTTCATTAATGGGTGCAAAGTATATGATGCAAGAGCTTAATCATGAGCACAACAATTGCCAAGTATCACATTACCCAAGACATTATAGCAATTACTACATGTATCATTTTCCAATTCCAACCATATAACAATTTAACGAAGAAGAAACTTCGCCATGAATACTATGAGTAGAAACCAAGGACATACTTGTCCATATGCTACAGCAGAGCGTGTCTCTCTCCCATAAAGTGAATGCTAGGATCCATTTTATTCAAACAAAACAAAAACAAAAACAAACCGACGCTCCAAGAAAAGCACATAAGATGTGATGGAATAAAAATATAGTTTCAGGGGAGGAACCTGATAATGTTGTCGATGAAGAAGGGGATGCCTTGGGCATCCCCAAGCTTAGACGCTTGAGTCTTCTTGATATATGCAGGGGTGAACCACCGGGACATCCCCAAGCTTAGAGCTTTCACTCTCCTTGATCATGTTGCATCATACTCCTCTCTTGATCCTTGAAAACTTCCTCCACACCAAACTCGAAACAACTCATTAGAGGGTTAGTGCACAATAAAAATTAACATATTCAGAGGTGACACAATCATTCTTAACACTTCTGGACATTGCATAATGCTACTGGACATTAGTGGATCAAAGAAATTCATCCATCATAGCAAAAGAGGCAATGCGAAATAAAAGGCAGAATCTGTCAAAACAGAACAGTTCGTATTGACGAATTTTAAAATGGCATCAGACTTGCTCAAATGAAAATGCTCAAATTGAATTAAAGTTGCGTACATATCTGAGGATCACTCACGTAAATTGGCTTAATTTTCTGAGCTACCTACAGGGAGGTAGACCCAGATTCGTGACAGCAAAGAAATCTGGAACTGCGCAGTAATCCAAATCTAGTACTTACTTTTCTATCAACGGCTTAACTTGGCACAACAAAACACAAAACTAAGATAAAGAGAGGTTGCTACAGTAGTAAATAACTTCCAAGACACAAAATAAAAACAAAGTACTGTAGGTAAAAACATGGGTTGTCTCCCATAAGCGCTTTTCTTTAACGCCTTTCAGCTAGGCGCAGAAAGTGTGTATCAAGTATTATCAAGAGACGAAGTGTCAACATCATAATTTGTTCTCATAATAGAATCAAAAGGTAACTTCATTCTCTTTCTAGGGAAGTGTTCCATACCTTTCTTGAGAGGAAATTGATATTTTATATTACCTTCCTTCATATCAATGATAGCACCAACAGTTCGAAGAAAAGGTCTTCCCAATATAATGGGACAAGATGCATTGCATTCAATATCCAAGACAACAAAATCAACGGGAACAAGGTTATTGTTAACGGTAATGCGAACATTATCAACTTTACCCAAAGGTTTCTTTGTAGAATGATCAGCAAGATTAACATCCAAATAACAATTTTTCAGCGGTGGCAAGTCAAGCATATCATAAATTTTCTTAGGCATAACAGAAATACTTGCACCAAGATCACATAAAGCATTACAATCAAAATCTTTAACCTTCATCTTAATGATGGGCTCCCAACCATCCTCTTGCTTTTTAGGAATAGAGGCTTCGCGCTCTAGTTTCTCTTCTCTAGCTTTTATGAGAGCATTTGTAATATGATGCGTGAAAGCCAAATTTATAGCACTAGCATTAGGACTTTTAGCAAGTTTTTGTAAGAACTTTATAACTTCAGAGATGTGGCAATCATCAAAATTCAAACCATTATAATCTAAAGCAATGGGATCATCATCCCCAATGTTGGAAAAAATTTCAGCAGCTTTATCACAAGCAGTTTCAGCAGTTTTAGCAGTTTCAGGCAGTTTCTCGCGCTTTACATTAGAAGTGGAAACATTGCTAACACCAATTCTTTTATTATTATTAGTAGGAGGTGCAGCAACATGTGTAGCATTAGCATTACAAGTGGTGGTAATAGTCCAAACTTTAGCTACATTCTTCTCTTTAGCTAGTTTTTCATTTTCTTCTCTATCCCACCTAGCACGCAGTTCAGCCATTAATCTTATATTCTCATTAATTCTAACTTGGATGGCATTTGCTGTAGTAGTAATTTTATCATCTAAATCCTCAGGTTTAGCAGCCATTTTATTAATTAAAGAAGATTGTGATGCAGACATGTATGAGATTCGGGTTTCAGCATTAGCAAGTTTAGTTTGCAACCCCGAGATCTCCCTATTCAGATTTTCAAGTTGATTCCCTATATTCTTCAACAAGGTAGATTGCTCATTCATAGTTTTAGTAAACAATTTATTTTGCTCATATTGTGATTGCATAAAGCTCTTGGTGGATCTTTCAATTTCTAGCATCTTTTCTTCATTAGGTGAAGCATATCTACCATAAGAATTACCATTGGCAGGGTATGGCCTAGAATCATTGAAATTGTTATTTTTAATGAAATTCACATCAACATATTCTTTTTGAGCAACTAATGACGCTAACGGAACATTATTAGGATCAATATTAGTCCTATCAGTCACAAGCATAGACATAATAGCATCAATCTTATCACTCAAGGAAGAGGTTTCTTCGACAGAATTTACCTTCTTACCTTGTGGAGCTCTTTCCGTGTGCCATTCAGAGTAGTTGATCATCATATTATCAAGAAGCTTTGTTGCTTCACCAAGAGTGATGGACATAAAGGTACCTCCAGCAGCTGAATCCAATAAATTCCGTGAAGAAAAATTTAGTCCTGCATAGAAGGTTTGGATGATCATCCAAGTAGTCAGTCCATGGGTTGGGCAATTTTTAACCAGAGATTTCATTCTTTCCCAAGCTTGAGCAACATGTTCAGTATCTAATTGTTTAAAATTCATTATGCTACTCCTCAAAGATATAATTTTAGCAGGGGGATAATATCTACCAATAAAAGCATCCTTGCATTTAGTCCATGAATCAATACTATTCTTAGGCAGAGATAGCAACCAATCTTTAGCTCTTCCTCTTAATGAGAAAGGGAACAATTTTAATTTTATAATGTCACCATCTACATCCTTATACTTTTGCATTTCACATAGTTCAACAAAATTATTAAGATGGGCAGCAGCATCATCAGAACTAACACCAGAAAATTGCTCTCGCATAACAAGATTCAGTAAAGCAGGTTTAATTTCAAAGAATTCTGCTGTAGTAGCAGGTGGAGCAATAGGTGTGCATAAGAAATCATTATTATTTGTGGTTGTGAAGTCACACAACTTAGTATTTTCAGGGTTGGCCATTTTAGCAACAGTAAATAAAGCAAACTAGATAAAGTAAATGCAAGTAACTAATTTTTTTGTATTTTTGATATAGCAAACAAGATAGCAAATAAAGTAAAACTAGCAACTAATTTTTTTTGTATTTTGATTTAGTGCAGCAAACAAAGTAGTAAATAAAACTAAGCAAGACAAAAACAAAGTAAAGAGATTGAGAAGTGGAGACTCCCCTTGCAGCGTGTCTTGATCTCCCCGGCAACGGCGCCAGAAATTTAGCTTGATGGCGTGTAACTGTTGACTGCCAAAACCCACCGGCGGGCAGTGACTTGTCAACACTGTAGAGCCGGGAAGAGCCTAGAGCTGCGGCTGGCTGAGACCCCTCCGAGCGACGGCCCGCAATGCTCTTCTGGTCACACGCGGCGATGCGAAGTGCAAGGGCGTGCCACCTGACCTATACCTGGTCAGGAAGGTGATGGGGATGCTTCGCTTAGTTTCCTGCATGGCATACACGTAAACATTAAATACGAGCCTCGATCGGCTCTCAGGTTATCCTGTGAATCGGCTCAAAGAGCCGATCCACCCATGATTCGTACGGGGTGCACGAATATATGGTGATCCTGCTTGATCAAGATAAAGCTAATTAGATCTACGACGATTTAGGGTTTTCACCGCATAATCGGATCATCCTACTCCAGGTTGGGCCTCGCGGCCACGCACGGTGATCGTAAGCCGATCCTAAACAAGGCCTAAAAACCAACATGAAGTTGATCCTCGGAACATCCTGTTTAGGACTTGCGAACGCCACCCTACGTGCCGCTGGATCCTCCACCCCTTTGTAAGGCCTAACTATTGCAGATATTAAACTAATCCTTGCAGAACAAGGAGCAATCGTAACGGATCAGATCTACTAAATAAAGATCAAGCGGGGTGCCGCCCCCACACCTGAGATAGGTGTGAGGGCGGCTAGACATGCAAGGGTTGCACTACGTAAGCATGTTATACGAAGAACTATGCTAACCCTAACACATCTATGATAACTACGTTGCTCGCCATCAAAGACGCTTCAGTACGAGCAACGCATGAACAACGTGGGGCTTGTGCTGCCTAGATCGCAAGATGCGATCTAGGCAGCATGTCGCTTACCTGATAGAAACCCTCGAGACGAAGGAGTTGGCGATGCGCCGAGATTGGTTTGTTTTGGGTTGAACGTGAGTTGTTGTTTATTCCATAAACCCTAGATACATATTTATAGTCCAGCGGACTTTCTAATTCGGACGTGCACCTAACCGTGCACGAGTAAAACTCTAACTTTTAATCTAAAGATACGATCTAATATATTACAGATACATGGGCAATTCAGCCCAACTTCGTGTATAAGGCCGATCTTCGTATTCTCTCCATATATAACCTTCAAGCTTATCTTGATCGTGGCCCACCTCCAACTGGGTCAAATTCTGGTGATAACACATGCCCCCCCTGGTTTTGGAAATGATATTTCCAAAATCATTACGCTTTTCTTTCATCGGGTCATGTCGTGGCAGAGCAGAACCATTGCAGCATTTTCGTCATGATGCCCTATCTTCTCGACTGTTCTGATTTGACCGTTGTCTATGGGCACTGCCTCCTCGAAAACTGCTGTGGCATTGAATTTCTTCACCGTAGCCCCCTTTTATTTAACCGCTCTGAGCAGTTCGCCACTTCACCATCCTGCTCTGTTCTGGCCATCGGCACCAAAAAACCCCAATCTCCCACAGCCATGTCTTCTTCTTCTTCCTCTTCCTCATCGGTCTTCCACGACTCCTCCTCCGAGCTTTCCTACGGGTCCTCCTCCTCCCGCGAGACGCCGCCGGATATCCGCGCCCCAGAAGCATGGGACCTGGAAGACCACGCCTCCTCTGTCTGGTCCGAAGACGACCAGTCCCTGACCAGCGGGGACGAAGATCTTCAGTTCCTTGCCGTCGGGGAACTGGAGTCGGAGAGCGAGGACGATCAGTTCCCCTGGGACGGCTGCCCCACCTCTGAAGAAG
Organism: Lolium perenne; assembly: GCF_019359855.2. Lineage (NCBI taxonomy): Eukaryota > Viridiplantae > Streptophyta > Magnoliopsida > Poales > Poaceae > Lolium > Lolium perenne. Next base: position 210,318,751 of record NC_067249.2, read on the forward strand.
AGGAAGAGGAAGACGATGATGACGACGACGACTCCCTCGAGGGCTACCCGCCAGCGAAGCGCCTCCGCATGTGGTGGGACGACGACAGCAGCGACGACGAAGACGAAGATGAAGCTCCCGTAGAAGGCTATGGGAGCAGCGACGAAGAACCCATCGGCAGCAGTGCCGATGAGAGTTCCGAGGATGACGACGAAGGAAGCGATGGCCTGTAGATTAGGATCTACTAGTGTAGGCCTAGCAGTAGTAGATTGGTCAATAGACCCTTCTTTTGTTCTTCCTTCCTGAGAAATCGGCTCTTTCTTTGTAAGAAATCCCCTTAATTAATTTCGCTTCCTTGCCGATTGTCGAATGGAGTTGTCGTACAGGGAGCCGATAGCAGAACATCGGCTCATATTGCTGTCTGAGGTCAAGCTGTTGTATAAACAGGCCTAAGTCGCGCCCAAACCATTAGACTGAATCCCTCAGCAATCATTAGGAGATCTCACGTCGTGGTCAGGAAGCTGTTGTATAAACCATTATTTCGCTAAAGTCGATATCAGCGTATCGGCTTTTGTTTTCTGAAGTCGATGCCCGTGCATCGGCTGTACTTGCATACTGTTAATCTCCATACGTTTTCTCAAGTCGATGTCTGTGCATCGGCTATGATTTTTTTTTTTTTTTTTACTGGCCGATTCTGAAATCGGCCCCCATATCTTACTGTCCATCATCCCACATGCTTGGGAAATATTTCTTGAGGTGTTGACCATTTATAGCCACTGGGAACTTTTCGCCGCTCAACTCCTCCAGCATGTATGCATTACCCTTCAAGGCCTGGACAACTTTGTACGGACCGTGCCAATTAGGAGACCATTTGCCATATGCCTTATCCCTGGTTCCCAATGGCAACACAGCTTCCCACACAAAATCACCAACTTGGAACTCCTTTGGCCTAACCTTTTTGTTGTAAGCACGAGCTACCCTGGCTTTGTTCTCCTTAATCTTCTCCAACGACCAAAGCCTGAGTTTTGTTGCGTCCTCAATAGTGTCGCTCATCAAAGCTGCATATTCTTCAGCTGTCAGATCATTCTGAAACGTGACACGTCTTGATCCAGCCGTAATTTCCTAAGGTAATACGGCTTCCTGTCCATAGACAAGCTGGTACGGCGAAGTCTTTATGGCTCCATGGCACGACATACGGTAGGCCCATAATGCTTCTGATAACTTCTCATGCCAATCCCGAGGGTTCTCGTCGATTTTTCTCTTGATCAACTTGATCAGACTCTGATTGGACGCCTCAGCCTGCCCGTTAGCTTGAGCATAGTACGGGGATGATCGGATCAGTTTAATCCCTAAGTCATCACAGAACTTCCTGAATTCTTTAGAAGTAAAGACCGAACCTCCATCGGTCGTGATAGTTTGGGGAATCCCAAACCTATGAATGACGTGTTCTTTCACAAACTTGATCACATCTTCTGATTTCACCTTTTTCATAGGGACGGCTTCCACCCACTTAGTGAAGTAATCTGTGATAACTAAAATCCATTCATGTTTTTTACCTGACGCCGGATGGATTTTGCCGATCATATCCATGCCCCACCCCCTAAACGGCCAAGGCTTGATGATGGGGTTCATCGCCGATCTTTGGCACCATCCGAATCTTTCCAAACATCTGACACGCTTGGCACCCCTTGTAATAATTGAAGCAATCTTCAAGCATAGTGGGCCAATAAAACCCTGATCGCCTGATCAACCACTTCATCTTATGAGCCGACTGATGCGTTCCACAGGCGCCTTCATGCACCTCATGTAAGAGCCGATTAGATTCAGTCGGTCCTAGGCACTTGAGTAGCAACCCTTCCAATGTCCTGTAAAACATGTCGTCTCCTATAAGGACATACTTCATGGCTCTGTATCTTACCCGTTTAGGTGCCCCCCGAGCCGAATCTTTCAGATAATCGAAGATCTCGGCTCTCCAATCATCCTGTTCCAGGAATTGTATCTGAACTTCCGATCCGGCAGCTGTATCTATGTAGCCTGACGCCATTTGCGCGAGATTATTGGCGTCGGTATTCTGGGATCTTGGGATCCAATTAAAGTTGATGTACCGAAACTGTGTCATCAACTCACGGCATTCCACCCAATATGGGAAAAGTGATTCACTTTCGCAATTATATTCATCCGTGAGCTGGTTAATCACCAACTTTGAGTCTCCAAAGAGCTCCACAGCTTCCGCTCCAGCTTCTAATAGCAATTCCATTCCCTTGCGTATTGCCTCATATTCTGCTACGTTGTTGGTGCAAGGGGTGGATAATCTGATGGAGAAGGAGTATTCTGCCCCCCGAGGCGACACAAGCAGAATGCCGATGCCACAACCACCGTCACAAACCGATCCATCGAAGAACATAGCCCATGCACGTATAGATAGTGCTGCTATATTGGTACTGATCCGTTCAGCGATGAGATCGGCCAATGCTTGGCCCTTGACTGCCTTCGCCGGCTGGTACCGGAGATCAAATTCTGACAACGCCAACATCCACTTACCGAGTCGGCCTTTCAAAACAGGGGCCGACAACATGTGCTTGACAACATCTGATTTACAGATGACGATGATCTCTGCCGTCGAAGGATGTGATGAAGCTTAGTGCGGGTAAAGAACAGGCAGAGGCAAAGTTTCTCGACCTCGGGATATCTTGTCTCCGTGTCCGATCCTTCTCGCTGAGGTAGAAAACGACTCTCTCAACGCCATCGTAGAGTTGCACCACCACCGAAGCAATGGACGTGTCAGCCATCGACGGGTAGATGTAGAATGGCCTGTCTTGTCGGGGCGGAACTAGTACAAAGCGGCGTCGTCGGATATCGCTTAATTTCATCAAACGCTCGTTGTCGTTCTGCCCCCGCTGAAACTCGTCGTCAGATTTAGTCTTCACCAACGCCATGAACGGCTCGATTCGTCCTGACAAATTAGAGATGAACCGCCGGACGAAATTGATCTTGCCGATGAGGCGTTGGAGCTCCTTTTTCGTGGTTGGCGGCTGCATGGTACGCACAGCCTCCTGACTTTTCAGGCCGATCTCAATTCCCCGTTCATGAACCAGAAAACCTAGGAATTGACCAGCCGTCACGCCAAAGGCACACTTCTTCGGATTCATTCTCAGCCCGAATTTCCGAGTTCGGTCTAGGACGCGCCGTAGATCGTCCAAGTGCCCCCCCATGGAGACCGATTTGACCACAACGTCGTCGATATAGATCTCCACCAACTTGCCGATCAGATCATGAAATATATAATTCATGGCTCGTTGGTACGTTGCACCAGCATTCTTCAACCCAAAGGTCATGACCACGTACTCGAACAAGCCTACTGCCCCTGGTACCCTGAATGCGGTCTTGTGTATATCTTCCGGAGCCATGAAAATCTGATTATAACCGGCGTTGCCATCCATGAAACTCAACACCTTGTGGCCAGCAGCAGCGTTTATCAATGTTTCTGCCACGGGCATTGGATATTCGTCCTTTGGGGTGGCTCTGTTAAGATCTCGGAAATCGATGGCCACGCGCCATCGGCCGTCCTTCTTCTCCACCGGAACGATACTGGAGATCCACTCCGCATACCTGCATGGCCTGATGAATCCAGCGGCCAACATTTTCTCGATCTCCTTCTTGACTTCTTCCAGGATTTCGGCCCTCATCTGACGTGCTCGCTGTTGGAACGGCCGAAATCCTTTCTTAAGGGGGAGCCGATGCTCAATGATGCTCCTGTCCAACCCAGGCATCTCCGTGTAATCCCATGCAAAGCAATCTGGGTATTCCTTCAACAGGGCTATCATCTGTCCCCTGAGCTGTGGATCTAACTTCTTGCTGATGAAAGTAGGTCGAGGCTTATCCCCAGGACCGATGTCGACTTCTTCTAACTCATCAGCTGATGCAAACCCGTACCCTAGTTTTCCGTCACCTGTGAGGTCGACGCCACATACTGGGAGAGCAGGTGATACGGATACTACGGGCCGATTACTAGCATCGGCTTCTACCTTGATCATCACCAAGATGTTTTGGCGGTGTCGTGGCCGATCGCCTGGAGCAGCCTCTTCCTTATCTTTGCCACGAGAGCAGTTGCCCTCGCCTTTATCTCCATCAAGGGGGTGTCCCAGTTCTATCATGTTGATGTTGAACGAGTGTCCTGGTTGGCACCTCCCAGGGTAAGTACCGTTGATCCTGTCAACGGTACGCGACGGTGAATGAGGCACTCCTGGTGCCGCCGATGTGCACGACAACGGCAGTCGGGGCTGGAGTGGCACTTTTCCTCGGTAGGTCCTAAGAGCTGGCTCTAATAGAGAGTGCTGATTCTTCATGACCTCCTTGACCATCCGAACGGCGACATGCTCCAAAGTATTCACCAGGCTCTCGGAATGGAGACGCAACGAGTGAGCCACCATGCCACCAATCTCCTGGCGCACGGCCCTGGTACGTTCCTCTGACGGGACAGATAGATCCACTTCATCGAGTGCGCCTTCCGGTGAGAACCCCTTCCGCTTGACGCCATACGCACGGGTTCTGTGATATGAGCCGATGAGGTCGGCTTCGAGGGTGACTTTGATCTCGTCATACCTCTTCTTGAGCTCGTCAGGCAGCTCCTCGTAGGTGACTGGCGTGCCGTCCGCCATCTCAGATGTAGATGGCGATGTGGTTGATGTAGACGATGGTCCCACCGGGCGTGCCAGAATGTGTTGACTGCCAAAACCCACCGGCGGGCAGTGACTTGTCAACACTGTAGAGCCGGGAAGAGCCTAGAGCTGCGGCTGGCTGAGACTCCTCCGAGCGACGGCCCGCAATGCTCTTCTGGTCACACGCGGCGATGCGAAGTGCAAGGGCGTGCCACCTGACCTATACCTGGTCAGGAAGGTGATGGGGATGCCTCGCTTAGTTTCCTGCATGGCATACACGTAAACATTAAATACGAGCCTCGATCGGCTCTCAGGTTATCCTGTGAATCGGCTCAAAGAGCCGATCCACCCATGATTCGTACGGGGTGCACGAATATATGGTGATCCTGCTTGATCAAGATAAAGCTAATTAGATCTACGACGATTTAGGGTTTTCACCGCATAATCGGATCATCCTACTCCAGGTTGGGCCTCGCGGCCACGCACGGTGATCGTAAGCCGATCCTAAACAAGGCCTAAAAACCAACATGAAGTTGATCCTCGGAACATCCTGTTTAGGACTTGCGAACGCCACCCTACGTGCCGCTGGATCCTCCACCCCTTTGTAAGGCCTAACTATTGCAGATATTAAACTAATCCTTGCAGAACAAGGAGCAATCGTAACGGATCAGATCTACTAAATAAAGATCAAGCGGGGTGCCGCCCCCACACCTGAGATAGGTGTGAGGGCGGCTAGACATGCAAGGGTTGCACTACGTAAGCATGTTATATGAAGAACTATGCTAACCCTAACACATCTATGATAACTACGTTGCTCGCCATCAAAGACGCTTCAGTACGAGCAACGCATGAACAACGTGGGGCTTGTGCTGCCTAGATCGCAAGATGCGATCTAGGCAGCATGTCGCTTACCTGATAGAAACCCTCGAGACGAAGGAGTTGGCGATGCGCCGAGATTGGTTTGTTTTGGGTTGAACGTGAGTTGTTGTTTATTCCATAAACCCTAGATACATATTTATAGTCCAGCGGACTTTCTAATTCGGACGTGCACCTAACCGTGCACGAGTAAAACTCTAACTTTTAATCTAAAGATACGATCTAATATATTACAGATACATGGGCAATTCAGCCCAACTTCGTGTATAAGGCCGATCTTCGTATTCTCTCCATATATAACCTTCAAGCTTATCTTGATCGTGGCCCACCTCCAACTGGGTCAAATTCTGGTGATAACAGTAACTCACACGTTCGTTGGGAACCCCAAGAGGAAGGTATGATGCGCACAGCAGCAAGTTTCCCTCAGTAAGAAACCAAGGTTTAATCGAACCAGTAGGAGTCAAGAAGCACATTGAAGGTTGATGGCGGCGGGATGTAGTGCGGCGCAACACCAGGGATTCCGGCGCCAACGTGGAACCTGCACAACACAACCAAAGTACTTTGCCCCAACGAAACAGTGAGGTTGTCAATCTCACCGGCTTGCTGTAACAAAGGATTAACCGTATTGTGTGGAAGATGATTGTTTGCAGAAAACAGTAGAACAAGATTGGCAAGAGATTGAATTTCAGTAAAGAGAATTGGACCGGGGTCCACAGTTCACTAGAGGTGTCTCTCCCATAAGACAAACAGCATGTTGGGTGAACAAATTACAGTTGGGCAATTGACAAATAAAGAGGGCATGACCATGCACATACATATCATGATGAGTATAGTGAGATTTAATTGGGCATTACGACAAAGTACATAGACCGCCATCCAACTGCATCTATGCCTAAAAAGTCCACCTTCAGGTTATCATCCGAACCCCCTCCAGTATTAAGTTGCAAAGCAACAGACAATTGCATTAAGTATGGTGCGTAATGTAATCAACAACTACATCCTTAGACATAGCATCAATGTTTTATCCCTAGTGGCAACAGCACAACACAACCTTAGAACTTTCTCACATCGTCCCGTGTGTCAATGCAGGCATGAACCCACTATCGAGCATAAATACTCCCTCTTGGAGTTACAAGCATCTACTTGGCCAGAGCATCTACTAGTAACGGAGAGCATGCAAGATCATAAACAACACATAGATATAACTTTGATAATCAACATAACAAGTATTCTCTATTCATCGGATCCCAACAAACGCAACATATAGAATTACAGATAGATGATCTTGATCATGTTAGGCAGCTCACAAGATCCGACAATGATAGCACAATGGGGAGAAGACAACCATCTAGCTACTGCTATGGACCCATAGTCCAGGGGTAGACTACTCACACATCACTCCGGAGGCGACCATGGCGGCGTAGAGTCCTCCGGAGATGATTCCCATCTCCGGCAGGGTGCCGGAGGCGATCTCCTGGATCCCCGAGATGGGATCGGCGTTGGCGGCGTCTCCGGGAAGGTTTTCCGTATCGTGGCTCTCGGTACTGGGGGTTTCGTCACGGAGGCTTTAAGTAGGCGGAAGGGCAAGTCAGGAGGGGGCACAGGGGCCCCACACCATAGGCCGGCGCGGCCAGGGGGGCCGCGCCGCCCTAGGGTTTGGGCACCCTGTGGCCCCACTTCGTTTCGTCTTCGGACTTCTGGAAGCTTCGTGGCAAAATAGGCCCCTGGGCGTTGATTTCGTCCAATTCCGAGAATATTTCCTTACTAGGATTTCTGAAACCAAAAACAGCAGAAAACAAAGAATCGGCACTTCGGCATCTTGTTAATAGGTTAGTTCTAGAAAATGCACGAATATGACATAAAGTGTGCATAAAACATGTAGATAACATCAATAATGTGGCATGGAACATAAGAAATTATCGATACGTCGGAGACGTATCACTTCCCTCTGCGAAGGGCCTTTCTTTTACTTTATGTTGAGTCAGTTTACCTACTTCTTTCCATCTTAGAAGCAAACACTTGTGTCAACTGTGTGCATTGATTCTTACATACTTGCTTATTGCACTTATTATTTTACTTTGTGTTGACAATTATCCATGAGATATGCATGTTGAAAGTTGAAAGCAAGTGCTGAAACTTAAATCCTCCTTTGTGTTGTTTCAAAACCTCTTATTAAGAATTTATTGCTTTATGAGTTAACTCTTATGCAAGACTTTTTGATGCTTGTCTTGAAAGTAGTATTCATGAATTTTTTTTGCTATATGTTATCTATTTCTTAGAAAACTATAGATCATTGCCTTGAGTCACTTCATTCATCTCATATGCTTTACAATAGTATGATCAAGATTATGTTAGTAGCATGTCACTTCAGAAATTATTCTTTTTATCGTTTACCTACTCGAGGGCGAGTAGGAACTAAGCTTGGGGATGCTTGATACATCTCCAACGTATCTATAATTTATGATGTTCCATGCTAGTTTTATGACAATACCTACATGTTTTGCTCACACTTTATAATGATTTTATGCATTTTCCGGGACTAACCTGTTAACAAGATGCCGAGGTGCCAGTTCCTGTTTTCTGCTGTTTTTGGTTCCAGAAAAGCTGTTCGGGCAATATTCTCGGAATTCGACGAAACAAAAGCCAAACCTCCTATTTCACCGAAACGGACCCAGAACACCGAAGGAGAGACGGAGAGGGGCCAAGGGGGACCCACACCACCTGGCGGCGCGGCCAAGGAAGGGGGCGCACCCAGGTATGGGGTGGGCCCCTCGGGACCCCTCCGACGCCGCCCTTTCGCCTATATAATCCCTCGCGACGCGAAAACCCTAGAACAATCGATCATATTCCAGAAAGACTCCAGGGGCGCCGTCGCCATCGCGAAACCAAGTTTCGGGGGACAGAATCTCTGTTCCGGCACGCCGCCGGGACGGGGAAGTGCCTCCGGAAGTCATCTCCATCGACGCCACCGCCTCCATCATGCTCCATGAGTAGTTACCCCATGGACTACGGGTTCTAGCAGTAGCTAGTTGGTACTCTCTCTCCCATGTACTTCAATACAATGATCTCATGAGCTGCCTTACATGATTGAGATCCATCTGATGTAATCGGTTTTGTGTTTGTTGGGATCCGATGAATTGTTACATTATGATCAGTCTATCTATAAAGTTTGTGAAGTTATTGTTGATGCAATCTTGTTGTGTTTAATGCTTGTCACTAGTGCACGAGTGGCATGATCTTAGATTTAAGCTCTATAATTATTGCTTAGATTGTATCTACAAGTTGTTTGCACATGTCTATGTCCGGAACCCGAGGCCCCAGAGTGACAACAACTGGGATAACTGGAGGGGAAGGCTTAGGTATGAGGATCACATGTTTTCACCAAGTGTTAATGCTTTGCTCCGGTGCTTTATTAAAAGGAGTACCTTAATTACCAGTAGATTCCCTTGAGGCCCGGCTGCCACCGGCTGGTAGGACAAAAGATGTTATGCAAGTTTCTCATTGCGAGCACGTATGACTATATATGGAAAACATGCCTACATGATTAATAATCCTGATGTTCTGTCTTAATGCTATTTCAATCCTATCAATTTCCCAACTGTAATTTGTTCACCCAACACTTGTCACTTGTTATTGGAGAGTTACCACTAGTGTAGATAGCTGGGAACCCCGGTCCATCTTTCATCATCATATACTCGTTCCTATATGACATTGGAAGTTGTATCAACTATTTTCTGGTGTCATTGCCTCTGTGTTACTGCTACTGCTGCTGTGTTACTGTTACTATTGCTCTCATATTACTTCTGCTTTCACATCACCCCTGTTACTAGTGCTTTTCCAGGTGCAGCTGAATTGACAACTCAGTTGTTATGGCTTATAAGTATTCTTTGTCTCCCCTTGTGTCGAATCAATAAATTTGGGTTTTACTTCCCTCGAAGACTGTTGCAATCCCTTATACTTGTGGGTTATCACCAGAAACAACACATTCAAATTCTCGCTGGCCTTCCTAAGATGCCTCTTGGGCTGTTTCAGAACGTTCTTATCCCATTCATGCAGGGCCTCATGGACCCCACCCAATTTGTTCAGCACACGGCCGTCGGGTTCCTCCCCCTTCGCTTGCTCCCATGCCTGATGAACTATTTCCCGGAAGTTTTTCTCTAGCAGCCACTTTGCTTCGAATTTCTTCGACCCACGGCCCAACTGGCTATTTAAATTCTAAAATTTGGTATCCAGAAGAATGGCACGGTGATCAGATCGGCAGTAGTCTAAATGTTAGAGAGCTGCTCCTGGAAACAAAACAGACCAAGAATGATTAACAAGAACACGATCAAGTCTCTCGCGCATCCGCCCACGTTTCCAAGTGAAAGGATCACCCGTGAATCCCAAATCCTCTAGATTGCAATCTGTTAGAACATCACGAAAGGCTTGCATGTGAATATAGAATTTCATTTAGATCACCTATAATGGCCCAAGGCATGTCATGTTGGCTATTGAGTTCTTTGATCTTGTCCCAAGTCATATGCTTATCTTGCCACCGGCGTTCGCCATACATCCTTGTAAGCCTCCATTGCACCCCATCACTTCCTACTATCTTCACATCAATGTACTTTGGAGCCGAAAACAACTGTTGCACAGTCACCTCTTTTTTCCAAAGCAGCATAACACCACCGCTCCTTTCCCCACTCAGATTCACAATTTTATAATCCATATTAAGCTTCCTCCGCAAACACTCAGCGGGGTAGTCGTCAAGTTGAGTTTCCGACAAAAATACCACCTCGGGGTCACATCGATTCTGTAGGTCCAAAAGCGCTAGAACTCTCGGGATGTTACCCAAACCCTGATAGTTCAAAGATAAAGTTTACATTGCGACCGAACGAGTTCCTCTCGGGAAATTGCCGATCCTAGTGAGGAGGAGTCAGCTCCATCCATCTTTGTTCTCTTTGGGATTTTTTTTACATTGTCACGTGTTCCATCACCCACACCTCCCAGGGGTGTCAAATCTTCAATGGTCATTGCAGCAGGACCAACATTCTCATGCCCAGTAATTCCCTGTATATCATTATGATTCTCAAATTGTTCTGCCAAATTTCTTTTTGCACCAACAATTGGATTTCCTTCAGTATATACGTCCATGTCCTTAACTTTCAAGGGACTTGTAGCTGTGTCCTTTAAGGAAGGATCAATAATGGCACCGTTGTTCATAAGAGGAAGAGCGTTATGTCTCCAGCTAGGGTTGGGTTTGACAGAGTTACTCCAGCCACCTGTGTTTCTGTCTTTCTCTACACCGTATTCCCTACCATGCCCTCTGTTTCCATCAAACCGGCCATCCCTACGGCCTCTACCTCCTCCACGACCAGTCGACCCTTGATACGTCTCAAACGTATCTATAATTTCTTATGTTTCATGCTACTTTTATGATGATACTCACATGTTTTATACACACTTTATGTCATTATTATGCATTTTCCGGCACTAACCTATTGACAAGATGCCGAAGAGCCAGTTGTTGTTTTCTGCTGTTTTTGGTTTCAGAAATCCTACACAGGAAATATTCTCGGAATTGGACGAAATCAACGCCCAGGGTCTTATTTTTCCACGGAGCTTCCAGAAGACCGAAGAGCATACGAAGTGGGACCACGAGGCGCCGCCACCATAGGACTGCGCGGCCAGGGAGGGGCCCGTGATACGTCCATTTTGCATCACTGTTTTATATCATAATTTGCTGTTATTCATTGATATATTTCATATTTGGAGATGATACTTATGTTATTTCATCTATTTTGCATGTTTCATGATTATTGGAGGATCGCGCACCGGAGTTAGGATTCAGCTGGAAAAAGCGCCATCAGAATGCAATATTTCGGAAGATCAACAATTGACGGAAATTATATGAAAAATCCTATTTTTTCCAGAGGACGAAAGGAGCCAAAAGGAGGAGCCGAGGAGGGCCGCCATGGGCCCACCTCACAGGCCGGCGCGGGCCAAGGCCTGGCCGCGCCGCCTTGTGGGGAGGGGGCCCACAGCCCCCTCTGGCCTCCTCTCCTTCGCGTACATCTTTGTCCTAAAAACCTAAGCTCCAGAGGATAGTCGCGAAGAGTCACAGCCGCCTCTGCGGGGCGGAAAAACACCAGAGAGAAAAGAGCTCTCCGGCAGGCTGAAATCTGCCGGGGAAATTCCCTCCCAGAGGGGGAAATCGACACCATCGTCATCGTCATCGAGCTGGACATCATCTCCATCACCATCACCATCATCTCCATCATCATCACCGCTGTCTCCACCACTGCACCTCGTCACCGCTGTTGAAAGAACATTTCATGATCTCTGAGTTTTGTGTGTTTGTTAACAACACTGGTGACAATTTAACCGTGTGCTAAGTTGTTTACAGTTTAGGAAAAGATATCACAGGAAAATCTCGACTCACTCAAAAAGGAAGAAAAGAAGGAGGAACCTGGAGTCTGGCCCAGGCCGGCACTACCGGCAACACCAGGGCGGCACTGCCGGTATGTGCACCCCGGCACTGCCGGCGATTCCAGGCCGGCACTGCCGGTGAGTGCACCCCGGCACTGCCGGCGTTTCTGGCCCGGCACTGCCGGCCTGCCTGTAGGCTGCTGGTTCGAAAAAGTGGCCCGCACTGCCGGCGTCTCAATGCCGGCACTGCCGGCGATTCATCTCCAACGGGCAGAAAAGCTGGGGGGGTATAAATACCCCCCTTCACCTACCTTGGAAGGTTGCTCAAACCCTAAGAACTTCATCCTCCATTGCTGAGCCACCAAGAACACCAAAATCACCAGATCTCCTCCCTCAACCACCCAAATCACTTGTGCTTTGGAGAATCGAAGGAGAAGACCCCGATCTACATCCTCACCGAAGCGTTTCTCATTTCCCCCTCTTATGCTTGAGGGCCCCTTTGCTAGTGCTCCTCTTTGGATCCCTAGTTGATTTGTGTTGATGTATTGTTGATTGATTGTTGTGTTGTAACAGATTTGGGAGCCTCCAATTCGGTTGTGGATGTGTGCCCCAAGAACCTTGTAAAGGCCCGGTTTCTGCCTCGAGGAAATCCCTTAGTGGAAGTGGGCTAGGCCTTCGTGGCGTTGCTCACCGGAGATCTGAGTGAAGCCTTCGTGGTTATTGGTTTGGCTTTCGTAGCAACCACACTCCTCCAAACGTAGACGTACCTTCTTGCAAAGGAAGGGAACTACGGGAATCATCTCCGTGTCATCGCGTGCTCCACTCTCGGTTACCTCTATCCTATTCTATCTCTTATATTGCTTAGCTATATCTTGCTTAGTTGTTAGTCTTGTCATATAGGTAAATTCACTTAGTTGCATATCTAGAGAATTTACCTTTTGTGTCAAGCCTAAATTGAAAAAGAACTAAAAATTGGTTAGCACCTATTCACCCCCCCCCCCTCTAGGTGCGGCATACGATCCTTTCAATTGGTATCAGAGCCTCGGCTCTTATTTTGGGCTTAACCGCCTAAGAGTATGCCGGACGATGGACCTTCGGAAGGGGAGGCTAGGCCGGTCACCATGGATGATATCAATTCGTTGAAGTCATCCATGGATGCTCAAATGGAAAGCATGAGAAAAATGATTTCCGAGCTTTTGGCTCCTCCCCGTCCCGTGGCTCCCACCATAGAGGTTAATATCACGGATGCGGTTGTAGAGGGTGATACTTCGGTATTACCTTCCGCTACCACACCCATGGATGGTGATAACTTAAACACTATCAAACCCCCCATTGCATCTCCCAAGGGAACTAGTGGAAGTGAGAGCTACAATCGAGTACCTCCACCTTTCCAATCACCCGATATACCGGTTCCCCATCCTCATATAAACATCCGGGGCGACCCACCTAAGTTTTCTGTTAATGATTACGATACTTGGCAATTTGAGTTTAGCTCTCATGTTCGCAGTGCCTCCAATGAACTTTGGAGAATCATCGAGGAAGGCTTCAATCCTTACAACCCCAAGAAGTTGACTAGAAGAGAAGCGGTTGATAGTAAACTCAACAACACTGCCTTGCACATGATTCAAACTGCTGTGGGGACAAAGGAGTTGTCTCGTGTTCGGCATTTCACCACCGCCAAGGATGCTTGGGATGCTTTGGCCGTGAGTTGCATTGGAAGTGAGAGAACAAGAAGGAACAAGTATAATGCTCTTCGGAATAAAGCCGAAGGATTCATGAGGCTTCCGGATGAAGATCATGAAGACATGTATGGAAGACTTCTCACCGTTGCCGACGCCTTCCGGATTGTTGGAGCCACTCACTTTAATGAGTCTTGGATCAAGGAGAAGTACATTGAGTGCATGATGCCGTTCGAGCCTATTGATGTCAAGACTCTTGTCGGAAGAGAATGCTATGCCTCTCTCACCTCTCAACAAGCCGTGCACGAGATGCAAGCTCTCAAGGTGCTTGAGCAAAACTCTCATGATTCCCGCAATCGTGCCATTGGGATGACAAAAGGGTCCAACCTTGCCTTGGTGGTCAACCCCGTGCAAGAAGTGATTCCTCAAGAATCTTATAGGGCATCTTGGAGCATGACCTATCCGGAAGACTTGGAACACCACTACCATGACCACATGGCATTCCATGCAAACACCTTTTGGATTGATCCTTCCAAGGCCAAGGCGGACAACATCAAGAGAAACAACTCAAGGGGTCCCTCAAGCTCGGGCCCAAGAACAAGATCTTGCTACAATTGCAATGACAAGCGCCATTTCATTGCCGAATGTCCCTATGAGAATAGGGAGACTCATGGTGGAAGGCTCATCCCCAAGGACAAGAGCAAAGACTCAAAGGGCAAATATTCAAAGCCCTCCAACAAGAAATTCTATAACAAGAACAAGAAGGTCAAGAGGCCCTCAAGGATTGTGCTAGTGGCTAATGAAGAATACTCTTCCGATGAGATTGCAAGTGCTAGTGATGATGAAGAGGAAAGCTCAAGAGAAGTGGCCGCCATTGTTACCACAAACATTCCCTCTTCCTCTCTCTTTGATTCACCCAATGAGAACCCTCAACGCAAGAATGCACATTGCTTCATGGCAAGGTCCACCTTGGACACATCTATTGTGCTATCAACTCAAGAAGAGTATACCTCCGGAGATGAAGATGTTGATGATGAAGAAGATGCAACCTCAAATGGATTGGTTGCCCTTGCCTCCCTCTCTACTAACTCTTGATCAACAAGTGAATCTCCCAATGAGGTCATTCATGTGGAGGAAGAAAGTTGCCTCATGGCTAAGTCTTCTGAGGTATCATCTCCTAACCCCTCTATGCCTAACATTTCTAATGATCTAGGGGTTGACCCCGCTAGTCTAAAAGTGAAACAAGAAATGCTAGAGTTTGATGATTTCATTAATAACCTACAAGGTAACACTAAGAAGCATGTTTCAAGTCTCATGGTACGCATGGCTCAACTAAATGATACTCTTGAGAAAAAGTGCCAAATAGAGAGAGAAGACTCTCTAGAAATACATGCTATTAAAAATGCTCTTGAGGAATGTCAAGAAACTATAGCTTCTCTTGAAGAGAAGCTAGAAAATCTTGAAGAACCTCAAGATAAACTTAACAAGCTCACTAAAGCTAGAGATCTTGCTAGAGCTAAGACTAAAGTGCTTATAAAGGAAAAGGCCAAATTTGGTGTTGATCATGAGAAACTTGTGAAGGATCTAGATGAACTAGACAAGGCTCACAAGGCCTTGAAGAGTGAATACTCTCTCCTCTCCGAGTCTTATGAGCAACTTCAAATTAGGCTTGCTTCATATGACATACCTAGTACCTCTACTCCTTCATGTGAACATGCAAATATTATTGAGGAAAATGCTAGGTTGAAAGATGAACTTGCTAAGGCCTCCTCTCCCCAAAGTAAACTTTCCTTGGATGATCTTTTGAGTAAGCAAAGGTCAAACAATGGGAAGGAGGGACTTGGTTTTAATACCAAGGCTAAGAATGCAAACAAGAAAAAGGCTAAGCCCGCACATGAGAAAGCTAATGGTGAAACCCGAAAGGGCAAAACCATTAATGATGATGGTGCGGGAATAGATAACCCTCACTATGTTCTCTTTAAAGATTATTATGGTGATGTTTATGCTAAATATGTTGGTCCATATGTTGGTTATGTTGCTTGGTCTATTTGGGTCCCAAAGACCCTTGTTGCTAACAAAAGAGGACCCATTGAAAAATGGGTACCTAAATCCAAGAATTGATCTCATGTAGGACTATGCCGCCGGAGGTTCAAAATGGGTACTTGATAGTGGATGTACAAGTCATATGACCGGCGGCAAGAACCTCGTCAAGGAGTTGAGGCCCAACATAAATCATATCACCGTCTCCTTTGGCAATAATTCTACATCCGAGGTATTGGGTTTTGGCAAGGTTGTGGTTGCACACAACATTACTCTTGTGGATGTCATGCTTGTCAAAACCCTTGGTTACAATTTGCTTTCCGTTTCCGCCCTTGGCAAGATGGGTTTCGCTGTCTTTATTGATAATGATATTGTGGTCCTCTTGTGGAGCAAGACTCTAAAAGTCGCATTCGTTGGGTATCGCGAACACAACTTGTATGTGGTGGACTTTTCGGGGACCACCACGACAAGTGCGATGTGCCTATTCGGAAAGGCGGACGTGGGTTGGTTGTGGCATCGCCGCCTAGCCCATGTCAACATGAGAACTTTGCAAAGTCTCCACAAGGGGAACCATATTGTGGGACTAATGGAAAATGTGTCTTTTGCCAAAGATCGTGTTTGTAAGGCTTGTGTTGAAGGCAAAATGCATGACTCTCCGCATCCAAGAAAGACCATTATCTCTTCCAAAAGGATCTTGGAGCTCCTTCATGTGGATCTCTTTGGTCCCGTTACTCATGCAAGTCTTGGTGCGAAGAAACATTGCTTGGTGATTGTCGATGACTACTCAAGATACACTTGGGTCTACTTTCTCAAGACGAAAGATGAGACTCAACAAATATTCATTGACTTTGCTACCGAGGTGCAACGCCAACACAACCTCCTCATTATGGCAATAAGAAGTGACAACGGCTCCGAGTTCAAGAACTACACACTCAATGATTTTCTTAGTGATGAGGGGATTCGTCATCAATATTCCGCTGCTTACACCCCTCAACAAAATGGTGTTGCGGAGAGGAAGAACCGGACTCTTATGGATATGGCAAGGTCTATGATGGCGGAGTATAAATCCCGCTATAACTTTTGGGCCGAAGCCATCTCCACCGCTTGTCACTCCTCCAACCGGCTCTATCTCCGCAAGGGCTTGAACAAGACTCCATATGAAATACTCACCGGGAACAAGCCTAATATCTCATACTTCAAGGTGTTCGGGTGTAAGTGTTTCTACAAAATCAAAGGGGTTTGTTTATCTAAATTCGCTCCTAAAACTTTGGAGGGTATATTTGTTGGTTACGGTGCCGAGTCTCACACTTATAGAATCTTTGATATAGCCTCCGGGATTATCATTGAATCTTGTAGTGTGAGGTTCGAAGAAAATGATGGCTCCCAAGTGGGGCAAGTTGATGTATGTGCAGGTGATGAAATACCTCAAGATGCCATAGTAAGAATGGGTGTGGGATTTTTCCGCCCCGTTGAGGGACACGGTGTGGCGTCTCGGGAAGGACTATGCTCTACCACGGTGGAGCCCTCATCTTCTCAACATCAACAAACCCCATCAAGTGAAGCAAATGATGCACCAACCCAAGAACAAGAACAAAACTCTCCCTCTTGTGTGCAAGATCAAGGACAAGATCAAGGACAAGATCAAGGTCAAGATCAACCAAGAATTCATGATGGCTCCGACAAGTATCCATTGGGTTTTTGCTCCGCACCAAATGATGTCCAAGATCAAGCACATGAGGTTGAGCACTCTCAAGAAATTGAAGTTGCTCAAGTTGAAGGTCAAGACGGGGACCCAAAAGATCAAGTTGATCAAGTGATACCTCCAAGGCCAAGAAGAACCAAGGAGGAGATCGAGGCCCGTCGTCTAGCAAGAAGAGAAAGGAACCTTGAGCTTCGTGATCACACTCATGATAAGGTTCTTGGTGATATAAGGGCAAAAGTTTCCACAAGAAGGCAATTGGCTAACTTTAGCAATCATCATGCTTATATCTCCTTAGTGGAACCCAAGAAAGTATTTGAAGCCCTTGAAGATTCGGATTGGTTGGAAGCTATGCACGAAGAACTCAACAACTTCAAGCGCAACAAAGTGTGGACCTTAGTAGAGAAGCCAAAGGGGTGCCGCAAGGTTATTGGCACTAAATGGATATTCAAGAACAAGCAAGATGAGTTTGGGAATGTTGTGAGGAACAAGGCAAGATTGGTGGCTCAAGGGTTCTCTCAAGTTGAGGGAATTGACTTTGGAGAAACCTATGCTCCCGTGGCTCGCCTTGAGTCCATCCGTATCCTTCTTGCTTATGCATCGCATCATAACTTTAAGTTACAACAAATGGATGTGAAAAGTGCATTTCTTAATGGTCCTTTGCATGAAGAGGTTTATGTTAAGCAACCCCCGGGGTTCGAGGATCTCAACTTCCCTAACCATGTCTACAAGCTTGATAAAGCTCTTTATGGTCTCAAACAAGCTCCTAGAACTTGGTATGAGCACCTTAAAGAATTATTGGTAGACCGTGGGTTTGATGTTGGGCTAATCGATCCCACTCTTTTTACTAAGAGGGTCAATGGGGAGCTTTTCGTTTGCCAATTATATGTTGATGATATTATCTTTGGCTCTACTAACAAAGCTTTCAATGATGAATTCTCAAAGCTTATGACCGATAGGTTTGAGATGTCTATGATGGGAGAGATGAAGTTCTTTCTTGGTTTTGAGATCAAGCAATTGAGAGGAGGAACCTTCATCAACCAAGCAAAATATCTCCAAGACATGCTCAAGAGGTTCAAGATGACCGAGATGAAAGGTGTTGCCACTCCTATGGTTACCAAATGTCATCTTGCACTTGATCCCAATGGTAAAGAGGTGGATCAAAAGGTATATCGCTCCATGATTGGATCCTTGCTTTACCTTTGTGCATCTAGACCGGACATAGTGTTGAGTGTTGGTGTGTGTGCAAGGTATCAAGCTTCTCCTAAGGAGAGCCACATGATAGCTCTCAAGAGAATCTTTCGATATTTGGTTGATACCCCAAGATATGGTATTTGGTATCCCAAAGGCTCAAGTTTTATTCTCAATGGGTACACCGATGCGGATTGGGCGGGAGATAAGGATGATAGGAAATCAACCTCCGGGGCTTGCCAATTTCTTGGTAGGTCCTTGGTGTGTTGGTCATCTAAGAAGCAAAATTGTATATCTCTCTCCACCGCCGAAGCCGAATATGTTGCCGCCGCAAGTGGATGCACTCAATTGTTATGGATGAGGCAAACTTTAAAGGAATACAGTGTCATTTGTGACAAAGTGCCTCTATTATGTGACAATGAAAGTGCCATCAAGATTGCCTATAATCCGGTGCAACATTCAAGAACGAAGCATATTGAGATCCGGAATCATTTCATTAGGGATCATGTTGCTCGTGGTGATATTGAGCTTATCTATGTTCCTACCAAAGATCAACTTGCCGATATATTCACGAAGCCTCTTGATGAAGCAAGGTTCACTTATTTGAGGAATGAGCTAAATATCATTGATTCAAGGAGCATAGCTTGACCATCTTGCAAACACACCTTCATCTCAAAACTTTATTTGGTTTAGATGCGGGCATGGAAATAGGGGGAGTGCGGTTTAAATTATTGAGCTATCCCTCCCCCCATAATGCCAACATTAAAGATTTCATTCTCGTTATATCATATGTTGATATGTGAGCTTAAATGATGAGTATTGGTTTGGACCCAAGATATATCTTCGTGGTGCCATACCATAACACTCATATATGGTGGCCTAGGCCACCGCACTCTTCTTCGTGAAGAGTTGGAGTTATTTGGATCTTCATTGGATTTTATTGACATCTCCTTGTTTATGGGAAATCACTCATGTTTGGTCTTCATTTGCATTCTTTTTGCAAATATGAGTGATATCGTACCATCAACAGTGTGCTCTTTCTATCCTAAGCCCCAGCTTTCCTAAAAGAAACCTTTTCTATCTCCACATGCTAAAACTTTGCAAACTTTCGAGGGGTCGTTGGGCTGTGGACTGCTTCGGCGGCACTGACGGTGCCTCCACCCCGGCATTGCCGGTGGCACCGGCACTGCCGGCCTCGGCTGGGCGGCACTGCCGCTGGGGGCATGGCTTAAGTTGAGGGCCCGCAATGGAAGTTAGGGCAACTGCCTTTTCTTCCCCATCGTGCGTCCCCCTCCTCTCTCCCGTTCCCAACCCCAGCCGTCGCCGCCGTCGCCTCCT
Organism: Lolium perenne; assembly: GCF_019359855.2. Lineage (NCBI taxonomy): Eukaryota > Viridiplantae > Streptophyta > Magnoliopsida > Poales > Poaceae > Lolium > Lolium perenne. Next base: position 210,338,619 of record NC_067249.2, read on the forward strand.
GCTCTCCGGCCGCCGTCCCGGGATCTCCTTCCTCCTCTGGTCGGTTGATCCGGGCAGGGCCCCCTCCCCTCCATGGCTTCTTCCTCCGGTTAGTTTCCCTCCTCTCTCTCCCTCTCTAGATTGGGTAGACCTCTCTAGAAGAAAGATGGGTGAAAGATTCTCTCCGTAATTTTTGCCATAGAGGTGGATAACCTTGTGCATGGTGTTGTGAAAGTTTGAGGAACAATGGTTGAGTCTAGAGCAGATCTGGAGTATTTCCCTATTGACCGGCACTGCCGCCCCTGCCCCACCGGCACTGCCGGTTGGGCCGGCACGCTACCGCCTGTCTCAACCTTGCCCACGTCGGGCCGGCTGCTTGCCGGTCGGGCCGGCACTGCCACCCGTACCACCCCGGCACTGCCGGTGAAGCTGAGTCCAGATCATCTTTAGCCTCTTCCTGTTGTATCTTAAACATATCATTCATCATGCTTTGTTTATCAAGTTTGCTCTGTTTTAGTGTACCTTATCCTATGCTTCTTCCATCCATTCCTCTCACAGGTGCAGGTGGTGATCCTCATCGCTTCAACTCAGGAAAACGGACTTTACCGAGTGACTTTGAAGCTGAAATCCTACCTGTGAAGAAGTCATCTCGTCGGGAGAAGAACATGGCTCCAGCTGAACCTCGAGCTAATCTCATCAGGAGGTTGAGAGGCATGCCTGTTGGGAAGTGGCCCGATAATGAGTATGCTCGACTGCGTCAGACCAACATCTACACCACTCCCAAGGCCACCAATTGCTCTGAGCTGTTCTGGACTAAGTATCAAGAGAAGATTTTTGATGATCTCTATGCTAATGCCACCTATAAAGTCGCTCCTATGCATCACATCAACTTTACTCACATGGATAGACATGCCCAATACTTTGCAGAAGCTCGAGAGATTTGTGAGCAGTTTGGTCTCTTTCCACTCATGAAGTTCCATCATCCTTACAGTGTGGATGTGATTGGGCAATTCTTTGCCACAGTTTATGTTGACAATGATGATGCCAAGACTATGACTTGGATGATAGAGGGTCGCTTGTTACATGGTACTTGGGACCAATTTGCAGCTTGCCTTGGTTATCCGGTGCTCCCTGACAATGCAGACGGATATTTTAGAGCTCACAACACTCCCAAGCCCATTGAGAAGGCTCTCCTTGCTGATCTTTATCTTGAAGGAGAAGTGGTATATGGATCTCAAAAATTCCTTCGCCCGGTGTATGACATCCTTCTCCGCATTTATCGAGAGGTCCTTAATCCCAAGGTTGGCTGCGTTGATCAAATCTATGGATACCTTGGGAACTTGTTATACCTCTCTCATCAGCACCGTGACTCTGGGCTTCAGCTTGATGTGATGGACTTTCTGTGGAATGAGTTTTGGGCATGCATTATAGCTCGCAAGGCTCCTGTTTTTGCTCCTTACTTCATGCTCTTCATATGCTCACGTTGGGACAATGCTGGATATGGCATACTCTCTGATGAGGTAGGTGTATTGGTACCTCACAAGGCTAAGGATCTCAAGGTCAAGACTCACGACAATCCTCCTCGTCTTCCCAATGATGAGGATTCTGCTGAAGAAGACTCTGATTTGGAGTTTGCACCCCCTACTGACAATGGCTGGTTTGCTCGCATAGAGGCCAAGTTGGCCAAGATGTTCTGTCTCAAGTCTGACATCAACAGGCGTCAGTATCAGGCTCATAGGGAGCGGAAAATGGACAGGAGGAACACAAAGAACATCATGCGCAAGTTGGATATTCCTGTTGAGAGTGGATCTGAGGAAGTCATCACTCCTGAAGAAGAATGGCTCTCTAAGCATGGCAATGTGACTGAGTTTGAACAGCTTGGGCTTCCCGGTCCCTCTCGCCGTCGGCGCCCTCCTAGTGATGATGTTGAGCCCGCCGAGTCTGAAGACGATGAAGAGACGGAGGATGAGTGAGCTCTCATGGGACGTTGTAGCATCGCTTCTTTTCTCCTTTTTGGTGTCTTGATGCCAAAGGGGGAGAAGAAGGTCTAGTAGGACTTGCACGGGATTTGCTAGGGTGGTTTGAGGGCACAAGCATTTGCTTTTTATCATTTCGTTAAAGCTTGTGTCCTCCATTTATCTTCTATGTTATGTTGAACTATTGCTATGTGTGGTGAACTATTGCTATGGTTTCGGTATTCTATATGGATGAGAGTATTGTCATGGATTGGTATGATCATCTTATATCTCATATTGTCTATGGATCTATCTCAAATTGATACTTGATGTGATTATGGGATTCTTGTTCATGATATTGAGGCTATTGTCTTGAAATGTTAAGGATGTCAGTATGAAAGGGTATGATCTTAACTTGTCATCTTTTATATTTTCCCATACATTATATGTCTTATGTCTTATGAGCATTGTGCTTACTATCTTGTAAGTTGGAGTTGCTCTATACCTAATGTGTGCATATATATATTCTTGCACTAAATTTCTCGCATGCACACATCTAGGGGGAGTTTCTCTCTTCTGTCAAACATATAGATATTCTTGCTCTATTCTTTGCAAAATCCCGGTATTGTCATCAAACACCAAAAAGGGGGAGATTGAAAGAACATTTCATGATCTCTGAGTTTTGTGTGTTTGTTAACAACACCGGTGACAATTTAACCGTGTGCTAAGTTGTTTACAGTTTAGGAAAAGATATCACAGGAAAATCTCGACTCACTCAAAAAGGAAGAAAAGAAGGAGGAACCTGGAGTCTGGCCCAAGCCGGCACTGCCGGCAACACCAGGGCGGCACTGCCGGTGTGTGCACCCCGGCACTGCCGGCGATTCCAGGCCGGCACTGCCGGCGTTTCTGGCCCGGCACTGCCGGCCTGCCTGTTGGCTGCTGGTTCGAAAAAGTGGCCGGCACTACCGGCGTCTCAAGGCCGGCACTGCCGGCGATTCATCTCCAACGGGCAGAAAAGCTAGGGGGTATAAATACCCCCCCTTCACCTACCTTGGAAGGTTGCTCAAACCCTAAGAACTTCATCCTCCATTGCTGAGCCACCAAGAACACCAAAATCGCCAGATCTCCTCCCTCAACCACCCAAATCACTTGTGCTTTGGAGAATCGAAGGAGAAAACCCCGATCTACATCCTCACCGAAGCGTTTCTCATTTCCCCCTCTTATGCTTGAGGGCCCATTTGCTAGTGCTCCTCTTTGGATCCCTAGTTGATTTGTGTTGATGTATTGTTGATTGATTGTTGTGTTGTAACAGATTTGGGAGCCTCCAATTCGATTGTGGATGTGTGCCCCAAGAACCTTGTAGAGGCCCGGTTTCCGCCTCGAGGAAATCCCTTAGTGGAAGTGGGCTAGGCCTTCGTGGCGTTGCTCACCGGAGATCTGAGTGAAGCCTTCGTGGCTGTTGGTTTGGCTTTCGTAGCAACCACACTCCTCCAAACGTAGACGTACCTTCTTGCAAAGGAAGGGAACTACGGGAATCATCTCCGTGTCATCGCGTGCTCCACTCTCGGTTACCTCTATCCTATTCTATCTCTTATATTGCTTAGCTATATCTTGCTTAGTTGTTAGTCTTGTCATATAGGTAAATTCACTTAGTAGCATATCTAGAGAATTTACCTTTTGTGTCAAGCCTAAATTGAAAAAGAACTAAAAATTGGTTAGCACCTATTCACCCCCCCCCCTCTAGGTGCGGCATACGATCCTTTCAGCTGTAACGATTTGGGTTGGATCTTGATTGTTTGATAGGGGAAACTCTCCCGGTATTGATTTCTACTTGTTATTGATGCTATTGAGTGAAACCATTGAACCAAGGTTTATATTCAGATTGTTATTCATCATCATATCACCTCTAATCATGTTCCATATGATGTCTCGTGAGTAGTTCGTTTAGTTCTTGAGGACATGGGTGAAGTCTAAATGTTAGTAGTGAATTATGGTTGAGTAATATTCAATGTTATGATATTTAAGTTGTGGTGTTATTCTTCGAGTGGTGTCATGTGAACGTCGACTACATGATACTTCACCTTTATGGGCCTAGGGGAATACATCTTGTACTCGTTTGCCAATTGCGGGGTTGCCGGAGTGACAGAAACCTAAACCCCCGTTGGTATATCGATGCAGGAGGGATAGCAGGATCTCAGAGTTTAAGGCTGTGGTTAGATTTATCTTAATTACTTTCTTGTAGTTGCGGATGCTTGCAAGGGGTATAATCACAAGTATGTATTAGTCCTAGGAAGGGCGGTGCATTAGCATAGGTTCACCCACACAACACTTATCAAAACAATGAAGATTAATCGGCTGTATGAAGCGAAAGCACTAGACTAAATTCCCGTGTGTCCTCAAGAATGTTTGGTCATTATAAGTAAACAAACCAGCTTGTCCTTTGTGCTAAAAAGGATTGGGCCACTCGCTGCAATTGTTACTCTCGCATTTTACTTACTCGTACTTTACTCATCTGCTACATCAAAATCCCCTGAATACTTGTCTGTGAGCATTTACAGTGAATCCTTCATCGAAACTGCTTGTCAACACCTTCTGCTCCTCGTTGGGATCTACATTCTTACTTATCGAAAATACTACGATACACCCCCTATACTTGTGGGTCATCAAGACTATTTTCTGGCGCCGTTGCCGGGGAGTGAAGCGCTATTGGTAAGTGGAATTGGTAAGGGAAACTTTTACTGTTTGTGCTGATTTTATTTCTGCCTGCTGCTATAATTCATTATGGAGAGATCTTCTCTTGAATTTTTATTTGGAAAATCTACTACTACTGCAAAGGTAGTGGATGAGGCGCCAGGTGAGGAAGAAGTACCATACAAAATACCTATGAAAATTATTGAACGTGTTGTGGATAACCGTTATACAGGGGATGGAACTGTTCATCCTGGAGATCATTTACTGTTCTTACATGAATTATGCGGTTTATTCAAGTGTGCAGGTATTGCTATGGATGAAGTGAGGAAGAAGCTATTCTCTATATCGCTGTCTGGTAAAGCGGCGCATTGGTATAAATTACTGGATGATGGGGATTCTCTTGAATGGAATGATATTGTGCCCCGATTTTATTCTAAGTTCTATCCTCCAAGTGAAATTCACAAAGACCAGAACCGCATATATAATTTTTGGCCTCATGATGGAGAGAGTATTGCCCAAGCGTGGGGGAGATTGAAGTCTTTAATGCTCAAATGCCCCATTCATGAGCTTCCTCGTAATATTATTATTGATAATTTCTATGCAAGACTTTCTTTTCAAGACAAGACATTGCTGGATACTTCTTGTTCTGGATCATTTACACGCAACAAAGAAGATTTTAAAAGGGACCTTCTTAATCGGATCCAGGAGAATACTGAAGGATGGGAGAACGACAAAGATAGAGAGTCAGGTATATGTAGGGATTCGTTGCATAGAAAACAAAAAATTTCCTACCGCAAACACGCAATCCAAGCCAAGATGCAATCTAGAAGACGGTAGCAACGAGGGGATTATCGAGTCTCACCCTTGAAGAGATTCCAAAGCCTACAAGATGAGGCTCTTGTTGCTGCGGTAGACGTTCACTTGCCGCTTGCAAAAGCGCGTAGAAGATCTTGATCACGGCGCCACGAACGGGCAGCACCTCCGTACTCGGTCACACGTTTGGTTGTTGATGAAGACGACGTCCACCTCCCCGTTCCAGCGGGCAGCGGAAGTAGTAGCTCCTCTTGAATCCGGCAGCACGACGGCGTGGTGTCGGTGGTGGTGGAGAAACCCGGCGGAGCTTCGCTAAGCGTGCGGGATGTGGTGGAGGAGAGAGGGCCGCTAGGGTTTGGGAGAGGGGGCGCCGGCCACTAGGGGGTGCGGCCACCTTGTAGTCTTGGGGTGGCCAGCCCCCTCCCCTTGGCCCCTCATTATATAGGTGGAAGCCCCAAGTGTTGGACTACAAGTCTTCGAATAAGACCCGAACCCAAAACCTTCCATGTGATAGGGAAACCTACCCAAGGTGGGAATCCCACTTGGGGTGGGATTCCCCCCTTCCATGTGGGGGGGGGGGTGGCCGGCCCCCTTGGTGGAGACCAAGATGGACCCCCCCTTCCTAGGGTTGGCTGGCCATGGGAGGTGGAGTCCCTCCGGGACTCCGCCTTCCTTAGTGATTTCTTCCGGACTTTTCTAGAACCTTCTAGAACCTTCCGTAGAACCTTCCGGATCATTTTAAATCTTATAAAATGACTTCCTATATATGAATCTTATTCTCCGGACCATTCCGGAACTCCTCGTGATGTCCGGGATCTCATCCGGGACTCCGAACAAATATTCGAACTCCATTCCATATTCAAGTTCTACCATTTCAACATCCAACTTTAAGTGTGTCACCCTACGGTTCGCGAACTATGCGGACATGGTTGAGTACTCACTCCGACCAATAACCAATAGCGGGATCTGGAGATCCATAATGGCTCCCACATATTCAACGATGACTTTAGTGATCGAATGAACCATTCACATACGATACCAATTCCCTTTGTCATGCGATATTTTACTTGTCCGAGGTTTGATCATCGGTATCACTCTATACCTTGTTCAACCTCGTCTCCTGACAAGTACTCTTTACTCGTACCGTGGTATGTGGTCTCTTATGAACTCATTCATATGCTTGCAAGACATTAGACGACATTCCACCGAGAGGGCCCAGAGTATATCTATCCGAAATCGAGATGGACAAATCCCACTGTTGATCCATACGCCTCAACTCATAATTTCCGGATACTTAATCCCACCTTTATAACCACCCATTTACGCAGTGGCGTTTGATGTAATCAAAGTACCTTTCCGGTATAAGTGATTTACATGATCTCATGGTCATAAGGACTAGGTAACTATGTATCGAAAGCTTATAGCAAATAACTTAATGATGTGATCTTATGCTACGCTTAATTGGGTGTGTCCATTACATCATTCATACAATGATATAACCTTGTTATTAATAACATCCAATGTTCATGATTATGAAACTAATCATCCATTAATCAACAAGCTAGTTAAGAGGCATACTAGGGACTCTTTGTTGTTTACATATCACACATGTATCAATGTTTCGGTTAATACAATTATAGCATGGTATATAAACATTTATCATAAACATAAAGATATATAATAACCACTTTATTATTGCCTCTAGGGCATATCTCCTTCAGTATAAACTATGATTATAAATGCATTGAAGCTTTTATGGATACTCATAAATTTCGTAATATGAGTGCTACTTATGGTCTTGATTCTCAAGTTGCTGCAAATCTTTATAAAGCTTTTGCCTCTCATTATGAATTGCCTAAGAAGAATTTTGATAAGTATCATGAACCGTATAAAGATAAAATTGATTCATCTATAAATAAATGTGTTGTAATTGAAACTGCTGATCATGTTATTCCTGAAGCTTATATTGAAAAAACTCCTTTCCCTGCTAAAATGAAGGAGTACTCTGTTATAAATAGTGCGGTTAATAAAAGTGAAAAGAAACCTATAGAAGCTGAAGAGCAAATAAAAGTTGAACCTGCTGTTGCAATAGTTAAAGATCTTGTGACTGAAAATGTGGAAGATGGTCATATTATTTTCTGTGAAGATGCTTCTAATATTGTTTCACATCCTAATAAGTCTAGGAAAACTAGTGTTCCTATGCTATCTGTTAGAATTGGTGATCATTGCTATTATGGTTTATGCGATATTGGTGCAAGTATTAGTGCCATTCCTTATGAGCTTTACACGGAGATTATGCACGAAATTGGTTCTTGTAAACTTGAAGATATTGATGTGGTTATTCGGCTGGCTAATAGAGAAACTATCTCTCCAATTGGTATTGTTCGAGATGTGGAAGTTCTATGTGGTAAGATTAAATATCATGCTGACTTTTTGGTACTTGGTTCTGCTGCTAGTAAGTATTGTCCTATCATTTTTGGTAGACCTTTTCTAAATACTTGTGCAGCTGTTATAGATTGCAAGAAAGAGAAAATTTTGACTAAATTTGCTGGTGAATCTTATGATTTTAATTTCTCTAAATTTGCCAAAACTCCTTATAAAGCTGATTCGCCTAATAATGATTTTAGAGTTGAACAGTGTGCATCTATTGCTCTTGCTCCTAATAATCCTTTGCAGCAACATTTGGAGAATAGTGAGAGTGAAGTTTTTAGGGAAGAAAGAAATGAGCTTGATGAAATTTTCCTTCGTCAACCTATTCTTAAACATGACTTGCCTGTAGAAGATCTAGGTACAACATTACCACCTAAGGAAGATCCTGTTTTTGATTTAAAACCATTGGCTGATAATCTTAAATATGCTCATATTGATGATAAGAAAATATATCCTGTTATTATTAGCTCTAAGCTTTCAGAGTTTGAAGAAGAAAGGTTATTGGAAATATTGAAGAAACATCGAGGAGCTATTGGCTACACTCTTGATGACTTGAAGGGGATTTCTCCCTCTATTTGCCAACATGCCATTAATATGGAAGATGATGCAAAGCCTATTGTTGAACATCAGCGTCGTCTAATTCCTAAGATGAAGGATGTGGTAAGAAATGAGGTATTAAAACTTCTTGAAGCTGGTATTATATATCCTATTGCTGATAGTAGATGGGTTAGTCCTGTGCATTGTGTTCCTAAGAAAGGAGGAATGACTGTTGTACCTAATGATAATGATGAGCTCATCCCTCAAAGAGTAGTTGTAGGGTATAGAATGTGCATTGATTATCGAAAAGTTAATAAGGTTACTAAGAAAGATCATTACCCTTTACCTTTTATTGATCAAATGTTAGAAAGGTTATCTAAAAATACTCATTTTTGCTTTCTTGATGGTTATTCTGGGTTTTCACAAATTGGTGTTAAAACTAAGGATCAAGAGAAAACCACTTTCACTTGTCCCTATGGAACTTATGCTTATAGACGTATGCCTTTTGGTTTATGTAATGCTCCTGCTACTTTTCAAAGATGCATGTCTGCTATTTTTCATGGTTTTTGCGAGAATATTGTAGAGGTATTCATGGATGATTTTTCTGTCTATGGGAATTCTTTTGACAATTGCTTGCGAACCTCGATAAAGTTTTGCAGAGGTGTGAAGAAACTAACCTTGTTCTTAATTGGGAGAAATGCCACTTTATGGTTAATGAAGGAATTGTATTGGGACATAAAATTTCCGAGAGAGGTATTGAAGTTGATAGAGATAAAGTTGAAGCAATTGAAAAGATGCCCTATCCTAGAGATGTTAAAGGTATTCGTAGTGTTCTTGGTCATGCTGGGTTTTATAGGAGGTTTATTAAAGACTTTTCCAAGATTTCAAAACCTCTTACTAATCTTCTTCAAAAAGATGTACCTTTTATTTTTGATGATGATTGTAAGGAAGCTTTTGAAACTCTAAAGAAAGCCTTAGCAACTGCTCCTATAGTTGAACCTCCTGATTGGAACTTACCTTTTGAAATTATGTGTGATGCTAGTGATTTTCTTTGTAGGTATTGTTCTTGGACAGCGAGTAGATAAAACATTGAATGTTATTCATTATGCTAGTAAAACTCTTGATGCTGCTCAAAGAAATTATGCTACTACTGAAAAAGAATTGTTAGCTGTAGTCTTTGCTTGCGACAAGTTTAGATCTTATATTGTTGATTCAAAAGTTATAATTCATACTGATCATGCTGCAATCAGATACCTTATGCAAAAGAAAGATGCTAAGCCAAGGCTTATTAGATGGGTGCTTCTGTTGCAAGAATTTGATTTGCATATTGTAGATAGGAAAGGTGCTGATAATCATGTTGCTGATAATTTGTCTAGATTGGAAAATATTGCTTATGATCCTGTTCCTGTTAATGATAGTTTTCCAAATGAACAATTGGCTGTAATAAAGGTGAGCTCGCGAGATAGCCCTTGGTATGCTGATTATGCTAACTTTATTGTTTCCAAGTACTTGCCTCCAACCTTTTCAGCTCAGCAAAGGAGGAAATTCTTTTATGACTTGAGGCATTATTTTTGGGATGACCCACACTTATATAAAGAAGGAGTGGATGGTATTCTGCGAAGATGTGTTCCCGAATATGAACAACAAGAGATATTGAGTAAATGTCATGGTAGTGCTTATGGAGGACATCACGCCGGAGATAGAACCGCGCAAAAGGTTCTACAATCAGGTTTTTATTGGCCAACTCTCTTCAAGGATGCAAGGAAGTTTATTTTATCCTGTGATGAATGTCAAAGGGGTTGGTAATATCTCCAGACGCAATGAAATGCCTATGAATTATACTCTTGTTATTTAACCATTTGATTGTTGGGGATTTGACTTCATGGGACCTTTTCCCTCTTCAGAAGGTAACACTCATATACTTGTCTGTTGTGGGTATACTTCATGGGTGTACCATCGACAGTGCCTAGATCCGGCAAGCCCGGGTGGCCCACAGACGGTGATGAGGCATGTGGCCCATCGGGCGGCCCAGTTGCTGTTGATCATGAAGGAAGAAGTCCAGCCCAGGATTAGCAGGCCGGATCCGTACCGACGTAGGAGTGACCCGGATCCATGGAGGCCCATGAGGGACCCGGATCCAGGACGACGAGTATGGAAGGCGGATCCGTGGCGTGCACGGCAAGATATTGTACCGTAGCTAGGCTATCTGTAATCCGGCTAGGACTCTCCATGTAAACCCTAGATCCGTGCGCCTTTATAAGCCGGATCCCGGGAGCCCTAGAGGCACAACCACAACTCATTGTAACAACGCGAAAGCGCCCAGATAATTCCAGACAAGCAGCAGTAGGCCCTGTCATCGTGCAGGTGTTCCGAAGCTGGGTAACTCGCGTACCACCGTCCCGAGAGCACTCCGCCCTATGGCCCCTACTTCTTCTCCCCCTCGTGAGGATCCCTCCTCCGGGGTACCGTCGATTAGGCAACGACATTGTCGCTGTTGATTATGTTACTAAATGGGTGGAAGCCATAGCCACAAAAAGTGCTGATGGTGAGACCTCTTTAAGAATGCTTTTAGATATTATTTTTCCTAGATTTGGAGTTCCTAGATATCTTATGACTGATGGAGGTTCTCATTTTATTCATGGTGCTTTTAGAAAAACTCTTGCTAAATATGGTATTAATCATAGAATTGCTTCCGCTTATCATCCTCAAACTAGTGGGCAAGTAGAACTATCAAATAGAGAGATTAAATCTATCTTGCAAAATACTGTTAATAAATCTAGAAAGAATTGGGCTAGTAAATTGAAGGAAGCACTATGGGCTTATAGAACTGCTTATAAAAATCCCATGGGTATGTCACCGTATAAAATGGTTTTTGGAAAAGCTTATCATTTACCTTTAGAACTAGAGCACAAAGCTTATTGGGCTATAAGAGAACTAAATAAAGATCCTAAACTTGCCGGTAAGAAGAGATTGCTACAATTGAGTTCTCTAGATGAATGGAGAAGTGAAGCTTATGAAAATGCTAAACTTTTTAAATAGAAAGTTAAGAAATGGCATGATAGAAGAATTATCAAAAGAGAATTTAATGTTGGGGATAAAGTCCTATTGTATCGGTCTCATCTCAGATTCTTTGCAGGGAAATTACTCTCAAAATGGGAAGGACCATATGTCGTTGAGGAGGTATATCGTTCAGGAGCAATTAAAATTAGTTCTCTCCAAGGCGATGCCACACAAGTGGTGAATGGACAAAGACTCAAGCATTATATCTCAGGTGATTCTTATAATGAAGATGTTGATGTTATTCGAGTGGAAACTCTGGAAGCTTTCATCAAAGGTCAAATTGATAGTCCGGCAGAATTCGACTTTGAATAGGTAACAGTACTGGTAATAAAAAGTTCGCGTTTTACTTTCCGAACAATGTTTTTGCTGTTTTGGGGAAATATGAAAAATTACGAGATCGAAACGGAGTGGAGGAGACGCACGAGGGCGTGCCCTCATAGGCCGGTGCGGGCCCCAGCTTGGCCGCGCTGCCCTATGAGGAGAGCCCCTCGCTGCTCCTTTCCGACTCTGGTTTGACCTGGTACTTTCCTTATGTCGTAAAAATTCCTGCTATATAATCCCCCGGACCCCTGGAGGTCCGTATATCGTTTTCTCGACGTGTTTTGTTTCGAGCTGTTTCTGCCAGGATCTGTTTTCAATCTAGAAGCACCATGGTCTCCAACAACAAGGGCAAAGGGCTTTCGGATGAAGATATTCAAGATCCCGAGTGGAAAGAGGTGGACGAGAGCGTCAAGGAAGAAGATGAAGAAGAAGTGGAGGAAGACTCGCATGCGTACCCGCGTGCTGCCATCGCAAGCATCGAGGTGGTGGAAAACCCTTTCAGTGCCAAGAGGAGCGCAAGAATTCGCACCGGAGGAAGGGTTCCACGTCACTACCTAGCTCCAAAGACATCTTCTCCAGGCACTTACCATCCCTTCCGCAATCTAATTTACAATAGTCAAATTGAAAGGACTCCCAAGGCAGCATTGCCTAGCAATTGGGATATAGATCGTTCTAACACTGCAGGGAGGATGAAGCCTGAAGCTGAAGAGTGGGGGAATAACTCCAAGAGTTGGGACTTGCCGTCGGACATACTTCTTAGCCGCGTCGAGCACAATTCGGAGATGATCCGCAACCTCATGTACAAGATTGATGAGCTTCAGGAGCTTGTTGAGAAGCTTGTCAAGAATGCATCACCACCACCGCCGAAGGAGTAATTCATCATCGGTATTGGCATCCCCTTGGTTTGTTCCAAGCTTGGGGGAGTGCCGCGGTATCGCATCATCACTATCTTTTACTTTTTACTATCAAGTAGTGTCATATCATGAGTAGGGAAGTTATCATATAAGATGGGTTGCAGTGTGGAAGTATCTATCCTTTAGTTGGTTGTATATGTAACCCTTGGTGTGAGTTGTCGTTATGGAATATTAATGAGAAGTCTTATCATTTACATATTGCACATCTTATTTTAGTTTGCAATCTCTATTATATGATTGATCTTGTTATTAGTATTGGTATCACTTTGGGAGCATTGAGTAAATCTATTTGGTTTTGGCAAACTTAGCATTGGTCAATAGCAACAACACTTCGAGGTTTAGTAGAAAAGAGAAATACATGTAGTTGTTTCATTGTCTTTCTTTCTTGTTAGCTCTTAGCTTATTATTCTGAAGTTAAAATTGTTTGTGCTTACAAGGAAGATGCATGATTGTTTCTATCACATGTATATTTGTTTGTTTCCCTCAACTCTTATGCTTGCTAATTAACCTTGCTAGCCAAAAACCTGTACCGAGAGGGAATGCTTCTCGTGCATCCAAACCTTAACCCAAACCTATGCCATTTGTGTCCACCATAACTACCTACTACATGGTATTTTCTGCCATTCCAAGTAAATACTTCGTGTGCTACCTTTAAAACAATTCAAAATTTACTATCTCTTATTTGTGTCAATGTTTTATAGCTCATGAGGAAGTATGTGGTGTTTTATATTTCAATCTTGTTGGGCAACTTTCACCAATGGACTAGTGGCTTCATCCGCTTATCCAATAATTTTGCATAAAGAGCTGGCAATGGGGTTCCCGGCCCCGATTAATTAACCTTCATAATTTTACAAATAGACACTCCTCCATGATATGTGATTGTTGGACGGCACCCGAGGATTCGGTTAGCCATGGCTTGAGAAAGCAAAGGAGGGGAGGAGTGTCATCTAAATAAAACTAAAATAAAAAGGCACTCCTTCATGGTATGAGATTGTTGGCAGGCACCGAGGATTCGGTTAGCCATGGTTTGTGAAAGCAAAGGTTGGAAGGAGTGTCAACTAAGAATAAAATTTTATGGGAGCCGCTCTTCGAGAGTTTGTCTGGCAAGGGGGTTAGAGTACCCGCTACCAGTCATTGACAACAACAAACACCTCTCAAAATGTTACTTTTATTCTCTTTATATGATTTCAAAACTGAAAAAGCTCTAGCACATGATTTAATCCTTGCTTCCCTCTGCGAAGGGCCTATCTTTTACTTTATGATTAAGTCAGTAAACCTATTTCCCTCCATCTTAAGCAAGCATTTGAGTTGTTGTGATCAAACCATCTATATTGTGATTTACTTCATCATGTCTTTTACTCTTCCTTGTTTAGTACAAGTTTTATCCGAATGAATATAGCTTTGAAAGTTATCAATGATTATGAGGAGATTATTATGATTGAGTATGCAAGTTGTGCCATATAAACTTTAACATGAGAGCGCTGCTCGGTAGATAAGTACAATCTGTTAATTGTTCTCTGACCAAGAATGAAGTTTGCCATCACCAATTATGATTTCTTATGTACCTTTATTTGTGATTACCTTATACTTGTTTCAAGTTGAATTATATGAGGAAGTTGTTCACTAGAATGTCTTGTGTGAATGAATATGATGCTTCTTGTCCGTATTTTATTTATCGACTCTTCACTCCATAAACATGTGGTCATGTTTACCGAGTTCAGTTTCGCTTGGGGACAAGCGAAGTCTAAGCTTGGGGGGAGTTGATACGTCCATTTTGCATCACTATTTTATATCATAATTTGCTATTATTCATTGATATATTTCATATTTGGAGATGATACTTATGTTATTTCATCTATTTTGCATGTTTCATGATTATTGGAGGATCGCGCACCAGAGTCGGGATTCTGCTGGAAAAAGCGCCGTCAGAATGCAATATTTCGGAAGATCAACAATTGACAGAAATTATATGAAAAATCCTATTTTTCCAGAGGACGAAAGGAGCCAAAAGGAGGAGTCGAGGAGGGCCGCCATTGGCCCACCTCACAGGCCGGTGCGGGCCAAGGGCTGGCCGCGCAGCCTTGTGGGGAGGGGGCCCACAGCCCCCTCTGGCCTCCTCTCCTTCGCGTACATCTTCGTCCCGAAACCTAAGCTCCAGAGGATAGTCGCGAAGAGTCACAGCCGCCTCTGCGGGGCGGAAAAACATCAGAGAGAAAAGAGCTCTCCGGCAGGCTGAAATCTGCCGGGGAAATTCCCTCCCGGAGGGGGAAATCGACGCCATCGTCATCGTCATCGAGCTGGACATCATCTCCATCACCATCACCATCATCTCCATCATCATCACCGACGTCTCCACCGCTGCACCTCGTCACCGCTGTAACGATTTGGGTTGGATCTTGATTGTTTGATAGGGGAAACTCTCCCGGTATTGATTTCTACTTGTTATTGATGCTATTGAGTGAAACCATTGAACCAAGGTTTATATTCAGATTGTTATTCATCATCATATCACCTCTGATCATGTTCCATATGATGTCTCGTGAGTAGTTCGTTTAGTTCTTGAGGACATGGGTGAAGTCTAAATGTTAGTAGTGAATTATGGTTGAGTAATATTCAATTTTATGATATTTAAGTTGTGGTGTTATTCTTCTAGTGGTGTCATGTGAACATCGACTACATGATACTTCACCTTTATGGGCCTAGGGGAATACATCTTGTACTCGTTTGCCAATTGTGGGGTTGCCGGAGTGACAGAAACCTAAACCCCCGTTGGTATATCGATGCAGGAGGGATAGCAGGATCTCAGAGTTAAGGTTAGATTTATCTTAATTACTTTCTTGTAGTTGCGGATGCTTGCAAGGGGTATACTCACAAGTATGTATTAGTCCTAGGAAGGGCGGTGCATTAGCATAGGTTCACCCACACAACAATTATCAAAACAATGAAGATTAATCGGCTGTATGAAGCGAAAGCACTAGACTAAATTCCCGTGTGTCCTCAAGAACGTTTGGTCATTATAAGTAAACAAACCGACTTGTCCTTTGTGCTAAAAAGGATTGGGCCACTCGCTGCAATTGTTACTCTCGCATTTTACTTACTCGTACTTTATTCATCTGCTACATCAAAATCCCCTGAATACTTGTCTGTGAGCATTTACAGTGAATCCTTCATCGAAACTGCTTGTCAACACCTTCTGCTCCTCGTTGGGATCGACATTCTTACTTATCGAAAATACTACGATACACCCCCTATACTTGTGGGTCATCAGCCCGCGCCGCCCTATGGTGTGGGCCCCTCGTGCCTCCTCCGACTCTGCCCTTCCGCCTATTTATTCCCTCCGTCGCGAAAACCCTATCACCGAGAGCCACGATACGGAAAACCTTCCAGAGACACCGCCACCGCCAATCCCATCTCGGGGGATTCAGGAGATCGCCTCCGGCACCCTACCGGAGAGGGGAATCATCTCCCGGAGGACTCTTCATCACCATGATCGCCTCCGGACTGATGTGTGAGTAGTTCGCCCCTAGATTATGGGTCCATAGCAGTAGCTAGATGGTTGTCTTCTCCTCATTGTGCTATCATGTTAGATCTTGTGAGCTGCCTATCATGATCAAGATCATCTATTTGTAATGCTACATGTTGTGTTTGTTGGGATCCGATGAATATGGAATACTATGTCAAGTTGATTATCAATCTATCATATATGTGTTGTTTATGATCTTGCATGCTCTCCGTTGCTAGTAGAGGCTCTGGCCAAGTTGATACTTGTAACTCCAAGAGGGAGTATTTATGCTCGATAGTGGGTTCATGCCTCCATTGAATTTGGGACAGTGACAGAAAGTTCTAAGGTTGTGGATGTGTTGTTGCCACTAGGGATAAAACATCGATGCTTTGTCTAAGGATATTTGTGTTGATTACATTACGCACCATACTTAATGCAATTGTCTGTTGTTTGCAACTTAATACTGGAAGGGGTGCGGATGCTAACCCGAAGGTGGACTTTTTAGGCATAGATGCATGCTGGATAGCGGTCTATGTACTTTGTCGTAATGCCCGATTAAATCTCATAGTAGTCATCATGATATGTATGTGCATTGTTATGCCCTCTTTATTTGTCAATTGCCCAACTGTAATTTGTTCACCCAACATGCTATTTCTTATTGGAGAGACACCACTAGTGAATTGTGGACCCCGGTCCATTCTTTTACATCTGAATACAATCTACTGCAATCATTGTTCTTTACTGTTCTTCGCAAACAAACATCATTTTCCACACCATACGTTTAATCCTTTGTTTACAGCAAGCCGGTGAGATTGACAACCTCACTGTTAAGTTGGGGAAAAGTATTTGGATTGTGTTGTGCAGGTTCCACGTTGGTGCCGGAATCCCTGGTGTTGCGCCGCACTACACTCCGTCACCAACAACCTTCACGTGTTCCTTGACTCCTACTGGTTCAATAACCTTGGTTTCTTACTGAGGGAAAACTTGCTGTTGTACGCATCACACCTTGCTCTTGGGGTTCCCAACGGGCGTGTGCTTGATGCGTCATCAAGACTGTTTTCTGGCGCCGTTGCCGGGGAGATCAAGACACGCTGCAAGGGGAGTCTCCCACATCCAATCTCTTTACTTTGTTTTTGTCTTGCTTTACTTTACTTTATTTACTGCTTTGTTTGCTTTCTTATATCAAAATACAAAAAAATTAGTTACTTGCTTTACTTTATTTACTGTCTTGTTTGCGTTCTCTATATTAAAAACACAAAAAAATAGTTACTTGCATTTACTTTATTTAGTTTGCTTTATTTACTACTGCTAAAATGAGTAATCCTGAAGTTGAAGTTCGTTCGTTTAAGCAACAAGGGGGAGAATGTTTAAAAGATGCTTGGTATAGAATTAGTGATGCTCATAATAGGTGCACTAAGAAACACTCCACTATTATCCTACTTAGGAATTTCTATGTTGGTATCTCTAGCTGGAATAGGTATGTTCTTGATACTCTTGCGGGAGGTAATTTCCTAGGCACTCCTGCTTTAGAAGCTAGTTGCATTATTGAGAGTCCAGTTGGAATACCACCTGTTAATGAAGTTAAAATTGAAATCTCTCTTGAAGATGTCATGAAAAAGTTGGAGACCATAGAGCAAAATCTTCCAAGTATTAAGACTAAATTGGGAATATTACTTAATAGCACTGATAAACTTGATAAATCTCTAGGTGGAATTAATGAGAGAATTGCCATCTTAGAAACTTGTGCTACTCATGATAATCAAACCCATAGGATTAGTGAACTTGAAGAAGCTATGGGAACCTTGGGTTCAACTTTTTCTTCTCTTAAGTTTAAGGAGAAAGCTTATGTGGGTAAGGAGCAAAAGTTCATGTATGTCTCTAAGGTGCCTAAGCCAAAAAACTATTATAGGCCTAAAATTGACAAAGCCCTTAGTACCACTATGGATGATGGAGCACCTAATATACCTATTGTGACAAATTGTGAAAATTATGATGTTGATGCTTCATCTCTTGATGTTACTTGATTCACACTTTCTGCGCCTAGCTGAAAGGCGTTAAAGAAAAGCGCTTATATATGGGAGACAACCCATTATTTTACTTCTGCACTTTTGTTTTATATTTGAGTCTTGGAAGTTGTTACTACTGTAGCAACCTCTCCTTATCTTTATTTTATTGCATTGTTGTGCCAAGTAAAGTCTTTGATAGTAGGGTTGATACTAGATTTAGATTACTGCGTAGAAACAGATTTCTTACTGTCACGAAATTGAGCAGCCCCGTCTATAGGTAACTCAGAAAAATCTGCCAATTTACGTGCGTGATCCTCAGATATGTACACAACTTTCATTCAGTTTGAGCTTTTTCATCTGAGAAAGTTAAGTGCCCCAGAAAAATTCGTCTTTACAGACTATTCTATTTTGACAGATTCTTCCTTTTATTTCGCATTGCCTCTTTTGCTATGTTTGATGGATTTCTTTGTTCTATTAACTTTCAGTAGCTTTGTGCAATGTCCAGAAGTGTTAAGAATGATTATGTCAACTCTGAATATGTGAATTTTTTATTATGCACTAACTCTCTAATGAGTTTGTTTTGAGTTTGGTGTGGAGGAAGTTTTCAAGGATCAAGAGAGGAGGATGATACAATAGGATCAAGAAGAGTGAACACTCTAAGCTTGGGGATGCCCCCGTGGTTCATCCCTGCATATTTCAAGAAGACTCAAGCATCTAAGCTTGGGGATGCCCAAGGCATCCCCTTCTTCATCGACAACTTATCAGGTCACCTCTAGTGAAACTATATTTTTATTCCGTCACATCTTATGTGCTTTACTTGGAGCGTCTTTATGTTTTTATTTTCGTTTGTGTTTGAATAAAATCGGATCCTAGCATTCTTTGTGTGGGAGAGAGACACGCTCCGCTGTTGCATATGAACACATGTATTCTTAGCTTTACTTTTATTGTTCATGGCGAAGGTTGAAACTGCTTCGTTCATTGTTATATGGTTGGAAACAGAAAATGCTGCATGTGGTAATTGGTATATTGTCTTGAATAATTTGATACTTGGCAATTGTTTTGCTCAAATAGATCATGTTTAAGCTCTTGCATCATGTACTTTGCACCTATTAATGAAGAACTACCGTAGAGCTTGTTGAAATTTGGTTTGCATGATTGGTCTCTCTAAGTCTAGATATTTTCTAATGAGGTGTTTGAACAACAAGGAAGACAGTGTAGAGTCTTATAATACTTGCAATATGTTCTTATGTAAGTTTTGTTGTACCGGTTCATACTTGTGTTTGCTTCAAACAACCTTGCTAGCCTAAGCCTTGTATTGAGAGGGAATACTTCTCGTGCATCCAAATCATTGAGCCAAAAACTATGCCATTTGTGTCCACCATACCTACCTACTACATGGTATTTCTCTGCCATTCCAAAGTAAATTGCTTGAGTGCTACCTTTAAAATTTCATTCATTGTCTTTGCAATATATAGCTCATGGGAAAATAGCTTAAAAACTATTGTGGTAAAGAATATGTAGCTTATGTATCTTATTTCTTATAAGTTGCTTGTTGAGTGGTAACCATGTTTCTGGGGACGCCATCAACTATTACACCTTTGTTGAATATCACGTGAGCTGCTATGCATGTTCGTCTTGTCTGAAGTAAGGGTGATTTATCATGATCAAATGGTTTCAGTATGCATATTATTAGAGAAGAACATTGGGCCGCCAACTAAAGCCATGAACCATGGTGGAAGTTTTAGTTTGGACATCAATCCTCAATCTCTTATGAGAATATTATCTATTGTTGAATGCTTATGCATTAAAGAGGAGTCCATTATCTGTTTTCTATGTTGTCCCGGTATGGATGTCTAAGTTGAGAATAATCAAAAGCGAGAAATCCAATGCGAACTTTCTCCTTAGACCTTTGTACAGGCGGCATAGAGGTACCCCTTTGTGACACTTGGTTGAAACATATGTTATGCAATGATAATCCATGTAAATCCAAGCTAATCAGGACAAGGTGCGAGCACTATTGGTATTCTATGCATGAGGCTTGCAACTTATAGGATGTTTTATGCATAACACATATGAATTATTACTACCGTTGACAAAATTGTTTCTATGTTTTCAAAATAAAAGCTCTAGCACAAATATAGCAATCCATGCTTCCCTCTGCGAATGGCCTTTCTTTTACTTTATGTTGAGTCAGTTTACCTACTTCTTTCTTTCTTAGAAGCAAACACTTGTGTCAACTGTGTGCATTGATTCCTACATACTTGCTTATTTGCATTCATCATATTACTTTGTGTTGACAATTATCCATGAGATATACATGTTGAAGTTGAAAGCAACCGCTGAAACTTATATCTTCCTTTGTGTTGCTTCAAAACATTCTACTAAGAATCTATTGCTTTATGAGTTAACTCCTATGCAAGTCTTATTGATGCTTGTCTTGAAAGTACTATTCATGAAAAGTTTTTGTTATATGATTCAGCTGTTTATTCATTGTCTTTACCATTGCTTCGAATCACTTCATTCATCTCATATGCTTTACAGTAGTATTGATCAAGATTATGATAGCATGTCACTTCAGAAATTATCTTTGTTATCGTTTACCTACTCGAGGTCGAGTAGGAACTAAGCTTGGGGATGTGTGGCACCCCCGGGATCAGGGTTAGACAAATACCAGATCTTCTTCTGACATAAGCCTAACCTAGAGCTCGAGAGACTACAGTGAGAGAATCGGTAACACAACAGTGACTCTACGACTCAAGAAGTAATACAAGCTCATAACTGAGCGAAGAACCAAAGTATTACAAGCAGAGGTCACTGACCTAACATACATCAACCAACGGAAGCAAAGTTATGCTATTAGACATAGCAAGATAGCAAAAGGCCTAAGAGGCCAGGAGCATAACGGCGACGTCCCAGCCTTATAGATTCCAGGCTGCCACCTGGGAACCCCAAGCTACTCGTCGATGTCGAAAAGAAACCACCATCTGTTGGAGCGACTTCGTCTGAAACAAAAGCATGCAAAGCTGAGTACAGGGACTCAGCAAGACTTAGTACAACCTTTTAGCAAAGCGGGTATGCGGGCTTTCTGTAGGGCTTCTTTTGCGTAAAGCCAGTTTTCCTTTGATAAATAGGAGGGAGAAGAAGCTCGACTACTCAGAACCTTTAAAAAGGGATAAGAGAGCGACATCTCTATCTCTATTGATCATCATATTGTATCCACCAATCTTCATCATCTCGAACCACTATCCTCGGATCACCCCCTCAACACCCGAAGAAGGTATCCGTAAGCACACATTGGTTGCCAAGTTTTACGATTAGATTCATGTTCTCTATGATCTCCACGTCCGTTCCCAAGTCGTCCATAACCGTGGACACGGCTTTTCGAAAAGATTCATAACCCTGCAGGGGTGCACAACTTTACCCACACGCGCCAACCGACTCTTAGTGCCAACGTTTAAGCTCTCTTCCTTGGAAAGCCGGCAGAGGGTGGTTGACCACGACCTTTACCTTGCTGTCGCCGAGACCATGAGTCACGCGCTAAGGATTGTTCCGCCGTAACGGGTCAAGTCCCGAAGCCGGTCCCTAACGATGTGAGGCGAGGTGGGTTTCACCAGGGACTCTAACCCAAGCCACCTCGGCCACGCTTACCTACCTGTATGCTATGCACCTTTTCACAAACATTTTCAATGCATATGTCCAAATAACGCGCAAACTATGTGACTCATGGAATCTACTAGGCAAGTTAGTGAGTCGAGAGGGTACCATAATAGGGCCTCGTGTGGTTGTACGCTCGGTCTTGGTTCAAGAGGCGAGAACTCGGTTCCTAGGGTCGGCAGAAACGAAACAACCCACCACATCCCAATGTGGCCTCTCGTCTGAGCCTTTAATCATGTTTATCATCATCTCCATACTTACCACGTCAACCTGTCATGCTAGATTCATTTCATTGTAAGGCTCCAGTCCGAAGACCGGAGTAGTAGCGTAACAAACTAAGCATGGCTAAGCATAAGAGATAAAGGCTCTCGCGACGCACACATGCCAAACCTAGTTATGCTAGGAGCAGTGGATCAGGGTATCGAGGCTACAAAGGTCGGACATGCAACAGATAGGGTAACTCTATCTATCGATAAAAGACAGTTGAATCGTATGCGATATGTAGGAACCACAGATAAAAGCATTTCGAAATCATAGATGAACCAGGTTAGGGCTTGCCTCTGTCCCTGACAAACCGAAGTGAACCTTCGATAATCTTGTACTTGACTTGTTTGTCGGTGGACAATTATGGACCTTCGGTGCTGTCGATCTTCATCGTCTCGGACTCGTGCTCTATCGGTCGCGAAGAAGCAAATACTAGAAATAGAGAAATAACATTCAATACATGGCATAATGCAATGCGCACTCAAGGATGATGATATGACATGTTAATAGTAATGAAAGTGATCCTATAACATGCTCATCAATTTAAATAGGGTTGGAATGCATAATACTTTGCAATTCCATAAACCCCGCATATTAAAGAAAAGGGTTCATTTGTTCTTCTATTAAGGACAGGGTTCAAAGTTGTTTAATAATGCATGCTTTTGATACTAAAGTGTAGATCTCATTTTTCTGAAGATTTTGATATATTATACACATTTTTCTGAATTAAAATGAATTAGTTATTAATTAAACAAGTTTTACTCATTTTCTTCAATTTCTGGAAAATAATAAAGATATGAAAAGTTGGACCCACTGTCAGCATTTTAATAATTTCAAAATGAATAAAATCCTGACAAATAGACCCCACCTGTCATATAAATAAATAAAACAGAAAATAGAAAAAGGGCCCTGCTGACGTCATTATGACGCCAGCATGGCATCAGCCATGGCCAGGGCGGCCAGGTCGGGCACGGCCCGAGCGATTGGAGGCGCGCGGGGCAGCATGGAGGGGCGCGCTGGACGCGCAGCTGCGCGGGCTACCTCCTGGTGGCGGCGCGCCGCCATTTATTGGCCGCCGGAGCAAGGCCGGCGACGCACGGCCGCGGCGGCGGACGCACGCGAGCGACGCGGGGACGGACCAGAGGGAGAGAGGGATCGGCGACTAGCTCTAGCGGAGCAGAAGCTCACCAGCAATGCAGGGGAGGTGATGGCGAGGCAAACGGAGGCCGGACGGCGGAGGAATCGGCGACGAGGTGGCCGCCGGTGGCGGTCGGAAATAGCGATGGCGGCGGCGATTGGAGCCCTCCCCGGCCGATTCCTTCGATGGGGAAGCTCGGGGAGGCGAGGCGGAGCCGTTGGTGGTCGCGGCTGGGCGCGGGGATGGCCGGAGAGGCAGCGCGAGGCGGCGGCCAGCGCGGCTAGGGTTTGCTGCGCACGTTCACAGAGAGAGGAAGAGAGGCGCGCGAGGGAGAGAGGAAGAGGATAGGGGAGAGGGCAAGGCGTCGGCGTGGCGTGCGTGAGGAGCTCCAGGTGTCTTCTCGTCCAACGGCGGCGGCAGGAGGTGGAGGTGCAAGGCACGGCCACGCAGGTGCCTGCGTGTGAGGAGGAAGACAAGGCCAAGTTTTGCAAAAAGCCCCCTGGTATTTGGGATTTTCCAGGAAAAAATAAAATAGGAATAGATTCAAATCTATTCCACTCTTTTGAACTCTTTTTGCAAACCCAAACACACTCAAAACTTTATAGAAAAATAAAGTGGCCTTCCTAGTTACATGAGAAGGTGCACTTACTTTTATTTTGAGTGTTTCAAACGGTTGAACACATTTTAAAAAGAGAAAGACTTACATAAACCTAGGGTTTCCACCTTAATTTAATTGCAAATTTTTATTAATGCATTTAAAATGATGCTCATGATGCACAAAACAATTCCTAATTAGGGTTTGCTAAACAGGGATGTTACAACTCTATCCCCCTTACAAGAATCTCGTCCCCGAGATTCCTAAGGTAGGAAAAGAGAAGGTAACAAGGACTAAACCGGTATTCAACGAGCTTGTCGATAGCACGATGATCTTCTTTGTTGAAGGAGTTGATCCACGACACCATGAAGAAGGTTGACCCACAACACCATGAAGAACTCTTCATTTTCTTCCTTTGAAGTTGTTGCTCAACTGCACCTAAAGGAAAGAGGGAATAACTCTAGAACGAAGGATCTCTAGAAGATAGAGTATCTCAGGGTCAACTCATGGAAGGAGTGTTGAGAAACAACTCATGAGCGGACAAACATGAAACACACCAAGGTAACAGAGGATACAAAAGAAGTTTCAAGTTTGGTAGGCAATTGCTCCACGCTCGAGAAGAATACAAAGGAACAAGGTAGCGAAGACTTAAATTGCCTTTGATACCATGACGAGGCACTCATAGATAGGGTGACTCGTAGAAGCAGGGATGATTATACAACGAGAGCAACTTTAGACTTCATAGTCATAGTCACTCTTCAGGCAAGGATACATAAAATAAATGTTGTCTACCAAAAAGGTTGGGGCTCTAGATGGCTGACGAATTCACACAACGTATGAATTGATTGGAACTTCAAGTACTAACCAAAGGAAAGAGAAGGGTACTGTCTAGGGAAGTGCCAAGGATCAGCGGGGAGTGAAATTTCTCCTAACGGAATGGTTGTCACCGGAGAAATGATTTCGAGGGATTGATCGAGAGACATTTAGCAACTCTGCTTATGATGTTCTCCTTGATGGTCTAGACACCAATATTAGGCTATTGAACAGCCTTCAATAGGTCGTCAAGCGGAGGTCAAGACTTCAGGATTTGAAAAGCATCGTAAGGGCAACTCCTAGAATAAGTCGCACAAGATCCTTACGGGGAGTGGTTATTCTTGATGATTCAAGAGATTATGGCATTAGTCCTTCCGACTAATTGTGTTAACCACAACATCAATCTTGTCAGATTTACAAAGAGACCTATGTCAAAAATCCTTGAGAAACGCTAACCATCATTGCCGCTTGAGATTCAGCTTAGGTTAGGTGTAAAGATATTTCAGACTCAAAATGTATGAATAGAATTTGCAACAACTACCACCAAGGTAAAGTTGCTAGATTCTCAAGATATGGACCACAATGTCAAGCTCCAAAGGATTGAGCTAGATTGCATAATACATGTGGTTGCGATTGTCAAAAGGCAATTGCGCGCATATGAACTTGCAATGTAACACCTTTGAGTCATTGTGGGGACATCAAATAAGATAATGAAGTTATTAAGCTTCTTCTCTTTGAACAAACCAGTCAGTGGCTTGGTGTGCATAGAGAAACGTTTCAAAGAATGGAGGTAACAACCTTCCATTTCAAGAATACTTCGCACATGCCTGACCGACTTGCGATGATTCCCGAGGAAAACAAAGGGAACTCTACTCGAATCCACGGCGACATCTTTCAACAAGTGCACGTGAACCAGAGAAGGTCACTTCTAACATCCAGAACACATACTTCATGATAACAAAAAGATGGTTCTCAAAAGTTCCCAATATTAGTGCCAACTGTTCAATATGAATCTCTTTAAGCATGGAGGAAATAAGAATGTCATCGATGGGCTCAATAACAAACTTATCAGGACACTCCAATGAGGGACTCATATGTTGCATTGACGAGGCAGAAATATTGGTCAGACCAAAGGACATGAAGGTATACTCAGACGAGACACCATGAGTATAAACATCATCAAGATAGTCCTTGGAACTGAGTTTGATTTGACGATAGCCCAAACTCAAATCAAATATGGGGGAAGATAGCATATCCATAAAGGAGATACTTCCTGACTTCAACATGAACAAAACTAGACATCCCTTTAAGAATAATCAAGTTGGATAGAGCTCTTGTCTTTCAACTCTCCAAGTTGTTGTTTAAGCTCAACCAACTAATCCAGGGTTATCCAGTACGGTTTTTTTTGGAGAAGGAGTAGTTCAACGAACCAATGTACTCATGAACTCGACAACACGGTCATGTAACAACATGGTGATACTTCTAGAAGACAACTAGAATATCACGAACCACTGGTATATCATGGCATTCAAGAGGGAAACTTGCTTTACAAATAAATCGATGTGGTCTTGAGAGCTTCGGTATCAACCTAACTCTTTGACCGAATATGTGCACCTGAACAAATGGACTTGGCAACACACCATCAAACTTTGCTTAATAATTGGCGAACCAATTATGGTAAGAATGACATCAATGTCCTTGGATTTCGAAGCAATAAAAATTGCTTGGAATCTCGGATGGCCACATCAATATGCACACCCCAACATTCCCAAGCACAGACAGCTCAGAGGAAGGGCGAGTAAAGATAGGTAAGAGCATCACTTCATCAATAAGGCCATGATACAAAGCACGACCTCATGATATAGAAGAGGGCGATACTCTACGATAGAACAGAACAGAAGTTAACGAGGCCTCTTTATCTGCGGATTACAACACTTTGACCAAGTCTTAGAAACGGACGAGGAACTGGAGTTTGTTTCTCCTGACATACTGAAGTGGAATGTCTTGACTAACCACAAGGGTAATATACACTGAAGAACACCAATGCACATTTATAACTGGGCTGCTAACTAGCAGACAAGGTCTGAAAGCGACTAAAGAGGAGGGACACAATCAGGAACATAATTCCTGAGAGGTAGATGCACAAGATAACACTTCGTCAAACTTATGCTGAAAAGGGAGATGTGGCAGAGTCACGGACATAGATGCGAGACTCACAAAGAGCACTCGTGTCGTGATCCATTTGGTTCAGTGAAAGAAACTCTGTGATAGCTAGTGGAAGGGGAAGTCCTTTGTTGCCGCAATTCAATCACGACAAGTAACCACAAGCTTTAATGATAGCTTGATGTAAATTTAGTCATCCCAGTGTAAGGTTTGAACATTAACACCGGCGTTCAATGGATCTTGGGTTAAAGGCCAGCTTCATGTACTAAGATTCGCATACTAGAATCTAGCACAATCGGGGACCTTCGGTTCAAATCCGAGGGTTAAAACCCGAGAAAAGGGTAACCACTAAACGAGTGACACGGAGGACACTACGAGGTAGTGATCACGATGTAGCTTCCAGAAGCATTGCATAGCTTCCGAAGTACCCAAGAAAATAAAAAGGAGACATACAAGACAAAAGGAAACCTCGAAGCCTAGAACAGAATGATGTGGAACCCACAAAATGGAGAGATCATGATGGAAAGAAATATCTCTATTAAAACAAAACAAGGAGGATGCACAGAACACACTCGACTCTAGAGAACTCTGCACTAGGTCAACTGGTTTAGGAACGACATGCCTTCGAGGCACCTAAGTTTGAAAGACTAGAAACGATAGGAAAATTTTCAAATAAACACAAGGTAAGGCACCTTAGAATTAGAGCGATACCAGATAAGAAGTAAAAAAAGAAGCCTAATCAAATTTTCGCAAATATTTTTAGCTTTCAAATAGTTTTCACAAACACTAGACTCAACATCGACCAGTAGAAAGGGCTTCCTACAGGCAGTCCTGCTCTGATACCAAAACCTGTGGCACCCCCGGGATCAGGGTTAGACAAATACCAGATCTTCTTCTGACATAAGCCTAACCTAGAGCTCGAGAGACTACAGTGAGAGAATCGGTAACACAACAGTGACTCTACGACTCAAGAAGTAATACAAGCTCATAACTGAGCGAAGAACCAAAGTATTACAAGCAGAGGTCACTGACCTGACATACATCAACCAACGGAAGCAAAGTTATGCTATTAGACATAGCAAGATAGCAAAAGGCCTAAGAGGACAGAGCATAACGGCGACGTCCCAGCCCATAGATTCCAGCTGCCACACAGGAACCCCAAGCTACTCGTCGATGTCGAAAAGAAACCACCATCTGTTGGAGCGACTTCGTCTGAAACAAAAGCATGCAAAGCTGAGTACAGGGACTCAGCAAGACTTAGTACAACCTTTTAGCAAAGCGGGTATGCGGGCTTTCTGTAGGGCTTCTTTTGCGTAAAGCCAGTTTTCCTTTGATAAACAGGAGGGAGAAGAAGCTCGACTACTCAGAACCTTTAAAAAGGGATAAGAGAGTGACATCTCTATCTCTATTGATCATCATATTGTATCCACCAATCTTCATCATCTCGAACCACTATCCTCGGATCACCCCCTCAACACCCGAAGAAGGTATCCGTAAGCACACATTGGTTGCCAAGTTTTACGATTAGATTCATGTTCTCTATGATCTCCACGTCCGTTCCCAAGTCGTCCATAACCGTGGACACGGCTTTTCGAAAAGATTCATAACCCTGCAGGGGTGCACAACTTTACCCACACGCGCCAACCGACTCTTAGTGCCAACGTTTAAGCTCTCTTCCTTGGAAAGCCGGCAGAGGGTGGTTGACCACGACCTTTACCTTGCTGTCGCCGAGACCATGAGTCACGCGCTAAGGATTGTTCCGCCGTAACGGGTCAAGTCCCGAAGTCGGTCCCTAACGATGTGAGGCGAGGTGGGTTTCACCAGGGACTCTAACCCAAGCCACCTCGGCCACGCTTACCTACCTGTATGCTATGCACCTTTTCACAAACATTTTCAATGCATATGTCCAAATAACGCGCAAACTATGTGACTCATGGAATCTACTAGGCAAGTTAGTGAGTCGAGAGGGTACCATAATAGGGCCTCGTGTGGTTGTACGCTCGGTCTTGGTTCAAGAGGCGAGAACTCGGTTCCTAGGGTCGGCAGAAACGAAACAACCCACCACATCCCAATGTGGCCTCTCGTCTGAGCCTTTAATCATGTTTATCATCATCTCCATACTTACCACGTCAACCTGTCATGCTAGATTCATTTCATTGTAAGGCTCCAGTCCGAAGACCGGAGTAGTAGCGTAACAAACTAAGCATGGCTAAGCATAAGAGATAAAGGCTCTCGCGACGCACACATGCCAAACCTAGTTATGCTAGGAGCAGTGGATCAGGGTATCGAGGCTACAAAGGTCGGACATGCAACAGATAGGGTAACTCTATCTATCGATAAAAGACAGTTGAATCGTATGCGATATGTAGGAACCACAGATAAAAGCATTTCGAAATCATAGATGAACCAGGTTAGGGCTTGCCTCTGTCCCTGACAAACCGAAGTGGACCTTCGATAATCTTGTACTTGACTTGTTTGTCGGTGGACAATTATGGATCTTCGGTGCTGTCGATCTTCATCGTCTCGGACTCGTGCTCTATCGGTCGCGAAGAAGCAAATACTAGAAATAGAGAAATAACATTCAATACATGGCATAATGCAATGCGCACTCAAGGATGATGATATGACATGTTAATAGTAATGAAAGTGATCCTATAACATGCTCATCAATTTAAATAGGGTTGGAATGCATAATACTTTGCAATTCCATAAACCCCGCATATTAAAGAAAAGGGTTCATTTGTTCTTCTATTAAGGACAGGGTTCAAAGTTGTTTAATAATGCATGCTTTTGATACTAAAGTGTAGATCTCATTTTTCTGAAGATTTTGATATATTATACACATTTTTCTGAATTAAAATGAATTAGTTATTAATTAAACAAGTTTTACTCATTTTCTTCAATTTCTGGAAAATAATAAAGATATGAAAAGTTGGACCCACTGTCAGCATTTTAATAATTTCAAAATGAATAAAATCCTGACAGATAGACCCCACCTGTCATATAAATAAATAAAACAGAAAATAGAAAAAGGGCCCTGCTGACGTCATTATGACGCCAAAGATGGCATCAGCCATGGCCAGGGCGGCCAGGTCGGGCACGGCCCGAGCGATTGGAGGCGCGCGGGGCAGCATGGAGGGGCGCGCTGGACGCGCAGCTGCGCGGGCTACCTCCTGGTGGCGGCGCCGCCATTTATTGGCCGCCGAAGCAAGGCCGGCGACGCACGGCCGCGGCGGCGGACGCAGGCGAGCGACGCGGGGACGGACCAGAGGGAGAGAGGGATCGGCGACTAGCTCTAGCGGAGCAGAAGCTCACCAGCAATGCAGGGGAGGTGATGGCGAGGCAAACGGAGGCCGGACGGCGGAGGAATCGGCGACGAGGTGGCCACCGGTGGCGGTCGGAAATGGCGATGGCGGCGGCGATTGGAGCCCTCCCCGGCCGATTCCTTCGATGGGGAAGCTCGGGGAGGCGAGGCGGAGCCGTTGGTGGTCGCGGCTGGGCGCGGGGATGGCCGGAGAGGCAGGGCGAGGCGGCGGCCAGCGCGGCTAGGGTTTGCTGCGCACGTTCACAGAGAGAGGAAGAGAGGCGCGCGAGGGAGAGAGGAAGAGGATAGGGGAGAGGGCGAGGCGTCGGCGTGGCGTGCGTGAGGAGCTCCAGGTGTCTTCTCGTCCAACGGCGGCGGCAGGAGGTGGAGGTGCAAGGCACGGCCACGCAGGTGCCTGCGTGTGAGGAGGAAGACAAGGCCAAGTTTTTGCAAAAAGCCCCCTGGTATTTGGGATTTTCCAGGAAAAAATAAAATAGGAATAGATTCAAATCTATTCCACTCTTTTGAACTCTTTTTGCAAACCCAAACACACTCAAAACTTTATAGAAAAATAAAGTGGCCTTCCTAGTTACATGAGAAGGTGCACTTACTTTTATTTTGAGTGTTTCAAACGGTTGAACACATTTTAAAAAGAGAAAGACTTACATAAACCTAGGGTTTCCACCTTAATTTAATTGCAAATTTTTATTAATGCATTTAAAATGATGCTCATGATGCACAAAACAATTCCTAATTAGGGTTTGCTAAACAGGGATGTTACAGGATGCTTGATACGTCTCAAACGTATCTATAATTTCTTATGTTCCATGCTACTTTTATGATGATACTCACATGTTTTATACACACTTTATGTAATTATTATGCATTTTCCGGCACTAACCTATTGACAAGATGCCGAAGAGCCGATTCTTTGTTTTTCTGCTGTTTTTGGTTTCAGAAATCCTACAAAGGAAATATTCTCGGAATTGGACGAAATCAACGCCCAGGGTCTTATTTTTCCACGGAGCTTCCAGAAGACCGAAGAGCATACGAAGTGGGGCCACGAGGCGCCGCCACCATAGGGCCGCGCTGCCAGGGAGGGGCCCACGCCGCCCTTCCGCCTATTTATTCCCTCCGTCGCGAAAACCCTATCACCGAGAGCCACGATACGGAAAACCTTCCAGAGACGCCGCCGCCAATCCCATCTCGGGGGATTCAGGAGATCGCCTCCGGCACCCTGCCAGAGAGGGGTTACATCTCCCGGAGGACTCTTCATCACCATGATCGCCTCCGGACTGATGTGTAAGTAGTTCACCTCTGGACTATGGGTCCATAGCAGTAGCTAGATGGTTGTCTTCTCCTCATTGTGCTATCATGTTAGATCTTGTGAGCTGCCTATCATGATCAAGATCATCTATTTGTAATGCTACATGTTGTGTTTGTTGGAATCCGATGAATATGGAATACTATGTCAAGTTGATTATCAATCTATCATATATGTGTTGTTTATGATCTTGCATGCTCTCCGTTGCTAGTAGAGGCTCTGGCCAAGTTGATACTTGTAACTCCAAGAGGGAGTATTTATGCTCGATAGTGGGTTTATGCCTCCATTGAATCTGGGACAGTGACAGAAAGTTCTAAGGTTGTGGATGTGCTGTTGCCACTAGGGATAAAACATCGATGCTTTGTCTAAGGATATTTGTGTTGATTACATTACGCACCATACTTAATACAATTGCCTGTTGTTTGCAACTTAATACTGGAAGGGGTGCGGATGCTAACCGGAAGGTGGACTTTTTAGGCATAGATGCATGCTGGATAGAGGTCTATGTACTTTGTCGTAATGCCCGATTAAATCTCATAGTAGTCATCATGATATGTATGTGCATTGTTATGCCCTCTTTATTTGTCAATTGCCCAACTGTAATTTGTTCACCCAACATGCTATTTCTTATTGGAGAGACACCACTAGTGAACTGTGGACCCCGGTCCATTCTTTTACATCTGAATACAATCTACTGCAATCATTGTTCTTTACTGTTCTTCGCAAACAAACATCATTTTTCACACCATACGTTTAATCCTTTGTTTACAGCAAGCCGGTGAGATTGACAACCTCACTGTTAAGTTGGGGTAAAGTATTTGGATTGTGTTGTGCAGGTTCCACGTTGGCG
This sequence comes from Lolium perenne, assembly GCF_019359855.2. Classification (NCBI taxonomy): domain Eukaryota; kingdom Viridiplantae; phylum Streptophyta; class Magnoliopsida; order Poales; family Poaceae; genus Lolium; species Lolium perenne. Next base: position 210,370,932 of record NC_067249.2, read on the forward strand.
CCGGAATCCCTGGTGTTGCGCCGCACTACACTCCGTCACCAACAACCTTCACGTGTTCCTTGACTCATACTGGTTCGATAACCTTGGTTTCTTACTGAGGGAAAACTTGTTGTTGTACACATCACACCTTCCTCTTGGGGTTCCCAACGGGCGTGTGCTTGACGCGTCATCAATCCTCCTCTGCCATGCCAAGTATCCCAATCCTCTTTCAGCTATTCACCCCACTTGAGATCCTCCTCTCTATGTCCACCTGAGCCGCACTCCAGATAAGAATGCCCAATGAAACCACAGGCACCACATAACCTAGGCATCTTCTCATATTTTAGCAATAAGACTTCCCTCTTTCCCTCTCAGATCATAGAGACAAATCTTTCCAACACCTTACAAACATCTAGTTTCAATTTTGCGCGAATAAAATTTCCAGCCCCATGAACATCTGTCTGAATTTCAACAACCTGTCCCACTTTCTTCTGCATCAGATTTTTAACTATAACATGATCACGGTATCCAACTTGCAGCTTTTGGATTTGCACCCAAGTGGTGAAGTAATTCAGATCAATTAGGTAGGGATCAACAAGTCCATCATAAGGTTCAATACAAACCACAGATTGCCTAAAAATCCACGGCCCTCCCTTCTCTACTTTTATCCAATCTCCAAGACAGAAACATTGTACAGTGAATAGATTACTTTCAATGTGCTGGAAAATTATCTCACGTGTGGGACTCCACGCCACTTTCATATGCTGCTCAAACGTAGGAAGTAGTTTGTGGCATGAACCCTAGTTAGGGCCATCCACTTCATGCCCTTATGCGATATGCCTTCCACTTCTTCAAAAATCATATCATCAAAGTCACCCTCTCCTATACCCAGACGGTGAAGCATGTCGTCAATGCTTTCTTCCTTCTGGCTACTCAATCCTCCTGGCCCGGTACCAGAGTATTCCGATGGAGCCGCCATCGTTAACCTCCCTTACAGACCTTCACGAACCGAAGCACCAGGCCTGCCGTGTGCTCCTCTACCGATTCCCTAGGGAAACCAGTCGCCAGCCCCTTCCGATCTCAACTCCCTCACCGAAACAAGGTCGGCGGCGGAGGCAAAACCCTAGTCGCCTGAGCCGCCAGGTAAAAAACGGTTTTCTAAACCTACCTGTTTGTTTTTCTATCAAGGTTCCTCAAGCTGATAATCTTTGGATGTGGACGAATGCCTTCCGGGCAGGAGGCACACGGTACGAGCCTAGGACACGCATCTGAGGATTGAGTGCGCGTCTCCTCTTCCGTCGAGGAATCGTGCGGCGCCAAAACTTGTCCAACCACTCGCAGGGCTCCGCCGGGACCCTATATAAACGGACGGCGCACAGCGAGACACCTGTGCACACCACACGCGCACCCAGCGAACGAACGACAGCAGTCAAGAGCTAGCGAGCGAGGCGGCGCCTGTAAGAAATCGCTCGAGATGGACGCGCCACCGCGACGATCCTCGCTGCCGGCGGCGGCCGTGGCCCTGCTACTCCTGCTCTCCACCTTCTCAGGTAACAGCGCTGGCTCTGTTCTCGCATCTCGGGCGTCGATTTGGCGATTTGCCTGCTGATGCGTTCTCCTCTGATTCCGGCCGGAAAAGCAGGGGGCGAGGCGTATGCGTACGGGGACGCGTCGGGCGCCGGCGGCATGACGGAGCTGCAGAAGCACGCGGCGTTCTTCGACGCCAACAACGACGGCGTCGTCTCCTTCTCCGAGACATACGACGGTGACCCATTTCCCCCTATTCAGTCATGACATTCAGTTCCTTTTTTTTTCGATAAAGATTCAGTTCCTTTCTGTTCAAGAGATTTCTGCAATTGATATTACAAGTGTGCTCCTTAATCATTGTCTCACGTACAATTGTCCTCCTTGCCATATGGCAGCGTTTCGGTCCTTCGGATTCGGGATTGCCGCCTCCACCTTGAGCGCCACCTTCATCAACGCCGGCCTTTGCCCCATGACCAGACCGGTAAGATCCTTCGACAGAAACATCATGCGCCTTTATCCCATTTCCCATCGGAGTTCTGTATTGGAGGTTAAGGTTCCTTGTTAGGCTGTGACAGCATCGTAGCCTTGCTTCCCTGAGAAGGCATGTCTAGAAAGCGTCATTGTTAAGTTTATGTTTTGCTATCTGATTATTATTCAGTGCTGCTATATGTTAAACTAGGCCAATTAAGTTGGTGTGTTGAAAAATTTAGCACACCTTTTAGTGTGCTTCTACATGTCTCAGTCCAAATTCAATTCTCGATGATATTCTATTAGATACAGTGTGCACAAGTAATCATGGGTGAGATTAATTGATCAGGGTGAAATCATGAAATGAACTTGCAAGTTGGAAGGACGTTGTTTCAGACTTTGACAGTGCAAGATTCTGGTGTGGACATCACTATTATTTTTAGTTCTGGACATGTAGTAGTACACCGTAATTAACTATTATGACGCTCCATTATTCTGCCTGGCGATTTAAGAGAAGCTTGGCAGATTTATGAATCCCTGTATCTGCTGAAGAAAAACATAACCAATGGAGTACCGGATCCATGCAGGAAAACGACACTTCCCGCTTATCTGTCTACATCGAGAACATCCACAAGGGGATCCATGGGAGCGATACAGGCGCATACGACTCCCAAGGAAGGTAGGCGGACGCCCACCGAATACATTCATCACTTTAACTTGCTTCAGTTTGTGCTTATAATCTGCTAATGCTTATTCATTGGCGGTTGCAGGTTTGTTCCTGACAAGTTCGAGGAAATATTCATCAAGCACGCCAACACGGTGCCCGACGCCCTGACAGCGAGCGAGGTGGACGAGCTCATCAGCTCCAACAGGGAGCCCGGCGACTACGTAGGATGGTACGTTGTGAAACCTTACACATCTTCGAATTCTCTTCACATCAGCGCTGAATTCATCATCTCACGGCGGGCGAAATGTTGCAGGGCCGGCGCCTCGGCGGAGTGGAAGATCCTGTACAGCATCGGCAAGGACAAGGACGGGCTCCTCCGCAGGGACGCCGTCAGGGGCGTGTACGACGGCAGCCTCTTCCCCAAGGTGGTGCAGGCCAGGAGGAGCGCCCATTAAAACCAGGCATGACAACAGCAATTCAGCCAAAAATCTAGCTGGTGTGAACACTCAACACTGAGCCGGTCACTGTCTAGCTGTGCGTGTGAACGGGTGTGAACGGAACATGCAGATGGGACGAATGTCCTGAGGTTATCCGTTTGTTTGTAATCCAATCCAATTGCGTAGTTGGCGTCTCTTGCCCGTGATGCTTGTCTGTGTCCCTGTTATACGCTGGAATTAACGAGCTGCTAGAGGTCCTGTCGTCGTTATCGATCTTCCCGTGCTCGCCTGACCTGAAAGGTCCGATCCCGTTGTCTCTTTGTTTATCGGTACGATCAGCACTGTTTACTTAGTCTGGTCACCTGATCCGTGGGCGCTGTTAACCGGTTAAAGTTGACGGTATAGCTGGAAAGTCGCGGCTGTCGTCAAGCCATGTGAGTTCTTTAATTAGCGTTAATCATGCTAGCAGGTGGAGTGGCAGTGGCAGGTTGTGGACTCTCCAGTGGGGGAGTGCTAGGATTGTTCTAAACTGATGATGCGAGGAAGATTTTATCATGGTTTCACAGGAAATACTGTTTCTTGTACTAGATCATTTTTATCCAGACGGTCCTAATAGATTAGCTGAATTATTGAAAAAAAGGCACATATGCAAAGGTCGTTTCGTGAAACGTTCTTGTCGACCATGTGGCTCCTTGCCACGTGTAGAAAGGAGAAAAGAAGTGGGGCAGAGGATGAGAGAGAGACAGGCCAAGAGAGGGTACAAGACTACAATTTTTTTACATTCATTTTGAGAGATTAAAATACAAAAGAATTGAAACAAGCGTACAAATTAAGAGCAGTTTTTGCCGTTCCGTCTCGAGATCTTCAAAACTAGATCAATTGTAAAAGGTTTTGCGAACCTTTGTTTTTAGTATTATGAGAACATGTATACGTTTAATTGCCAGTACTCACGGGGGGCGCCTAAAATTAGACGTGACCCATGTCAAGTGTGTACGGACACTTCACTTACATGTACGCACAATGTGAAGGCACGTAGAAATTTTTGGTTGCTCCTCCTCCTTGAGGGTGATGATGAGGTCGATGGAGATGCAGACGGCGACTCTACATCGATACTGGAGGCAATTCCGACCCCGGCGATTAAGGATCAACGGGAGCGGTGCCTAGAGTCCCCGGCATAAAATTGTGCGAGTGCTTAATTGAGAAGCTTGATGGGGTGTTTCTTTCTGGTCTTGGGGGGCCGAGAAAAAAGGGGGATACAATGCTAAATCTATGTATAGATGGCTAACATTTGGGAGAGTGTATGATCCTCCGCTAAGAAAATTATGGAAGCTGGAAATTCCCATAATTGTTTTTCTTTGGTGATTCCTGATAGGCCTCCAATAAGGGAGCAAATTATTATCACACAAGAGCCTACAACAGTGAGATGCCCTTCGTGTGATGACATAGAATCTATTGATCATGAATATTTCATGTTTACCTGTCTAGTTTCTATATTTGTTTGGTTGGTTGTACAAACCCAGTACCAGTGTTTAAATCCTCACGGACGCGAACTTAGATTCCTATTTATACTTGAGACCTAAGTCGGATCATGTACTTATGCAATTTATCTTGGGGACTATGCTTTAATTTTCCTAAGATTAAAAATCCTAGTACTAATGCTTAATGGTTGTGTGTATCCCTTGTTGGTGCATAAGCTGGGAACTGAAATTCTCCCCATTTCAAGAGAATAGAAGCGAACCAAGAAAGCTCCCCTCCCCCGTAACCCTACCCTACCGTGGCGCACTCCAGGGAGATGCTTGGAATGGGGGGCAAGATCCCGTCGCCACCACCCCTCAATCGATCTGCCTCCCTTCCATTGATGCCGTCGGCGCTGGCCGTAGTGGTGGCGGCCCCCTGGCACCTAAGGTGCTAGGGGTGGAGGTTGTGGCGGTTATCCTCAAAAGGATGACTGGGGCAGCATCGAAGGTGATGGTCGTGGGCGGTGGTCGAGGCGGAGAGCTCAGCCAGGCGGAGAGCCTGGCCAGGCGGCAGCAGTTTTCTGCCACGGATTTTCAGGTACGGGTGGTGGAGGCATGCCACGGGTCTAGCCCCCGCCTAGGCCCGTCACCTTGAGGTGGCGCTGTGGGGATTGGGGCGGTGCGGCCGGTATGCCGGCTAGTCATCCCCCGGCAGAGCAATAACAAGGAGGCGGACGAGATATGCCGATGTGTTGCGCTCAGCTGGGATCTGGGCCACATGCCACAATCTGATCTTTGGACCAAGATCCGTGCCATAGGGTCTCAACCAGGATGCTATGCAGGCGATCTGGTGGTGGCATGACCACTCCGTTATCGTTCTGCAACGTCGCTCTAGGTTGTCATCTCCTCTAGTTGCTCGGCCGAATAAGTTAGGGTTCCTTCTCGCGCCAAGATGAAGATCAGACGGATGCATGTCCCCATCGATCTGGTTGAAATTTCATGTTCCGGAAAGCTCTGCTGGCGAGCTCCACTGACGTGCATCATGCTTCATGCATGGAGATTGCTAGTTCGGCAGGGATTCGGTCGTGCACACCCGTGTTTTGCTCTGACTTTCTGGTTTCAGAGGGAACGATTCGAAGATCTGCTGGAGGTTAATATCGTGCGGCACGCTATCGTTCCATGGTGCTGGTGAAGAATGGCATGGAATCCAATATGTGAGGACTAGGAATTGTGATTCGAGTCTGGTGGGCGATGAGGAATTGACTTGGTGATTCGTGACTTGGAGAAGTGACATGCAAGTGGGGGCGAGTGCAGAGGAGAAGTTTGTATGAAGGAATATTCCATAGGTATTTTTGAAGTCCATATGTTGGATTCAAGTGTGGGTGCCATGAATATAAAGTCATACCTTTGGTATTGGCATCAAGATCATCGATTTGAAGAGAACGATATGATATGATCAAGCAGAAGAAATGAAGATAGAGTTCTTGTGTGGAACCTCAAGTTAGCCATGCTCTAGCATATGTGTTAAGAAATGAATGATAAAGATATTATGATAGAGCATGAAGAGATACAAGAGGTTGACCAGGACTAAGAGTGAAGATTGAATTCAAGTTGGTCAACACATGAAGCCTAAAGATTGTACCACTTTGGATCATGTGATCATGTGGATGGTAAGCCTTGTCAATTATGTTTTATGAGCTAACCCACTATATATGTGCATTTGTGTTGTCTATGTGGGTTAGGTATCTTTCCATGGGCATTGCTTGCGCACAGTTGATGTGGCGTAGTAGCTTCCTTGTGACGGTAAAGCACTCGTCCATTGGGAACCCCAAGAGGAAGGTATGATGTGTACAGCAGCAAGTTTTCCCTCAGTAAGAAACCAAGGTTTATCGAACCAGTAGGAGCCAAGAAGCACGTTGAAGGTTGATGGTGACGGAGTGTAGTGCGGCGCAACACCAGGGATTCCGGCGCCAACGTGGAACCTGCACAACACAACCAAAGTACTTTGTCCCAACGAAACAGTGAGGTTATCAATCTCACCGGCTTGCTGTAACAAAGGATTAGATGTATAGTGTGGATTATGATTGTTTGCAGAGAACAGTAGAACAAGTATTACAGTAGATTGTATTCGATGTAAAAGAATGGACCGGGGTCCACAGTTCACTAGAGGTGTCTCTCCCATAAGATAAATAGCATGTTGGGTGAACAAATTACAGTTGGGCAATTGACAAATAGAGAGGGCATGACAATGCACATACATGATATGATGAGTATTGTGAGATTCAATTGGGCATTACGACAAAGTACATAGACCGCTATCCAGCATGCATCTATGCCTAAAAAGTCCACTTTCAGGTTATCATCCGAACCCCTTCCGGTATTAAGTTGCAAGCAACAGACAATTGCATTAAGTATGGTGCGTAATGTAATCAATAACTATATCCTCGAACATAGCATCAATGTTTTATCCCTACTGGCAACAGCACATCCACAACCTTAGAACTTTCTGTCACTGTCCCAGATTTAATGGAGGCATGAACCCACTATCGAGCATAAATACTCCCTCTTGGAGTTACTAGCAAAAACTTGGCCAGAGCCTCTACTAAGAACGGAGAGCATGCAAGATCATAAACAACACATAGGTAATAAATTGATAATCAACATAACATAGTATTCTCTATCCATCGGATCCCAACAAACGCACATGTAGCTTTACAGATAGATGATCTTGATCATGATAGGCAGCTCACAAGATCAGACAATGATAGCACAATGGGGAGAAGACGACCATCTAGCTACTGCTATGGACCCATAGTCCAGGGGTGAACTACTCACTCATCAATCCGGAGGCGACCATGGCGGTGTAGAGTCCTCCGGGAGATGAATCCCCTCTCCGGCAGGGTGCCGGAGGCGATCTCCTGAATCCCCCGAGATGGGATTGGCGGCGGCAGCGTCTCAGTAAGGTTTTCCGTATCGTGGCTCTCGGTACTGGGGGTTTCGCGACGGAGGCTTTAAGTAGGCGGAAGGGCAACGCGGGGGGCCACACGAGGGCCCCACACGCCAGGGCCGCGCGGCCTAGGGCTTGGCCGCGCCGCCCTGTTGTGGCGGCGCCTCGTGGCCCCACTTCCTTTCCCCCTCGGTCTTCTGGAAGCTTCGTGCAAAAATAGGACCCTGGGCTTTGATTTCGTCCAATTCCGAGAATATTTCCTTACTAGGATTTCTGAAACCAAAAACAGCAGAAAACAGCAGCTGGCTCTTCGGCATCTCGTTAATAGGTTAGTGCCGGAAAATGCATAATAATGACATATAATGTGTATAAAACATGTGAGTATCATCATAAAAGTAGCATGGAACATAAGAAATTATAGATACGTTTGAGACGTATCAAGCATCCCCAAGCTTAGTTCCTACTCGTCCCGAGTAGGTAAACGATAACAAAGATAATTTCTTAGTGACAATGCTACCAACATAATCTTGATCAATACTATTGTAAGCACATGTAATGAATGCAGCAATTTGAAACAATGGTAAATGACATGAGTAAACAATTGAATCATAAAGCAAAGACTTTTCATGAATAGTACTTAAAGACAAGCATCAATAAGTCTTGCATAAGAGTTAACTCATAAAGCAATAATTCAAAGTAAAGGTATTGAAGCAACACAAAGGAAGATAAAGTTTCAGCGGTTGCTTTCAACTTGTAACATGTATATCTCATGGATATTGTCAATGTAAAGTAATATAACAAGTGCAGTATGCAAGTATGTAGGAATCAATGCACAGTTCACACAAGTGTTTGCTTCTTGAGGTGGAGAGAAATAGGTGAACTGACTCAACAATAAAAGTAAAAGAAAGGTCCTTCAAAGAGGAAATCATCGATTGCTATATTTGTGCTAGAGCTTTGGTTTTGAAAACAAGAAACAATTTTGTCAATGGTAGTAATAAAGCATATGAGTTATGTAAATTATATCCTACAAGTTGCAAGCCTCATGCATAGTATACTAATAGTGCCCGCACCTTGTCCTAATTAGCTTGGATTACCGGGATTATCATTGCAATACACATGTTTTAACCAAGTGTCACAAAGGGGTACCTCTATGCCGCCTGTACAAAGGTCTAAGGAGAAAGCTCGCATTGGATTTCTCGCTTTTGGTTATTCTCAACTTAGACATCCATACCGGGACAACATAGACAACAGATAATGGACTCCTCTTTTATGCATAAGCATGTAGCAACAATTAATGTTCTCATATGAGATTGAGGATATATGTCCAAAACTGAAACTTCCACCATGATTCATGGCTTTAGTTAGCGGCCCAATGTTCTTCTCTAACAATATGCATGCTCTAACCATTAAATGAGTGGTAAATCGCCCTTACTTCAGACAAGACGAACATGCATAGCAACTCACATGATATTCAACAAAGAAATAGTTGATGGCGTCCCCAGGAACATGGTTATCGCACAACAAGCAACTTAATAAGAGATAAAGTGCATAAGTACATATTCAATACCACAATAGTTTTTAAGCTATTAGTCCCATGAGCTATATATTGTAAAGGTGAAGAATGGAAATTTTAAAGGTAGCACTCAAGCAATTTACTTTGGAATGGCGGAGAAATACCATGTGGTAGGTAGGTATGGTGGACACAAATGGCATAGTGGTTGGCTCAAGGATTTTGGATGCATGAGAAGTATTCCCTCTCGATACAAGGTTTAGGCTAGCAAGGTTATTTGAAACAAACACAAGGATGAAGCGGTGCAGCAAAACTCACATAAAAGACATATTGTAAACATTATAAGACTCTATACCGTCTTCCTTGTTGTTCAAACTCAATACTAGAAATTATCTAGACCTTAGAGAAACCAAACATGCAAATCAGATTTTAGCATGCTCTATGTATTTCTTCATTAATAAGTGCAAAGTATATGATGCAAGAGCTTAAACATGAGCACAACAATTGCCAAGTATCACATTATTCAAGATATTATACCAATTACCACATATATCATTTTCTGATTCCAACCATATACCAATTTAACGAAGAAGAAACTTTCGCCATGAATACTATGAGTAAAGCCTAAGGACATATGTGTCCATATGCAACAGCGGAGCGTGTCTCTCTCCCACACAATGAATGCTAGGATCCAACTTTATTCAAACAAAACAAAAACAAAAACAAACCGACGCTCCAAGTAAAGTACATAAGATGTGATGGAATAAAAATATAGTTTCAGGGGAGGAACCTGATAATGTTGTCGATGAAGAAGGGGATGCCTTGGGCATCCCCAAGCTTAGACGCTTGAGTCTTCTTGATATATGCAGGGGTGAACCACTGGGGCATCCCCAAGCTTAGATCTTTCACTCTCCTTGATCATAGTGTATATCATCCTCCTCTCTTGATCCTTGAAAACTTCCTCCACACCAAACTCGAAACAAGCTCATTAGAGGATTAGTGCATAATCAAAATTCACATATTCAGAGGTGACACAATCATTCTTTATACTTCTGGACATTGCACAAAGCTACTGAAAGTCGATGGAATCAAAAAATCCATCTAATATAGCAAAACAGGCAATGCAAAATAAAAGGCAGAATCTGTCAAAACAGAACAGTTCGTAAAGACGAATTTTTAACAGGCACCAGACTTGCTCAGATGAGAAAACTTAAAACTAATGAAAGTTGCGTACATATCTGAGGATCACTCACGTAAATTGGCATAATTTTCTGAGTTACCTACAGAGAATTTTACCCAGACTCGTGACAGCAAAGAAACCTGTTTCTACGCAGTAATCCAAATCTAGTATCTTACTTCTATTAGAGACTTTACTTGGCACAACAATGCAATAAAACTAAGATAAGGAGAGGTTGCTACAGTAGTAAACAACTTCCAAGACTCAAATATAAAACAAAAGTACTGTAGTAAAAACATGGGTTGTCTTCCATAAGCGCTTTTCTTTAACGCCTTTCAGCTAGGCGCAGAAAGTGTGTATCAAGTATTATCAAGTGATGAAGCATCAACATCATAATTTGTTCTAATAATAGAATCAAAAGGTAACTTCATTCTCTTTCTAGGGAAGTGTTCCATATCTTTCTTGAGAGGAAATTGATATTTAATATTACCTTCCTTCATATCAATGGTAGCACCAACAGTTCGAAGAAAAGGTCTTCCCAATATAATGGGACAAGATGCATTGCATTCAATATCCAAGACAACAAAATCAACGAGGACAAGGTTATTGTTAACGGTAATGCGAACATTATCAACTCTCCCCAAAGGTTTCTTTGTAGAGTTATCAGCAAGATTAACATCCAAATAACAATTTTTCAATGGTGGCAAGTCAAGCATATTATAGATTTTCTTAGGCATAACGGAAATACTTGCACCAAGATCACATAAAGCGTTACAACCAAAGTCATTGACCTTCATCTTAATGATGGGCTCCCAACCATCCTCTAGCTTCCTAGGAATAGAAGCTTCGCGATTTAGTTTCTCTTCTCTAGCTTTTATGAGAGCATTTGTAATATGTTTCGTGAAAGCCAAATTTATAGCACTAGCATTAGGACTCTTAGCAAGTTTTTGTAAGAACTTTATAACTTCAGAGATATGACAATCATCAAAATCCAAACCATTATAATCTAAAGCAATGGGATCATTGTCCCCAATGTTGGAAAAAAATTCAGCAGTTTTATCACAGGCAGTTTCAGCAGTTTTAGCAGTTTCAGGTAGTTTTTCGCGCTTTACATTAGAAGTGGAACCATTGCTAACACAAATTCTTTTACCATTATTAGTAGGAGGTGCAGCAACATGTGTAGCATTAGCATTACTAGTGGTGGTAATAGTCCAAACTTTAGCTACATTATTCTCTTTAGCTAGTTTTTCATTTTCTTCTCTTTCCCACCTAGCATGCAGTTCAGCCATTAATCTTATATTCTCATTAATTCTAACTTGGATGGCATTTGCTGTAGTAACAATTTTATTTTCATTATCCCTATTAGGCATAACTTTCAATTTCAAAAGATCAACATCAGCAGCAAGACTATCAACTTTAGAAGCAAGTATATCAATTTTCCCAAGCTTTTCTTCAACAGATTTGTTAAAAGCAGTTTGTGTACTAATAAATTCTTTAAGCATGGCTTCAAGTCCAGGGGGTGTATTCCTATTATTTTTGTAAGAATTCCCATAAGAATTACCATAGCCGTTGCCATTATTATAAGGATATGGCCTATAGTTGTTACTAGAATTGTTCCGGTAAGCATTATTGTTGAAATTATTATTTTTAATGTAGTTTACATCAATATGTTCTTCTTGAGCAACCAATGAAGCTAATGGAACATTATTAGGATCAACATTTGTCCTATCATTCACAAGCATAGACATAATAGCATCAATCTTATCACTCAAGGAAGAGGTTTCTTCGACAGAATATACCTTCTTACCTTGTGGAGCTCTTTCCGTGTGCCATTCAGAGTAATTAATCATCATATTATCAAGAAGCTTTGTTGCTTCACCAAGAGTGATGGACATAAAGGTACCTCCAGTAGCTGAATCCAATAGGTTCCGCGAAGAAAAATTCAGTCCTGCATAAAAGGTTTGGATGATCATCCAAGTAGTCAGTCCATGGGTTGGGAAATTTTTAACCAAAGATTTCATTCTTTCCCATGCTTGTGCAACATGCTCAGTATCTAATTGTTTAAAATTCATTATGCTACTCCTCCAAGATATAATTTTAGCAGGGGATAATATCTACCAATAAAAGCATCCTTGCATTTAGTCCATGAATCAATACTATTCTTAGGCAGAGATAGCAACCAATCTTTAGCTCTTCCTCTTAGTGAGAAAGGGAACAATTTTAATTTTATTATGTCACCATCTACATCTTTATACTTTTGCATTTCACAAAGTTCAACAAAATTATTGAGATGGGCAGCAGCATCATCAGAACTAATACCAGAAAATAGCTCTCGCATAACAAGATTCAGTAAAGCAGGTTTAATTTCAAAGAATTCCGCTGTAGTAGCGGGTGGAGCAATAGGTGTGCATAAGAAATCATTATTATTTGTGGTTGTGAAGTCACACAACTTAGTATTCTCAGCAGTATTCATTTTAGCAACAGTAAATAAAGTAAACTAGATAAAGTAAATGCAAGTAACTAATTTTTGTGTGTTTTTGATATAGCAAACAAGATAGCAAGTAAAGTAAAACTAGCAACTAATTTTTTTGTGTTTTGTTTTAGTGCAGCAAACAAAGTAGTAAATAAAATAAAGCAAGACAAAAACAAAGTAAAGAGATTGGATTGTGAAGACTCCCCTTGCAGCGTGTCTTGATCTCCCCGGCAACGGCGCCAGAAAAGTGCTTGATGTCTACGGGAGCTTCTATTCTTGTAGACAGTGTTGGGCCTCCAAGAGCAGAGGTTTGTAGAACAGCAGCAAGTTTCCCTTAAGTGGATCACCCAAGGTTTATCGAACTCAGGGAGGAAGAGGTCAAAGATATCCCTCTCATGCAACCCTGCAACCACAAAGCAAGAAGTCTCTTGTGTCCCCAACACACCTAATAGGTGCACTAGTTCGGCAAAGAGATAGTGAAATACAGGTGGTATGAATATATATGAGCAGTAGTAACAGTGCCAGAAAAGTGCTTGCTGGCGTGTAGTAAGTAAAGATGCAGCAGAACAGTAAACAAGCAGCGATAGCAGTATTGGAAACAAGGCCTAGGGATCGTACTTTCACTAGTGGACACTCTCAACATTGATCACATAATAAAACCACTCTACACTCTCTTGTTGGATGATGAACACCGCTATTTGTGTAGGGCTACAAGAGCACCTCAATGCCGGAGTTAACAAGCTCCACAACATTCGATATTCATGTTTAATTAACCTTAGAGTGCATGATAGATCAACAACTATACCAAGTACTAACATAGCATGCACACTGTCACCTTCATACTATGAAAGGAGGAATAGATCACATTAATACCATCATAGTAATAGTTAACTTCATAATCTACAAGAGATCATAATCATAAACTACGCCAAGTACTACATGATGCACACACTGTCACCATTACATCATGAAGGAGGAATTGTCGTCGTGGTGAACAGACAGATGCCATAGGATGGCTTAGATTGGGGCCGAATGGACGCTAGAGGATTCGGGGGAGGGTTTGCGACTAGATGGGATGAACTTCCGGATGCTTTCCTCAAGAACACAACCAAAGGCCGGTATGCAAGAAGAGAGACAAGAGGAAGAACTCTTTACTAGATCGCTTGCTTCATTGATCTCAACACGATTACAAGTGCTTGGATACAGATTCTATCATCTAATCTCCTCTGTGGACACGCGCCTGTATGAGGCAGTACCCCCTCTCCTTATATAGGGGAGAGGGTGGCTTACAGGACAAGAAACCCTAATGGCATCTTTGACTGGACAAACTACTTTACAAAGCTACTTTAATCATAGATGACGCCGGAGTCTTCTTTAATCAGGGATGCTGACGTCCTCCGGCTTCTTTCAGCGTCACCTCTCTCTTTGGCGCTAGGGCTCTGATTAAAGCCTCTTTGCTTAGCTCATCCTTGTCTTCTAGCTCTGAAGAGAATCTTTGACCAGTCCTGCCGACAGGCCCTTCTTTCCGGTATCTTCTTTACCAGGTTCCGGTATACCCCTCTTGGGGATACCGGCTTGGTCTCACTTAGCCAAATTCTTACCTTTGTGTTCCGGTAAGAATATTAAACCGGTATCTCGATGGCTCAAACCATCCGGTTTGGCATGCCTTTGGCATACCGGGGGTAATCCCCCCAACATTAGTCCCCGAGGCTGGTATAGTCTGGCAGATTCTATCCTACAGACCATGCCAGGTTTTCATTCTTTTAGGATACCGGTTTAATCTCTCCGGCTTTGAGCTTGGATCCGGCATCTTTGCCCTTATTTGTCTTTACTCTCTTTGCAAGGAATTCCCCGGCATCTCTTTTCTCCGGTATCATTCGCATTTACTCTTTCCTCGGCGAAGTCGAGAATATTTCGGGCCCCGCGCCTGTCAGTGACATGCGCACTGTTAACTGGCGCGCCAGTGTCAGTTGTCACATCGCTTCGACTCCCGTGCGCTCATTAAATGCACCACTGCGGATCCCACTAGCCACTTCGGATCTCCTGTGTGCCTCTGTGTGTCTTCTCATTTTTTCGCGTGTACTTCCTCGCCACGTGGCGGCCCGTGGTGCGAACCGTCGCGGGCCGCGAGGCGAACCGCCGCGGCCCGGCGGTTTTCGGCCCACCTTCTCTCTTCTTTATAAGGAGAACTGCCCCTTCTTCTTCCTCTTCTTGCATTGCCCAACCTTCGCGCACAGTACTCCTCGCCTCTGCGCCTTCGCCGCTCTTCGTCCACCGTCGTTCGCTTGAGCTTTGTCGCCCGGCGAACTCACGCCGCGTTTCCGCCGGACCTTGCTGTGCGGAAATCTTCTGCAGCACCTCCGTCGCGCCCGCAGCATTCTTGCTTCTTCGCGTCCTTCTCCGCTTCGCCGTCGACGGCGCTCTTCGGCGACAGTAGGTCCGCTCCTTCGCCGGCGAACGTCTTCCCCAGCGACTGCGCCGCTCGAGGTTAGTGCCAATCTCACTTTGCCTGCCATTTGCTTGTTTTCTAGATCTTGGGTCGATAGTGTTCTTATTTCCTCTTTTTCTTTGATTTTCTTCTTACTCGTAGATCTTCGCGCGGGGTTCAACTGTGGGATTTCTGTTTTTTCGCCTCCAAACCCATGTCTTGCGAGGAATCTTCCTCTGCTTCGTCTTCTTCCCCCTCCATTAGCCGGCGTAGACAATCTTCCGGTGGATCTACGGCTTCAGATCCGATGGATACCGGTTCCGGCAACCAGCAGGGATCCGGTAGCTGCCAAGAATCCGGTGGCCATCTGGAATCCGGAAGCTCTAGCCAAGCATCCGGTAGCCACCTAGAATCGAGTAGCTCTAGCCAAGCGTCCAGCGAAGAGCCTTCCCCCATCACCCGTGGAGCCTGGATGGGCTCCAATGTTACCGAATACGAGATCGATTGGCTATACCGGTCCCGCAGGATTCCGGAAGGAATAACCTGCCGGCTTCCCGGTGACGAAATTGAACCGGAGCCCCAGCCCGGTGAACATGTTGTTTTCCTTGCTCATTTTGAGCGTGGCTTCGGCCTTCCTGCCTCGCCTTTCTTCCGAGAGTTCTTAGATTTCTATGAACTTCAACCTCATCACCTTCCTGGCAATGCCGTCTTTTACCTTTCCTGCTATGCCACCTTCATGGAGGCCTACATCGGCATTCGTCCCACTCGTGAGACGTTTGCCCGCTTCTTTTCTCTACGGATTAATTCTGTTCAGGGCAAGGAAATTCCTAAGCCCAAGCCGCCTGTGGAGTGCGGGTCCTGCATCGTTGGCTCCCGCCAGGGGAGTCCTTTCTTTAAGTTCACCGGCCTCGAGTCCTGTCGCGCCTGGCAAGGAACTTTCTTCTACGTGAAGAACAATGGCCGCGCAAATCTCATTGATCTCCCGCCGTTCAAGGTGGGGCCTCCCAGTAGAGCCAACTGGAGTTATAACCCGAAGACGGATCATATCGAAACCAACCGGGTTGTACGCTTCATGGCCTCTTTGAAGAAGGAGACCAACATCTGCTCGGATGATATCATCCGCACTTTTATTTCGCGCCGGGTGCTTCCTCTTAAGCGCCGGGTGCATAGGATGAGCGAGATGTACGGTCCTGGCGATCCCACCAAGATCACAGGCCGTCCCCTTAGCAAGAAGGACGTCGTCCGCAAGGCTAAGTAGATCTGCCAAACTGCTATGCCGTTTGACTGGGAATGGGGCCTCCTTCCCCTCAGCACTACTAACCCTCCGACCCAAGAAGTAAGAGATTACGCAATTAGGGTCGGTTTTGCCGGTAACTTTTTTGCTCTTGTTAACCCTCTTTTTTCGTGTTTCAGGCCAAGGACCGCTTCCCCCTCATTGAAGCAGAGCGGCGTGGGATCTGCGTGAAGCGCGCGCTTGACTCCGTCGACCCAGATCCCTACATTTTTTTGAAAGATCTGAAGATGGGCAAGACCCCAGCCTCGCGCCTTGGCAGGTCTCCGCCGAAGCCAACCGGTTCTTCGGATGACTTGACCATGCTTGAGGTATTCTTATTTTCCGGTTTCTTCTTCTTCTTTCATTGTTGCTTTTTCGCGAATCGCTTCTTGGCCATTTTTAACTCATAGGTCCACGAGCACGTGCCGCCCTTGCGCGTCGAGGCCGGCTCCGAGTTTGTGGACAAACTCATGGCCCAGGGCCAAAAGAACAAGCTGCCGGCATCTGATGCCGGTTCCAGCCAGGCCCCTCCCTCCAAGCGCTTCCGGACTGAGCCCTTGGGGGAGAAGGAAGTGGGCGTGCGCTGCTACGGGCGCAAGCAGATGCCGACTGCCTCCGGGTAAGTTTCTTGTTTTCTTGCTTGCCTCTTTTGCCAAGTTCTTTTTCCGGTTGCTTTTCTCCAACTATTTTTCTTTCTTTTTCTCAGCCCTGCACTCAAGCTTGGCTCAAGGCCAGCGGGCTCTGAAGGTTCCGCAAGGACCTCAACCCCTCCTCCTCGCTCAAGCCCGGCACCATCTGGTGCCGGCAACACCTCTGCCTCCCCTTCGGGGGACACAACAAGTTTGGAGCGTGCGGCCCCTACACCGCCAGAACACCGCACGGAGGAGGATCTTTCCTTCCTTCCAGAGAAACAGGATACCGGCGCCAGCAACATCGGCGCCGGGGAAGAAGCTGCCGGGCGGGCGGAGCCTTCGGCTCCTCCCGTCCTTGAAAAGAAGACAACTTCCGCGCCGGGAACTTCCGCGCCGGACGGTTCCAACCTGGGTGACGCGCCTAGCGCTCCCGCTTCTCCACGAACTATTCTAATGCCACCGCCAGACGCTCCTCGCACCAAGCCCACCGGGGCCGCTCCAACTGCGCCGCCGCCCAAGACCTCCAAGCTTATCAAAGGGAAGGCGACGGCCTCCAACGCCCCTTCCGGCGGCCAGCAGCCCCTGGTGCTGCACGTCTCCAAGGTCGCCAGAGATACGGCCACGAAGGCCACCGGCCTGCTTGGCCGTATCACTGAGTTCCAGCGCAGGGGCCGGGACCTGGGGCATCTGCTGCCCTACGCCTAGAAGTGGAACGCCGCAGATATGACTCCGGCGACCCGCGGTTTGGGCAAGGACAGGCTGCCGGCACCTGACCCTGTTGGGGACCGGTCTTCCGAGGAGCACTTCATGCGGCTTCGCAGCGCCGTGAAGGAGCTCGACAGTGTGTGGTATGATGCAACGAACAACTTGATGGTACGCTTTACTAACTCTTTTCAACTTTTACCGGTTTCCTTGCTTCCGGATTCTTTCTATCTTTTCTTTAGTTTCATGCCGGTTTCTCTCTTGTCTATCTTCCCAGTCCCCGAGTTTTGTGGTGAGAGCGCAGCTTTTAGCACAAAACTTTAACCTAAAAACTTAGCATGAAACCGGTACTGCCAGCCCCCGAGCTTCGGGTTAAGAATTTTGTTCTTAGCGCGAAACTTAGCTTAAAAACGCGCAAAACTAGCGCTGCCAGTCCCCGAGTTTCGGGTTAAGAACCTTGTTCTTAGCGCAAAACTTTGCTTAAAACGCGCGAAACTAGCACTGCCAGTCCCCGAGTTTCGGGTTAAGAACCTTGTTCTTAGCGCAAAACTTAGCTTAAAAACACGCAAAACTAGCACTGCCAGTCCCCGAGTTTCGGGTTAAGAACCTTGTTCTTGGCGCAAAACTTAACTTAAAACGCGTGAAACTAGCACTGCCAGTCCCCGAGTTTCGGGTTAAGAACCTTGTTCTTAGCGCAAAACTTAGCTTGAAACGCGCGAAACTAGCACTGCCAGTCCCCGAGTTTCAGGTTAAGAACCTTGTTCTTAGCACAAAACTTAACTAATCTCTTTTTCTTGAACAGCTCACGGCTGACGCTCGGAAGGCCCTCTTAGAGGAGCTTCTATGGGAACATCGGGACCTCGCTGAGGCACATGATAAGTGCCAAGGTAAGTTTCTGTACCACCGGCATCTTCTTACCGGAAACCTTTTTTCCTCCTAACATTTATAATTTTTGCTTAACAGTGGTCCCGGAAGCTTCCATTGAGGCTCTCAAGGAGCAGCTCGCCGCCGCCCAACGTACAATTTTCCCTCTTTCCTGTTAGCTTGATTTTCTTTTCATCTGAACCAGCACAATTTTGTTAACATCTTCTTTTTCGGGTTACAGGGGAGAAGGACCAGCTCATCCGGCAGCATCAGGAGGAGCTGAGCACCCAAAAGACCAGCTACCAGGAGCTCAAGTCCCAGTTCATCCAGCTGGGGCTTGATCATGCTAGGGCTTTCAAGGTCGTCGGGTTTCGATGCGGCGGCCAAGATGAATGAGGCTCTTGAAGATGCCGGCAATGCCAACATGGTGTTGCTAGCTGAGCTGGAGGAGCTGGCCAAAGCCCAGAAGGCTGCCGAGGAGAAAGCTGCACGGCTGGAGGAGGAGCAGAAGGAGTGCAACCGGCTGGTCCTGCAAACTGACACACTTGCCTACCGTAAGTCCTTTCCTTTTGCACTTTCTGACTACTGCCCACAGGCCTTTTTTTTTCTTCCGATCACATTTTCTATTCGTTACCTTTCCTTCCGGTTGCCTTTTCTTCCGGATTCCCTTCCTTAGCCTTTTTCTTTCCTTGCACAGGCCTCTTCCCGGACTCTCAGAGGTTTGCTGTTAAGAAGGTTGACGAGCGCCGCACTGCCCAGGGCCAAGAGAATCTTGGCGTGCCATGGACCCCCTATGACCATCTGGTCGCGCTGAGTGCGCGGGTGTCTCATATGCGCGCCATAGATCGCAACTTGTCTGACATTCCTGATGTAGCTACCCAGCTCTTCAGGACTCTGTGGCCTGGCGAGGAGGTGCCGGATACTTTCTCACTGATCAGCGACCGCCTTAAGGGCGCCGGCAAGAGGATCCGCGAGTGGCAGTGCTCTGCTGCCCGCGCTGGAGCAGACTCTGCCCTCAGCGTTGCCTGCTCATGGTATCCGGAGCTGAACTTGGATGCCCTCACCAGAGTGCGCGAAGGCGCGGAAACCGATCTGGACCCGATTCTTACCGCTAAGCGGCAGGATCGCGCGTACCACATCGCGAAGTACGCTGACATGCGCACCTTCATCCCTCCCCCTCCTGACGTCCAAGATTATCTCAACGAGGAGGAGGATGGAGCCGAGGAGGAGCCTCTGGGCGATGCCGGTGCTGGCGATGCCCCTCCTGAAGCCCCCGCTGCCTGATTATTTACTTGCTTGAAGATTTACCTGTGTTATGCTATTTGGTCCTGCGTATCTCAAAACAATGTCCCATTAAATTCTACCCCGGTATGCCGGGGTTTATGATGTAAAACTTTAAGTCCGCTTTTGGTTGCCGTACAACAGTTTATGCCGGTAAGTTATACCGGTAGTTAATTATCTTGAGTTTGCCTTAGCATATTTGCTTTTGGTTTTGCTTTTATCCTGCACTGCAAAGATTTCCAAATTGTTTCCGCATCCAATTCGATGCATACTTGGTTCTTTTGCCTTGGCTCTGCCTGCCTTCTCTGGGCGTTCTTTGGCGTATGAGCGCAAGGTTCTTTCACCAAACAAGCATTTTCTTGAACTTAGAAATAACTTCGAAATTTTGCAAAAAACCGGTTTAACCGGGGTTAGTTAAATTTTTTCGGATTGTTTGTTCCCACTTTCTCTCTTCGCGGTTCGCGTGCTTAGTTGCTACCGGTTTATCTTGCTTGCCATGAAGCCGGTTTGCGGACAGCAGCAGAGTCGAAGACTCCGGTAGGTTTAGCACGCTACTAAACCGAAAAGAAAAAATGTTCACCAAGCAACCGGTGAACTGAAAAAATAAACATGTTGCATGCAACTTAGGTTGGGGTAGTCCCCGAGACTCATTTGAGGTTCCGGCATCTTTTATTCATAGCAATTAAGGTACAAAAAAGGAACTTCTTACACCACAACTTCAAGAGTAGAAAGGACGCAACAGAGCTACGTTCCATGGACGCTTGCTCTCCTCTCCGGACCTGTCCGCCTTTCCCTTTTTCCACTCCTGTGCATCGATCAAGTAGTATGCATCATTGTGAAGCACTTTGCTTACAATGAAGGGACCTTCCCATGGCGGTAAGAGCTTATGCCGGCCTTCAGTGCGCTGCACTAGGCGTAGCACCAGATCTCCTTCCTGGAAAACTCTCGGGTTAACCTTCCGGCTGTGATAGCGTCCGAGGTTTTGCTGGTAAATGGTTGTTCTTGCCAAAGCCAGCTCTCTTGCTTCTTCTAGCAAGTCCACATCATTTTCTCTGGCCTCTTTGACCTCTTGCTCGGTATAGAGCTGTACCCTTGGTGAATCATGAATGATGTCAGTTGGTATGACTGCTTCTGCTCCATAAACCATAAAGAATGGAGTGTATCCGGTAGACCGGTTTGGAGTTGTTCTTATACTCCACAGTACTGATGGTAGCTCATCGAGCCAACATCCCGGTGACTTTTCCACCGCATCAATGAGCCTTGGTTTGATACCGGAAAGTACCAAAGCGTTCATTCTTTCCACTTGGCCATTGCCTTGTGGGTGTGCCACTGAGCACAAATCCAACCGGATGTTGTTGTCCTCGCAAAACCTTTTGAACTCACCTTGAGCAAAGTTGGTTCCATTGTCAGTGATGATGCTGTGCGGGTATCCATACCGCAAAATGACATCTTTTAAGAACTTCACCGCTGTATGCCCATCACATTTTGCGATAGGTTTCACTTCTAGCCATTTGGTGAATTTATCCACCATAACCAAGATGTGAGTCATGCTGCT
This sequence comes from Lolium perenne, assembly GCF_019359855.2. Lineage (NCBI taxonomy): Eukaryota > Viridiplantae > Streptophyta > Magnoliopsida > Poales > Poaceae > Lolium > Lolium perenne. Next base: position 210,392,309 of record NC_067249.2, read on the forward strand.
CCTTGCAGTTTTGAACGGGCCGACCATATCAAGGCACCAAACGGCAAACGGCCACGTTAATGGTATTGTTTTTAAACCGGACGCTGGGGTATGATTTTGCTTGGCGTACCTCTGGCACCCGTTGCATTTTCTTACTAAATCCTCGGCGTTTTCCAAAGCAGTGGGCCAATAAAACCCATGCCGGAATACTTTTGCTACCAGCGCCCTTGATGAAGCATGATGCCCACATTCTCCTTGGTGAATCTCCTCAAGCATTTCTTTCCCTTCTTCTGGTTCCACACATCTTTGAAGGACACCGGTAACGCTTCTCTTGTACACCTCACCATTGATGAATGTATATGCTTTGGACCTTCTTTGGATTCTCCTTGATTCATTTTCGTCATCCGGCAAGGTGCCGTTGATCAGGAATTCCTTAATAGGTTTAACCCACGATGGTGTCTCTCGAACCAAAAACACCGGTGCATCTATCTCCATGCTATCTACCAGCATCGTTTCTTCCGGTACGGCTGCAGCAGTCCCCGAGCTTGCCGGAGCAGTCCCCGAGTTTCCTTCATCGATATCCATGGGTACTACATGCGATTCCGGTACGAAAATTGATTCCGATTCCGGGCTTGGTTTGATCGATGGTACTCTTAAGTGAGCTAAAGCTATTCCGGGAGGAATTTCTTGCCTGGATGAGCCCAGCTTGGACAAAGCATCCGCGGCTTCATTTTCTGCGCGCGGCACATGGTGAAACTCACACCCTTCGAAGAATCCGGCAATCTTTTGTACGTTAAACCGGTAAGAGGCCATGTTGGCATCTTTTGCATCCCAATCCCCGGAACACTGCTGTACCACAAGATCTGAATCTCCGTAGCAAATGATCCGGTGTGCACCGATTTCTTTTGCAACCTTAAGCCCATGGATCAAAGCTTCGTATTCAGCGACATTGTTTGATGCCCTGATACTTGCAAAACATACCGAAGATGATCTCCTTTTGGTGAGGTGAGTACCACACCGGCACCTAGACCCTCTTTAAGTTTGGATCCGTCAAAGTGCATCTTCCAGTATTCTATCCTCTGATCTGGCGGTTTGTACTGCATCTCCGCCCAATCGACGAGGAAATCAGCCAAAGCTTGTGATTTTATGGCATCTCTTCTTTCGTACGCTGGTACATATGGTGATACCTGGATTGCCCACTTTGCAATCCTTCCGCTAGCGTCCTTGTTGCACATGATATCGGAGATTGGTGCCTCACTTACCACCTTCATAGGATGTTCTTCAAAGTAATGCTTGAGTTTTGTGGCGGCCATGTACACGCCATAAGTCATCTTTTGGAAGTGAGGGTAGTTTTGTTTTGAGAGGGAGAGCACCTCGCTCAGGTAGTATACCGGCCTCTGGACGGTTTTTCCTTCCTCTTCTCTTTCAACTACAACCACTACACTCACAACCCGGTTTGTTGCTGCTATGTATAATAGCATCGGCTCTCTTTCTAGAGGTGAAGCCAGTATAGGTGCTGTGGCCAACATTGTTTTCAGTTCTTTAAACGCTGCGTCTGCCTGAGGGGTCCAGACGAACGTGTTGGATTTTTTCATTAGAGCATATAATGGCAAGGCTTTCTCTCCTAGCCTGCTTATGAACCGGCTTAGCGACGCCAAGCTTCCGGTAAATTTTTACACATCTTTTAGTTCTCGTGGGATAGTCATTCTTTCTATTGCCCGAATCTTTACCGGATTGACTTCAATGCCCCGGCTTGACACAAGGAAACCGAGCAACTTGCCGGCTGGGACACCGAAAGTGCACTTTGCCGGATTAAGCTTCATCCGGAACCGTCTTAGGTTATCGAATGTTTGCCGGATGTCATCGATTAAGGTGTTCTTTACCTTAGTTTTTATCACAATGTCGTCTACATAGACCTGCACATTCTTTCCGATTTGATCAAACAAGCATTTTTGCATACAGCGCTGGTACGTTGCACCAGCGTTGCGCAAACCAAAGGGCATAGTGACATAGCAATAAGCCCCATGCGGGGTAATGAACGCAGTTTTTATTTGATCTTCCTTTTTCAATGGAATTTGGTGGAAACCGGAATACGCATCCAGGAAGGATAACAACTCACACCCAGCAGTTGAATCAATCACTTGATCGATCCGTGGCAAAGGGAAAGGATCTCTTGGGCAAGCCTTGTTTAGGTTGGTGTAGTCAATGCACATGCGCCATACCTTTGGAGCTTTTGCCTCCAGGTTCTCATCTTTTTTCTTTTCGACCATTACCGGATTGGCCAGCCACTCTGTGTGCGTGACCTCCACAATGAATCTGGCAACGAGCAGTTTGGTCACTTCTTCTCCTATGATCTTCCTCCTATCTTCAGCGAACCGGCGCAAGGGTTACCGCACCGGCTTAGCGTCTTTCCGGACATTTAAAGAGTGCTCAGCCAGCTCCCTCGGAACACCCACCAAGTCATCAGTTGACCAGGCAAAGATATTCCGATTCTCATGGAGGAAGCTGACGAGCGCGTTTTCCTATGCTTGATCGAGTCCGGCACCGATGCGAACGGTGCGCTCTGGGTAAGCCGGATCCAGCACAATGTCCTTTGTTTCATTTGTCGGCTTGAATGCCGGTGAGCCCAAGCTTCCACTCATTGCCGCTAAACTCAACTGTGAGGACTGAGCCAGCGCAACCGCGGTTTGCATTCTTCTTTTTTCCTCCGCGATCACCAGCGATTCCGCTAGGTTTGATCCGGCAGATGCAGTTTCCAGTGAGACTTTGTAGTTCCCCACCACAGTCAAGGGTCCACGAGGTGCCGGCATCTTCATCTTGAGGTAAGCTGTATGAGTCGTAGCCATGAAAGCTGCCAACGCTGGTCTTCCCAGCAACGCATGGTAAGGACTGTCTAGGTCCACCACCTCAAACTCAATATTTTCAACCCGGCAATTGTCACGTCCTCCAAACGCTACGTCCACCCGAACCTTTCCTACCGGAGCACAGGACAAGCCCGGAACGATTCCGTGGAACGTTGTACGTGTTGGCTGAAGCATGTTTTCTGTTATGCCCAGCGTATGCATGGTATGCTTGTACATGATGTTTATGCTGCTGCCGTTGTCTATCAGCACCTTGCTGAATTTTACTCGGGTTTGCGGCCCTTTCATGATTGGGTCCACAATAAGAGCATATCCACCCGGATTCGGCATGATTCTGGGGTGATCCTTAAATGACCAGGTTATTTCCTGATCTGACCACAGCATGTATTTGGGGACTGCCGGCATCACGGCGTTTACCTCCATGGAGCGGCGGTGCACACTTTGCCTGTCTGTCGGCTCAGTGACAAAGACAACACAGCACAGGTGCGGGCCCTCGTAAACATTCCGGCCTAAAGGTGCCGGTGGAGGTGGTTGATCATCGTTTTGCTCCACCCGATTAACTTGCTGGTATTGTTGCCTATTTGGCTGATTCTGTACCGGTAAAGCATTTGCTCCGGTGAGTGGTGGCGGTGGTGGTAGCTGTTGCTGACGCAGCATATCTCGCGACGGTGGCAACACTGTTGAGCACCCTTGTGCCTGCGCGTCCTTTACCGCTCCCTTTTGCATCAAGTACTTGGTCCAAGAACAATCCTTCGTCAGGTGGTTTGACGGGTGATCCGGGTTTGGCGTGTGCCACCGGCAAGGTTGATCCATGGCGGCTTCCATGGTGTATTTTACGGGTTCCTGCCAATTCTTTTTCTGGCCCCAGGGTTTCTTTTCGACCCACTGCTTTTTTGGACCCGCCCATGGCTGCGATCCGGTTTTTTGCCTTTGGCTGCTGCCGGCGTCATAATTTTCTTGCACGGCAGCAACGTGCTGCGGAGCGTACCTTCGATCCAGGAAATCTTCCCTTCTCTTGTTGCTCCGGTTGTCCCGGTATTGTTCCTGTCGCTGCTCCGGCTCAGCTTGTACTGCTGGTTGCAATGGGTCTCCCAATGCATAGCTATCCGCCACACGTATCATCTCTGCCAAGGTTGCTGGCATGCTTCTCAGCAGCTTTTGCCACAGCGGCGATCCTCTCCGGCATCCTTGACTGAACCAAGCAATTGCTTGTGCTTCAATCACTCCTTCACACGTGTTTCTCGTTCACTTCCATCGGGTAAGATAATCCCTGTCTGTCTCACCGGCACGTTGCTGGCATAAAGCGAGCTGTTGGGGCCGGTTTGGCCTCTTGTAAGTGCTACTGAAGTTGTTCACGAAAGCTTCCTCAAAGTCCAGCCATCCGTTAATGCTTCCTGCCGGCAAGTTGTTAAGCCAAATCCGTGCAGGGCCTACCAGGTAGGATGGTATGATTCTCACCGCCCAACGCCGGTTCACTCCACCGCCACCTACATAAACAGCTGTGACATAGTCCGCCAGCCAATCTTCCGGCTTGGTCGTGCCATCATATGTTTTTGTGTCTCGGGGCAGCTGGAAATTGCGTACCGGTGGCTCTTCTCCCATGATCCGTGGGCCAAAACATTTTGGGCCAGGAGGACCCTCAGATTCGATCATTTCGGAAAGATGTACTCTGTCTAGCCTGTGCCTCGCATCCTGGTCTGGCAAACATCTTTCCCCCAGGCGATCCCCCAAGGGGTTCCGGTAGACTCTTGTTCGTTCTACTTCGGAATCTCCCTCTCCGTATCTTTCCGGTTCCGCGGCTCTTGCCTGCCGGTACCTTGGTGGTGGCATCTCCTCATACGCTGCCCTTGCAGCTCGATAATTTTGCCCGGTTTCATATCTACCGGCATGATTGTTTCCGGCATAGCCTTCTTTGGCGTAGCCTCGGCCTGCCCCTTGGCTTTTTCTACCGGCATCGTGTTGCCCGGCTTGTTGTTTTCCGGCAAGAACCGGATCGTACACAGTCATCTGCTGTGCGTTCATCTCTTTTTCTCTTCTTCTGTCCGGATGGGGGGACGATGCCTGCCCATGGGACTTGCTTCCGGCGTCCTTTGTTGAACGCGCGGATTTTGAGGCCGCGGCCTTGTTCAGCTTAGCCAGTTGCTCAGCATTCTGCTGCTCAATAGTTTCTAGCAGCTCTCTAACACGCTCTTGCTGTTTTGCCAAAGCATCTCCGGAAAGCGATTCACATAGCTCTACTGCAGCTTTAGCAGCTTTTATAGTTTTATCCGGGCTACTGTACTTGGGTTTTTCCACGATGCTAACAGATGCAGAGGTACTTTTGCCGGCAAGAACTTCTTTGCGCAAATCCTGATCTAGGTTGCGAGCTTTTAGCCGGTTCTCCGGCATCCTAGCAGCATGAGCGCTAACAGAAGCAAAGCCATGGGCAGCGTTATACTCACGTAGGGTTAGGTTCAGCTCGCGCTGCGCCCGGACGATGTCGGCGCCGTTCACGAGCAGCTTCTGGCGTTGTGCCTCCAGCTCCGCCTGAGCCGCTGCCGGGTCGATGTTCTGCGCGATGGGCGTTGCCAGCACATTCATCGCCGCTTGGAGTGGTGTTGCCGGTGGTGCGGAGGATGCTCCCGCAGCGCCAGCGTCGCGCTCTAGCGGTGGCTTGGCCGCACGGGTCGAGGCCGCACGACCAGCACCTTCATCCACAGCCTCTTTTCCTGCACCAACCACGCCAGTCATCATTACCTCGACGCTGCCGGCGGCGCGGCCAGCACAGAGCCACCTTGGCGGGTCCGGTGCCACCAGCACCGGCGAGAGGCGCTGGCGCACAGGGACGGTGCCGAAGTAGACGCGGTGGCTGCCAAACTCGATGGTGCGGCCGTTCTTGGGGAAGATGCCGCCGTTGGCGAAGCAGCCCGCGTTGTCGTTGATGAAGTCCATGTCGTAGATGCGCTGCACGAGCGCGGACACCGTGCGCTCGCCGGCGACCTCGAGGATAACCGCCCGAATGTGAACTCCTGCAAGCGCCACTTCATGCCCCACGGTGGGCGCCAACTGTCGTCGTGGTGAACAGACAGATGCCATAGGATGGCTTAGATTGGGGCCGAATGGACGCTAGAGGATTCGGGGGAGGGTTTGCGACTAGATGGGATGAACTTCCGGATGCTTTCCTCAAGAACACAACCAAAGGCCGGTATGCAAGAAGAGAGACAAGAGGAAGAACTCTTTACTAGATCGGTTGCTTCATTGATCTCAACACGATTACAAGTGCTTGGATACAGATTCTATCATCTAATCTCCTCTGTGGACACGCGCCTGTATGAGGCAGTACCCCCTCTCCTTATATAGGGGAGAGGGTGGCTTACAGGACAAGAAACCCTAATGGCATCTTTGACTGGACAAACTACTTTACAAAGCTACTTTAATCATAGATGACGCCGGAGTCTTCTTTAATCAGGGATGCTGACGTCCTCCGGCTTCTTTCAGCGTCACCTCTCTCTTTGGCGCCAGGGCTCTGATTAAAGCCTCTTTGCTTAGCTCATCCTTGTCTTCTAGCTCTGAAGAGAATCTTTGACCAGTCCTGCCGACAGGCCCTTCTTTCCGGTATCTTCTTTACCAGGTTCCGGTATACCCCTCTTGGGGATACCGGCTTGGTCTCACTTAGCCAAATTCTTACCTTTGTGTTCCGGTAAGAATATTAAACCGGTATCTCGATGGCTCAAACCATCCGGTTTGGCATGCCTTTGGCATACCGGGGGTAATCCCCCCAACAGGAATAGAGTACTTTAATAACATCACTAGAGTAGCACATAGATGAATAGTGATACAAAACACATTGCAATCATAAAGGGATATAAATAAGCACTTCACTATGCCATTCATAACAGTGAATAAGTATTCTATGAAATATAGCCTAAGAGACCCACACGGTGCACACACTGTCACCTTTACACACGTGGGACAAGGAGTCTCCGGAGATCACATAAGTAAAATTCACTTGACTAGCATAACGACATCTAGATTACAATCATCATCATATGGATCTCAATCATGTAAGGCAGCTCATGAGATCATTGTATTGAAGTACATAGGGAGAGAGATGAACCACATAGCTACCGGTACAGCCCCGAGCCTCGATGGAGAACTACTCCCTCCTCATGGGAGACAGCAGCGTTGATGAAGATGGCGATGGTGTCGATGGAGAAACCTTCCAGAGCCACCGCCATCGCGAAGCCAAGATCTGGGGGACAGGAGTCTCTGTTCCGGCACGCTGCCGGGACGGGGAAGTGCCCCCAGAAGGCTTCTCCATCGACACCACCGCCATCTTCATCAACGCTGCTGTCTCCCATGAGGAGGGAGTAGTTCTCCATCGAGGCTCGGGGCTGTACCGGTAGCTATGTGGTTCATCTCTCTCCCTATGTACTTCAATACAATGATCTCATGAGCTGCCTTACATGATTGAGATCCATATGATGATGATTGTAATCTAGATGTCGTTATGCTAGTCAAGTGAATTTTACTTATGTGATCTCCGGAGACTCCTTGTCCCACGTGTGTAAAGGTGACAGTGTGTGCACCGTGTGGGTCTCTTAGGCTATATTTCACAGAATACTTATTCACTGTTATGAATGGCATAGTGAAGTGCTTATTTATATCCCTTTATGATTGCAATGTGTTTTGTATCACTATTCATCTATGTGCTACTCTAGTGATGTTATTAAAGTACTCTATTCCTCCTTCATGATGTAATGGTGACAGTGTGTGCATCATGTAGTACTTGGCGTAGTTTATGATTATGATCTCTTGTAGATTATGAAGTTAACTATTACTATGATGGTATTAATGTGATCTATTCCTCCTTTCATAGTATGAAGGTGACAGTGTGCATGCTATGTTAGTACTTGGTATAGTTGTGTTGATCTATCATGCACTCTAAGGTTAATTAAACATGAATATCGAATGTTGTGGAGCTTGTTAACTCCGGCATTGAGGTGCTCTTGTAGCCCTACACAAATAGCGGTGTTCATCATCCAACAAGAGAGTGTAGAGTGGTTTTATTATGTGATCAATGTTGAGAGTGTCCACTAGTGAAAGTACGATCCCTAGGCCTTGTTTCCAATACTGCTATCGCTGCTTGTTTACTGTTCTGCTGCATCTTTACTTACTACACGCCAGCAAGCACTTTTAAGCCTTTGTTACTACTGCTCATATATATTCATACCACCTGTATTTCACTATCTCTTCGCCGAACTAGTGCACCTATTAGGTGTGTTGGGGACACAAGAGACTTCTTGCTTTGTGGTTGCAGGGTTGCATGAGAGGGATATCTTTGACCTCTTCCTCCCTGAGTTCGATAAACCTTGGGTGATCCACTTAAGGGAAACTTGCTGCTGTTCTACAAACCTCTGCTCTTGGAGGCCCAACACTGTCTACAAGAATAGAAGCTCCCGTAGACATCAAGCACTTTTCTTGTGACGGTAAAGCACTCGTCCGTTGGGAACCCCAAGAGGAAGGTATGATGTGTACAACAGCAAGTTTTCCCTCAGTAAGAAACCAAGGTTTATCGAACCAGTAGGAGCCAAGAAGCACGTTGAAGGTTGATGGTGACGGAGTGTAGTGCGGCGCAACACCAGGGATTCCGGCGCCAACGTGGAACCTGCACAACACAACCAAAGTACTTTGTCCCAACGAAACAGTGAGGTTGTCAATCTCACCGGCTTGCTATAACAAAGGATTAGATGTATAGTGTGGATGATGATTGTTTGCAGAGAACAGTAGAACAAGTATTGCAGTAGATTGTATTCGATGTAAAAGAATGGACCGGGGTCCACAGTTCACTAGAGGTGTCTCTCCCATAAGATAAATAGCATGTTGGGTGAACAAATTACAGTTGGGCAATTGACAAATAGAGAGGGCATGACAATGCACATACATGATATGATGAGTATTGTGAGATTCAATTGGGCATTACGACAAAGTACATAGACCGCTATCCAGCATGCATCTATGCCTAAAAAGTCCACTTTCAGGTTATCATCCGAACCCCTTCCGGTATTAAGTTGCAAGCAACAGACAATTGCATTAAGTATGGTGCGTAATGTAATCAATAACTATATCCTCGAACATAGCATCAATGTTTTATCCCTAGTGGCAACAAGACATCCACAACCTTAGAACTTTCTCGTCACCGTCCTGCATTTAATGGAGGCATGAACCCACTATCGAGCATAAATACTCCCTCTTGGAGTTACTAGCAAAAACTTGGCCAGAGCCTCTACTAACAATGGAGAGCATGCAAGATCATAAACAACACATAGGTAATAGATTGATAATCAACATAACATAGTATTCTCTATCCATCGGATCCCAACAAACGCACATGTAGCTTTACAGATAGATGATCTTGATCATGATAGGCAGCTCACAAGATCAGACAATGATAGCACAATGGGGAGAAGACGACCATCTAGCTACTGCTATGGACCCATAGTCCAGGGGTGAACTACTCACTCATCAATCCGGAGGCGACCATGGCGGTGTAGAGTCCTCCGGGAGATGAATCCCCTCTCCGGCAGGGTGCCGGAGGCGATCTCCTGAATCCCCCGAGATGGGATTGGCGGCGGCGGCGTCTCATTAAGGTTTTCCGTATCGTGGCTCTCGGTACTGGGGGTTTCGCGATGGAGGCATTAAGTAGGCGGAAGGGCAACGCGGGGGGCCACACGAGGGCCCCACACGCCAGGGCCGCGCGGCCTAGGGCTTGGCCGCGCCGCCCTGTTGTGGCGGCGCCTCGTGGCCCCACTTCCTTTCCCCCTCGGTCTTCTGGAAGCTTCGTGCAAAAATAGGACCCTGGGCTTTGATTTCGTCCAATTCCGAGAATATTTCCTTACTAGGATTTCTGAAACCAAAAACAGCAGAAAACAGCAGCTGGCTCTTCGGCATCTCGTTAATAGGTTAGTGCCGGAAAATGCATAATAATGACATATAATGTGTATAAAACATGTGAGTATCATCATAAAAGTAGCATGGAACATAAGAAATTATAGATACGTTTGAGACATATCAGGCATGCATCAAGAGTATGATCTCATATAGCCCATCAGAGGATGGCATCAAGCTTGAACGTCATCAAGGTTGAGAAGGGTAAGTTCAAGATGAGCATATTGAAGATATCATGTTTGAAGCTTGCCGTCCATTTGGTGACAATGGAAATGTGAAGATGTGTCTCAATGGATTTATTCCATAATGGTGTATGGGGGAGCAATTGTGAGTCTTCACGAAGTAACAACGATCAAGTGAGTCATTCCGGCTTGAGTGGAGCTTGAAGCGTTGTCATCAAGATCAAGCGGGATGCACAAGGAAAAGTTATGACCTTGCTAGGTGTTCCTTTTACCGGTCTCAAGGTGGTTGTTGGGAGACCGGGTTATAGGATAGATAGCAGCACTATCAAGAGGGGCTTTCGGTTGAGTAACTTTATCGCATCTCTTAGGAAACTCAGTCCTTTGCATACTTTTCATCCCTATATTATTGTTGCTTCTTGGTGTTTCTCTATGTGAGATTCTTGAGCATGTTGCTAGATTTTCAAGAAGCACAAATTCATCTAAAACGGAATCCGTATGCATCTTATTTTGCATTTTCGAGTTTGGATGTCTTTACCAATTCTTGATGTTGGGAGGGTCCCTCTCTAAAATCATCTAAAAACATTATGTTAGTTTGTTGGGTTTCTATTCGTCGTTATCTTTCCAATAAAATTGGTTTCATCTCAATCGGAGTTCGGAAACTACGTGACAGAGTTTTTAGTTCTCGGACAAAATGATCATTTGAGCAAAGTCGAGCAATCCGGCATAGAGCCCGGCCTGCCGAGTGCTGCTGCCGGCCAGCCCTGCCCCTGGTCCGACTGCCGAGTGTTTCTTCCGGCTACCGAGTGTTTCTTCCGGCTAGCCCGGCCCTGCCGAGCTGTACGTCGGGTTGCCCGACTTTGCCCTCAAACGTATAGTTTTCTTCTTGAACTATACATATATATATATCCCTTCTTCCTCCTTGAGAAGGTAAGGTCAACCATTGTATTTTCTTTCTATGTCTCTCTCTCCTACTCCATTGTTGATCCTTAAAGCTTGCTTCCTCTCCATCCCTCCCATGATTCTTGCATCTTCTTGAGAGATTTGAAAGAGGAGATTTAGATCTACAGTCATCAATTAATTCCTCCTCAAAGTGAGGGAAACTCTTGGGATCTACATCTTCGGGTCATTTGTTGATTTTCACCATTGTTCTTCCTCACTAGTTTCTCCATAGCATTTGTTGCTTTGGTGGAATTGGAGTGTGGAGGATTTGACCACCTTTGGTGTTCTTGCTTTTGCATCCTTGCATAAGTGTTGAGCTCTCCATTACGATTTGTTCGAGTGAGAGACCGCAAGCTTGTTACTCTTGGAGGGGTTACCTCCTAGTTGACTTGGCGGTTGGTGCTCCGGTGACCTCTTCATGGAAGATTGTGGAGAGACACGGGCTTTGATACGTCCATTTTGCATCACTATTTTATATCATAATTTACTATTATTCATTGATAAATTTCATATTTAGAGGTGATACTTATGTTATTTCATCTATTTTGCATGTTTCATGATTATTGGAGAATCGCGCACCGGAGTCAAGATTTTGCTGGAAAAAGCGCCGTCAGAATGCAATATTTCGGAAGATCAACAATTTACGGAAATTATATGAAAAATCCTATTTTTCCAGAAGATGAAGGGAGCCAAAAGGAGGAGCCGAGGAGGGCTGCCATGGGCCCCCCTCACAGGCCGGCGCGGGCCCTGCCCTGGCCGCGCTGCCATGTGGGGAGGGGGCCCACAGCCCCCCTCTGCCTCCTCTCTTTCGCGTACTCCTTCGTCCCGAAAACCTAAGCTCCACAGAATAATCGCGAAGAGTCACAGCCGCCTCTGCGGGGCGGAAAACACCAGAGAGAAAAGAGCTCTCCGGCAGGCTGAAATCTGTCGGGGAAATTCCCTCCCGGAGGGGGAAATCGACGCCATCGTCTCCGCCATCGAGCTGGACATCATTGAGATCATCATCACCATCATCTCCATCATCATCACCGCCATCTCCACCGCTGCACCTCGTCACCGCTGTAACAATTAGGGTTGGATCTTGATTGTTTGATAGGGGAAACTCTCCGGTATTGATTTCTACTTGTTATTGATGCTATTGAGTGAAACCATTGAACCAAGGTTTATGTTCAGATTGTTATTCATCATCATATCACCTCTGATCATGTTCCATATGATGTCTCGTGAGTAGTTCGTTTAGTTCTTGAGGACATGGGTGAAGTCTAAATGTTAGTAGTGAATTATGTTGGGTAATATTCAATGGTTTGATATTTAAGTTATGGTGTTATTCTTCTAGTGGTGTCATGTGAACATCGACTACATGACACTTCACCTTTATGGGCCTAGGGGAATACATCTTGTATTCGGTTGCCAATTGTGGGGTTTCCGGAGTGACAGAAACCTAAACCCCCGTTGGTATATCGATGCAGGAGGGATAGCAGGATCTCAGAGTTTAAGGCTGTGGTTAGATTTATCTTAATTACTTTCTTGTAGTTGCGGATGCTTGCAAGGGGTATAATCACAAGTATGTATTAGTCCTAGGAAGGGCGGTGCATTAGCATAGATTCACCCACATAACACTTATCAAAACAATGAAGATTAATCAGCTATATGAAGCGAAAGCACTAGACTAAATTCCCGTGTGTCCTCACGAACGTTTGGTCATTATAAGTAAACAAACCGGCTTGTCCTTTGTGCTAAAAAGGATTGGGCCACTCGTTGCAATTATTTCTCTCGCATTTTACTTACTCGTACTTTATTTATCTGTTATATCAAAACCCCCTTGAATACTTGTCTGTGAGCATTTACAGTGAATCCTTCATCGAAACTGCTTGTCAACACCTTCTGCTCCTCGTTGGGTTCGACACTCTTATTTATCGAAAGTACTACGATACACCCCCTATACTTGTGGGTCATCAAGACTATTTTCTGGCGCCGTTGCCGGGGAGTGAAGCGCTATTGGTAAGTGGAATTGGTAAGGGAAACTTTTACTGTACGTGCTGATTTTATTTCTGCCTGTTGCTATAATTCATTATGGAGAGATCTTCTCTTGAATTTCTATTTGGAAAATCTACTACTACTGCAAAGGTAGTGGATGATGCGCCAGGTGAGAAAGAGGTTCCATACAAAATACCTATGAAAATTATTGAACGTGTTGTGGATAACCGCTATGAAGGGGATGGAGCTGTCCATCCTGGAGATCATTTACTGTTTTTACATGAATTATGCGGTTTATTCAAGTGTGCAGGTATTTCTATGGATGAAGTTAGGAAGAAACTATTCTCTATATCGCTGTCTGGTAAAGCGGCGCATTGGTATAAATTACTGAATAATGGGGATTCTCTTGATTGGAAGGATATTGTGCCTCTATTTTATTCTAAATTCTATCCTCCAAGTGAAATTCACAAAGACCGGAACCGCATATATAATTTCTGGCCTCATGATGGAGAGAGTATTGCCCAAGCATGGGGGAGATTGAAGTCTTTAATGCTCAAATGCCCCATTCATGAGCTTCCTGGTAATATCATCATTGATAATTTCTATGCAAGACTTTCTTTTCAAGACAAGACCTTGCTGGATACTTCTTGTTCTAGATCATTTACACGCAACAAAGAAGAGTTTAAAAGAGACCTTCTTGATCGGATTCAGGAGAATACTGAAGGATGGGAGAACGACAAAGGTAGAGAGTCATGTATAAATTATGATTATAAATGCATTGAAGCTTTTATGGATACTGATAAATTTCGTAATATGAGTGCTACTTATGGTCTTGATTCTCAAGTCGTTGCAAATCTTTATAAAGCTTTTGCCTCTCATTTTGAATTGCCTAGGAAGAATTTTGATAAATACCATGAACCGTATAAAGATAAAATTGATTCATCTATAAATAAATGTGTTGTAATTGAAACTGTTGATCATGTTCTTCCTGAAGCTTATATTGAAAAAACTCCTTTCCCTGCTAAAATGAAGGAGTATTCTGTTATAAATAGTGCGGTTAATAAAAGTGAAAAGAAACCTATAGAACCTGAAGAGCAAATAAAAGTTGAACCTGCTATTGCAATAGTTAAAGATCTTGTGACTGAAAATGTAGAAGATGGTCATATTATTTTCTGTGAAGATGCTTCTAATATTGTTTCGCATCCTAATAAGACTAGGAAAGCCAGTGTTCCTATGCTCTGTGTTAGAATTGGTGATCATTGCTATTATGGTTTATGTGATATTGGTGCAAGTATTAGTGCCATTCCTTATGAGCTTTACACGGAGATCATGCATGAAATTGGTTCTTGTGAACTTGAAGATATTGATGTGGTTATTCGGCTGGCTAATAGAGAAACTATTTCTCCTATTGGTATTGTTCGAGATGTGGAAGTTCTATGTGGTAAGGTTAAATATCCTGCTGACTTTTTGGTACTTGGTTCTACTGCTAGTAAGTATTGTCCTATCATTTTTGGTAGACCTTTTCTAAATACTTGTGGAGAAGTTATAGATTGTAAGAAAGAGAAAATTGTGACTAAATTTGCTGGTGAATCTTATGAGTTTAATTTTTCTAAATTTGCCAAAACTCCTTATAAAGCTGATTTGCCTAATAATGATTTTAGAGTTGAACATTGTGCATCTATTGCTCTTGCTCCTAATAATCCTTTGCATCAACATTTGGAGAATAGTGAGAGTGATGTCTTTAGGGAAGAAAGAAATGAGCTTGATGAAATTTTCCTTCGTCAACCTATCCTTAAGCATGATTTACCGGTTGAAGATCTAGGTACAACACCACCACCAAAGGAAGATCCAGTTTTTGATTTAAAACCATTGCCTGATAATCTTAAATATGCTCATATTGATGATAAGAAAATATATCCAGTTATTATTAGTTCTAAGCTTTCAGAGTTTGAGGAAGAAAGATTATTGGAAATATTGAAGAAACACCGAGGAGCTATTGGCTACACTCTTGATGACTTGAAGGGGATTTCTCCCTCTATTTGCCAACATGCTATCAATATGGAAGATGATGCAAAGCCTGTTGTTGAGCATCAGCGTCGTCTAATTCCTAAGATGAAAGATGTGGTAAGGAATGAGGTATTAAAACTTCTTGAAGCTGGTATTATATATCCTATTGCTGATAGTAGATGGGTTAGTCATGTGCATTGTGTTCCTAAGAAAGAAGGAATGACTGTTGTGCCTAATGATAATGATGAGCTCATCCCTCAAAGAGTAGTTGTAGGGTATAGAATGTGCATTGATTATCGAAAAGTTAATAAAGTTACTAAGAAAGATCATTACCCTTTACCTTTTATTGATCAAATGTTAGAAAGGTTGTCTAAAAATACTCATTTTTTCTTTCTTGATGGTTATTCTGGGTTTTCACAAATTGCTGTTAAAACTAAAGATCAAGAGAAAACCACTTTCACTTGTCCCTATGGAACTTATGCTTATAGGCGTATGCCTTTTGGTTTATGTAATGCTCCTGCTACTTTTCAAAGATGCATGTCTGCTATTTTTCATGGCTTTTGTGAGAATATTGTAGAGGTATTCATGGATGATTTTTCTGTCTATGGGAATTCCTTTGATAATTGCTTGCGAAACCTTGATAAAGTTTTGTAGAGATGTGAAGAAACTAATCTTGTTCTTAATTGGGAGAAATGCCACTTTATGGTTAATGAAGGAATTGTATTGGGACATAAAATTTCTGAGAGAGGTATTGAAGTTGATAGAGCTAAAGTGGAAGCAATTGAGAAGATGCCCTATCCTAGGGATGTTAAAGGTATTCGTAGTGTTCTTGGTCATGCTGGGTTTTATAGGAGGTTTATTAAAGATTTCTCTAAGATTTCAAAGCCCCTTACTAATCTTCTTCAAAAAGATGTTCCTTTTGTTTTTGATGATGATTGTAAGGAAGCTTTTGAAACTCTAAAGAAAGCCTTAACAACTGCTCCTATAGTTGAACCTCCTGATTGGAACTTACCTTTTGAAATTATGTGTGATGCTAGTGATTTTGCTGTAGGCGCTGTTCTTGGACAGCGAGTAGATAAAAAACTGAATGTTATTCATTATGCTAGTAAAACTCTTGATGCTGCTCAAAGAAATTATGCTACAACTGAAAAAGAATTGTTAGCTGTAGTCTTTGCTTATGACAAGTTTAGATCCTATATTGTTGATTCGAAAGTTACAATCCATACTGATCATGCTGCAATTAGATACCTTATGCAAAAGAAAGATGCTAAGCCAAGGCTTATTAGATGGGTGCTTTTGTTACAAGAATTTGATTTGCATATTATAGATAGGAAAGGTGCTGATAACCCTGTTGCTGATAATTTGTCTAGATTGGAAAATATTGCTTATGATCCTGTTCCTGTTAATGATAGTTTTCCAAATGAACAATTGGCTGTAATAAAGGTGAGCTCGCGAGATAGCCCTTGTTATGCTGATTATGCTAACTTTATTGTTTCCAAGTACTTGCCTCCAACCTTTTCAGCTCAGCAAAGGAGGAAATTCTTTTATGACTTGAGGCATTATTTTTGGGATGACCCACACTTATATAAAAAAGGAGTGGATGGTATTCTGCGAAGATGTGTTCCCGAATATGAACAACAAGAGGTATTGAGTAAATGTCATGGTAGTGCTTACGGAGGACATCACGCCGGAGATAGAACCGCGCAAAAGGTTCTACAATCAGGTTTTTATTGGCCAACTCTCTTCAAAGATGCAAGAAGGTTTATTTTATCTTGTGATGAATGTCAAATGGTTGGTAATATCTCCAGACGCAATGAAATGCCTATGAATTATACTCTTGTTATTGAACCATTCGATTGTTGGGGATTTGACTTCATGGGTCCTTTCCCTTCTTCAGAAGGTAACACTCATATACTTGTTGCTGTTGATTATGTTACTAAATCGGTGGAAGCCATACCCACAAAAAGTGCTGATGGTGAGACCTCTTTAAGAATGCTTTTAGATATTATTTTTCCTAGATTTGGAGTTCCTAGATATCTTATGACTGATGGAGGTTCTCATTTTATTCATGGTGGTTTTAGAAAAACTCTTGCTAAATATGGTATTAATCATAGAATTGCTTCTGCTTATCATCCTCAAACTAGTGGGCAAGTAGAATTATCAAATAGAGAGATTAAATCTATCTTGCAAAAGACTGTTAATAAATCTAGAAAGAATTGGGCTAGTAAATTGAAGGAAGCACTATGGGCTTATAGAACTGCTTATAAAAATCCCATGCGTATGTCACCTTATAAAATGGTTTATGGGAAAGCTTGTCATTTACCTTTAGAACTAGAGCACAAAGCTTATTGGGCTGTAAGAGAACTAAATAAAGATCCTAAACTTGCCGGTAAGAAGAGGTTGCTACAATTGAGTTCTCTAGATGAATGGAGAAGTGAAGCTTATGAAAATGCTAAACTCTTTAAAGAGAAAGTTAAGAAATGGCACGATAGAAGAATTATCAAAAGAGAATTTAATGTTGGGGATAAAGTCCTATTGTATCGGTCTCGTCTCAGATTTTTTGCAGGGAAATTGCTCTCAAAATGGGAAGGACCATATGTCATTGAGGAGGTGTATCGTTCAGGAGCAATTAAAATTAGTTCTCTCCAAGGCGATGCCACACAAGTGGTGAATGGACAAAGACTCAAGCATTATATCTCAGGTGATTCTTATAATGAAGATGTTGATGTTATTCGAGTGGTAACTCCGGAAGCTTTCATCAAAGGCCAATTTGACAGTTCTGCAGAGTTCGACTTTCAATAGGTAACAATACTGGTAATAAAAAGTCCGAGTTTTACTTTCTGAACAATGTTTTTGCTGTTTTTGGAAAATATGAAAAATTACGAGATCGAAACGGAGTGGAGGAGACGCATGAGGGCGTGCCCCCATAGGCCGGCGCGGGCCCCAGCCTGGCCGCGCCGCCCTATGAGGTGGCTCCCTGGTGGCCCCTCTCCGACTCTGGTTCGACCTGGTACTTTCCTTTCGTCGTAAAAATTCCTGCTATATAATCCCCCGGACCCCTGGAGGTCCGTATATTGTTTTCTCGACGTGTTTTGTTTCGAGCTGTTTTCTGCCAGGATCTGTTTGATCTAGAGCCACCATGTCTTCGTCGGGAACTCCAAAGGACAGTTTCTTTGAGGACGTTGTCAACCCGTACATGGACGAGCTGAAGATGCACCCCAAGGAATTGCTGCTCGTAGATGGAGAGTTGCAGATCGAAGATGTCCGGGGTCCTAAAGGAGAAGGAAGCTTGGAAATCAGGATGGAGAAACTAGAGCAAGAGGTTTTCAACTACAAGAAGATGGCTGAGCGTGAAGTGAACATCTTCCACAAGATTGTGTCTGAACTTATTGATGGACACAAGAAAGAGACTACAAGGCCGTGGGACGACATCCTCTCGCTTCACGACACCGCCAACAAACTCCAAGCTCAACTCTATGATGTTCAGAATCAAAACTGTGAGTATGAAAACAGGTTTAAACACATAAGCTATGCTGCTAATTTCAGGATTCCTGAGACCAAGATGTCGTTTGTTGATGGAGAGCCTCTTCCTTGGAAGTCTGATGATGGGAAGAATTCATCACCACCACCGCCGAAGGAGTAATTCATCATTGGTATTGGCATCCCCTTGGTTTGTTCCAAGCTTGGGGGAGTGCCGCGATATCACATCATCACTATCTTTTACTTTTTACTATCAGGTAGTGTCATATCATGAGTAGGGAAGTTATCATATAAGATGGGTTGCAGTGTGGAAGTATCTCTCCTTAGTTGGTTGTCTATGTATCCCTTGGTGCGAGTTATCGTTATGAAATATTAATGAGAAGTCTTATCATTTACATATTGCACATCTTATTTTAGTTTGCAATCTCTATTATATGATTGATCTTGTTGTTAGTATTGGTATCACTTTGGGAGCATTGAGTAAATCTATTTGGTTTTGGCAAACTTAGCATTGGTCATTAGCAACAACACTT
Source organism: Lolium perenne (assembly GCF_019359855.2). Classification (NCBI taxonomy): domain Eukaryota; kingdom Viridiplantae; phylum Streptophyta; class Magnoliopsida; order Poales; family Poaceae; genus Lolium; species Lolium perenne. The sequence continues at coordinate 210,411,194 of NC_067249.2, forward strand.
TGTGGTTTAAGTAGAAAAGAGAAATACATGTAGTTGTTTCATTGTCTTTCTTTCTTGTTAGCTCTTAGCTTATTATTCTGAAGTTAAAATTGTTTGTGCTTATAAGGAAGATGCATGATTGTCTCTATCACATGTATATTTGTTTGTTTCCCTCAACTCTTATGCTTGCTAATCAACCTTGCTAGCCAAAAACCTGTACTGAGAGGGAATGCCTCCCATGCATCCAAACCTTAACCCAAAACCTATGCCATCAGTGTCCACCATAACTACCTACTATGTGGTATTTCCTGCCATTCCAAGTAAATACTTCGTGTGCTACCTTTAAACAATTCAAAATGCTTCTTAATTTGTGTCAATGTTTTATAGCTCATGAGGAAGTATGTGGCGTTTTATCTTTCAATCTTGTTGGGAAACTTTCACCAATGGACTAGTGGCTTCATCCGCTTATCCAATAATTTTGCAAAAAGAGCTGGCAACGGGGTTCCCAGCCCCAATTAATTAACAAATAGACACTCCTCCATGGTATGTGATTGTTGGAAGGCACCCGAGGATTCGGTTAGCCATGGTTTGAGAAAGCAAAGGTGGGGAGGAGTGTCATCTCTAAATAAAATTAAAATAAATAGACACTCCTTCATGGTATGTGAATGATTGGAAGGCACCCGAGGATTCGGTTAGCCATGGCTTGTGAAAGAAAAGGTTGGAAGGAGTGTCACCAAAAAAATAAAATATCATGGGAGCCGTTCTTTGAAAGTCTGTCTGGCAAGGGGGTTAGAGTACCCACTACCATTCGTTGACAACAAAAAACACCTCTCAAAATTTTACTTGTATGCTCTCTATACGATTTCAAAACTGAAAAAGCTTTAGCACATGATTTAATCCCTGCTCCTCTGCGAAGGGCCTATCTTTTACTTTATGTTGAGTCAGTAAACCTATTTCCCTCCATCTTTAGCAAGCTATTGAGTTGTTGTGATCAAACCATTTATATTGTGATCTGCTTAATCATGCCTTTTACTCTTCCTTGTTTAGTACAAGTTTTATCTGAATGAATATAGCTTTGAAAGTTATCAATGATTATGAGGAGATTATTATGATTGAGTATGCAAGTTGTGCCATATAAACTTTAACATAAGAGCGCTGCTCGATAGATAAGTACAATCTGTTAATTGTTCTCTGACCAAGAACGAAGTTTGCCATCACCAGTTATGATTTCTTATGCACCTTTATTTGTGATTACCTTCTACTTATTTCAAGTTGAATTATATGAGGAAGTTGTTCACTAGAATGTCTTGTGTGAATTAATATGATGCTTCTTGTCCGTATTTGGTTTATCGACTCTTCACTCTATAAACACGTGGTCTTGTTTACTGAGTTCAGTTTCGCTTGGGGACAAGCGAAGTCTAAGCTTGGGGGGAGTTGATACGTCCATTTTGCATCACTATTTTATATCATAATTTACTGTTATTCATTGATATATCATATTTAGAGGTGATACTTATGTTATTTCATCTATTTTGCATGTTTCATGATTATTGGAGAATCGCGCACCGGAGTCAGGATTCTGCTGGAAAAAGCGCCGTCAGAATGCAATATTTCGGAAGATCAACAATTGACGGAAATTATATGAAAAATCCTATTTTTCCAGAAGACGAAGGGAGCCAAAAGGAGGAGCCGAGGAGGGCCGCCATGGGCCCCCCTCACAGGCCGGCGCGGGCCCTGCCCTGGCCACGCCGCCATGTGGGGAGGGGTCCACAGCCCCCTCTGCCTCCTCTCCTTCGCGTACTCCTTCGTCCTGAAAACCTAAGCTCCACAGAATAATCGCGAAGAGTCACAGCCGCCTCTGCGGGGCGGAAAACACCAGAGAGAAAAGAGCTCTCCGGCAGGCTGAAATCTGCCGGGGAAATTCCCTCCCGGAGGGGGAAATCGACGCCATCGTCACCGCCATCAAGCTGGACATCATTGGGATCATCATCACCATCATCTCCATCATCATCACCGCCATCTCCACCGCTGCACCTCGTCACTGTTGTAACAATTAGGGTTGGATCTTGATTGTTTGATAGGGGAAACTCTCCCGGTATTGATTTCTACTTGTTATTGATGCTATTGAGTGAAACCATTGAACCAAGGTTTATGTTCAGATTGTTATTCATCATCATATCACCTCTGATCATGTTCCATATGATGTCTCGTGAGTAGTTCGTTTAGTTCTTGAGGACATGGGTGAAGTCTAAATGTTAGTAGTGAATTATGTTGGGTAATATTCAATGGTTTGATATTTAAGTTATGGTGTTATTCTTCTAGTGGTGTCATGTGAACGTCGACTACATGACACTTCACCTTTATGGGCCTAGGGGAATACATCTTGTATTCGGTTGCCAATTGCGGGGTTGCCGGAGTGACAGAAAACCTAAACCCACGTTGGTACATCGATGCAGGAGGGATAGCAGGATCTCAGAGTTTAAGGCTGTGGTTAGATTTATCTTAATTACTTTCTTGTAGTTGCGGATGCTTGCAAGGGGTATAATCACAAATATGTATTAGTCCTAGGAAGGGCGGTGCATTAGCATAGGTTCACCCACATAACACTTATCAAAACAATGAAGATTAATCAGCTATATGAAGCGAAAGCACTAGACTAAATTCCCGTGTGTCCTCAAGAACGTTTGATCATTATAAGTAAACAAACCGGCTTGTCCTTTGTGCTAAAAAGGATTGGGCCACTCGCTGCAATTATTTCTCTCGCATTTTACTTACTCGTACTTTATTTATCTGTTATATCAAAACCCCCTTGAATACTTGTCTGTGAGCATTTACAGTGAATCCTTCATCGAAACTGCTTGTCAACACCTTCTGCTCCTCGTTGGGTTCGACACTCTTATTTATTGAAAGTACTACGATACACCCCCTATACTTGTGGGTCATCAGGCTTCTGCTTCGTGGAACTTGTGAAGTGATTGTGAAGCCCGCATCTCTTCCACATGACATACCTCACCTTGTGTGGGGGAACACAGGAATACACCTTCGTCTCCGCTGCATCGGTTATCTCTATAACCAATTTTACTTTCCTTGTGATAGCCATCATACTTGAAGTTCATATATCTTGCTATTTCTTGTGCTACATATATCTTGTGTCTATCTTATTTATCTAAGTTGTTGTTGTTGTACTTAGTTGAGCCTAGCATAATTAGATTTTGTGCTTGTAAAATAAATGTTAGTTTAATTCCGCATTCTTACAAGCTAAATCTGTAATAGCATATTCGCCCTCCCTCTAGACGATATCTCATCCTTTTAATTGGTATCAAACTTGCTTCTTTCTATAAAAAAAGTAGGGTTTCGGGCTTTCGGCCTTTCTCTAGAAAAAACACACCGTGGACAACTTTTCAGGTTTTACTAGAATTTCAGTTGGATTGACCCTGGTTGTATTGGTTTTTGCCTAATTTATACTTAACAACTATCTTTCGACCCTCACCCCCCACAACATACACACACCACCACCACCCCAAAAGTCTAATCTTCACGGTTAACAAAATCGACAAAGATTTATCATGGTTTCAAAAGAAATACATTTTTCTTCTAGAGAATTTGTACCCTGACGGTCCTACGACATTTGTCAAACTATGTAAAAAAGTGTTGGCATATGCAAAGGTCCTTTCGTGTACCATTCTCGTGATCTCATCCATCGCGTGGCTCCTGCGGGACATATAATTGCTCACCACGTGTAGTGAGGAGAAAAGAAGTGGGATGAGAGTGATGGGAGATAGGAGGGTAGAAGAAAATAATTTTTGCATTTACATATTTTGGGAAACAAAAATTCAAATAAAAAATGAATCAAGCATCCAAATTACGACCCGTTTCACCTTTGTGTTCCTCGCATTGAGATCTTTAAAATTTTATCCATTCTTGATGGATTTTAATGAACCTTTTTATGGTAACTTTTATAAGTTTATTTCAAAGTACTCGTGAGTACGTGGTGCACTCCAAAAAAAAGTACATAAAAAGTACGGACACAAAAAAGACCGGAAAAAACCAACATGCGATTGGATGGGATCAAACCCCAAGTTTGACGTTTCGGTGTTTCGTAAATGCGTAATTTTTCTTTCAATAGGACATGATCTTTCTGTCGAAAGCGAGACGAATGTGATGCCTTCGTCAATCTCAAAAGCTGCACACTCAATCTCTCGAAATTGCTCTTAGGATTATGATGTACGTACATGCGTCCATTGGGGTTACTGTATTTACATTTTTTTTAGGTACTAGTATAAATGCCCGTGCGTTGCCACGGGTCCTCAAATTATATTTTTCAATGCACATATATAATTTAGAACTTACTATAAAATTAAAAATAAATCAGGGATAGCATAATGTACTATATCATGAAAATACCGAAAGCAATATATAATAAGACAGTGTTATTATGCATTTGCGTGGTACCAAGTTCTAGATCTTCTTATTATTCTTTCACGGTAAGTTCCACACTTGTGTTCTCGGCCGTGGTAACTGTTAACTCGTCAACGTCTCCTTTTAAATGTATTATTATCTCATAAAACATGGATGCTGCAAACACAGATATAACTGAAGGAACACTTCTTTTCTGATTAATCCAAACAGCACTTTGATGTTCATAAATATCCGGAAACACCCTGCACCATAGCCTTCTTTGTCAAACATACAAAAGTGGCTTGGAAAATCTTCAATAATGGCTAGGGTAAAAAACTCCATCGACAAGCATGTGGTACGGATGCTAATTTTTTAGCAAGCTTCCTCAAACCTCTTCAGCACATGCAAGCCCTAGAAAATTTTAGTGAAATATGGTTGCGATCAAGCACAATAGCATATCTTTACAAACATTTTTTCAATCCACAAACTCAACAAATTAGATCTATAAAACATGTGCCTCTCTGTCAAATAGATTAAGCTATGATTATGCCATAATACATGATATATTGATGCGAGTGTACATTTAACCATACATGAAGTAATACCGAGAGTGAATCAAACATGGACAACTGTTAAGGTTATAGTAAAATTTTGATTTAGAATGCAACTTTGCAATTTGTAAATTTCCGTAAATTAGCGATACTTAATACAGTATATATCAGATGGAGTATTAAAAATTAAGACGTTTTAGCACCTAATAGGATATGCTTTTTATTTTTAAATGAATTTTTAATGTATTTTAAAATGTTATAATTTCTGACCGAAAATATGCAGCGTACATCTCCATGTTCTATGGTATCGCCAAGTTGTTTCAAGAAAACCAATATCTTATATGTCGTGTGTAAACAAGATAAAATTTGATGCTAAAAAAGCTTTTCATGAGATTTTTTAAATTTATTTTACACATAACACAAAAATGTCAGATTTTCACGAAACTTGACTTGCATTGGTTTAATATCGAGATGTACGTGCCAAAGTTTTTGCTCATAATTTTTTTCAACATTTCAAATGTATTTTTTGGGTGGCACGTACTTATGCATGATCAAAAGTGAATCTCCGTTGTTATATAGTCTACATTCTAGAAGTCATTTATACATATGCATGATCAAAAGTCAATCTCCGGTGTTATGTAGTCTACATTCTAAAAGTCATTTATACGGTACTACGTGGTCCCCCCTCCACCAGCTAACTCCAATCATCAGCGCTGGCGCGACTCCGCCGTTGAGACGCAGTCTACCGAGGCGCCGAAGCCCAGGCGCGCGCGTCTACGCCAAATCCCCTTATCTCTCGCGACTTTCTCCTCTATCGACCAACCGCCACCCTCCTCTGATGCTCACGGCAAGGATACCAATGTCGCCGTTGATGCAGCCGAGCTCCCCGACCCTGCCCACGGCGACCAGCATCGCTAGTTTACATGGTTGCATCCTCCTACGACATAAGGCCAGCAACAACCACCTTTGGCTGGAACCCTCGATCCAGGCCTCATGTCCAGCTCGGTTCATCATCTAGAGAGAAGGTAAAATCCTCCACTTTTTACTTTGTTTTGTTATTTCTTTTTTCTTGCCAGAAGATGGACGTAACTGCCTATAATATCTTTTATCTACTTATTAAGAATGGACATCCAGATCTGGCTATTGATGTGTTGGAGAAGATGGTTAGTGATGAGTGTTCAGTTTTCCTGCTATAGTATCGGCGCGCCATATGGTGGCTGGTTCATGTTATTTTTTTGGAAGTGGTAAATGTTTGTGGGTTCTAGTTGTTATTTTGCCCATTTGGAAACACCATAAATATAGAAAGGGAGGTAATACTTGATATTCTGGTAAATTGATTGTGTTGATACTTTCTACATCAGCAGGTAAAGAATAACACATTACATGGTTTGACAAAATAGATATCTCAAAGCAAATTGGGTGCTTCATCAGTTCTCTCTTTCAGGTGAGCTGACATGTTGCTTGAGGTGAGATTTTCGTGCCTGCTGCAAGGAGCAAACTCGGAATTGACATCATGTGTTGTGCTGAAAAACTTTATTTACCTAAAGCTTTCTTTAAAATTTGAACTAACAGTGAACTACAGTGTCATGGTATAGAAGTGGCAGAAAAAATAATTGATCATCACCTGATACATAGTCCGAATAATTGATCATCACCTGATACATAGTCCGGTTCACTGAAAATGTGCAGACACAAATTTGGCATACCTAAACAAAAACAAAGAATAGTTTTTTGCACCAATCTAAAAGGTTATCGATCCTACCAAGAAAAGCGGAAAACAACTGTGGGAGTGGTCAGTGAAATTTGAGAAAATAATTCCATATGTCATGTAATAGTACTTAAGAACAATTGGAGAAGTGATAAGACAGACAAAAGAGTAGTAGAGAATTGTGCATACAAAAGATACCAACTAATACAAAAGAGTAGTAGAGAATTGTGCAGACAAAGAAGATAGGTATGCACAAAATATGATGGCTTGCAGAACCAAACAACAGTTGGATGCTTTTCCTTCAGCACTGCAACAATTATTAGGAAGTAACAAATATATATCCCTAGCCTTTTGTATGGTTTAAGAATTACTTGCCACTTCTTGCTTTTATATTTCCACCAAAACTGTAGATAGATCTACAATTAGCAACACCTTAGAAATGTTTCTTCATAGTTGGTATGCTCTAGTAAACGTCACATGTACCATCCATTATTCAGAAGTGTATAAATTTGTTGTACAGGTGGTAGTGTATAAATTTATTGTTCAGGTGGTAAATACTAAATTCAAGAGTTGTCCCTACTTTGAAAGGTCTGGCCAACCTGAAGCTACTCTTGATTCCAATAGAGACCTAGAACTTCTTGTTTTGGCAAGCATATTTGTAATCGACATATTACATGACTATTGCAAGCATTGATATATAAATTTGTTGTTCAGGTGGTAAATACTAAATTCAAGAGTTGTCCCTAATTTGAAAGGTCTGGCCAACCTGAAGCTACTCTTTGATTCCAACGGAGACCTAGAACTTCTTGTTTCGACAAACATATTTGTAATCAACATATTACATGACTATTGCAAGCATTGATATCCAATGCCCATCCACGTTTTAACATATGAACCAAGAAGCTCAGAAATTAGAAGATAACTAAAATGAAAACACAACAGTGATCTCGTCAAGCAAAACATGGTAACATGTTGACCTTGACGTTCCGTGGTACAAAGCAGAAATCAATAAGCCCCACATAAACACACAGTAAGCCTCATTGGACTGGTACTTGATGAACAGAAAAGCAGAGCATAAGATGGAGATTACCTGGAGTCATGCCAGCGTATGAACACATGTAGGAAGTCGAAATTCTTGGGATGGCTCACTCGATAAAAAATATCTAGACTATTGTTCGCCGGTCAAAATGAAATTGACTGGATAGATATACTCTCTGAGATTGAGTCTGAAAGTGAGATCACATATACCCTATTTAAAGGAATAAAAGAAAACCTAGAAATATCTCATGCTTAAATTGAATTACAAAGTTCTAGACGATGATAAATCAACGTTGTCTTATGATGTGCTTGTCTGAGAAACCAAGCCTGACTTATATTCTATAGGAGCATACCTTTGTCAGAGTAGGCTTGCAGTTTCGTGGTACATACTATTGAATTAATATGTGTTAACCCTCTTCGCTTCACCGTCTTGCAGCTGTACTCATGGAGATACCAAACATTGAAGCACACAGCCACTAAATTGTGCGAAGAAATTCATAAGGTATGCACCAAGAATCAAGCACATGCCCAAATTTATTTTACCAAATTGATTTTATGTCAATAGAATGTTCATGAGAAACTAATATCAAATCATTATAATAGAAATAAGAATGGAGCGAACATTAGAATAAATTAATAATAGTGGTGCTGCTTGGAAATACCTTCAGAGTGAGACCAAATAACAGTGATACTGCACAAATAAAAATGAGAACTGCAGTACGATTTGATAGCTCTCAACTTAGAAGCAATAAGCCTTTGGCAACCACCGCCGCTGCCGCTTGGAACTAAAGCAATCGGGTTCGATGAAACTTCATAAGCCCCACCTAGCTCTCCCTGCTCGCTGTCCCACCTCCATACTGATAGTGTCGCCGCGAACCCATCTCCCTCTGGTGCTCGCACGGGCGTCCAGATCGGAGCGCGCCATCATGAGGCCATGGCCAGCCTCCAGAACTCGCTGTGATGCACCTCCTCCACATGTGCCGATGGCGTTGCTATTATTCTTGCCTGCGAGCTTGAACCTGGAGCACAGCAGCCGGCGTTCTGGCGTTCGAAGAATGATGTCATCTTCTATCGGTGAAATAAAAACTTTCCATGCGACTAAAATAGATACCATGATCACAGGCTCATGGCTGCATAAAAGTTTTCTAGATATGAGTAAGAATTTTATGGAAACCTGGCATGAAGTATTACATAAATTATAAGATCTCATGGTTCTCTGCAAAGTGTTTAGACATGATAGCAACAAAAAAAATGAATGAATCCAAGTTATATATGGCACAACAGGAAAGCACACTTCCCTTTCTTGATTTATTTGAAAGACCCTACACAACACCATATCCTTGGATTTCTTCACACTTTAAAAGAACTGGCTATCAGTTGAATGACATTGTGATAGAAACATCAGTTTTTACATGTCTGCCCTGAAAACCCTGAAAGTGAATACAATATTTTCTCTATCAACTATATCTTCTCATTGGATACTATAATGCTTTTCTAATGTCAGTAATAGATATGCAATAGAAGCCTTAACCTAAAATCAATGTTGATAAAGTTATACGAAAGCCATTAAACAACGTAGCAAAGCAGCAGGTGTATCTAAGTGATTTAAAGAAGCTATAAAATTAGTAGTCCAGCCATATAAAAAAATACATTATGGACAGTCATGTACAAATTACCTTTAAAATCCAGCAAAGTGAAACAAGTCCTTGACAATACCCCTGGTTTCTTTTCTGAAATTAGCTCTCCCAAAATATTTTTAGTTCGATTGATTTCATCTAAGATAGATCACTCTATTCTTTAAATATAAATTTCCAAAATATCAGTGTTACAATTTCCACATATATTGTAAAGAAAAATACTTTCATTAATCCTTTCAATTTTAGTAAGCCTTTCAGTTAACTTGCATGTAATCTACAAAACAATCCTAAGGAGTAAAACAACTTATTCACAAACAATGTCACACGCCCTGAAGTACGACAGCCTAATATCACGTAAATTACCTCGAAGATATCAAGCACAAAAGTTTCTTAGGCAGAAGTACTGAATTAAATAGTTAGGATAACCATTGAATATCGCTCTTTGCCAACTGCGAAAAAATACTGAAGTGTGATCTGGAAATTAGAGAAAAGTGCATATCAAATTATCAATCGAACCTCATACACAAGGTTTTTGTAGGGATGAACTATAAAAGAATTTCATGAGACATCATAATCCATTCGGAACAGTCGCGAAGGTGAACTCGTCACGCCGAAACCTCATTGCCGATCATACTAAGAAACTCGCACACATGATCCAGTTTAATCAGACTTCATACTGCAGTCCAACAGACCATTCCACGACATCAGATATCACAACGCCATACAATCGAACATCTTCTGCGCTTCGTCCATGATGCGCACCTCCACAGTCCACACACGGACTCTGACAAAATGAGTTAGGAAAAAAAATTAATGAACATTTTCGAGAAACCCATTTCTAATTCATATGTTTCTTCAGAACATGGAGAAACTACTTCCGTCAGATCAAGTTCACAAAAGCCACTCTGAGATGTTTGAGCAAAACAAATTAAGGCTAATGTTCTGATGAGAAGTGGGGCACTTCCGGAAGTATCATAAACGTGTGAATTAGATGAAAGAAAAAAAAACTCCAGATTAGTCTCTTCGCCACGCCTATGGAAAACTCGATGGGCGTGCGGTAAACAATGCGATTTGCAGCAGGTCGAGATCACATATCAAAAGAAGATATAGATCAGAGAGTAGAATACGATTTCTTGCCTGATCTCTTGGGCTTGCAGTCGTCGACGAAGTAGTCTGATGGTACGGCGCCGCCGTACACTTGGCCATCTCGCTTCTAGATGGGTGGGGAGAACAACGGTGCGGCAGCTGAACTTTTATGGCTGTGATATTAACTCCTTCCCTTCTCGAATCGAATTCCATGAGGCGGTGAGAGGCGGTTGATTCGTGGAGTTCTGGGACCCTATCCCTGCCGCCGCCCCCCATGCCCGCTGAGGCAAAGGAATGGCGCTGGCGGTGGAGGCCTGGCCGCGGCGGGAGGCGGTTGGCGCAGAGCAGTTCCGCTCAGGGGCTATGCGAAGGATAGGAGAGCAGAAGCCATGGCGGCTAGGGTTGGACAGGAGAGAAAAGCTAGGGGTGGGACGGAGAGCAGGACTGTGTATCACACTGTGATGGGCCTGGCCCAGTTTGGCTCGTGCGGGGCGAAATTATTGACATAGTGTGGGACGACCAAAACTTGACGTATTGAGAAGTTAGGCAGAATAAGGAACACCTTCGTGCTTTTTAAGTAGTGTAGATGTACTGTTTTTTTTTTCAAAGACAGGAAAACAATAAAATTCTAAGAAAAGGCTCCAACGTGGAAAGCTTCGTGGGCCTTCCGAAAAGGTTGCGTTTCATTGGTCTAGGTCTACCCGTCATTTGCAAAATCAATGCGCTATTCGGCCTTTTGGTATGCATGATGCGTATTTCATAAACATACGTAGATGGGCTATTTCAGCCTGCTTAATGCTTAAGACTCCCGAAAAGCCCACGACACTCAGCACAAATACGGCGCGCAAAGCGCAACGCACGCGCACACACTCGCACCTTCTAAAATTCCAATCGCAAGCTCACTAGACCCAAGCAGTGGTGTGGCGAGACCGCGAGAGCACGAAGAAGCATGGCTGCGCGCATCACGGCAACGTTCCTCCCCATCCTCTCTCTGCTCCTGCTACTCGCGGACACCGGCGCCGCTGAGGACGACAAGGCGTTCGTGTACGCCGGCTGCTCGCAGGGGCGGTACGACGCCGGGACGCAGTACGAGTCCGGCGTGGACTCCGTGCTCACCTCGCTCGCCAACAGCGCGCCCTACGCCCCCTACGCCAACATCACCTCCCCCTCGGCAGCAGCCCCAGTGGCCGGCCTCTACCAGTGCCGCTCCGACCTCCCCGCCGCCGTCTGCAACGGGTGCGTCCGCTCCGCCATCTCCAGGCTCTCCTCCCTCTGCTCCTGGTCCACCGGCGGCGCCGTGCAGCTACACGACTGCTTCGTGCGCTACGGGAACGACTCCTTCGTCGGGAAGCCGAACACGGCCGTGCTCTTCAAGAAGTGCGGCGGCTCGCCTGGGGACGCCGGCGGTGTGGCTATGAGGGACTCGGCGCTCGGCGCGCTGGCTGCCGCCGCGGCGCCCGCCGGGGGAGGGTACCGAGCGGGCGGATCCGGGGGCGTGCAGGCCATGTCGCAGTGCGTGGGGGACCTCGACGCCAAGGCATGCTCCGACTGCGTCTCGGCCGCGGCCAGCCAGCTCAAGGCCGGGTGCGGCTCCGCCACCACCGGCGAGGTGTACCTCGGCAAGTGCTACGCTCGGTTCTGGTCTAACGGTGGCGGCTTTGCCAGCAGCAACGCCGTGCACGGTGAGCGGCTGTTTCTTGCCGTCGCCGGCGGTTTCTTCGCTTCGGTGGTCTACTTCTCGCTGGTGCTAGCGTAGTTACAGTTGCAGGTTTGCACTTTGCAGTATTGTGTTAAGATTAGCTATGTTGTGCTATTGCAAACGCGTATGTCGTCGTAATGCTCGTATGATACAGTGCACTTTTGCTCTGGACGTGCTTAGCAAAAAAATATCATACTCGTACGTGTAAGCTGTAACCTAGCTGAATCTCTGAAGTGTGTAACTGTAAATCTGATCTAATATAATGGAGTTTAAATTATGTTTGCATTGCATTCTTCTATTTAGTCGTAGTTTCTACTTTCAACTTCCAACGAGTACGTACCCTCTAACCATGTAATGCTTCTGTAGCATCTCAGTGGTTTATACAAAGCGCCAACACGACCTCCTGACAACCATTCAGCCATTCAGAATTTCAGATAACCGTACAATGTAAGTATAGAGAAAAGCATACATATATGCGGTTATTCAGAATTTCAGATAACCATACCACATATAATGTAGTATAGTGATTAGTGTTTCATAAAAACCACCACTCTAAGTAGGGTTTCAAAAACCCGCCACATTACATGTAAGTATTTAGATAACCATACCGGATACAAGGTTTTCTAATTCTACAGTAGCAAGCACATGCAATAATTATTTTCAGCGCACATAGACAGAATGCAAGGCCTTGCTGAACCGACCCATCATGCAGCGCTCGCATGTCACAAGCAGAACATGATGGATACAAAAGAGCTTTAATTTTGCCCGCTTTATCTTTGCTTTGTTGATTTTTGATGTGGAGTCGCTTTAGACCAGCCACACTGGTGCGCCGATTCAGCAAAATATGTGTCAGAGGTTGGACTCGGCTTGGTTATGTTGTAGTGTATAGAATGGACCGTGTTCACCTCCTCTGCATGTGCATGAATGCATCCATCCATGAATGCCCTCACAATTTTGCCACAGTTGCATGAAAGAAGCGAACCATGTTACTGCACCGCTTCTTGCACTGTATAGAACCGATTCAAGAGAAGGAGAGAGAAGGGTCAGGGATCAATTTTGGCATAGGGTGTGGCTGGTCTTATTGATTGCCGCCACTAGGTTCAGCTCAAGTTTTAGCAGTACTATATCGCAAAGTTGGTTCAAATGATTCAGCTTTCTCACAGCCAAAACTTTGAAATAATGGAGGGATATCTCTAGTATCCAACTGTGTACGACGTCGATCAGTGGCGTGCGCGGTTCCTGCTTTTTGTAAGCTTTTGGTACTGGTAGTCTAACCTTTCACCGTTTACAAGGCAGTAAACATGCTGGCTTTGGATTAAGTTGATATTCTCTGACTACGAGCAGCAAATATGATTCGCTGCGATCGTTAGCAGTTCTGGATTGGTGAGGAGCTTACCTCTCCACTGGAATGCTAGCTTCAAGTAAAACTGTAAAAGCTATAATCAGAGGATGTGCGACACTTCGAGAGCTATGATTGAATCAACTTGCTCGAACGCTGCCTTTGCCTTTGCCCGTCTCTGTCCTCATCGATTAGCTCTCTTTCTAGGTCAAAAGGATGAGCACCAGCAGAGCCATGCATGGTGCACCGAGAGGAGCAACTTAATTAGTAGGAGATTGCGCGACACCGCCGGAACGGTGTGTTGGAATTTGTATATGCGAAAGAGAGTCCACGCACCACGCACCAACCCGGCCGCTTTTTGGACTTTGGTGGAGGATCAGAGAGTATAGTGAGCACATATTTCTTGGAAGGAGGCCACAAACCGTGTACAGATTTACTGTTCTCTAAAGTTTGATCCGTAATTGAATGTAGGCCAACAAGTAATTTCAGAATAGGTTAGCGTTTTACTCCTTTTCATTTTTTGATTAAGTCATCTTCTTCATCTGGAATGTGCAGGAGACCTGAGTAACTTTGGGCAAATAGCTCACGCACGACGTCTTTCAGTGGAATTGGCTAGGAGGCGACATCGTTGGTGGTAATTGCCCAGGAACGACAACACAGACGGTCCAAACACCCCAGACATGACATGGGCCTTAAACGCAACTTATGCTAGTTGCCTGGCCCCACACATGACACAGCTTGTCCTCTGACCATGGGACTCACACCTTGTCCATTGACCGCGGGAAGCGCTGTACTTGGGCCGGATTCCTTGGGAGGGGGGGGGGGGGGGGGGAAGGCAAATGGGCTGGGGGCGAGAAATAGAGTTGCATACCAAATTTAGTGGACAAACGGGCCAAATAGTCAGAAAAGAAAAGAAATGGATATATATCATAGCAGCCCACCTAATATTTATATAATATTCATAATAATACATTTATTTTATCCTCTAGGGGAACCCAAACGCTAGCCTACTCCGTCTTCGGGCCAACCTCGTCGCTGCCTTCTTCTCCGCCAGCTTGGTCTCGACCTAGGCCTTCCTCTCTGCCCTCTCCGCCAGCTTGGCCTCGACCCGGGCCTTCCTCTCTGCCCTCTCCGCTAGCTTGGCCTCGACCCGGGCCTTCCTCTCCGCACTCTCCGCCAGCTGAGCCTGCTTACTCGCCTCGGCGCACTGCTTCCTTGCCGCCGCCCTCTGCTCCTTACGCGTCCCAGCAGCAGCCTCCCTCTGCGCCGCCTTGGCGAAGTACCTCTCGACGGCCGCGTCAGAGAGCTTGCCGATCCTCTTGAGCTTGCCGGGGTCGGGGTGGTGGACGAAGTGGCCATCCAACTCGTCGGGGGTGTCGGAGTCGGGAGCGGTGCGTCGCCCGCGCCTTCTCGGATGTTCCTCCGGCGCATGCTCCCACCAATGGAGCCTCTCTGGGTGGTTATACTCATCGCTAACCTCGTCGGAGCTGCTAAAAGGGGAGTATGGCGACATGACATCGAGGGTTTTTTAGGAGAGGGTTTGAGGCAAAGGGGCAGTGGAGCTTTTCGAAGATGAAGAAGCAGAGGAAGTTGATGCTCACTATTTATTAACCCGGGGCGAGGAAGTTGAGAGGTGAAGTGAATTAATTGGGGGAGATGATGTGTGCGCCGCGCTGCAATCACTGCAAAAATAGTTACGATGTGACATCATTCATTGCACGATGGGTTGCGCTCCTCTGCGTCGACCAGCTGTGCAAGCGGGGCCCACTATGGCTAGCCCAACGGACCAACGAGTGTACCTCCTGTTAGAACAGAAAAAGGGTACCGCTCTCTATTAGAAAAAAAGTGTACCGCTCTGTTAGAAAAAAAAGTGTACCGCTTCCCAGCCAATGAGGTAGCAGAGCCGTATATCCCACGGATCCGTTGCAAGGGCAAGATCGAACGGCCACGGTTACACGGATGGACGGTCGACGTTGCGAACAAAGCCTCACACGGATCACCCAGGGAATCATTCTACCATAGCATATCGGACGACCCGGGGAGCGCGGTAGGGTTAGATCAACGGCTCAGTTTGGTCAATAGGGTTAGTGATAGGTCTCCAACGTATCCATAATTTATGATGTTCCATGCTTGTTTTATGACAATACTTACATGTTTTGCTTGCACTTTATAATGTTTTTATGCGTTTTCCGGAACTAACCTATTAACAAGATGCCACAGTGCCAGTTCCTGTTTTCTGCTGTTTTTGGTTCCAGAAAGGCTGTTCGGGCAATATTCTCGGAATTGGACGAAATCAACGCCAAGGATCTTATTTTTCCCGGGAGGCTCCAAAACACCGAAGGGGAGTCGGAGGAGAGCCAGGGGGACACCACACAGGTGGGCCGCGGGCCACACCCTGGCCGCGCCGGCCTGGTGTGGGGCCACCCTGTCGCCCCTCCTGCGCCGCCTCTTCGCCTATTTAAGCCCTTTCGACCTAAAAACGCAGTACCAATTGACGAAACTCCAGAAAGACTCCAGGGGCGCCGCCGCCATCGCGAAACTCCAATTCGGGGGACAGAAGTCTCTGTTCCGGCACCCTGCCGGGACGGGGAAGTGCCCCCGGAAGCCATCTCCATCGACGCCACCGCCTCCATCATGCTCCGTGAGTAGTTCCCCCATGGACTACGGGTTCTAGCAGTAGCTAGTTGGTACTCTCTATCCCATGTACTTCAATACAATGATCTCATGAGCTGCCTTACATGATTGAGATTCATCTGATGTAATCGGTGTTGTGTTTGTTGGGATCCGATGGATTGATACATTATGATTAGTCTATCTATAAAGTTTGTGAAGTTATTGTTGCTGCAATCTTGTTATGTTTAATGCTTGTCACTAGGGCCCGAGTGGCATGATCTTAGATTTGAGCTTTATAATTATTGCTTAGATTGTATCTACAAGTTGTATGCACATGTCGCTGTCCGGAACCAAAGGCCCCGAAGTGACAGAAATCGGGACAACCGGAGGGGATGGCGGTGATGTGAGGATCACATGTTTTCACAGAGTGTTAATGCTTTGCTCCGGTACTCTATTAAAAGGAGTACCTTAATATCCAGTAGATTCCCTTGAGGCCCGGCTGCCACCGGCTGGTAGGACAAAAGATGTTGTACAAGTTTCTCATTGCGAGCACGTATGACTATATATGGAAAACATGCCTACATGATTAATGAATTGATGTTCTTTCTTAATGCTTTATCAATCCTATCAATTGCCCAACTGTAATTTGTTCACCCAACACCTGTCACTTGTTATTGGAGAGTTACCACTAGTGTAGATCGCTGGGAACCCCGGTCCATCTCTCATCGTCATATACTTGTTCTCTATGTCATTGGAAGTAGTATCAACTATTTTCTGGTGCCATTACCTCTGTGTTACTATTACTGCTACTGTGTTACTGTTACTACTGCTCTCATATTACTGCTACTTTCACTTCACCCCTGTTACTAGTGCTTTTCCAGGTGCAGCTGAATTGACAACTCAGTTGTTAAGGCTTATAAGTATTCTTTACCTCCCCTTGTGTCGAATCAATAAATTTGGGTTTTACTTCCCTCGAAGACTGCCGCGATCCCCTATACTTTTGGGTTATCAAGACTGTTTTCTGGCGCCGTTGCCGGGGAGGCATAGCTCTACTCATAAGTTCACCTGGGGAGTACACTCTACCTCTCTCTCTGTTTTTATTTTGTTTTGCTTAGTTTACTTTTGTTTAGTTTATTTGTGCTTAGTTTATTTCTGTCTAGTATTATTTTGCTTAGTTTACTTTTGTTTAGTTTCTTTTTGTCTTGTTTTACTTTTTCTTATATACCCAAAAATCCATAAAAATTTGAAAAACCAAAAAATAAAAAACTGCTGTTATGGGAGAACCTACAACCTACTTGGAGCTTATAGAATATTATAATAATTATAGAGAATCAAGAACTGGTAAAGTAATGAGTGCTATGATAGAAAAATTGAATACAATTGCTAAAATTTTGCTTAAACGCCATGATATAAATTGTTGCTCTAAAGAGGATACTAAACATTTGAAATTTCAATGTGGCTTTAGTGAAGAAGTTTTAATTAAGAACTATAATTGGAATAACTATATTCATTTTGGGTTTGAAGAGGTAGAACAATTTGTTTTATTTATGGGAGCCTCTGAGATCGAATCCTTCATTGCTAAAAATTATGAAACTTGTGTTGTTTGTAAGGACCTTAAAGATTATGTCTCTTCTATCTTTAATTTTTGCATAGAAAGCTACAGTGATAATCCTTATATCATTGATTATAAAGAGAGACTCATTAATGCACAAGAATGCACTCACAATTTGCAGGAACCTGTGAAAGAAGAAATTGATGAACCTGAAAGCTCATTGGATGAAAAAGAGGAGGAAATTGATGAACATGAAAGCTCATTGGATGAAAAAGAAGAGGAGAGCGATGAACAAAAGGAGGAAGAATGGATTAGCTACCCATGCCAACCTTCTAATGAGAGTAACTCTTTATCTTTTACACTATTTGATTGTCCTCCATGCTTACCGAAAGAGGTTGAATGTTATGTTCCTGTGGATTCTCTTGAAATATTTTCTATAAGTAAAACTTGTGAGAATAATTATGCTACTATTATATATGATAATCCATGCTACTTTGATAAATCTTATGATAATGCTTTGTTTGTGCCTGATGTCGAAATGCATGGTACTAAAGAGTTTTGTTTAGCAAATGTTTATGATAAATCTCTAGATGATGGTCTTATGTTACTTGATAATATTAATTGTACTACTAATGAAAATGAGATTGGAGAGTTCTTGACTTTATCTATGTGTCCCATATCTCTTGAGATTGATCAATCATCTTGTTATATTATTGATAAAAGTGGGTTTGAAAGTTTTAATTCCACTATTTTTGAGCTTGATAAAAATTATATGTTTGTGGATCATGAAAAGTATGCTGCATGTGATAGTTATATTGTTGAGTTTATTCATGAAGCTACTGAAAATTATTATGAGAGAGGAAAATATGGTTGTAGAAATTTTCATGGTGCTAAAACACCTCTCTATATGCTTAAAATTTTGAAGTTACTCTTGTTTTATCTTCCTATGCTTGTCACTTTGTTCTTCATGAATTTATTTGTGTACAAGATTCCTATGCATAGGAAGTGGGTTAGACTTAAATGTGTTTTGAATTTGCTTTTTGATGCTCTCTTTTGTCTCAACTCTTATTTCTTGCGAGTGCATCAGTGAAACTGCTGAGCCCATCTTAATGGCTATAAAGAAAGCACTTCTTGGGAGATAACCCATGTCTTTATTTTGCTACTGTTTTGTTGTGTTTTGGAAGTTGTTACTACTATAGCAACCTCTCCTTATCTTTATTTTATTGCATTGTTGTGCCAAGTGAAGTCTCTAATAGAAGGTTGATACTAGATTTGGATTTCTGCGCAGAAACAGATTTCTTTGCTGTCACGAATTTGGGCCTAATTCTCTGTAGGTAACTCAGAAAATTCTGCTAATTTTTGTGAGTGATCCTCAGATATGTACGCAACTTTCATTAGTTTTGAGTTTTCTGATTTGAGCAACGTAAGTACCTCTTTAAAATTCGTCTTTACTGGCTGTTCTGTTTTGGCAGATTCTGTCTCTGTTTTTTGCATTGTCTTTTGTGGACTTTAAGCGAGGTTTTCTAGATGTGGAGAGCTGTAGCTAATGTTTTATTGAGTTCTTGCAATATTTCACTACAGGACTAAAAGTGGATTCAAGTTTTTTGAGTACTAACCCCTCTAATGAAGTTTATGAGAAGTTTGGTGTGAAGGAAGTTTTCAAGGGTCAAGAGAGGAGGATGATATATGATCAAGAAGAGTGAAAAGTCTAAGCTTGGGGATGCCCCCGTGGTTCATCCCTGTATATTTCAAGAAGACTCAAGCGTCTAAGCTTGGGGATGCCCAAGGCATCCCCTTCTTCATCAACTTATCAGGTTTCTTCTATTGAAACTATATTTTTATTCGGTCACATCTTATGTGCTTTACTTGGAGCGTCTGTGTGCTTTTATTTTTGTTTTTGTTTGAATAAGATCGGATCCTAGCAATCCTTGTGTGGGAGAGAGACACGCTCCGCTTTTTCATATGAACGCTTGTTCTTCGTTTTACTTTTAATGTTCAATGATAAAAGTTGGAAGCTACAATAATTATTTTTATTTGGTTGGAAACAGAAAATGCCTCATAATGTCTTGGATAATTTGACACTTGGCAATTGTTTTGAGCTCTCAAGTAGATCATGATTAAGTTTTTTTCATATAGTTTAAACCTATTAGTGGAGAACTACTGTAGAGCTTGTTAAAATTGGTTTGCATGATTGGTCTCTCTTAAGGTCTAGATATTTTCTGGTAAAAGTGTTTGAGCAACAAGGAAGACAATGTAGAGTATTATAATGCTTGCAATATGTTCTTATGTAAGTTTTGCTGTACTGGTTCATACTTGTGTTTTCTTCATACAACCTTGCTAGCCTAAGCCTTGTACTGAGAGGGAATGCTTCTCGTGCATCCAAAATCCTTGAGCCAACCACTATGCCATTTGTGTCCACCATACCTACCTACTACATGGTATTTCTCCGCCATTCCAAAGTAAATTGCTTGAGTGCTACCTTTAAACAATTCAAAATTTATTACCTCTGATTTGTGTCAATGTTTTATAGCTCATGAGGAAGTATGTGGTGTTTATCTTTCAATCTTGTTGGGCAACTTTCACCAATGGACTAGTGGCTTCATCCGCTTATCCAATAATTTTGCAAAAAGAGCTGGCAATGGGATTCCCAGTCCCAAATTAATTAACCAAAATAGACACTCCTCCATGGTATGTGATTGTTGGACGGCACCCGAAGGATTCGGTTAGCCATGGCTTGAGAAAGCAAAGGTGGGGAGGAGTGTCATCATAACAAAATTAAAATAAAAAGGCACTCCTTCATGGTATGAGACTGTTGGCAGGCACCCGAGGATTCGG
This sequence comes from Lolium perenne, assembly GCF_019359855.2. Taxonomy (NCBI): domain Eukaryota; kingdom Viridiplantae; phylum Streptophyta; class Magnoliopsida; order Poales; family Poaceae; genus Lolium; species Lolium perenne. Next base: position 210,431,629 of record NC_067249.2, read on the forward strand.
TTAGCCATGGTTTGTGAAAAAAAGGTTGGAAGGAGTGCCACCCAAAAATAAAAATAATTCATGGGAGCCGCTCTTTGAAGGTTTGTCTGGCAAGGGGGTTAGAGTGCCCACTACCATTCGTTGACAACAACAAACACCTCTCAAAATTTTACTCTTTTATGCTCTCTTTATGTTTTCAAAACCAAAGCTCTAGCATAAATATAGCAATCAATGCTTCCCTCTGCGAAGGGCCTTTCTTTTACTTTATGTTGAGTCAGTTTACCTACTTCCTTCCATCTTAGAAGCAAACACTTGTGTTAACTGTGCATTGATTCTTACATACTTGCTTATTTGCATTCATCATATTACTTTATGTTGACAATTATCCATGAGATATGCATGTTGAAAGTTGAAAGCAATCGCTGAAACTTATATCTTCCTTTGTGTTGCTTCAATGCCTTTACTTTGAATCTATTGCTTTATGAGTTAACTCTTGTGCAAGACTTTTGATGCTTGTCTTGAAAGTACTCTTCGTGAAAAGTTTTGCTATATGTTATCTATTTGTTAGCAACTATAGATCATTGCCTTGAGTCACTTCATTCATTTCATATGCTTTGTAATAGTATGATCAAGGTTATGTAAGTAGCATGTAACTACAGAAATTATTCTTTTTATCGTTTACCTACTCGAGGACGAGTAGGAACTAAGCTTGGGGATGCTGATACGTCTCCAACGTATCCATAATTTCTGATGTTCCATGCTTGTTTTATGACAATACTTACATGTTTTGCTTGCACTTTATAATGTTTTTATGCGTTTTCCGGAACTAACCTATTAACAAGATGCCACAGTGCCAGTTCCTGTTTTCTGCTGTTTTTGGTTCCAGAAAGGCTGTTCGGGCAATATTCTCGGAATTGGACGAAATCAACTCCAAAGATCTTATTTTTCCCGGGAGGCTCCAGAACACCGAAGGGGAGTCGGAGGAGAGCCAGGGGGCCACCACACAGGTGGGCCGCGCCGGCCTGGTGTGGGGCCACCCTATCGCCCCTCCTGCGCCGCCTCTTCGCCTATTTAAGCCCTTTCGACCTAAAAACGCAGTACCAATGGACGAAACTCCAGAAAGACTCCAGGGGCGCCACCGCCATCGCGAAACTCCAATTCGGGGGACAGAAGTCTCTGTTCCGACACCCTGCCGGGACGGGGAAGTGCCCCCGGAAGCCATCTCCATCGACGCCACCGCCTCCATCATGGTTCGTGAGTAGTTCCCCCATGGACTACGGGTTCTAGCAGTAGCTAGTTGGTACTCTCTATCCCATGTACTTCAATACAATGATCTCATGAGCTGCCTTACATGATTGAGATTCATCTGATGTAATCGGTGTTGTGTTTGTTGGGATCCGATGGATTGATACATTATGATTAGTCTATCTATAAAGTTTGTGAAGTTATTGTTGCTGCAATCTTGTTATGTTTAATGCTTGTCACTAGGGCCCGAGTGGCATGATCTTAGATTTGAGCTTTATAATTATTGCTTAGATTGTATCTACAAGTTGTATGCACATGTCGCTGTCCGGAACCAAAGGCCCTGAAGTGACAGAAATCGGGATAACCGGAGGGGATGGCGGTGATGTGAGGATCACATGTTTTCACGGAGTGTTAATACTTTGCTCCGGTACTCTATTAAAAGGAGTACCTTAATATCCAGTAGATTCCCTTGAGGCCCGGCTGCCACCGGCTGGTAGGACAAAAGATGTTGTACAAGTTTCTCATTGCGAGCACGTATGACTATATATGGAAAACATGCCTACATGATTAATGAATTGATGTTCTTTCTTAATGCTTTATCAATCCTATCAATTGCCCAACTGTAATTTGTTCACCCAACACCTGTCACTTGTTATTGGAGAGTTACCACTAGTGTAGATCGCTGGAACCCCGGTCCATCTCTCATCGTCATATACTTGTTCTCTATGTCATTGGAAGTAGTATCAACTATTTTCTGGTGCCATTACCTCTGTGTTACTATTACTGCTACTGTGTTACTGTTACTACTGCTCTCATATTACTGCTACTTTCACATCACCCCCATTACTAGTGCTTTTCAGTGTGCAATGAATTGACAACTCAGTTGTTAAGGCTTATAAGTATTCTTTACCTCCCCTTGTGTCGAATCAATAAATTTGGGTTTTACTTCCCTCGAAGACTGCCGCGATCCCCTATACTTGTGGGTTATCAGTTAGGTAGTGAACGAAGGGGGTTTTGAGGGGTTTTAGGCTTAGTCCACCGTTTGAAGGGTTGCCAAAGTTTTTTTCAAAGTTTGCAAATTTCAATAGTTCACCTTTTAGTTAGGAACAAGGATCTAGGCTCAGATTTTCATTTCACTTTGCCATTTTTGCCCATAAGGTGGTCAAACCTAGGGTTTGACCAAATTTGAAATGAGCATGAAAAATTCAAAAAAATCAAAAAAATAAAACACCTGTACAGATAGTCTTCTTATGTCATATACTAACGATTGTAGTTGATAAACATGGTATAAATACATTTAGTCAAAAAAATCATGTATCTAATGTGATATCTCAAACTCTGTCGTATGAAGTAAAGGGTGAAGACAAGTGGTTCTAAGTTTCGAAAATGAAAATTTCAAAAACCTCCCCAAAGCTTCATTTTGGAGTGACTAAGAAGGATCCATGCTTAGTTTTTCATTATCATGTTCTAAACTTGTTCAAATCATGGTCAAACCTAGGGTTTGACCAAATTTTAAATGAGGATAAAATATTCAAAAAAAAAGTCGAAAAAATGAAAAACCTACGCACATAGTCTTCTTATGTCATATACTAACGATTGTGGTTGATAAACATGGTATAAATACATTGAGTCAAAAAAAATCATGTATCTAATGTGATATCTCAAACTCCATCGTATGAAGTCAAGGGTGAAGACAGGTGGTTCTAAGTTTTACAAATGAAAATTTTAAAAACCTCCCCAAAGCTTCATTTTGGAGTGACTAAGAAGGATTCATGCTTAGTTTGAGGTCATTTTGGATGAGGTCAAAAAAATGCTTGGATTAGAAATATAGGGTTGTTTGGGCTACCTTTGAGGCTCGTTTCTAGCTCATTTTGGATAACCGGTTCCTTGTTGGAGTTGTTATTACCCTAGCAAAAGGGCTAGGATTGTTCAAAAAACGAGCATAACATCTAGTAAAATGGCATACATTTCACGGTTAAGCCAAAAGCCTCATTTTGAATATTTCAAACTTATTTAATTTTGGTTCAAATTTGAAAGACATACAAGTTATAGCACATATAGTGCATACATGTTCACACATAGTGCACTAGACGCTAACCCTATAGTTTGAGATCATTTGGATGAGGTCGAAAAAAATGTTTGGATTAAAAATGGGGTTGTTTGGGCTACCTTTGGGGCTATTTTTTAGCTCATTTCTGACAACAGGTTGCTTATTGGAGATGTTTACCCTAGCTAAAGGGCTTGTATTATTACAAATATTGCATAATAACTGATAAATGACTTGGACGTCACGGTTAAGCCAATAGCCGATCAAAACATTTAAAATATTTAGAGAATTTCAAAACTTAGTTTTATGAAATAACTCCATATTGATCCATCACAACACCATGGAATTTCTTTTTAATCCAACAATATTTGAGCCAAACACGGCAAAATTTGAGCCAAACACCTACATGATCCATCAGAACACCACATTTCGTTTGTGCAAATATTCAAAGATAATTTATTTGAATTCATAGCATAGTTTATCTTACAACTCCACAACTCAACAACTCCTAAATCAAAATGGCCCCATTCATCCAATTCCTGAAAAGGGGAACGCAAACCCTAATTCCCAAATCCAAAGTGCAAAGTTGAAATCACGCTAAATCGAAACCAATCTAGAAATCCTTCATCGCCGCCGCTAGAAGTGGAGCTGGACATCCCTCGCTGACGCCGACGCCGCCGCGGATCGTTGACGGAGAAGAGGAAGAAGATGTTGCGCATGGGAAGGGAGGCAACAGTGATGTCGGGGGCAGTGCACGAGCACAGGACCGAGGGGCTGACTCAGCCTTTTTCTAAATAGATAAGGCTAACGTGGATAAGTGGTGGGACCCTATCCGAGGTGGCACGCCATGGTAAGCAATAGCGGGCATGGACTCGCTCGGGCTCCATCTCCACCAAATGTGAGCTGCACGAGTGGTGCGGGTCCACACTAAGTTGGATAAGTCGTCGGTCCTATGCTAAGCTGGTTAAGTTGTGGGTCCCACCTAGACTAATGGCCCGTTCTAAGCCTAACGAACGAATATCGTATATGAGCTATTTCAACTAGCACAAGCGTTGCATGGGAGCTAATTCGGCCAACATCATCGCATTTCTATCTATCTCCCTCAACTGTGTCGCTCAGAAGCTATTCAAAAGGGTTTAGCTAGAGCTAAGTTTGCGAAAATCCATGTGTACATACACGTGGGCGTCCCGGGCTTATCCCAGCCAACTGACATCGTGATTCATGCTGCTGACTAACTCGCCCGCGCCCTCCTCTGTTGACCCATCCGTTTAGTTGGAAAACCCCCGTCACCTGCCGCTTTACCTCGCTTTTGCCTAACTTCTGCCCATCGTTAGGCACGCTTAGACCCAACCGATCCACCCTCATATCTACCGGAGACTGCGCAGGCGACTAGAGCAAGAACAGCAACACCGCCATTCGCCGCCGCCACAGCTAGCACCTCCCGGCGCCGCAGTTCACCGTCGCCCCAGCACCTCCCGGCGCCGCCATCCACCGCTTCCCCAGCACCTCCCGTCGCCGCAGTCCTCCGCTGCCCCAGCACCTCCCGACGCCGCAGATACTTCTGCCGGCGAGAAGCACCTCCGCCCTTCCGTCCCAGCAACTCCCGTCCCAACTAGCTTGAACACCTTCAAGATGCTTTTCTGGGGATTGATTTTTCTGTTTGCTGTTGGGTTTGTAGCCCTGAGCCAAATGTATTAGGCTGTTGTGTGTCTTTGATAGTGCTATGATATTGGGGTTAGTCTTAGTCATTTTAATTGTTAACCCATTTGCGACCGGACATGCTAATTTTCAAGATGCTTAAGTGTCTAGATCTATATGTTACTGTCAAAATATGGTCATGTGTTACCAGGTGAATCCTTCTTTTGTAGGCTTAATGAAGAAATTTTCGCCCTGGGAACAATTTCTGTCCTTGCAAACCAGATTATACAAATCTCAAATAATTTCTGCGGAGATATCAAATGAAAATGTTGCCATGGAGATACATTGTAGTCTTACTGTAGATTATTCTAAAATTTACATTTTGGATTCATGGAAATCTAGTAGATTTTTCTATCCCTTGGTACTGTCAAAAGCTTGCACCTGTGTTGCCAGGTGCATCCTTCTTTGTGGGCTTTTATGAACAATTTTGTGTATGAACTTTGTCAATTGGCTTGCAGCATCTACATCAGATGAACTAGGTAGGTATTTTACTGACAACTAGACTTCATCAAAACCTTTGTCTCTAAGGTTTTCTAATGTGATTTGCATTGAACTTATACTGACGTGATTATTTGGATCTGTGACAAGCAATGGATCATGCATGCAGTGCCTAGGTATGTTGAAGTGTCGGGCACCGACCTGAAGAACATGTTGTGCGACAGGGCTACTCTTAGCTACAGCTTGTTTGATGTTGCAATACGACGACTGAACCAACTGGACAAATTGATGCATGCTTTGAAGCATTTGATACACTAGCGCCATATCTTGGAGTCAGACTTTGCGGTAATTTCCTTTCGCACCTCATACACAATGCAAACTTCTTCATTTAAACAACATTGAACTAGTTGATCATCATCCCCTTATACACAGATGTTGGTTTTTGCCGGAGAGAAGGTGACATCAAATTCTTCAGTTAGGAAACAATTCATCGGAGAGGTGGTGTTGCATAAAATAGAAACTTGCAGGATGGTATGTTGTTGTCTCAGTATCACCCCGTCGATAAAAAAGTTTCATTCCATCTATGTTCATTTTGATCCCCTTAGTTTGTTTCTAAAGACCTCTTTTTCGTGCGCAGATCACAATCCATGTCTTGGTTAGGGAAACATGGTGCGCTTATTTCTGTGACATGAAACTGAAGACGGTACATGTCATTGACTCAATGTACAATCATGAAGAACATGGACGTTTCGACGAAATTCACAGTCTAAGCGTCTGTAGTTTGAAGATAGCTTTATTAGAGTGTTTCAATGAATTCTTTGAAGGCAGGAAACCAAACATAGCAAACTTTGGGACATCATACATCAAGCCGCTAGTGCATAATGCTGACAAGTAAGCTGGAGAACATGAATTTTGTTATTGTGTTATTCTAACTGATGCATGTTAGATCCCTGGGATCACTAGTCTAGATCTTCCCGACTAGAACATTAGGTTACAGAGATGTGTACCTTCTCCTTTGCTGGAGGAGCTCGAGCCATTAGCCATGGCGATGGCGCGAGCAGTGTGTGAGGCAGCGGTGGTGGTGCTTCCCGTGAGCACTGCATGAACCCTAGATCGGTAGGGGATATCGGTGGGGTGACTGGCGACGCGGTTAACCTCGTATTGCGTGCCCTGGCCCCCACGTCTTTATATAGCGCAAGTCACAGGGGGCCCACCAACCATAAGAGGGTTGGGCGCCCCCGAATAGGGCGCGAGTCAAAGAGCCCGTCGAGCCGTTGGGCTCGATCGGGTGGAGATCAATCTAACATTCTCCCCCTTTATCTCAACTTTTACTTTGAACTTTATGTGGGTGGAGAGATACCTTTTGAGATGAAAATAGTGAAGACATTGGCACATAATAACATAGGCGAGGACATCAAGAATCACCACATCATTTGTTTTTTCAAGCAGAGACCTTTAGCTTTAATTTAATGTAAAATGTCATAGATCTCTTTGTAAATATGAACAAAACATAGATGCCAACAAAATTATAGGTAACTAGTGTTTTAAAGTGAATAATTCTCTTATTTAAGTATACTTTTTTACAATATACAATATCAAGATGACCTATTTTCGTAGATTGATTGCCTTGATCGTTGCGGAATCCTCGTGCACAATGGTAATGAGATACTTGAGCAACATGAAGCACTAGTACATCAGGGTGCCACGTTAATCTTGATGACCTCGTAGGCCCATACTTATGAATTGATTAGTCAAACACAACTGATACTTGATATAAATTAAGAATGTACATATAAAAACCTCGGTATTAAGTTTCTAGTCATGTAATATTAAATTATAGTTAACGATTTTCATTTATGAAATAACTTAGCAGTTGTCTCACAAAAGCTCCCATGACATGGCATGCCAGTTCCGTAGTTTATACACATAAATACAACCACTTAGTTTAACACACTTTACTATTTCCTTCAACATATGAAACTTTACTTACATGCATTATTTCTTTTATTATCTAGATTGAAAGGACTTATTCCTGTTACAATTTCCTCAACAAAGAAAGATTGTTACTTTTTGAAAGAGAATCATGGTTATTATTGAAAGGAGAGTTAACATTTATTCAGTGCCATGCACTTTTCTTCATTTATAATTTTCCTTTCTCCCTCGTGTTGTTTAATCAATGGGATTTGGCGTTTGGAAGACATGTGGTCTAATCGATTATATAATGTTACATGATGCCATTTTTTTAAGACAGTAGTTTTTCTTGCAATATTAATTATGGTTAAAATACCGATATTTATTCACTGGCTATATATAATAACATGGGAGATTCTGGAAGTATCGAACGCAAGCTGACGCTGTAGCCAGTCATGCCGAGATCCCAACCTTAACACCGAAGCAAATCCCCATCCTTTGCTTCCAGTCCTCCGTGTACGAATCCCCCTTTCTCGCTTGACTATACGAGCCCTCATGTTCGATCTGGGCCGTCCACGAGGATTTTGGTGGTCGGCACGAAGCTTCTGGTGCCCATCCGCCCCTACTAACTCAGCCATCCAGCCCCTCGAACGTGACGTCCATCTAGATCCGGTCTACCTCCCTGCACCGCGTCTACAAGAACCGCTCCCAAACGCCCACATCCTGCAAGCCACGTCCCGTAGAGCCTTTCCACCCCAAAACTCCCCCAGACCGATGCACCGCGAGCGTGGGAGAACGGGGTGTGGCGGCTAGGGTTTCCGTCGGGGCAGGATGTGGTCACACTGTGACAATCGACGGTCGAGAGCGACGCGGGACTCGTTCTTTGATCCAATGGTTTGGAATAGCTCTCTTCTCGCCCACCCAAGGCTCGACACGTGGCTCGCTTGTTAGGCAAACGCCCAGTCCGGGCGCGCCTGGTGGCTATCGTGGAGCGTTGTGAGATGAGCAAACGGGGTTGCAACTACTTGTTCTCCATGTCCGACTAGTCAAAGATTTGTGGGAGAAAATATTAATTTTTGGATTTTCTAAGTTGACTAGTTAAAATGCCGGTGCGTTGCCACGGGAAAGCAAGACGTACAAAATGCGAATTTTTAGGGTTTACATACCATACACATACCTGGCCAACGGTCCGGCCCGGCCCGGCACTGGCCCAGCCTCGGCTTCACGTGCCTGGCCCAGCCCGGCACGCAGGTGGCCCGTGAGCTGGCGGGCCGTGCTGTGCCGGCCCACATGCCCCGCCCCTGGCCCCGGCATGGCACAGATGGTTGACGGGACGGCACGTCGGGCCGTTTGGCACGCGGGACTCCAAGGCCCATGATAAAACGCCTTAAAACGAGCAGAGTTTCTCTGATATCAGTAACGTTTCGATAGTGTAGTGGCTAGCAGGTGCGCCGGGGAGCTGAAGGTTGCGAGTTCGACCCCCAGGGCGACAATTTTTGAGGATATTGTTCATCCATACGTGGTCTTCACGGGCTGGCACGTGGGCCCTCGCGGGCCTCCCCTTAACGGGCCGTGCTGGGCTGGCACGCGTGCTCCATGCCGCGGCCAGGCACGGCACCTGAGTTTCACGGGCCGGCATGGGCCCGACATGTTACGGGCCGGGCTGGCCCCGTAGCGGGCTTTTTTCGCGTGCTGCGGTCCGGCACGCCAAAGCCCGGCCCGTTGGCCAGGTATGACCATACACAGTCATAATATATGCTAGAATATTTATAGTATTCAAATACTCCACACGAAATATCATGCATGCATATAGGTATGGCCAATTGTCATACATAGACTTAGACTTGTACTAACTTCTTATTTTCTTATTATGAAGGTTGCATCTTTGTACATCTTTACATTATCATAGGAGATGCTATTTTACTCTCATTTGTTTCTTTTTGGCAAGTTAAATGCCCATGCGATGTCACGAGTCTCAATTTTTTTATTTTATCACACTTTTTTTCTTTTATCACACATGAAAACATAATAGACACAAAAAAATATGTATAAAAGCTATAGTCATGTTATAATTCTAAAAATAATACTCTCTCCTACCCATATTACTTTGTGGATTTAGTACAAAATTGTTCTAAATCTACAACAAGTAATATGGGTCAGAGGGGGTAAGATGCTACTCCACCAGAATTATTTTCTCACTGCACACGACAAGCTTTGTAGGTTCTTCTCATCCTTATATATGATCTTTCACCTTTGGTCAACTCAGTACACCTAAATTTACAAATTATCCTCCTTGTTCAAATTAGAACTCTCATCAATCCTTATATTGTAGGAAAACGTTGCATAGAAAACAAAAAAATTTCCTACCGCGAACACGCAATCCAAGCCAAGATGCAATCTAGAAGACGGTAGCAACGAGGGGGTATCGAGTCTCACCCTTGAAGATATTCCAAAGCCTACAAGATGAGGCTCTTGTTGCTGCGGTAGACGTTCACTTGCCGCTTGCAAAAGCGCGTAGAAGATCTTGATCACGATCGGCTCCGGCGCCACGAACGGGCAGCACCTCCGTACTCGGTTACACGTTCGGTTGTTGATGAAGACGACGTCTACCTCCCGTTCCAGCGGGCAGCGGAAGTAGTAGCTCCTCTTGAATCCGACAGCACGACGGCGTGGTGTCGGTGGCGGTGGAGAACTCCGGCGGAGCTTCGCTAAAGCTACGCGGGAGATATGGAGGAGAGGGGGGCGGCTAGGGTTTGGGAGGAGGTGGCCGGCCTCAAGGGGGTGCGGCCAACTTGTGGCTTTGTGGTGGCCGGCCCCCTCCCCTATGCCCCTCATTATATAGGTGGAACCCCAAGAGTTAGTCTCCAAGTCTTCGAATAAGACCCGAACCAAAAACCTTCCATATGGAGGGGAAACCTAGCCAAGCTAGGACTCCCACTAGAGGTGGGAGTTCCACCTCCCATATGGGGGGGTGGCCGGCCCCCTAAGGGGGAGTCCACTTGGGACTCCTTCCCACCTAGGGTTGACCGGCCATGGAGGTGGAGTCCCATGTGGACTCCACCTTCCTTGGTGGTTTCTTCCGGACTTTTCTAGAACCTTCCATAGAACCTTCCGCGACATTTTAATTCACATAAAATGACATCCTATATATGAATCTTATTCTCCGGACCATTCCGGAACTCCTCGTGATGTCCGGGATCTCATCCGGGACTCCGAACAAATATTCGAACTCCATTCCATATTCAAGTACTACCATTTCAACATCCAACTTTAAGTGTGTCACCCTACGGTTCGTGAACTATGTGGACATGGTTGAGTACTCACTCCGACCAATAACCAATAGCGGGATCTGGAGATCCATAATGGCTCCCACATATTCAACGATGACTTTAGTGATCGAATGAACCATTCACATACGATACCAATTCCCTTTGTCACGCGATATTTTACTTGTCCGAGGTTTGATCTTCGGTATCACTCTATACCTTGTTCAACCTCGTCTCCTGACAAGTACTCTTTACTCGTACCATGGTATGTGGTCTCTTATGAACTCATTCATATGCTTGCAAGACATTAGACGACATTCCAGCGAGAGGGCCCAGAGTATATCTATCCGTCATCGGGATGGACAAATCCCACTATTGATCCATATGCCTCAACTCATACTTTCCGGATACTTAATCCCACCTTTATAACCACCCATTTACGCAGTGGCGTTTTATGTAATCAAAGTACCTTTCCGGTATAAGTGATTTACATGATCTCATGGTCATAAGGACTAGGTAACTATGTATCGAAAGCTTATAGCAAATAACTTAATGATGAGATCTTATGCTACGCTTAATTGGGTGTGTCCATTACATCATTCATATAATGATATAACCTTGTTATTAATAACATCCAATGTTCATGATTATGAAACTAATCATCCATTAATCAACAAGCTAGTTTAAGAGACATACTAGGGACTTCTTGTTGTCTACATATCACACATGTACTAATGTTTCGGTTAGTACAATTATAGCATGATTATAAACATTTATCATAAACATAAAGATATAAATAATAACCATTTTATTATTGCCTCTAGAGCATATCTCCTTCAGTCTCCCACTTGCACTAGAGTCAATAATCTAGTTTTACATTTGTAAAGATATAACACCTTGGCCTTATGGTGCTTTATCATGTATTGCTCACGGGAGAGGTTTTTAGTCAACGGATCTGACACGCTCAGAAACGTATGTATTTTGTAATTCATTTGCGTTTCAACGCATCACTCATTTCCAAATGAGTCGGCATTAAATATGTTTGGTCTTCTGGTGGAACCTTAATTCCGCGGTCTGAAATATGTCACTAATATTGTCACATACAATATAGCTTCAAAGTTCTGACTCTGTCGGAACTACACCAAGTTCTCAAAGAACCTCTTGACTTTAACATCCTTTGTCATTGTCAAAGCAATGACATATTCTGCCTTCTTTTGTAGAATCCGTCACAATATTTAGAACTCTTCTAAATCTAGCATAGACAACTTCTAGCTCATTGTGCTACCTTTTAAACAACACTTAGTCTAATTTGAGATTGAAATTATATTTTATATGTGACAAAAACAATATTGGTGTAACACCTTACAACGATTTGTTTGTCATTTCTTCATACAAATATATATATATATATATATATATCCTTAGTTCTTCTAAAGTACTCAAGGATATTCTTATTGTTGTCCAATGATCATTATATGAATCATTCTGGTAAATGCTCATAACACTTTATAGCACATGATATCTGATTGTGTACATATTATTCGTGATCTATAATCACTCATGTGTTTTTACTCATTGAGTGTCAGATACACTCAAGTCTTGTTAAAACTTTAACATGACAAGAATATTTTCTTAATATTTCTATATTGAACTATTTCAATATCTATTCTATGTACTTTGACTTAAACTTATTTATGTGTTTCAATCTATCTTCATAGATCTTGACACTAGATATGTTTCAGTCCATATCCTTTCATTGAAATTAATTTCTCAATGAAACCTTTTAATCAAGTATATAATTACATCATTTATAACCAACTATATGTCATCTACATAAAGTATTATAAATATGTCTTTAGCGCTCCCACTTAATTTCTTGCAAATGCAAGCCTCTTCATCATCTCTGATGAAATCAAAAACTCTTTGATTATTTCATCTGGTGAAGATTCCAACTCCGCGATACTCACTTCATCAAATTGAAGTTTGTATATCTATCTAGTATTCCACGGATCAGCAAAACTCTTGGTTGTATCTTGTATACACCTTTTAATACATACTTCTGATAAGCTATGTATTTTGCCATCCTACTAACATATCTCATAAAAGAAATATGTAGTGATTACTAGAATAATCCACATAGACTATAAGCATTGCTACGGAAGATCTAATCTTATCGTAGTCAACTCTTTGAACTTTGTCGTAAACAACTTTTCGACAAGTTGAGCTTCTTCAAGGATATTTCATCCAAGTCCATATCTTTTCATAGATCCATTTACTTTCAAAAAGTATTCATCTATCTTGGATTTCATGGTGTATAGCCATTTTAACGGAGTCAGGGCCCATCATAACTTCTTTGTTTGTAGTTGGTTTATCATTGTTCAAAATCAATCCTTTGTCCACAAATCATTTATTTGATCACAAAGTAAACCATACCTACAAGGTTCAATATGTACTTCGATCTCCATGGCTAAAACACTTTGTAGTCATGGGAGCCATGATCGTTGTGGCCGCTTCCGAAACCAATTCCGATGATGCGCTACTCTGATCATTATGCTCAGGTTCATAAACCTTATCAAATTATATTGTCCTCCCACTCAAATACTTCACTAGAAACAATTTCTCGGAAATAAGAAACATTGACAAACACTTTTGTTCTTGTCTTGTGGGAAGAATTCCCAATTAAATCTCTGGGATAACCAACAAAGCATTCATCCGATTTTGGTTGTAAATTCTTAGACCAAAATTTAAAGAAAAGACTATTAGGGTTTATACCCATACCATAACTCGTATGGTGTCATTTCAACGGATCATGATGATGCTCTATTCAGTGTAAAAGCGGTAGTCACTAAAGCATAATCCACAAAAATATAATGGCGTCATAATATTTTATCTCATCATTAATCCAACAAGGTTTGGATACATATCTCGGATACTATATCATCATTATGATACTCCAAGAAATGTGAGTTGTAGAACAATTTCATAACTCTCTTAGATGTTCGCTAAAACTCGTAATTCAAATATTTCCACCATGATCCAATCATAGATATTTGACTTTTCTATTACGATGATTTCCACTTCATGCTGAAATTTATTTGAATCCATTCAAATGTTTCAAACTTCTTCCTTATTGAATATATTCACATATATATACTCAATTCATTGTTGAAAGTTTTCATGAAGTAGAAGAATCTCCCGCACACAACTATGCCCAGTGAACCACATACATCATCATGTATTTTTCCACTAAGTTAGTTGCCCGTTCAACTTTTGGCCTATGAACGGTATTTTAATCATTCTCTTTAGTAAAGATTTGCAAGCGCCAAATGATTCAAAAATCAAATGACTCCAAAAATCCATTTGCATGAAGTTCCTTCATGCGTTCCTTTCTAACATGACCTAAATGGCGGTTCCACAAATAAGTGGAATTCAAATCATTTGCCTTATGGCATTTTAGCGTCAGTTTTATGTATGTGTGTTTCACCATTAAGATTTATAATAACTTATCCATCGTACATGGAGTAATGTCATAATTTGAACAACTCATTGTTTTCATTTGACCAGAGCAAAATAACAATTATTAAGTTCTTTATTATAAATTCTAAGGGCTAGATAGAATGCCAACGACGAACACAATAACACTTTATTTTGTTCCAGACGTGCATTCCTATCATATTCCTTGTTAGTCACTTAGGCCATTGTATTCTTGTATTGCGTTGTTTTGTACGACACTTCATACCAACCAATATGGTACTAATACCCAAGAATTTCATTGTGTGACTTAACTAGGAATACAACCATAACATGTATATCATTTATATACACCTGAGCTAGACTTTCTAGTCTTTTCTTTTCTTTTTGCCAAAATATCTTTTGCAGTTTCTCTTTTAGCTTTCCTCATTATTCAGAAAAACACTTCAACATCAATAACTTCTAGGTTTGTTGGTCAAATACCAATAACCTTTGAGGTTCTTACTTTGAAGTTGATCATCATATGACAAGTATTCCGGATTTCACTATTAGTAATCTTGTAATATGATGAACAATTTCACTCATAATTTTATCCATTGTATCATGATGACTTTTTGAGACCATGTCTGTACATGCTAGGCTCATAAAGTTTTAACCTTGGTATTCGCATGTGCAAATCTGGCTTGCACCCGTTGTATGCACACGTAGAATCTATAACACCCGATCATCACGTGATGCTTCGATACGACGAGTCTTAGCAACGGTGCATACTAAGGATGATAACTTCATGGATATGCGAATATTGTTAGTGCCCCAATAGTTGGAGGATTGGGACGCCTTGCGTCTTCAACCTTCGTACATTCCCATAAAACTTATGAGTTTATGTAGTCTCACCAAATTATATTCTCATTATCTTGCAATAAGGTCTTAGATATCACATATATCTCATACCTTGATTATTTCTGAAAACTAAATTTTTCAGCTCCTTATTTTTCAAACAGATTTGAATTTCAAGTTCCATGGAGACAAGATAACTTTAGGTACTAATTGAAACCATAGCTCATTGAATCAACAATGTGAGGTTTACTAAAAGTTTACAATAGGACTTAATCAATTCTTGATTCTTTAACAATACGGTACCAATCCGTAAAGTTTCTTGTCAGATTTTAACAGTATTTCTATCTCAATAACAAGACTAGCGCATAGTAGAAAACGGATGCCAATACTAAAAAATTAATTCAAAATACTACTTAGACTATGTTTCTGATAATTAGCTCATGTTTTAATCTAATTACTAATGAACTCCCACTTAATACAACATCCCTCATAGTTGTTAAGTGGTACACGATCCAAATCCACTACATCAAAACCGATCATCACGTGAGATGATGTAGCTTCAATGGTGAACATCAACATGTTGATCATATCATCCATATGACTCGTGTTCAACCTTTCGGTTTCCGTTGTCCCGAGGCCATGTCTGTACATGCTAGGCTCGTCAAGCAAACCCAAGTATTCCGCGTGTGCAACATGGCTTACACCCGTTGTATGTGAACGTTGAATCTATCACATCCGATCATCACGAGATGCTTCGAAACGACGAACTATACAACGGTGCATACAAGGGGAGAACACTTTATTATCTTGATATTAATGTGAGGGATCATCTTATAATGCTACTGTCGCGATCTAAGCAAAATAAGATGCATAAAGGATTAACATCACATGCAGTTCATATGTGATATGATATGGCCCTTTTGTCTTTGCGCTTTCGATCTTCATCTCCAAAGCACAGACATGATCTCCATCATCAACGGGCATGATCTCCATCATCGTCGGCGTAGCGTCAATATTCATGGCGCCGTCTTCATGGTTGTTCACCTCATGTAGCAACTATTACAACTACTTTGAAATACTACTCAACATGAAAATTAAAGACAACCATAAGGCTCCTGCCGGTTGCCACAATACAATAATGATCATCTCATACATATTCATCATCATATCATGGCCATATCACATCACCAAACCCTGCAAAAACAAGTTAGACGTCTCTAATTTGGTTTGCATATTTTACGTGGTTTAGGGTTTTCGAGTAAGATCTAATCTACCTACGAACATGAACCACAACGGTGATACTAGTGTTGTCAATAGAAGAGTAAGTTGAATCTTCACTATAGTAGGAGAGACAGACACCCGCAAAGCCTCTTATGCAATACAAGTTGCATGTCGAACGAGGAACAAGTCTCATGAACGCGGTCATGTAAAGTTAGTCCGGGCCGCTTCATCCCACTATGCCACAAAGATGCAAAGTACTCAAACTAAAGATAACAAGAGCATCAACGCCCACAAAACCATTGTGTTCTACTCGTGCAATCATCTATGCATAGACACGGCTCTGATACCACTGTAGGAAAACGTTGCATAGAAAACAAAAAAAATTCCTACCGTGAACACGCAATCCAAGCCAAGATGCAATCTAGAAGACGGTAGCAACGAGGGGGTATCGAGTCTCACCCTTGAAGATATTCCAAAGCCTACAAGATGAGGCTCTTGTTGCTGCGGTAGACGTTCACTTGCCGCTTGCAAAAGCGCGTAGAAGATCTTGATCACGATCGGCTCCGGCGCCACGAACGGGCAGCACCTCCGTACTCGGTCACACGTTCGGTTGTTGATGAAGACGACGTCCACCTCCCGTTCCAGCGGGCATCGGAAGTAGTAGCTCCTCTTGAATCCGACAGCACGACGGCGTGGTGTCGGTGGCGGTGGAGAACTCCGGCGGAGCTTCGCTAAAGCTACGCGGGAGATATGGAGGAGAGGGGGGCGGCTAGGGTTTGGGAGGAGGTGGCCGGCCTCAAGGGGGTGCGGCCAACTTGTGGCTTTGTGGTGGCCGGCCCCCTCCCCTATGCCCCTCATTTTATAGGTGGAACCCCAAGAGTTAGTCTCCAAGTCTTCGAATAAGACCCGAACCAAAAACCTTCCATATGGAGGGGAAACCTAGCCAAGCTAGGACTCCCACTAGAGGTGGGAGTTCCACCTCCCATATGGGGGGGTGGCCGGCCCCCTAAGGGGGAGTCCACTTGGGACTCCTCCCCACCTAGGGTTGGCCGGCCATGGAGGTGGAGTCCCATGTGGACTCCACCTTCCTTGGTGGTTTCTTCCGGACTTTTCTAGAACCTTCTAGAACCTTCCATAGAACCTTCCGCGACATTTTAATTCACATAAAATGACATCCTATATATGAATCTTATTCTCCGGACCATTCCGGAACTCCTCGTGATGTCCGGGATCTCATCCGGGACTCCGAACAAATATTCGAACTCCATTCCATATTCAAGTACTACCATTTCAACATCCAACTTTAAGTGTGTCACCCTACGGTTCGTGAACTATGTGGACATGGTTGAGTACTCACTCCGACCAATAACCAATAGCGGGATCTGGAGATCCATAATGGCTCCCACATATTCAACGATGACTTTAGTGATCGAATGAACCATTCACATACGATACCAATTCCCTTTGTCACGCGATATTTTACTTGTCCGAGGTTTGATCTTCGGTATCACTCTATACCTTGTTCAACCTCGTCTCCTGACAAGTACTCTTTACTCGTACCGTGGTATGTGGTCTCTTATGAACTCATTCATATGCTTGCAAGACATTAGACGACATTCCAGCGAGAGGGCCCAGAGTATATCTATCCGTCATCGGGATGGACAAATCCCACTGTTGATCCATATGCCTCAACTCATACTTTCCGGATACTTAATCCCACCTTTATAACCACCCATTTACGCAGTGGCGTTTGATGTAATCAAAGTACCTTTCCGGTATAAGTGATTTACATGATCTCATGGTCATAAGGACTAGGTAACTATGTATCGAAAGCTTATAGCAAATAACTTAATGACGAGATCTTATGCTACGCTTAATTGGGTGTGTCCATTACATCATTCATATAATGATATAACCTTGTTATTAATAACATCCAATGTTCATGATTATGAAACTAATCATCCATTAATCAACAAGCTAGTTTAAGAGGCATACTAGGGACTTTTGTTGTCTACATATCACACATGTACTAATGTTTCGGTTAGTACAATTATAGCATGATTATAAACATTTATCATAAACATTAAGATATAAATAATAACCACTTTATTATTGCCTCTAGAGCATATCTCCTTCATATATATGATCTTCCACCTTTGTTCAACTCACTCCACCTAAAGTTACAAATTATCCTCCTTGTTCAAATTAGAACTCTCATCAGCCACTACGACATATTGATACGTCTCCGACGTATCGATAATTTCTTATGTTCCATGCCACATTATTGATGTTATCTACATGTTTTATGCACACTTTATGTCATATTCGTGCATTTTCTGGAACTAACCTATTAACAAGATGCCGAAGTGCCGCTTGCTGTTTCTGCTGTTTTTGGTTTCAGAAATCCTAGTAACGAAATATTCTCGGAATTGGACGAAATCAACGCCCAGGGTCCTATTTTGCCACGAAGCTTCCAGAAGTCCGAAGAGGAGACGAAGTGGGGCCACGAGGCGCCCAGACTACAGGGCGGCGCGCCCCCCCCCCTTGGCCGCGCGGCCCTGTCATCTGGGGCCCTCGTGTGGCCCCCTGACCTGCCCTTCCGCCTACTTAAAGCCTCCGTCGCGAAAACCCCAGTACCGAGAGCCACGATACGGAAAACCTTCCAGAGACGCCGCCGCCGCCGATCCCATCTCGGGGGATCCAGGAGATCGCCTCCGGCACCCTGCCGGAGAGGGGAATCATCTCCCGGAGGACTCTACGCCGCCATGGTCGCCTCCGGTGTGATGTGTGAGTAGTCTACCCCTGGACTATGGGTCCATAGCAGTAGCTAGATGGTTGTCTTCTCCCCATTGTGCTATCATTGTCGGATCTTGTGAGCTGCCTAACATGATCAAGATCATCTATCTGTAATTCTATATGTTGCGTTTGTTGGGATCCGATGAATAGAGAATACTTGTTATGTTGATTATCAAAGTTATATCTATGTGTTGTTTATGATCTTGCATGCTCTCCGTTACTAGTAGATGCTCTGGCCAAGTAGATGCTTGTAACTCCAAGAGGGAGTATTTATGCTCGATAGTGGGTTCATGCCTGCATTGACACCTGGGACAGTGACAGAAAGTTCTAAGGTTGTGTTGTGCTGTTGCCACTAGGGATAAAACATTGATGCTATGTCTAAGGATGTAGTTGTTGATTACATTACGCACCATACTTAATGCAATTGTCTGTTGCTTTGCAACTTAATACTGGAGGGGGTTCGGATGATAACCTAAAGGTGGACTTTTTAGGCATAGATGCAGTTGGATGGCGGTCTATGTACTTTGTCGTAATGCCCAATTAAATCTCACTATACTCATCATGATATGTATGTGCATGGTCATGCCCTCTTTATTTGTCAATTGCCCAACTGTAATTTGTTCACCCAACATGCTGTTTATCTTATGGGAGAGACACCTCTAGTGAACTGTGGACCCCGGTCCAATTCTCTTTACTGAAATACAATCTACTGCAATACTTGTTCTACTGTTTTCTGCAAACAATCATCTTCCACACAATACGGTTAATCCTTTGTTACAGCAAGCCGGTGAGATTGACAACCTCACTGTTTCGTTGGGGCAAAGTACTTTGATTGTGTTGTGCAGGTTCCACGTTGGCGCCGGAATCTCTGGTGTTGCGCCGCACTACATCCCGCCGCCATCAACCTTCAACGTGCTTCTTGGCTCCTACTGGTTCGATAACCTTGGTTTCATACCGAGGGAAACTTGCCGCTGTACGCATCACACCTTCCTCTTGGGGTTCCCAACGGACGCATGTTGAACGCGTATCAAGCAGCTTTTTCTGACGCCGTTGCCGGGGAGATCAAGACACGCTGCAAGGAGAGTCTCCACTTCTCAATCTCTTTACTTTGTTTTTGTCTTGCTTAGTTTTATTTACTACTTTGTTTGCTGCACTAAATCAAAATACAAAAAAATTAGTTGCTAGTTTTACTTTATTTGCTATCTTGTTTGCTATATCAAAAACACAAAAAAATTAGTTACTTGCATTTACTTTGTCTAGTTTGCTTTATTTACTGTCTTGCACTCTATATTAAAAATACAAAAATTTAATTACTTTTGTTACCATGTCTAGCTCTGAACCTGTTACTTCTTCGCCTGAAGAATTAGTCTTCACTTTCAAACAAGGGGATGAGGAGAGTTTTAAGGATGCTTGGTCTAGAATTTTTACTTCTTATCGTAAAACTGAACCTCAAATGACTCTAAGTTTGCTCCTTAGTAATTTTTATTTTGGTCTTATGGTTCGCTATAGATATGCTTTGGATACTTTAGTGGGAGGAGATTTCCTTCATTGCAATGGGGATCAAGCTTTTAATGCCATAAAGAAGTTGGTTGCATCACATGATTCAGCTAATAACTTTGATTCAGCCCTCACTAGCATATATAGTAGATTAAACAATCTCGAGATAAGTACATCTCGCTTGGATGATAACTATTGCCATGTTCGTAATCGTCTTGAACAAGTTTTAGTGAACTCTAAACTTTCATTGTGGGATCCTACTGTTAAAATTGTTATCGGTGATCGAACTCTTCATGCCTACTGTGATATTATGTATGAATTTTGCCTTATGCCTGAAAGCATTTATAAATCTTTGAAACTTTGGGGAGTCGATGAAGGAGGAGAAGAAATAACTCTCATTGATAACTCTATTATAATTCCTAAGGGAATAGCCGCAGGTGTGCATACAACCATTCTTGGAAGAACAATATCCATTGATTATCTTGTTGTTGAATGTGTAGGGACAGGAAAAATCACACTCGGAAGATCCCTGCTAAAACTATTGGGAGCAGTCATTGATGTGGGAGAAGGCACTCTGAAATTCACCTCTATACCGGGGGGAAATCATATATTTTCTAAACCAAAGGGAAAGAAAAACAATAAGAAAGGTAAGGGTAAAGCCCAAGGTAAGGTTGACACACCATCTCTCGATAATACTTGATACACACTTTCCGCGCCTAGCTGAAAGGCGTTAAAGAAAAGCGCTTATGAGAGACAACCCATGTTTTTACCTACAGTACTTTGTTTTTATTTTGTGTCTTGGAAGTTGTTTACTACTGTAGCAACCTCTCCTTATCTTAGTTTAGTGTTTTGTTGTGCCAAGTAAAGTCTTTGATAGAAAAGTAAGTACTAGATTTGGATTACTGCGCAGTTCCAGATTTCTTTGCTGTCACGAATCTGGGTCCACCTCCCTGTAGGTAGCTCAGAAAATTAAGCCAATTTACGTGCATGATCCTCAGATATGTACACAACTTTCATTCAATTTGGGCATTTTCATTTGAGCAAGTCTGGTGCCATTTTAAAATTCGTCAATACGAACTGTTCTATTTTGACAGATTCTGCCTTTTATTTCGCATTGCCTCTTTTGCTATGTTGGATGAATTTCTTTGATCCATTAATGTACAGTAGCTTTATGCAATGTCCAGAAGTGTTAAGAATGATTGTGTCACCTCTGAATATGTTAATTTTTATTGTGCACTAACCCTCTAATGAGTTGTTTCGAGTTTGGTGTGGAGGAAGTTTTCAAGGATCAAGAGAGGAGTATGATGCAACATGATCAAGGAGAGTGAAAGCTCTAAGCTTGGGGATGCCCCGGTGGTTCACCCCTGCATATTCTAAGAAGACTCAAGCGTCTAAGCTTGGGGATGCCCAAGGCATCCCCTTCTTCATCGACAACATTATCAGGTTCCTCCCCTGAAACTATATTTTTATTCCATCACATCTTATGTGCTTTGCTTGGAGCGTCGGTTTGTTTTTGTTTTTGTTTTGTTTGAATAAAATGGATCCTAGCATTCACTTTGTGGGAGAGAGACACGCTCCGCTGTAGCATATGGACAAGTATGTCCTTGGTTTCTACTCATAGTATTCATGGCGAAGTTTCTTCTTCGTTAAATTGTTATATGGTTGGAATTGGAAAAAGATACATGTAGTAATTGCTATAAATGTCTTGGGTAATGTGATACTTGGCAATTGTTGTGCTCATGTTTAAGCTCTTGCATCATATGCTTTGCACCCATTAATGAAGAAATACATAGAGCATGTTAAAATTTGGTTTGCATATTTGGTTTCTCTAAGGTCTAGATAATTTCTAGTATTGAGTTTGAACAACAAGGAAGACGGTGTAGAGTCTTATAATGTTTTCAATATGTCTTTTATGTGAGTTTTGCTGCACCGGTTCATCCTTGTGTTTGTTTCAAATAAGCCTTGCTAGCCTAAACCTTGTATCGAGAGGGAATACTTCTCATGCATCCAAAATACTTGAGCCAACCACTATGCCATTTGTGTCCACCATACCTACCTACTACATGGTATTTTCCGCCATTCCAAAGTAAATTGCTTGAGTGCTACCTTTAAAATTCCATCATTCACCTTTTCAATATATAGCTCATGGGACAAATAGCTTAAAAACTATTGTGGTATTGAATATGTAATTATGCACTTTATCTCTTATTAAGTTGCTTGTTGTGCGATAACCATGTTCACTGGGGACGCCATCAACTACTCTTTGTTGAATTTCATGTGAGTTGCTATGCATGTCCGTCTTGTCTGAAGTAAGAGAGATCTACCACCTTATGGTTAAGCATGCATATTGTTAGAGAAGAACATTGGGCCGCTAACTAAAGCCATGATCCATGGTGGAAGTTTCAGTTTTGGACAAATATCCTCAATCTCAAATGAGAAAATTATTAATTGTTGTTACATGCTTATGCATAAAAGAGGAGTCCATTATCTGTTGTCTATGTTGTCCCGGTATGGATGTCTAAGTTGAGAATAATCAATAGCGAGAAATCCAATGCGAGCTTTCTCCTTAGACCTTTGTACAAAGGCATAGAGGTACCCCTTTGTGACACTTGGTAAAAACATGTGCATTGTGATGATCCGGTAGTCCAAGCTAATTAGGACGAGGTGCGGGCACTATTAGTATACTATGCATGAGGCTTGCAACTTATAAGATATAATTTACATGATACATATGCTTTATTACTACCGTTGACAAAATTGTTTCATGTTTTCAAAATCAAAGCTCTAGCACAAATATAGCAATCGATGCTTTTCCTCTATGGAGGACCATTCTTTTACTTTCAATGTTGAGTCAGTTCACCTATTTCTCTCCACCTCAAGAAGCAAACACTTGTGTGAACTGTGCATTGATTCCTACATACTTGCTTATTGCACTTATTATATTACTCTATGTTGACAATATCCATGAGATATACATGTTATGAGTTGAAAGCAACCGCTGAAACTTAATCTTCTTTTGTGTTGCTTCAATGCCTTTACTTTGAATTATTGCTTTACAAGTTAACTCTTATGCAAGACTTATTGATGCTTGTCTTGAAGTGCTATTCATGAAAAGTCTTTGCTTTATGATTCACTTGTTTACTCATGTCATATACATTGTTTTGATCGCTGCATTCACTACATATGCTTTACAAATAGTATGATCAAGATTATGATGGCATGTCACTCCAGAAATTATCTGTGTTATCGTTTTACCTGCTCGGGACGAGCAGAACTAAGCTTGGGGATGCTGATACGTACGTATCGATAATTTCTTATGTTCCATACCACATTATTGATGTTATCTACATGTTTTATGCACACTTTATGTCATATTCGTGCATTTTCTGGAACTAACCTATTAACAAGATGCCGAAGTGCCGATTCTGTTTTTCTGCTGTTTTTGGTTTCAGAAATCCTAGTAACGAAATATTCTCGGAATTGGACGAAATCAACGCCCAGGGTCCTATTTTGCCACGAAGCTTCCAGAAGTCCGAAGAGGAGACGAAGTGGGGCCACGAGGCGCCCAGACTACAGGGCGGCGCGGCCCCCCCTTGGCCGCGCGGCCCTGTCATCTGGGGCCCTCGTGTGGCCCCCTAACCTGCCCTTCCGCCTACTTAAAGCCTCCGTCGCGAAAACCCCAGTACCGAGAGCCACGATACGGAAAACCTTCTAGAGACGCCGCCGCCGCCGATCCCATCTCGGGGGATCCAGGAGATCACCTCCGGCACCCTGCCGGAGAGGGGAATCATCTCCCGGAGGACTCTACGCCGCCATGGTCGCCTCCGGTGTGATGTGTGAGTAGTCTACCCCTGGACTATGGGTCCATAGCAGTAGCTAGATGGTTGTCTTCTCCCCATTGTGCTATCATTGTCGGATCTTGTGAGCTGCCTAACATGATCAAGATCATCTATCTGTAATTCTATATGTTGCGTTTGTTGGGATCCGATGAATAGAGAATACTTGTTATGTTGATTATCAAAGTTATATCTATGTGTTGTTTATGATCTTGCATGCTCTCCGTTACTAGTAGATGCGCTGGCCAAGTAGATGCTTGTAACTCCAAGAGGGAGTATTTATGCTCGATAGTGGGTTCATGCCTGCATTGACACCTGGGACAGTGACAGAAAGTTCTAAGGTTGTGTTGTGCTGTTGCCACTAGGGATAAAACATTGATGCTATGTCTAAGGATGTAGTTGTTGATTACATTACGCACCATACTTAATGCAATTGTCTGTTGCTTTGCAACTTAATACTGGAGGGGGTTCGGATGATAACCTGAAGGTGGACTTTTTAGGCATAGATGCAGTTGGATGGCGGTCTATGTACTTTGTCGTAATGCCCAATTAAATCTCACTATACTCATCATGATATGTATGTGCATGGTCATGCCCTCTTTATTTGTCAATTGCCCAACTGTAATTTGTTCACCCAACATGCTGTTTATCTTATGGGAGAGACACCTCTAGTGAACTGTGGACCCCGGTCCAATTCTCTTTACTGAAATACAATCTACTGCAATACTTGTTCTACTATTTTCTGCAAATAATCATCTTCCACACAATACGGTTAATCCTTTGTTACAGCAAGCCGGTGAGATTGACAACCTCACTGTTTCGTTGGGGCAAAGTACTTTGGTTGTGTTGTGCAGGTTCCACGTTGGCGCCGGAATCTCTGGTGTTGCGCCGCACTACATCCCGCCGCCATCAACCTTCAACGTGCTTCTTGGCTCCTACTGGTTCGATAACCTTGGTTTCATACTGAGGGAAACTTGCCGCTGTACGCATCACACCTTCCTCTTGGGGTTCCCAACGGACGCGTGTTGAACGCGTATCACATATACATTTAATTATTTAATTAACTGTTAAATATTCAAATTGGTTCCTCTCATTACATGTACTGTGAATCGAGTAGAGATAAAATGTTGTTTCCTGCTAATCTCATATTCAAAACTATCAACACTTAACAAACAACATATCAGCATTTTTTAATAAAAAGGCCCACACATGATTTTCTTTCCCAAATGTAGTTCACACTACTTCTCCATTTTGTCTCTCGGGACCCTTATCGGCTTCAATGGCCTTTTTCTTGTCACAGATGAACACTTTATGGCCCACTTCCCTGCCAAATTTACTGCTAACATACAAAATATCTTCTTAATGCCCAATCCCAGAGATAATGCTCTTGTTAATTAAAAATGGTACCAGACAAAACTAATCCGAAGTCATCAAAACCTATGACTCTAATCGCCTCAACAACACCATAGAGGAGAAATGATAACTACATGAATCATCGCCCAAACGACAGCCTAAGTGAAAGATCGAGATGTCGCCTAGAGGGGGGGGGGGGGGGGTGAATAGGCAATTAAAAACTCTTGCGGATTTGTCTTGTAAGAATGCGGAATTAAACTATCGTTTAGTTTACAAGCACAAACCCTAAATATGCTAAGCTCAACTAAGTGTAACAATAGTAACTAGAGCTAAGCAAGATAGGCACAAGATATATGTAGCACAAGTGATAGCAAGATATATGTACTTCAAGCACGATGGCTATCACAAGGAAAGAGAGCTCGGGTATAGAAATAACCGAGGCACACGGAGACGAGGATGCATTCCCGTATTCCCTTCCTTTGCAAGAAGGTACGTCACGTTTGGAGTAGTGGAGGTCCCACGAAGGATTCCCCGCGCCATGAAGGCTCACCCTATTCTCCGAACCACACCCACGAAGGATAATGGCCCTTTCCTTATGGTTAGCTTTTCCTCCGCTCCGGAGATGGCAAGCTCCACAACCACTTCACAAGCTCCACGAAGGAGAAGCCCGGGCCCCTTCACAATCTTCCACGAAGAGATCACCGGGGCACCAACCAAGCCAACTAGGAGGTCTCCCCCCA
Organism: Lolium perenne; assembly: GCF_019359855.2. Lineage (NCBI taxonomy): Eukaryota > Viridiplantae > Streptophyta > Magnoliopsida > Poales > Poaceae > Lolium > Lolium perenne. The sequence continues at coordinate 210,457,964 of NC_067249.2, forward strand.
AGAGTAACAAGCTCACGGTCTCTCACTCGAACTAATCGTGGTGGAGAGCTCAACACTATGCAATGATGCAAAGCAAGAACACTAGAGGTGTTCAAGTCCTTCACACTCAAATCCCACCCAAACAACAAATGCTAGGATGAGATTGGAGAGGAAGAACAATGGGGAAAGTCAACAAAAGAGAGAGTTCCCAAGAGTTCCCCTCACTTAGAGAAGAAATGGATTGATGGAAGTGTAGATCTAGATCTCCTCTCTTAGATCCCTCAAGAATGAGCAAGAATCATGGGGGGAGACAAGAGAGAGCAAGTTCTTCAAAGGCAACAATGGAGGTGAGAGAATGGAAGAACTAGTTAGCCCAAGGTGGAAGAAAGGGCTATTTATAGCCCAAGAGCAAATAATACTGTTGGGGAAAAAGACAGAGAAAACGGGCAGAAAAAACGGCCAAAAAGGCGGCCCAGCCGGCTGCCAGGCCGGCCGACCGGAAATGGCGCTGAGCAGCCCAGCTGGGCGCCCAATCGGGCCGGCCCACTGGCCGGGCGGGGCGGCGACTGCCTTGTGCGGCAGATAGGCGTGGGGGCGCGCTGGGGTGGGCCGCGGCGGGGCATGAGGCCCAGCCGGCTGGGTGGCCGGTCAGGCCGGCGCCAGCTCCGGGCGGGCCGGTCGGTGGCCGGGCACCGGGCCGGACCAGGCCACGAGGCCCACGGACGCCGCCCGGATGGCACGAGCGCCCGGGCCGGTTTCGGCCGGGTGGGCCGGCGCTTGGCCCGGCAGGCCGGTCGGCCGGCCGGCTGCCCCTCCCCTTTTTTCTTTTTCTTCTTTTTCTTCTTTTCTCCTTTTTACTTTTTCTTTAATAACTACTAGTACAAATGCCCGTGCGTTGCTACGGGTTCTCAAATTTCATTTCTCAACATACATATATAATTCACAACTCACTATGAAAATTCACGACAAAAAGGGTGGGCAGCTATTTTTCTTCATAACATGTCAATACAATACATGCAAAACTTCACGTGTCACAAAAATGCCACAATATATTTCACAAACCAATAAAATCATATCTCGTTTAAAGCATATTTTGACAACCAATATAATTGACATCATTTAAATGTGAAATAAGAACTCTACTAATACATTTGTATTAATAAACATATCTACATTCTTACAAGTTCTAAACTAATAAGCCGGACATAGTAAATCAAGACCGTCATATTATAAACTAAAAACATATGTTCGATAGGATCAGTCTTTAGTATCATTTTATTCGACACAAGTCTACATAACCCCCTAAGTATTGGGCTTGGGACGTTAAACCCCCTTAAGTTTAGATTGGATCACTTAACCCCCTAACTATCAGATACCACTCAAATTACCACCTTGGGCCACTTATGGTTGTTTTGTTAGCTGTTTTGGCCGACGTGGATAAATGGTTTTAGCCATGGTGTAAAGAGCTATTCCAGCATGGCATATTTGCGCTTTGAACTACAAATCCTGGAACTTGCGCCGACGTGTAGATAGCCAACTCCCCTTTGTTGGAATCTGGAGCAATCGGTGACGCAGAATGTGCGTAGTCATGGCGTCGTTCATCACCAAAAATATAATCGATCAAGTCATGCTAGCTAGCTACTTCATACGTGTGTTTAAGCCACAGCTCCGGAACAGCGCGCCGCAAGGGACGAGTTTGTTCACGATGGTGTCGAGCGCGCGGCGATGAACACCACACCCTCAATTCGGCAGTGCAGTTCACCTGGATGCGCAGTACCGTAGGTCACGCGTGCTCACGATCATTAGCTCGTCGAAGCAGAGGTCCAGCTTCGCAACGCTCACCAGGTACTGGAGCCGGCCTCTTCGGGCAAGGGAAGGACGAGGAGGACAGGAGCTCACCGAGGCCATCCCGTCGACAATCCAGGCGTTGCTGAGCAACAATGGGCGCGGAAGGAGGCATCGGCGGGCGCTGGGAGCGTGAGGGTGGCATTGCCCAGGGTCAGCGCCATGGTCACCGCTACAGCCGAGGCTGGTAGGTCAAGAGACCTCGAGCACGAAGAGCTTGGCGGTGCGGCACATGCCGTAGCGCAACCACGCGCGGACGTATTTCACGCTCGCCGTCGCCCGGAACCGGTCCATGTTGCATTGGTACTTCACGCTCCTTACGTATTCCCTCGTGTAGTAGCCACGCTTCACCTCCACATGCTCATCATTAAAGCTGCGCACCGCCGCGAGCATGCCCGACATGGCTGCCTCCAGCACGCCGTGGTTCACACCTGGAAGAAACCCACTTCTTTGCAGCCACCAGCACCTAGCCGACCAGCCCCGCTCGACGGTACTAATGATGTGTTGTCGCTATCTTGTCGCCGGAGGAGATGAAGCCGAGAGCGTCGACGGAGGAGAACGCTCGAACAGCTCCACCGTGGCTAAAACCACTTCCAGGTAGGCCAAAACAGCTAACAAGACAGCCATAAGTGGCCGGTGGGGGTAATTTGAGTGGTATTTGATACTTAGGGGGGTTAAGTGCTCCAATATAAACTTTGGAGGGTTTAGTGTCCCAAACCTAATACTTAAGGGGGTTATGTGGACTTCTTTCTAGTTTATTCTGCTATTGTGTCCTATCGTTATAAGTTTTGAGTTTCTTGTGGCAGTATATTCAACATGTCTAGTTCTAGAATGCAAGTATAGCCAAAAGTTTCACTGAAGTATTATGTAGTTAAACTCATTTTAAATTTATCATATTCAGTACCGTAATAACAACAGCAGAACCCTCACGCTCCACATCCTAGGAACTTTTAGAATGCATTGGGAATATCAGCAAGCTTAAATAGTATTGCATTCACTATTTATGCATTGGTAAAAGTAAATTGTTTAGTAGAACTTGGCAGCTGATCAGAAATATTGATATTGTTTTACAAATAAATCAAATTGTCTGATATTGATGATCGACCTTCAAGCTAAGCAAAGAACATATACAATCGCTTCTAATGTGTCAAGTAGCTCGCAGCAAACAATAGACTGGTGCCTGGATGTTGTCACTGTTGTTGCGGGCTTTGCCTTCTTTGTACCTCTGGCAGACATGAAGGCGACGACAACTGCTACCTCTGCCGCACGTTCGTTCCTAGGCCAAGTTAAGCTTGCATGCATACATGACGATGACGACCACTGACATCCGCACCACAACTCCAGTCGTACACACGTTAAGGTGCATAGTAAAAAAATGGTGAGATGCATCAGAAATAGCAGTTCTAACTTCTTCACCACTATGAAGCCTCCAATAATCATGAAACTCTCTCAAAGAAAACTTGAAACAAGAATACCAATCATGTTCATTGCTACAAGCAAAACAACTTGCATTTGACCTCTATTTGTGATAAGAACATCAGCCAAACCCTCATGTACATCAGAAAACAGAAAAAAGGACAACCTTACTATGTGATCAATGTTAGAGGAATATGCGTGTTATATTATCAGGGGGCCAAATGCCACAATATATAGTACATGTACAGGTGCACATATGCAGAAAGCCCCCTAACATATGGGGAAACTACAATAGACAGATATATACATCTAACACCCCCCCCTCAAACTCATGGTGGATCCACAACACTGAGTTTGGAGAGTAAGAAATCATGCTGCGCTCGAGTCTGTGCCTTCGTAAAGAAATCCGCCAACTGCAAATCTGAAGGCACATAATGAACCGCAACAACATCATCCTGTACCTGGGCACGTGTGTAAAAAGCATCCACACCGATATGCTTGGTCAGCTCATGCTTGACCGGATCACGTGCAATACTGATAGCACCTGTACTGTCAGACAAAAGTGGAGTGGGTGTCGTAACAGAGACCCCAAAATCTGCAAGCAACCACCGTAACCAAGTCACCTCAGCAATCAACAAAGCCATAGCCCGCAACTCAGCCTCAACACTCGAACGGGAAACTGCGACCTGTTTATTCGTCTTCCAAGCAACAAGCGAACCACCAAGAAACACACAGTAAGCAGAAAGCGAACGACGATCCGTAGGATCACTCGCCCATGTAGCATCTGAATAGCACTGGAGCTGGAGAGAGCTGGAACGGGGAAAGAAAAGGCGACGAGTGATCGTGCCACGAAGATAACGAAGAACACGGAGAAGATGACTATAGTGAACAGTGGTAGGAGCTGAGACAAACTGACTCAGAATATGAACAGGATAAGAAATATCTGGACGAGTGACAGCAAGATAAACAAGACTCCCAACAAGATGGCGATAACGGGTGGGATCAGGAAGAGGATCACCATCAGTAGGACGAAGCTTAACATTAAACTCCATAGGAGTATCGACTGTGCGCTCATCCCCAAGAGCAGCACGAGCAAGAAGATCCTGAATGTACTTTTCCTGAGAGATAGAAAAGCCATCAGAAGTGGAGGAAACCTCAATGCCAAGAAAATAGCGAAGAGGACCAAGATCAGTCATAAGAAACTGATCACGAAGACGAGCCTTGACGAAGGCAATATACTCAGGATCATCACCAGTAATGATCATATCATCAACATAGAGAAGAAGAAGAGTACGTCCACGAGGAGAAGTGTGAACGAAAAGTACTGGATCATGAAGACTAGGAGAGAAACCAGCAGCAGTCACGACAGAGGTGAAGCGCTCAAACCAGGCACGAGGGGCTTGTTTGAGACCATAGAGAGAACGTCGAAGACGACAAACCATCCCATCGGGAACAGAATACCCAGGAGGAGGCTGCATGTAAACCTCCTCACTCAACTCGCCATTAAGAAAAGCATTCTGAACATCAAGCTGGGAGACAGACCAGCGGCGAACAGAAGCAACAGCAAGAAGGGTACGCACAGTAGTCATATGAGCCACAGGGGCAAAAGTCTCATCATAGTCACGGCCGTGCTCCTGCTGAAAACCACGAGCCACAAGACGCGCTTTATAGCGCTCAAGAGATCCATCAGAGCGAGTCTTAATTTTATAGACCCACTTACACGTGATGGGACGAACACCAGAAGGGGGAGAAACAAGATCCCAAGTGCCAGTGCGCTCAAGCGCAGCGATCTCCTCAGCCATGGCAAGCTGCCATTCAGGATGACGCTCGGCATCCCGATAAGAAGTCGGCTCGGAAACGACAGAGAGACCATACTGACTAGGAGAGTAACGAACTGGAGCATGACGCTGGCGAACAGGCCGGGAAGGGGGAAGCTCATCAGCAGAAGACAAGTCATCAGAAGAAGAGGAAGAAGGGACAGCATCGGAAGGAGCCGAAGCTGGAGAACGAGGAGTACTAGGTGGACTAGACGAACGAGAGGATGGCGCCGAAGGGGGCGCATCAGAAGTAGGAGGGAGGGGAGGAGGGACAGCAAGGGGTGCATCCGGAAAAAGAAGAAAAGAGATATCATCCACCGGGTAAGTACCCGAGGTGGGGCGAGGATAGAAGGGACGCGTCTCATCAAATGTGACGTCACGAGAGATGCGCATCCGACGACCAACGGGGTCCCAACAGCGATAGCCCTTATGCTCATCACCGTATCCGAGAAAAACACACTCAACAGACTAAGCGGTCAGTTTGGTGCGTTCGCGAGGAGGCAGAAGGACATAGCAGACGCAACCAAATGAACGGAGAGTCGAGTAGTCTGGAGAAACACCAGAGAGACGCTCGAGAGGAATGCCACCCTGTAGAGCAGCGGAAGGCTGAATGTTAATGAGGTGGGCCGACGTAGCGACAGCCTCAGCCCAGAAATGTGGCGGAAGAGAAGAGGCAATCATCATAGCACGGGTGGTCTCAAGAAGATGACGATGCTTACGCTCGGCGACGCCATTTTGAGCATGCGCGCCGGGACAAGAAAACTGAGCGAGGGTGCCCTCCTCAGCAAGGACACCACGAAGGTGCTGAGAGATATACTCACCAGCAGAATCAGCACGGAACACGCGGATGGGTGAAGAATACTGAGTGCGGACCATGGCCGCAAAACGCTGATAAATAGAGAGCACCTCTCTGCGAGAGTGCATGAAAAACACCCAGGTGTACCGTGAAAAATCATCAATGAATAAGATATAGTATCGATGGCCCCATTTTGAAGCGAAGGGAGCCGGACCCTGATGGCGTGTATTTCACACGTTCGTTGGGCAACCCCAAGAGGAAGGTATGATGCGCACAGCAGCAAGTTTTCCCTCAGAAAGAAACCAAGGTTTATCGAACCAGGAGGAGCCAAGAAGCACGTTGAAGGTTGATGGCGGCGGGATGTAGTGCGGCGCAACACCAGAGATTCCGGCGCCAACGTGGAACCTGCACAACACAACCAAAGTACTTTGCCCCAACGAAACAGTGAGGTTGTCAATCTCACCGGCTTGCTGTAACAAAGGATTAACCGTATTGTGTGGAAGATGATTGTTTGCAGAAAACAGTAGAACAGTATTGCAGTAGATTGTATTTCAGTAAAGAGAATTGGACCGGGGTCCACAGTTCACTAGAGGTGTCTCTCCCATAAGACGAACAGCATGTTGGGTGAACAAATTACAGTTGGGCAATTGACAAATAAAGAGAGCATGACCATGCACATACATATCATGATGAGTATAGTGAGATTTAATTGGGTATTACGACAAAGTACATAGACCGTCATCCAACTGCATCTATGCCTAAAAAGTCCACCTTCAGGTTATCATCCGAACCCCCTCCAGTATTAAGTTGCTAACAACAGACAATTGCATTAAGTATTGCGCGTAATGTAACTAGTGACTACATCCTTGAACATAGCACTAATGTTTTATCCCTAGTGGCAACGGCACATCCATAACCTTAGTGGTTCTTGTCACTCCTCCAGATTCACAGAGGCATGAACCCACTATCGAGCATAAATACTCCCTCTTGGAGTTACTAGCATCAACTTGGCCAGAGCATCTACTAATAACGGAGAGCATGCAAGATCATAAACAACACATAAGCATAGCTTTGATAATCAACATAACAAGTATTCTCTATTCATCGGATCCCAACAAACGCAACATATAGAATTACAGATAGATGATCTTGATCATGTTAGGCAGCTCACAAGATCCGACAATGATAGCACAATGGGGAGAAGACAACCATCTAGCTACTGCTATGGACCCATAGTCCAGGGGTAGACTACTCACACATCACACCGGAGGCGACCATGGCGGCGTAGAGTCCTCCGGGAGATGATTCCCCTCTCCGGCAGGGTGCCGGAGGCGATCTCCTGGATCCCCCGAGATGGGATCGGCGGCGGCGGCGTCTCTGGAAGGTTTTCCGTATCGTGGTTCTCGGTGCGGGGGTTCTCGTCACGGAGTGTTTTTATTGGCGGCAGGGCAGGTCAAGAGGCGGCACGGGGCCCCACACCACAGGGCCGCGCGGCCAAGGGGGGTCGCGCCGCCCTAGGGTGTGGCCCCTCCGTGGCCCCTCTTCGTCTCTCCTTCGGACTTCTGGAAGCTTCGTGAGAAAATAGGCCCCCGGGCTTTGATTTCGTCCAATTCCGAGAATATTTCCTTACTAGGATTTCTGAAACCAAAAACAGCAGAAAACAGCAATCGGCACTTCGGCATCTTGTTAATAGGTTAGTTCCGGAAAATGCACGAATATGACATAAAGTGTGCATAAAACATGTAGATAACATCAATAATGTGGCATGGAACATAAGAAATTATCGATACGTCGGAGACGTATCAGCATCCCCAAGCTTAGTTCTGCTCGTCCCGAGCAGGTAAAACGATAACACGTATAATTTCTGGAGTGACATGCCATCATAATCTTGATCATACTATTTGTAAAGCATATGTAGTGAATGCAGCGATCAAAACAATGTATATGACATGAGTAAACAAGTGAATCATAAAGCAAAGACTTTTCATGAATAGCACTTCAAGACAAGCATCAATAAGTCTTGCATAAGAGTTAACTCATAAAGCAATAATTCAAAGTAAAGGTATTGAAGCAACACAAAAGAAGATTAAGTTTCAGCGGTTGCTTTCAACTTGTAACATGTATATCTCATGGATATTGTCAACATAGAGTAATATAATAAGTGCAATAAGCAAGTATGTAGGAATCAATGCATAGTTCACACAAGTGTTTGCTTCTTGAGGTGGAGAGAAATAGGTGAACTGACTCAACATTGAAAGTAAAAGAATGGTCCTCCATAGAGGAAAAGCATCGATTGCTATATTTGTGCTAGAGCTTTGATTTTGAAAACATGAAACAATTTTGTCAACGGTAGTAATAAAGCATATGTATCATGTAAATTATATCTTACAAGTTGCAAGCCTCATGCATAGTATACTAATAGTGCCCGCACCTTGTCCTAATTAGCTTGGACTACCGGATCATCACAATGCATTGTTTTTACCAAGTGTCACAAAGGGGTACCTCTATGCCACCTGTACAAAGGTCTAAGGAGAAAGCTCGCATTGGATTTCTCGCTATTGATTATTCTTCAACTTAGACATCCATACCGGGACAACATAGACAACAGATAATGGACTCCTCTTTTATGCATAAGCATATAACAACAATTAATAATTTTCTCATTTGAGATTTGAGGATTGTTGTCCAAAACTGAAACTTCCACCATGGAACATGGCTTTAGTTAGCGGCCCAATGTTCTTCTCTAACATATGCATGCTTAACCCTATGGTGGTAGATCTCTCTTACTTCAGACAAGACGAACATGCATAGCAACTCACATGATATTCAACAAAGAGTAGTTGATGGCGTCCCCAGTAAACATGGTTATCGCACAACAAGCAACTTAATAAGAGATAAAGTGCATAATTACATATTCAATACCACAATAGTTTAAAGCTATTTGTCCCATGAGCTATATATTGCAAAGGTGAATGATGGAATTTTAAAGGTAGCACTCAAGCAATTTACTTTGGAATGGCGGAAAATACCATGTAGTAGGTAGGTATGGTGGACACAAATGGCATAGTGGTTGGCTCAAGTATTTTGGATGCATGAGAAGTATTCCCTCTCGATACAAGGTTTAGGCTAGCAAGGCTTATTTGAAACAAACACAAGGATGAACCGGTGCAGCAAAACTCACATAAAAGACATATTGAAAACATTATAAGACTCTACACCGTCTTCCTTGTTGTTCAAACTCAATACTAGAAATTATCTAGACCTTAGAGAAACCAAATATGCAAACCAAATTTTAGCATGCTCTATGTATTTCTTCATTAATGGGTGCAAAGCATATGATGCAAGAGCTTAATCATGAGCACAACAATTGCCAAGTATCACATTACCCAAGACATTTATAGCAATTACTACATGTATCATTTTCCAATTCCAACCATATAACAATTTAACGAAGGAGAAACTTCGCCATGAATACTATGAGTAGAAACCAAGGACATACTTGTCCATATGCTACAGCGGAGCGTGTATCTCTCCCATAAAGTGAATGCTAGGATCCATTTTATTCAAACAAAACAAAAAACAAAAACAAACCGACGCTCCAAGAAAAAGCACATAAGATGTGATGGAATAAAAATATAGTTTCAGGGGAGGAACCTGATAATGTTGTCGATGAAGAAGGGGATGCCTTGGGCATCCCCAAGCTTAGACGCTTGAGTCTTCTTGATATATGCAGGGGTGAACCACCGGGTGCATCCCCAAGCTTAGAGCTTTCACTCTCCTTGATCATGTTGCATCATACTCCTCTCTTGATCCTTGAAAACTTCCTCCACACCAAACTCGAAACAACTCATTAGAGGGTTAGTGCACATTATAAATTGACATATTCAGAGGTGACACAATCATTCTTAACACTTCTGGACATTGCATAATGCTACTGGACATTAGTGGATCAAAGAAATTCATCCAACATAGCGAAAGAGGCAATGCGAAATAAAAGGCAGAATCTGTCAAAACAGAACAGTTCGTATTGACGGATTTTAAAATGGCACCAGACTTGCTCAAATGAAAATGCTCAAATTGAATGAAAGTTGCGTACATATCTGAGGATCATGCACGTAAATTGGCTTAATTTTCTGAGTTACCTACAGGGAGGTGGACCCAGATTCGTGACAGCAAAGAAATCTGGAACTGTGCAGTAATCCAAATCTAGTACTTACTTTTCTATCAACGGCTTAACTTGGCACAACAAAACTCAAAACTAAGATAAGGAGAGGTTGCTACAGTAGTAAACAACATCCAAGACACAAAATAAAAACAAAGTACTGTAGGTAAAATAACACATGGGTTATCTCCCAAGAAGTTCTTTCTTTATAGCCATTAAGATGGGCTCAGCAGTTTTAATGATGCACTCGCAAGAAATAGTATTTGAAGCAAAAGGGAGCATCAAGAAGCAAATCCAAAACACATTTAAGTCTAACATGCTTCCTATGAAAAGGAACCTTGTACACAAATAAATTCATGAAGAGCAAAATGACAAGATCAGGAAGATAAAACAAGTATAGCTTCAAAAATTTCAGCACATAGAGAGGCATTTTAGTAACATGAAAATTTCTACAACCATATTTTCCTCTCTCATAATAATTTTCAGAGGCATCATGAACAAAATCAACAATATAAGTATCACATAAAGCATTCTTATTCACATGCATAAAAGTATCATTACTCTCCACATAAGCATAATCAATTTTATTAGTTGTAGTGGGAGCAAATTCAACAAAGTAGCTATCATTATTATTCTCATTATCAAATATATGAGGCATATTGTAATCAAATTTATCCTCCATAACAGGCGGTACTAAAAGACCAATATCATTATCATAAATAGGAGGCAAAGTATCATCAAAGTAAATTTTCTCCTCAATGCTTGGGGGAATAAAAAGATCATGAAAACCAGCTTCCCCAAGCTTAGAACTTTCTATATTATTATCAACAATGGTGTTCAAAGCGTTCATACTAATATTACTACCAGCACGCAAATAAGATTCCATAGGTTTTTTAATTTTCGCATCAAACAATCCATGTTTTAAATCAGGAAATAGAATAAGAAGATCATTCTTGTCCATTATGCCAAACTAGTGTAATAAAAACATGCACGATATTATAAAGTAAAACAAGTAACTAATTTTTTTGTATTTTGATTTAGTGCAGCAAACAAAGTAGTAAATAAAACTAAGCAAGACAAAAACAAAGTAGAGAGATTGAGAAGTGGAGACTCCCCTTGCAGCGTGTCTTGATCTCCCCGGCAACGGCGCCAGAAAATATGCTTGATGGCGTGTATTTCACACGTTCGTTGGGCAACCCCAAGAGGAAGGTATGATGCGCATAGCAGCAAGTTTTCCCTCAGAAAGAAACCAAGGTTTATCGAACCAGGAGGAGCCAAGAAGCACGTTGAAGGTTGATGGCGGCGGGATGTAGTGCGGCGCAACACCAGAGATTCCGGCGCCAACGTGGAACCTGCACAACACAACCAAAGTACTTTGCCCCAACGAAACAGTGAGGTTGTCAATCTCACCGGCTTGCTGTAACAAAGGATTAACCGTATTGTGTGGAAGATGATTGTTTGCAGAAAACAGTAGAACAGTATTGCAGTAGATTGTATTTCAGTAAAGAGAATTGGACCGGGGTCCACAGTTCACTAGAGGTGTCTCTCCCATAAGACGAACAGCATGTTGGGTGAACAAATTACAGTTGGGCAATTGACAAATAAAGAGAGCATGACCATGCACATACATATCATGATGAGTATAGTGAGATTTAATTGGGCATTACGATAAAGTACATAGACCGTCATCCAACTGCATCTATGCCTAAAAAGTCCACCTTCAGGTTATCATCCGAACCCTCCAAAGTATTAAGTTGCTAACAACAGACAATTGCATTAAGTATTGCGCGTAATGTAACTAGTGACTACATCCTTGAACATAGCACTAATGTTTTATCCCTAGTGGCAACAGCACATCCATAACCTTAGTGGTTCTTGTCACTCCTCCAGATTCACAGAGGCATGAACCCACTATCGAGCATAAATACTCCCTCTTGGAGTTACTAGCATCAACTTGGCCAGAGCATCTACTAATAACGGAGAGCATGCAAGATCATAAACAACACATAAGCATAGCTTTGATAATCAACATAACAAGTATTCTCTATTCATCGGATCCCAACAAACGCAACATATAGAATTACAGATAGATGATCTTGATCATGTTAGGCAGCTCACAAGATCCGACAATGATAGCACAATGGGGAGAAGACAACCATCTAGCTACTGCTATGGACCCATAGTCCAGGGGTAGACTACTCACACATCACACCGGAGGCGACCATGGCGGCGTAGAGTCCTCCGGGAGATGATTCCCCTCTCCGGCAGGGTGCCGGAGGCGATCTCCTGGATCCCCCGAGATGGGATCAGCGGCGGCGGCGTCTCTGGAAGGTTTTCCGTATCGTGGTTCTCGGTACTGGGGGTTTCGTCACGGAGACTTTTTATAGGCGAAAGGGCAGGTCAAGAGGCGGCACGGGGGCCCCACACCACAGGGCCGCGCGGCCAAGGGGGGGGCCGCGCCGCCCTAGGGTGTGGCCCCTCCGTGGCCCCTCTTCGTCTCTCCTTCGGACTTCTGGAAGCTTCGTGAGAAAATAGGCCCCTGGGCTTTGATTTCGTCCAATTCCGAGAATATTTCCTTACTAGGATTTCTGAAACCAAAAACAGCAGAAACAAAGAATCGGCACTTCGGCATCTTGTTAATAGGTTAGTTCCAGAAAATGCACGAATATGACATAAAGTGTGCATAAAACATGTAGATAACATCAATAATGTGGCATGGAACATAAGAAATTATCGATACGTCGGAGACGTATCAGACCCCAAACATCTGAATGGACTAAATCGAACGGTCGCTGAGAGACAGACACACTAGTAGGATAGGGAAGCTGAATCTGTTTGCCTAACCTACAACCCTGACAGTGTAACGACCCATCTCCAGAGACAGAACCCAGAAGGCCACGATGAACCAAAGACGACAGACGAGAGTCACAAAGGTGACCAAGACGATGATGCCACTGCTGAAAAGAGCCGGTGACAGAGGCAACAACCGGAGGAGAACTGGCAGATGAAGTGGCAGCGGAAGGAACACGAAGCCAGTCTAACTCCCAAAGCCCCGGAGACTGACGGCTACGAGGGCCAGCTCCAACCAGGGCATGTGTGTGACGATCCTGAACCGCACAAGACTCAGCGTCAAGAATGACGCGACAACCAGAATCGGTGAGCTGGCTAGCAGAGAAAAGGTTCATCTGAAGGCGAGGAACATGAGAAACATCAGGGACAGAGAAAGAGGGAGTAGAAAGGGTGCCTGTACTAGAAACAGGAATAGAGGTACCATCAGCCGTGACAACACGGACAGGAGAAATAAGAGACCGAAGAGCAGACAGAATAGAAGACTCGGAGGTCATATGAAAGGAAGCTCCAGAATCCAAATACCACGGGGACGTACCTGACTGTGTAGAAAGTGGTGGTCGCGCAGTGCCAGAAGAGCCAGTCACAGAACTAGCAGCGCCCGGCGAGGAAGAGTCTGGAGTAGCGAGCAGACCACGAAGACCCCTGAGAATGTCCTGATCAGAGAGTGCCACTGCAGAAGATCCTGAAGAGCCAGCCTGCTGACGATCCTGGAACTGCGGACGTAAACTGGGATCCCGCGTCCAGCAGGTGGAGGAAGTGTGGCCAACCTTGCCACAGTAGGTGCAATGAGGACGAGAGCGGAGACTCGGACCACGAGGCTGCTGACGTAAACTGGAATCCCAAGCATCAAGCAGGCGGTGAAGCTGCGCTATCTCATGCGCAGAGAGGGGCGCGACTGGAGAGGTCGACGTACAATCAGGTGCCGACGAGGAGCTATCACCGACACGCACAGAGGCCACCAAAGGGGGCGACGGAGAGCAACACGCCGATGAAGAAAAAGTCGGCAAAGCACGGTCATAACCACGTGAAGGGGCCACGAAAGTCGATGTAGAGCGGCAGGCCGACATAGACGAAGTCGGCGAAGCGCGAGCAGAGCCGCGTGAAGAGGCCGCGAAAGTCGATGTAGAGCGACAGGCCGACATAGAGGAAGTCGGCGAAGCGCGGGCAGAGCCGCGTGAAGAGGCCGCAAAAGTCGATGTAGAGCGGCAGGCCGACATAGACGAAGTCGGCGAAGCGCGGGCAGAGTCGCGTGAAGATGCCGCAAAAGTCGATGTAGAGCGGCAGGCCGAGGGAGACAAAATCGGCGAAGCACGGCCAGAGCCGCGGGAAGAGGCCGCGAAAGTCGGTATAGAGCGGCGAGCCGACGTAGACAGAGTCGGTGAAGCGCGGGCAGAGCCGCGTGAAGAGGCCGCAAACGGCGACGAAGAATAGCTAGCAGTCATGCACGGAGGCAGCGGACAAATACCAAGTACCGAAGGTGGGCCCAAAGAAGGGACGGGATCAGCGGAAGACATAGCTTTTTTTTTTTTTTTTGCTCTTTTTTTTTTGCTTTTTTTTTTCAGCTGGAAGTCAACTCACGGCCAAGGAAATCAATCAGATCTACACACGGGCAAGGGAGATCGGCAGCCTGGGAAACGCGGAACAGCACGCGGCCAAGGAGCAGCACGCGGCGGGAGCAGACTGGTAATCGGGCCGGGAGCAAGCGTAGCACGGCGGCCTGGAGCAGCACGCGGCGCGCGGGCGGACCACGCGTAGATCGGCAGGGAGCAGGGAGCGCCACGCGCAGATCGGCAGGGAGGCCGGCGGCGCGGGAGCAGGCAGGGCGACACGCGCGGGAGGAATCGGCCGGGCGGAATCGGCCAGAAGAGATTGGAGCAGACGAATCGGCCAGGAGAGATTGGAGCAGACGAATCGGGCGACTGACTGGAGGTTGAACAAGCAACGTCGGCCGAGAAACTAGAGGATCAATATTTGCTCTGATACCATGTTAGAGGAATATGCGTGTTATATTATCAGGGGGCCAAAGGCCACAATATATAGTACATGTACAGGTGCACATATGCAGAAAGCCCCCTAACATATGGGGAAACTACAATAGACAGATATATACATCTAACAATCAAATCATCTCTTATTATTGAAAGAAGAGCGTACCTTGTGTTGAAAGCTCCCACACATTATGGGGTTTGGGGAAGAGTATTAATATCAAGAAATATCAAACACATTGTGGGGCCTTATTACCGGATAAACCAAAACCCATGTAATTAATATCAAGAAACAACTCACGGCATCCGTCTTGAATGGGAGGAAAAACAACTCAGGTTCCTGAAAACATGAAAGCAATGGGAGCTCGCCGAGTCAGGTTTGATAAACCAATATTTGAGAAAAAAGGTACAAAATGCACAATAGTTATACCAGAAAAGAATGTGAGGAGAACCACGAGTTAAGTTACAATGAAGTAGTAACCTGTATATATTGTACATGTGAAGGACATGGCCACTTGCTAGGCCTTCGAGAGGTACTTGGGCTTCATCATTTGAAAGACGAAACGGTTAAGAACAAATTTGACAACTAACATTCAACAGATGCATCAGCCAAAAAGCAAATGTATCAAAATGAAATTAACTCCAGGCAAGATGAAAAATTGAGTAACTCCAGAACAGAGCCGAACTCACCAGAACCTATGTCTTTAATCACCTGAGAACCACATGAGAAATGATAATTACCTGAATAGTTGCCCAAAGGATAGTCGTGAGGGGAAACCATATGGAGAATGGCACGGCCCACTCTAATCCTGCAAACCCCTTCTTTCTACTGCTCCCCACACATGAGATCTTTCAGTCCATAAACAAACCTAGATAATATTTATTTGTTTGATTGCATGATTCAAATAACATGTAGCTTACATCAAAGGTCATTCTTCATGTACAATCAAAAGTACTCAATTAAATTTTCCTCTAAAGATAGATTTCATTTGGCGAGCTATACTATAAAAATGATAGTAAACCATTGGTAGTATAAGCTATCCTAGGTATAGATGTGTGTGCAATTCTTATAAACCATTGGTAATATAAGCTTTATGCTGTGAATATGTCTAACTCGGGATGATTAAATGAAGAATTTCATTTGCTATGCTGAGATTTCCAAGACATGGCCACTGTGGTACCTTCTTCGCACCAGGGTAGTATAAGCTCCATGTTGTAACTATATCTGTAACTTAATTCTGGAAATAGAAGATTCCTTACTTCTCTAATTATCCACAATTTCCTAGACAAAGCTCCATATAGTTTTGCTAAACCAAGCTTATCTGCCAAATTTTACCAACAAAACAACATTTGTGGAAGATTATTAGAAGTCGTTTGGTATCCATTGATACGTCCAATTTGCATCACTATTCTATATCATAATTTGCTGTTATTCATTGATATATTTCATATTTGGACACAATACTTATGTTATTTCATCTATTTTGCATGTTTCATCATTATTGGAGGATTAAGCACCGGAGCCAGGATTCTGCTGGAAAAAGCACCGTCAGAACGCAATATTTCGGAAGATCAACTGTGGAAGGAAATTATACAAAAAATCCTATTTTTCCAGATGACGAAGGAAACCAGAAGGGGGAGCCGAGGGGACCCAAGGTGGGCCCAGACCACAGGCCGGCGCGGCCCATGGCCTGGCCGCGCCACCTGGTGAGGAGGGGGCCCCATAGCCCCTCTCGCCTCCTTTTCTTCGCGAAATCCTTCGTCCCGAAGACCTAAGCCACAGAGGGTACCTCGCGAAGAGTTACAGCCGCCTCTGCGGGGCGGAGAACACCAGAGAGAAAAGAGCTCTCCGGCGGTTGAGATCCGCCGGGGAAATTCCCTCCCGGAGGGGGAAATCGACGCCATCGTCACCGTCATCGAGCTGGACATCATCTCCATCACCATCACCATCATCTCCACCATCATCACCGCCGTCTCCACCGCTGCACATCGTCACCGCCGTAGCGATTTGGGTTTGATCTTAATTGTTTGATAGGGGAAACTCTCTCAGTATTGATTTCTACTTGTTGTTGATGCTATTGAGTGAAACCGTTGAACCAAGGTTTATGTTCAGATTGTTATTCATCATCATATCACCTCTGATCATGTTCCATATGATGTCTCGTGAGTAGTTCGTTTAGTTCTTGAGGACATGGGTGAAGTCTAAATGTTAGTAGTGAACCATGGTTGAGTAATATTCAATGTTATGATATTTAAGTTGTGGTGTTATTCTTCTAGTGGTGTCATGTGAACGTCGACTACATGACACTTCACCTTTATGGGCCTAGGGGAATGCATCTTGTACTCGTTTGCCAATTGCGGGGTTGCCGGAGTGACAGAAACCTGAGCCCCCGTTGGTATATCGATGCAGGAGGGATAGCAGGATCTCAGAGTTTAAGGCTGTGGTTAGATTTATTCTTAATTACTTTCTTGTAGTTGCGGATGCTTGCAAGGGGTATAATCACAAGTTTGTATTAGTCCTAGGAAGGGCGGTACATTAGCATAGGTTCACCCACACAACACTTATCAAAACAATGAAGATTAATTAGCCGTATGTAGCGAAAGCACTAGACTAAAATCCCGTGTGTCCTCAGGAACGTTTGGTCATTATAAGTAAACAACCCGGCTTGTCCTTTGTGCTAAAAAGGATTGGGCCACTCGCTGCAATTGTTACTCTCGCACTTTACTTATTCGTACTTTATTCATCTGTTACATTAAAACCCTCTGAATACTTGTCTGTGAGCATTTACAGTGAATCCTTCATCGAAACTGCTTGTCAACACCTTCTGCTCCTCGTTGGGATCGACATTCTTACTTATCGAAGATACTACGATACACCCCCTATACTTGTGGGTCATCAAGACTATTGGTAAGTGGAATTGGTAAGGGAAATTTCTACTGTTTGTGCTGATTTTATTTCTGCCTGCTGCCATAATTCATTATGGAGAGATCTTCTCTTGAGTGTTTATTTGGGAAATCTACTACTACTGCAAAGGTAGTGGATAAGGCGCCAGGTGAGGAAGAGATACCATACAAAATACCTATGAAAATTATTGAACGTGTAGTGGATAACCGTTATACAGGGGATGGAACTGTCCACCCAGGAGATCATTTACTGTTCTTACATGAATTATACGGTTTATTCAAGTGTGCAGGTATTGCTATGGATGAAGTGAGGAAGAAACTATTCTCTATATCGCTGTCTGGTAAAGCGGCGCATTGGTATAAATTACTGGATAATGGGGATTCTCTTGAATGGAATGATATTGTGCCCCGGTTTTATTCTAAGTTCTATCCTCCAAGTGAAATTCACAAGGATCAGAATCGCATATATAATTTTTGGCCTCATGATGGAGAGAGTATTGCCCAAGCGTGGGGGAGATTGAAGTCTTTAATGCTCAAATGCCCCATTCATGAGCTTCCTGGTAATGTTATTATTGATAATTTCTATGCAAGACTTTCTTTTGAAGACAAGACCTTGTTGGATACTTCTTGTTCTGGATCATTCACGCGCAACAAAGAAGAGTTTAAAAGGGACCTTCTTAATCGGATCCAGGAAAATACTGAAGGATGGGAGAACGACAAAGATAGAGAATCAGGTATAAATTATGATTACAAATGCATTGAAGCTTTTATGGATACTGATAAATTTCGTAATATGAGTGCTACTTATGGTCTTGATTCTCAAGTTGCTGCAAATCTTTATAAAGCTTTTGCCTCTCATTATGAATTGCCTAAGAAGAATTTTGATAAGTTTCATGAACCGTATAAAGATAAAATTGATTCATCTATAAATAAATGTGTTGTAGTTGAAACTGTGGATCATGTTATTCCTGAAGCTTATATTGAAAAAACTCCTTTCCCTGCTAAAATGAAGGAGTACTCTGTTATAAATAGTGCGGTTCATAAAAGTGAAAAGAAACCTATAGAACCTGAAGAACAAATAAAAGTTGAACCTGTTGTTGCAAATGTTAAAGATCTTGTGACTGAAAATGTGGAGGATGGTCATATTATTTTCTGTGAAGATGCTTCTAATATTGTTTCACATCCTAATAAACCCAAACAAGTTAGTGTTCCTATGCTATCTGTTAGAATTGGTGATCATTGCTATTATGGTTTATGTGATATTGGTGCAAGTGTTAGTGCTATTCCTTATGAGCTTTACACGGAGATTATGCATGAAATTGATTCTTGTGAACTTGAAGATATTGATGTGGTTATTCAGCTGGCTAATAGAGAAACTATTTCTCCAATTGGTATTGTTCGAGATGTGGAAGTTCTATGCGGTAAGATTAAATATCCTGCTGACTTTTTGGTACTTGGTTCTGCTGCTAGTAAATATTGTCCTATCATTTTTGGTAGACCTTTTCTAAATACTTGTGGAGCTATTATAGATTGCAAGAAAGAGAAAATTTTGACTAAATTTGCTGGTGAATCTTATGAGTTTAACTTCTCTAAATTTACCAAAACTCCTTATAAAGCTGATTTGCCTAATAACGATTTTAGATTTGAACAGTGTGCATCTATTACTCTTGCTCCTAATAATCCTTTGCAGCAACATTTGGAGAATAGCAAGAGTGAAGTTTTTAGGAAAGAAAGAGATGAGCTTGAGGAAATTTTTCTTCGCCAACCTATTCTTAAGCATGATTTACCGGTGGAAGATCTGGGTACAACACCGCCACCAAAGGAAGATCCTGTCTTTGATTTAAAACCTTTGCCTGATAATCTTAAATATGCTCATATTGATGATAAGAAAATATATCCTGTTATTATTAGTTCTAATCTTACAGAGTTTGAAGAAGAAAGACTATTGGAAATATTGAAGAAACACCGAGGTGCTATTGGCTACACTCTTGATTACTTGAAGGGGATTTCTCCCTCTATTTGCCAACACGCCATTAATATGGAAGATGATGCGAAGCCTGTTGTTGAACCTCAGCGTCGTCTAATTCCTAAGATGAAGGATGTGGTAAGAAATGAGGTATTACGACTTCTTGAAGCTGGTATTATATATCCTATTGCTGATAGTAGATGGGTTAGTCCTGTGCATTGTGTTCCTAAGAAAGGAGGAATGACTGTTGTGCCTAATGATAATGATGAGCTCATACCTCAAAGAGTAGTTGTAGGTTATAGAATGTGCATTGATTTTCGTAAAGTTAATAAAGTTACTAAGAAAGATCATTATCCTTTGCCTTTTATTGATCAAATGTTAGAAAGGTTATCCAAAAATACTCATTTTTGCTTTCTTGATGGTTATTCTGGGTTTTCACAAATTGCTGTTAAAACTAAGGATCAAGAGAAAACCACTTTCACTTGTCCCTATGGAACCTATGCTTATAGACGTATGCCTTTTGGTTTATGTAATGCTCCTGCTACTTTTCAAAGATGCATGTCTGCTATTTTTCATGGCTTTTGCGAGAGTATTGTAGAGGTATTCATGGATGATTTTTCTGTCTATGGGAATTCTTTTGATAATTGTTTGCGGAACCTTGATAAAGTTTTGCAGAGATGTGAAGAAACTAACCTTGTTCTTAATTGGGAGAAATGCCACTTTATGGTTAATGAAGGAATTGTATTGGGACATAAAATTTCCGAGAGAGGTATTGAAGTTGATAGAGCTAAAGTTGAAGCAATAGAGAAGATGCCCTATCCTAGGGATGTTAAAGGTATTCGTAGTGTTCTTGGTCATGCTGGGTTTTATAGGAGGTTTATTAAAGACTTCTCTAAGATTTCAAAGCCTCTTACTAATCTTCTTCAAAAAGATGTACCTTTTGTTTTTGATGATGATTGTAAGGAAGCTTTTGAAACTCTAAAGAAAGCCTTAACAACTGCTCCTATAGTTGAACCTCCTGATTGGAACTTACCATTTGAAATTATGTGTGATGCTAGTGATTTTGCTGTAGGCGCTGTTCTTGGACAACGAGTAAATAAAAAATTGAATGTTATTCATTATGCTAGTAAAACTCTTGATGCTGCTCAAAGAAATTATGCTACTACTGAAAAAGAATTGTTAGCTGTAGTCTTTGCTTGTGATAAGTTTAGATCTTATATTGTTGATTCAAAAGTTACTATTCATACTGATCATGCTGCAATCAGATACCTTATGCAAAAGAAAGATGCTAAGCCAAGGCTTATTAGATGGGTACTTTTGTTGCAAGAATTTGATTTACATATTGTAGATAGGAAAGGTGCTGATAATCCTGTTGCTGATAATTTGTCTAGATTGGAAAATATTGCTTATGATCCTGTTCCTGTTAATGATAGTTTTCCAAATGAACAATTGGCTGTAATAAAGGTGAGCTCGCGAGACAGTCCTTGGTATGCTGATTATGCTAACTTTATTGTTTCCAAGTACTTGCCTCCGACCTTTTCAGCTCAGCAAAGGAGGAAATTCTTTTATGACTTGAGGCATTATTTCTGGGATGACCCACACTTATATAAAGAAGGAGTGGATGGTATTCTGCGAAGATGTGTTCCCGAATATGAACAGCATGAGATATTGAGTAAATGTCATGGGAGTGCTTATGGAGGACATCACGCCGGAGATAGAACCGCGCAAAAGGTTTTACAATCAGGTTTTTATTGGCCAACTCTCTTCAAAGATGTAAGGAAGTTTATTTTATCTTGTGATGAATGCCAAAGGGTTGGTAATATCTCCAGACGCAATGAAATGCCTATGAATTATACTCTTGTTATTGAACTGTTCGACTGTTGGGGATTTGACTTCATGGGACCTTTTCCCTCTTCAGAAGGTAACACTCATATACTTGTTGCTGTTGATTATGTTACTAAATGGGTGGAAGCCATACCTACAAAAAGTGCTGATGGTGAGACCTCTTTAAGAATGCTTTTAGATATTATTTTTCCTCGATTTGGAGTTCCTAGATATATTATGACTGATGGAGGTTCTCATTTTATTCATGGTGGTTTTAGAAAAACTCTTGCTAAATATGGCATTAATCATAGAATTGCTTCTGCTTATCATCCTCAAACTAGTGGGCAAGTAGAACTATCAAATAGAGAAATTAAATCTATCTTGCAAAAGACCGTTAATAAAACTAGAAAGAATTGGGCTAGTAAATTGAAGGAAGCATTATGGGCTTATAGAACTGCTTATAAAAAACCCCATGGGAATGTCACCTTATAAAATGGTTTATGGGAAAGCTTGTCATTTACCCTTAGAACTAGAGCACAAAGCTTATTGGGCTGTTAGAGAATTAAATAAAGATCCTAAACTAGCTGGTAATAAGAGGTTGCTGCAATTGAGTTCTCTAGATGAATGGAGAAGTGAAGCTTATGAAAATGCTAAACTCTTTAAAGAGAAAGTTAAAAAATGGCATGATAGAAGGATTATCAAAATAGAATTTAATATTGGGGATAAAGTCCTATTGTATCGGTCTCGTCTCAGATTCTTTGCAGGGAAATTGCTCTCGAAATGGGAAGGACCATATGTTGTTGAGGAGGTGTATCGTTCAGGAGCAATAAAAATTAGCTCTCTCCAAGGCAATGTCACACAAGTGGTAAATGGACAAAGACTCAAGCATTATATCTCAGGTGATTCTTACAATGTAGATGTTGATGTTATTCGAGTGGAAACACCGGAGGCTTTCATCAAAGGACAAATTGACAGTCCGCCAGAACTCGACTTTGAATAGGTAACAGTACTGGTAATAAAAAGTCCGCAATTTACTTTCCGAACAATGTTTTTGCTGTTTTTGGAAAATATGAAAAATTACGAGATCGAAACGGAGTGGAAGAGACGCACGAGGGGGCGCCCCCATAGGCCGGCGCGGGCCCTACCCTAGCCGCGCCGCCCTATGAGGAGGCCGCCTCATCGCCCCTCTCCGACTCTGGTTCGACCTGGTACTTTCCGTTCGTTGTAAAAATTTATTCTATATAATCCCCCGGACCCCTGGAGGTCCGTATATCGTTTTCTCGACGTGTTTTGTTTTGAGCTGTTTCTGCCAGGTTCTGTTCCGGATCTAGATCCATCATGTCTTCGTCGGAAACTCCGAAGGACAGCTCCTGCAGGGATGTCGGCAACTTGTACATGGAGGAGTTGAGGATGCACCCCAAGGAGTTGCTGCTCGTTGAGGGAGAACTGCAGATCAAGGATGTCCAGAGTCCTAAAGGAAAAGGAAGCTTGGAAGACAGGATGGAGAAGCTAGAACAAGAGGTCTTCAAATACAAGAAGATGGCTGAGCGTGAGGTGGATATCTTCCACAAGATTGTGTCTGAACTCATTGCTGAACACTAGAAGGAAACTGCAAAGCTTTGGGGCGACATCCTCTCACTTCACGACACCACCAACAAACTCCAAGCACAACTCTATGATGTTCAGAATCAGAACTGTGAGTATGAAAACAGGTTTAAATACATAAGCCGTGCTGCTAGTTTCAGGATCCCCAAGACCAAGATGTCGTTTCTTGATGGAGAGCCTCTTCCCTGGAAGTTTGATGACGGGAGTTCATCACCACCATCGCCAAAGGAGTAATTCATCATCGGTATTGGCATCCCCTTGGTTTGTTCCAAGCTTGGGGGAGTGCCGCGGTATCACATCATCACTACCTTTTACTTTTTACTATCAAGTAGTGTCATATCATGAGTAGGGAAGTTATCATATAAGATGGGTTGCAGTATGGAAGTATCTCTCCTTTAGTTGGTTATCTATGTATCCCTTGGTGTGAGTTATCGTTATGAAATATTAATGAGAAGTCTTATCATTTACATATTGCACACCTTATTTTAGTTTGCAATTCTATTATATGATTGATCTTGATTTTAGTATTGGTACCACTTTGGGAGCATTGAGTAAATCTATTTGGTTTTGGCAAACTTAGCATTGGTCAATAGCAACAACACCTTGAGGTTTAAGTAGAAAAGAGAAATATACATATAGTTGTTTCATTGTCTTCCTTTCTTGTTAGTTCATAGCTCATTATTCTGAAGTTAAAATTGTTTGTGCTTACAAGGAAGATGCATGATTGTTTCTATCACATGTATATTTGTTTGTTTCCTTCAACTCTTATGCTTGCTAATTAACCTTGCTAGCCAAAGACCTGTACTAAGAGGGAATACTTCTCGTGCATCCAAACCTTAACCCAAACCTATGTCATTTGTGTCCACCATACCTACCTACTACATGGTATTTTCTGCCATTCCAAGTAAATACTTCGTGTGCTACCTTTAAACAATTCAAAATTTAGTATCTCTTATTTGTGTCAATGTTTTATAGCTCATGAGGAAGTATGTGGTGTTTTATCTTTCAATCTTGTTGGGCAACTTTCACCAATGGACTAGTGGCTTCATCCGCTTATCCAATAATTTTGCAAAAAGAGCTGGCAATGGGATTCCTGGTCCCAAATTAATTAAACTAATTAGACACTCCTCCATGGTATGTGATTGTTGGCAGGCACCCGAGGATTCGGTTAGCCATGGCTTGTGTAAGCAAAGGTTGGGGGGAGTGTCATCATAATAAAACTAAAATAAAAAGGCACTCCTTCATGGTATGAGATTGTTGGCAGGCACCCGAGGATTCGGTTAGCCATGGTTTGTGAAAGAAATGTTGGAAGGAGTGCCACACAAAATGAAAATAAAATGGGAGCCGCTCTTTGAAGGTTTGTCTGGCAAGGGGGTTAGAGTACCCGCTACCAGTCGTTGACAACAACAAACACCTCTCGAAATGTTACTTTTATTCTCTTTATATGATTTCAAAACTAAAAAAGCTCTAGCACATGATTTAATCCCTGCTTCCCTCTACGAAGGGCCTGTCTTTTACTTTATGTTGAGTCAGTAAACCTATTTTCCCTCCATCTCAAGCAAGCATTTGAGTTATTGTGATCAAACCATTATATTGTGATTTGCTTCATCATGTCTTTTATTCTTCCTTGTTTAGTACAAGTTTTATCTGAATGAATATAGCTTTGCAAGTTATCAATGCTCATTATGATTGAGTATGCAAGTTTATCATAAGCTTTAACATAAGAGTGCTGCTCAATAGATAAGTATAATCTGTTAACTGTTCTCTGACCAAGAACGAAGTTTGCCATCACCAACTATGATTTCTTATGCACCTTTATTTGTGATTACCTTATACTTGTTTCAAGTTGAATTATATGAGAAAGTTGTTTACTAGAATGATTCGTGTGAATGAATATGATGCTTCTTGTCCGTATTTTATTTATCGACTCTTCACTCCATAAACATGTGGTCCTGTTTACCGAGTTTAGTTTCGCTTGGGGACAAGCGAAGTCTAAGCTTGGGGGGAGTTGATATGTCCAATTTGCATCACTATTCTATATCATAATTTGCTGTTATTCATTGATATATTTCATATTTGGACACAATACTTATGTTATTTCATCTATTTTGCATGTTTCATCATTATTGGAGGATCAAGCACTGGAGCCAGGATTCTGCTGGAAAAAGCACCATCAGAACGCAATATTTCGGAAGATCAACTGTGGAAGGAAATTATACCAAAAATCCTATTTTTCCAGATGACGAAGGAAGCCAGAAGGGGGAGCCGAGGGGACCCAAGGTGGGCCCAGACCACAGGCCGGCGCGGCCCATGGCCTGGCCGCGCCACCTGGTGAGGAGGGGGCCCCACAGCCCCTCTCGCCTCCTTTTCTTCGCGAAATCCTTCGTCCCGAAGACCTAAGCCACAGAGGGTACCTCGCGAAGAGTTACAGCCGCCTCTGCGGGGCGGAGAACACCAGAGAGAAAAGAGCTCTCCGGCGGCTGAGATCCGCCGGGGAAATTCCCTCCCGGAGGGGGAAATCGACGCCATCGTCACCGTCATCGAGCTGGACATCATCTCCATCACCATCACCATCATCTCCACCATCATCACCGCCGTCTCCACCGCTGCACATCATCACCGCCATAGCAATTTGGGTTTGATCTTAATTGTTTGATAGGGGAAACTCTCTCGGTATTGATTTCTACTTGTTGTTGATGCTATTGAGTGAAACCGTTGAACCAAGGTTTATGTTCAGATTGTTATTCATCATCATATCACCTCTGATCATGTTCCATATGATGTCTCGTGAGTAGTTCGTTTAGTTCTTGAGGACATGGGTGAAGTCTAAATGTTAGTAGTGAACCATGGTTGAGTAATATTCAATGTTATGATATTTAAGTTGTGGTGTTATTCTTCTAGTGGTGTCATGTGAACGTCGACTACATGACACTTCACCTTTATGGGCCTAGGGGAATGCATCTTGTACTCGTTTGCCAATTGCGGGGTTGCCGGAGTGATAGAAACCTGAGCCCCCGTTGGTATATCGATGCAGGAGGGATAGCAGGATCTCAGAGTTTAAGGCTGTGGTTAGATTTATTCTTAATTACTTTCTTGTAGTTGCGGATGCTTGCAAGGGGTATAATCACAAGTTTGTATTAGTCCTAGGAAGGGCGGTACATTAGCATAGGTTCACCCACACAACACTTATCAAAATAATGAAGATTAATTAGCCGTATGTAGCGAAAGCACTAGACTAAAATCCCGTGTGTCCTCAGGAACGTTTGGTCATTATAAGTAAACAACCCGGCTTGTCCTTTGTGCTAAAAAGGATTGGGCCACTCGCTGCAATTGTTACTCTCGCACTTTACTTATTCGTACTTTATTCATCTGTTACATTAAAACCCTCTGAATACTTGTCTGTGAGCATTTACAGTGAATCCTTCATCGAAACTGCTTGTCAACACCTTCTGCTCCTCGTTGGGATCGACATTCTTACTTATCGAAGATACTGCGATACACCCCCTATACTTGTGGGTCATCATCCATCATTTGGGCCTGGAATCCTGGAATTCATTTTGGAATTCCATAGGTGGGATGTTTGGTTGGCACAGAATTGGGCCGTCATTTCATTTAGGGAATCCAGCAAAATGGTGCCATGGGTAACACGATTCCGAGCTGAGACCTGTCATTCGCGTTTCTCCATGAAAGCCATTCAATATTGAATTCTACTGTCATTTGTAATTCCTGTGGCAACCAAACAAGTGTCCATTTCTGGAATTACAATGTAAATGAAATGAATACATGTATTCATTTCAAAATGCTACAAATGAAAGGAAAGCCTGGCTTCCAAACGACTTCTTAGAGAAATTGTGCAAAGAGAGCAATGGAAATAATATCGGTTTGCAAAAGAATAAAAGTAGCGAGTAGCGATTACTAAATAGAATGGTGAATAAAAGTAGCGAGTAGCGATTACTAAATAGAATGGTGCACCATGCTATCACGTAGCAATTGCATCAGCTACTATGATACTCTCAGCAGCATAGAATTCATCTCCAATTTTCTCATTAATGGTCAATATTGATGTCATCTCGTAAAAATAAGAATTTTAGTTACCAATAGCAGGGAAAAAATTGCATACCATGATGGCTCTGAAAGCTCTTAATTGCGACATGGGGCGATGACATGGCCGGTCGAAGGGAGAGAAGGACATGCAGGGAAGCTAACAAATAAATAATCAAACTATATTGAGAAGAAAAATTGGTTCACAAATTGATGGAGCAAAAGAATAAACCATTGGAAAAATACAATAAGCACAATGTCGGAAAATGCCTCAGAAAAGAAATCCTCACATTGCCTTTTAAATGTTTACTCATATAATATTAGTAGCCTCTTTGTGCGCCCCTGTATTTATATCCAAATCAGAATTAGGTGCACATTTATATTTATTTAGCGGAAACAAATCCAATAGAACTTCCAGAATATACTTAACAACAAACTTCAGTAACCCTCAAGGCATTACAGATCTTTGTAGCATAAATGTGAAAAAACACGCCTTAATGAATAAATTGGCGACCTAATATCAGATATGCGCAGTGCATAGTGGATTGAGTTATATACTTCCGAAATACCACAATAAGTTGTGATGGCCTTTTTAAAGTAGCACAACAGTATGTAATGGACAAACATCTATGAAAACCCAAAATAAAAAAAACAACAAAACAGAAAATAAATAATGCTCATAAAACATGGACAGTGGCATAGGCTAACAACTTTTTTGGATTATGACTCATAGGCTTATACCATTCAACTATTTATTGCCACATAATCGACGAATGATCGTTACCCTGAAGTAAACCCTAAACCGTGATAACTCATGTGCATCAACTTACACCAGTCTAAGTAAAATTCTTAGGTAGTGCTATGTTATGATTTATCATCCCTTCTTATCTACGCGCAATTAGGTAGGTGCAGGTGCAGGTGCAAACAAATTTCGTTTTCCACATCAAGTCGTACTTCAGCGATTAGTAATCTGCCGTAAGAGCTTTGGCACGATTTATCCCCTGTCTTGTAAAAATCTACATCAAATAACTGAGTGCACAACTTAAAATCAGATAGATTATTAACCGATATTGCATCCATAATCATCATGACACCACCAGTTAGAAAGCCTCGTTTCCCCATGTAATGCTAGAGAACTGCACAAAGTGCCATGTAATTAGTGATAGGCAAAAGAACCTAGATCTCCATGATCGGGTGAGGGTGAGGCTGTTGAGGAACTTATCACGAAATCTGCGAGTTTGTTTGTACAAACTGCTAGCGCCTCCTATTCCAAATCGCCCGATCCGTGGTCTTCCTGTGTTGCGATGAGACGAAGTGGAGATCGAATCGAGTAGCTTCTCTGACGGGAGAAGGCCTTCCCTTTTGTTGTTGCCGTCGCTGGCCTTGTATTACGCCGCCATGTGAAGGAGACGTGAGACGGAGGGGCCGTGTCGTACGAGCGATTGGAGGCGAAGGCTGGGTCCGAGAGTGTTGATGGCATGTCAGCGCCGTTGCCATGCTAGATCTCGAACATGCCTAGAGGTCCATCTCCGGCGCCGTGCCGAGGTTGGACGTGGCGAGAAATCCGCATCCATCCCTTGCGCCGCCGCCGCTGGGATGAGGTCGAGGAAATAGGGTGTGGCACCCCCGGGATCAGGGTTAGACAAATACCAGATCTTCGTCTGACATAAGCCTAACCTTGAGCTCGAGAGACTACAGTGAGAGAATCGGTAACACAACAGTGACTCTACGACTCAAAAGAATATATTACAACTCTTAACAGAGTAAGATCCAAATTATTACACGCAGAGGTCACTGACCCAACATTCAACAAGCAACGGAAGCAAATTATGTTATTCTAAATAACAAGATAGCAAAGGGCTTAAGAAGCCATAACATAAAGCGACGTCCCAGCCCATAAGTCGCAGGCTGCTGCCTGGGAACTCCAAACTAACCGTCGATGTTAACGTAGAAACCACCTTCGACTGCAGAGACTTCATCTGAAACAAAAGCATGCAAAGCTGAGTACAGGGACTCAGCAAGACTTAGTACAACCTTTTAGCAAAGCGGGTATGCGGGCTTTCTGGTAGATCTTCTTTTGCGTAAAGCCAGTTTTCCTTTGTAAGATAAGAGAGAAGAGAAGCTCGACTACACAGAACCTTTAAAAGGGGTAAGAGAGCGACATCTCTATCTCTATTGATCATCATATTGTATCCACCAATTTTCATCATCTCGAACCACTATCCTCGGATCACCCCCTCAACACCCGAAGAAGGTGTCCGTAAACACACATTGTTTATCAAGTTTTACGATTAGGTTCATGTTGTCTATGATCACAGAATCCATTCCCAAGTCGTCCATAACCGTGGACACGGCTTCTCGAAAAGATTTAACCCTGCAGGGGTGCACAACTTTACCCACACGCGCCAACCGACTCTTAGTGCCAACGTATAAGCTCTCTTCCTTGGAAAGCCGGCAGAGGGTGGTTGACCACGACCTTTACCTTGCTGTCGCCGAGACCATGAGTCACGCGCTAAGGATTATTCCGCCGTAACGGGTCAAGTCCCGAAGTCGGTCCTTAACGATGTGAGCCGAGGTGGGTTTCCCCAGAGGCTGCAACCCCCAGCCACCACGACCACGCTTACCTGCCTGTTATGTACCTTTGACCCCCAAGCAAAATGCAATGCATATGACCAGGTAACGCGCAAACTATGTGACTCATGGAATCTACTAGGCAAGTTAGTGAGTCGAGAGGGTACCATAATAGGGCCTCGTGTGGTTGTACGCTCGGTCTTGGTTCAAGAGGCGAGAACTCGGTTCCTAGGGTCGGCAGAAACGAAACAACCCACCACATCCCAATGTGGCCTCTCGTCTGAGCCTTTAATCATATTTATCATCATCTCTATACTTACCACGTCAACCTGTCATGCTAGATTCATTTCATTGTAAGGCTCCAGTCCGAAGACCGGAGTAGTAGCGTAACAAACTAAGCATGGCTAAGCATAAAGAGATAAAGGCTCTCGCGACGCACACATGCCAAACCTAGTTATGCTAGGAGCAGTGGATCAGGGTATCGAGGCTACAAAGGTCGGACATGCAACAGATAGGGTAACTCTATTTATCGATAAAAGACAGTTGAATCGTATGCGATATGTAGGAACCACAGATAAAAGCATTTCAAAATCATAGATGAACCAGGTTAGGGCTTGCCTTGTCCCTCAGCGGATGAGTACTGTTCTTCGGTGGCGTTGACGTCAGACTCCGGCTCAGATCCTATCGCGAAGAACCAAACACCGGAAAGGGAAATACACAATCACCACATGGCATAATGCAATGCGCATCCAATATGAATGATATGTCGTATTAAAGGAATTAAGGAAACCCTAGGTGCATCGTCAAATTAAAGGGGGTTCCGGCATCGGACACCGCCATATGAGAGGGGTTTCTTTTAGGGTTTCACTACATTTGCAAGTTCAAAGGTTGTAATGATGTATGAATTACTCCTCAACTTGTAGAGAATGTTTTTCTGAACATTTCGGTATATTATACGTCTTTTTCTGAATTAGAATAAAAAAATAATGAATTATACAATCTTTAACCAATTTCTGAAAATAGTTAAAAGGGAATATGACGTCATGGTGACGTCATGACGACGTCAGCCATGGCCTGCCCTTGCAGGTCGACCACGGCCTCGTCGCCAGAGGGCTCGGGAGAAGGCGCGAGTGGGCGCCTTAGACGCGCGGCGTCCCCGCGAACCAGAATAGGGCGGCGCCGCCCTCCAATGGTCGCCGGAGGGGCGTCTCCGGCGAGCTCGCGCGGAGGGCCGGGAAGGCGCACGTCGCGGCGGCGCTACACGGCGAGCTAGGGCGAGCGGCGGGTACCATGAGGATCGGACGCTCACCAGGAGGACGGCGGGCTTGGCGGCTTGGCCGGAGATGGCCGGAATCGGCGTGGACGGCGGTGAACGGCGAGCTCGGGCTCCGGTCGATTCGGCCGCTAGGGAGCTCCCCGGAGGCTGCCGCTTAGCTGAGGAGGAAGAGGGGGTCGAGGCGGAGCTCCTGGCGATGGCGGCCCAGCGTGGGGAGGCACGGAACGGCGGCGAGGTTCGTCGGCCGGCCCTAGGGTTTGGTCGGGCGCGGCTCAGAGAAGAAGAGGGGGAAGAAATGGGAGGCGTGCTGGGGTTTGCTGCGTCGGCGGCGAGGTTTTGTACCCGGCCAGGGGGCGGCGGGAGCCATCCCGGTGGCCGGCAGCATCGGGCGGCCACAGAGAAGCCACCGAGGTGCTTCCAGTAGGAGAGAGGAAGAAGAAGGGGGATTTTTCCGAAACCCCCCTGGATTTTTGGGAAACTCCGTGGAAATTAAAAACATGGAGGAATTTGGGGATTTTTAGGGTGTTTTGACCCAAATTTCAAGGGGATTTTTGCACAAATTTTATTAGAACAAAACTAGAACCATTTGCAACATTGTTTCATAACATTTTGTGAAAAAGTTCTCAAATTTGAATGCAAATGCATGCATGCACATGAACAACTAGCAACATTATTTAATTAACAAAGTTGGTTCTGTTACAACTCTACCCCCCTTACAAGAATCTCGTCCCCGAGATTCCTAAGTTTTAGAAAAGAAGGCAGGGTACTCAGATCGGAGACGATCCTCTCGTTCCCAGGTTGCTTCTGACTTAGAGTGATGAGACCATTGAACTTTCAGGAATTTGATAGCTTGACGCCGAGTTTTACGCTCAGCTTCGTCAAGGATACGGATAGGATACTCTCGATAGGTCAGATCCTCTTGGAGATCAAGTGTTTCATGATCAACACCACGGATGGGATCTTTGAAGCAACGTTTGAGTTGGGAGACATGGAAGACGTCATGAACTTCAGGAAAAGTTGGAGGGAGTTCCAACTTGTAAGCAAGTGCACCTCGTTTTGCAAGGATGCGGAAAGGACCAACATAGCGAGGAGCTAGTTTGCCTTTTATACCGAAACGATGGACACCTCTTAAAGGAGTGACTCGAAGATAAGCTTGCTCGCCAACTTCATAGCGAACTTCTTGATGATGACGATCATAAATGCTCTTTTGATGAGACTGAGCAGCTTTCAAACGTTCTCGGATAATGCCAACTTGATCTTCTGCTTCCTTGATCATGTCCGGTCCAAAGAACTGTCTTTCACCTGTTTCTGACCAATTCAGAGGGGTTCGACATTTCCGTCCATAAAGAGCTTCAAAAGGTGCCATGCCCAGGCTAGATTGGAAACTGTTGTTATAGGAGAATTCAGCAAATGGGAGGCACTTTTCCCAATTTTTGCCGAAGGATATAACACAGGCTCTGAGCATGTCTTCAAGGATTTGATTCACCCTCTCAGTTTGACCACCGGTTTGAGGATGATAGGCCGTGCTGAAGGAAAGACGAGTTCCCATAGCTTGTTGGAAACTGGCCTAGAACTTGGAAGTAAACAAGCTTCCTCGGTCAGAGATAATCTTCTTCGGAACACCATGAAGAAAGACTATTCGGGAAACATACAGATCTGCCAACTTGCTAGCAGTAATGTCTTCTCGGATAGGAAGGAAGTGAGCAACCTTGGATAGGCGATCAACAATTACCCATATAGCATTGCTTCCTTTCTGAGTTTTGGGAAGTCCAGTAATGAAATCCATACCAATTTCATCCCATTTCCATTCAGGAGTAGATAGAGGTTGAAGAGTACCAGCTGGTCTTTGATGTTCAGCTTTTACACGACGGCAAACGTCGCATTCAGCTACAAAGCGAGCGATTTCTCTTTTCATCCGGGTCCACCAGAACCTTTGGCGAAGATCCTGATACATCTTTGTACTTCCAGGATGAATAGATAGAGGTGACTCATGAGCTTCTCGGAGGATAAGCTCTCTTAGGTTCTTTTTCTTTGGCACCACCAAGCGGTTACCAAAGTAGACAACACCTTGATCGTTGACGGAGAAACATTTAGCATCTCCGCTAGCAATGTTCTCTTTGATCTTAGTGATACCCAAATCACGCTTCTGAGCGTCTTTGATCTGGTCTTCAAGAGAGGGTTTTACCTCTAAGTTAGCAAGGAATCCCTGAGGAACAACTTCAAGATTGAGTCTTGCAAATTCCTCATGGAGGGTAGGTTGACATTGCTTGAGCATCAGATTGTTGCAATATGACGTTCGACTTAGGGCGTCAGCAACGACGTTAGCCTTGCTGGGCTGATAGTTAAGACCCAAATCATAGTCCTTGATGAGTTCCAACCATCTTGTCTGCCTGAGATTCAGATCCGGTTGGGTAAAGAGATACTTCAGGCTTTGATGATCCGAGTACAACTCGCAACGATTACCGTAAAGGTAAGGTCGCCATTGCTTAAGAGCATGTACCACAGCTGCAAGCTCTAGATCATGAGTTGGATAATTGAGCTCATGTGGTTTCAACTGTCGAGAGGCATAAGCCACTACATGGCCATCTTGCATCAACACACATCCGAGCCCTTGAAGAGAGGCATCACAGAAGATGACAAAGTCTTTGCTTGTGTCTGGAAGGACAAGTACAGGAGCGGTAGTCAGCTTTATCTTCAGTGTCTGAAAACTTTCTTCTGCCTTTTCTGACCACTCAAACTTCTTATCTTTCTTCAGAAGATCAGTCATTGGTTTGGCGATCTTGGAGAAATTCTCGATGTATCGACGGTAATAACCCGCCAATCCAAGAAAACTTCGAATTTCTTTGGCTGACTTAGGAGTCTTCCAGTCAAGAACGGATTGAACTTTATCTGGAATAACTGCAACACCTTTTGCAGAGACCACATGGCCTAGGAAGATGAGCTCTTGTAGCCAGAACTCACATTTAGAAAACTTGGCGTAGAGACGATGTTCACGAAGCTTGGTCAGCACCAAACGCAAGTGTTCAGTGTGTTCTTCTTCGGTTTTGGAGTAGACCAGAATATCATCAATGTAGATAATGACGAATTTGTCAAGATACTCCATAAACACAGAGTTCATGAGCCGCATAAAAGTGGCTGGAGCATTAGTGAGGCCAAAGGACATGACAGTGTACTCGAAAAGACCATAACGAGTCATGAACGCCGTTTTTGGAATGTCCTCCGTTCGGATTTTGATTTGATGGTAGCCTGATCTCAAATCCATCTTGGAAAAGACTGTAGCACCACTCAATTGATCGAAAAGATCATTGATTCGAGGTAGAGGATACTTGTTCTTGATGGTTACTGCGTTGAGCGGCCGGTAATCAACAACCAGACGCGGAACGTTGGTATCCCTCTTCTTGACAAAGAGTGCGGGACATCCCCAAGATGAAGTACTAGGTTGGATGTATCTTTTCCCTTCCAACTCTTCTAACTGCTTCTTCAGTTCAACCAACTCTTCTCGAGGCATACGATAAGGACGTCGTGAAACAGGAGCAGTTCCAGGAACCAGCTCGATGACAAACTCCACGCTTCGATCAGGTGGCATGCCAGGTAATTCTTCCGGGAAGACATCAGGGAAGTCACAAACCACCGGAACATCAGAAATTTCAAGCGGAGGTAAGACATCAAGGGCATACAACTCAGCATCAGGAATATGTACTGCTGATGGAGATGTTGCTGACGAAGACCAATACAGAATGGATCTTCCGGAAAGATCGGTCAGAGTAAGAGACCTGGCTGCACAATCAATGACAGCCTGATATTTAGCTAGCCAATCCATGCCCAAAATGATATCAATGTCGGTTGACTTGAGGACAATGAGGGGAATCGGAAAAAGAAGATATCCAATCTCGATTTTATTCCCATGACTAACCATATTGGTATACCAACTAGAACCAGGGGAATGAACCATAAGAGGGGTAGGCATATCTTTAAAAGGAATCCCATGCAACTGAGAAAACTCTTGGGATATGAATGAATGTGATGCTCCAGAATCAAACAGAACTGTAGCTATAACGGAGTTGATTCGAAGCGTACCCATTATGACGCTTGGATCTGCTTCAGCTTCTTCAGCAGTAACATGGGTCAGACGACCATGACCAGCAACTGGAGGCTTAGTAAACTTCTTTGGTGGTGGAGCACCACGAACAGAAGTATTGTGGGGGCACTCTTTCATGTAGTGACCAGGTTGACCACAAGTGAAGCACGCACCACTGCATGGAGTACCCATAGCGGGACGATAGTTTGTTCCACCAGCATTGTTTGCAAGAGCACTTGGAGCTTGTGGACGAGGAGTATAACCAGAAGACTTTGGTGCATTAGGAGCACGAGGCACAGCACTGTATGGAATGAAAACACGACGACGCTGATTACCTGATCCAGAAGACTGAGAAGTATCTCGAGGACGCTTGCGAGTTTCCTCATACTCCACCTTTCCTCTTTCTGCCTTCATAGCCTTGTTGACAAGATCTTGGCAGGTTGGGAAGTCCAGGAGATGAAGATCTCGACGAAGATCAGGATCCAGTCCCTTGTGGAACAAGGCTTGCTTCTTGGCATCAGTGGAAGTTTCTTCAGGAGCATAGCAGGCAAGACGATAGAAATTACCTTGGTAATCACAGATAGAACCACTGCCCTGCGTCAGCTTCAGAAACTCTTCTCTTTTATCATCCATCAGACCCTCTGGGATATGATATGCACGGAAAGCATCTTTGAATTCTGGCCAAGTTACGACATGACCGGCAGGCTGCATCAACAGGAAGTTTTCCCACCATGAACCAGCAGCTCCTTCAAGATGGTAGGTGGCAAAGTTCACCCAATCTGCTTGAGCAGCGTGGGCAACCTCAAGCTTGCGCTCGATGGTGCGGAGCCAGTAGTCAGCATCAAGTGGCTCAGTGGAATAACTGAACACTGGTGGGGTGAGGCGGATAAAGCTTCGGATCCCCACTTGTTCCTCATGACGCTGAGCTGTGTTACGCTCAATCCTTTCAAGGAGCCTAATGTTATCTGCGTGATTGGCTTCATACATGGCCATAAGTTGGACCATAGAAGGAGGAGGAGGAAGGTCAGCATTCTCCTCGTGGCCATCTCCACGGCCATTGCCACGGCCATGACCACGACCACGACCACGGCCAGCACCACTTCTAGTACCGCCTGACATCCTGAGGAGAAGACAAAAACCATGAGACACGGATTCACCGGAAGGATTCAACAGAAGGATAGCATATACCAAATGCAATGAACATGCTGAGAAGACAAGACATGTGATATGAAGATATATCATCGTATCGATCATAGTAGTTAAACAAGCATACAAAATGTACACACTACTAACCGACACACAAACCATGAAGATGGAATGCAAAGATGACATACAATCACTATGTCGCATAAAGGCAAACAATTGGATGCTAAGTACCCGAAGCAAGAATAAAGGAACAATGCTTCAGATTAACTGAGGCATTCTGGAAACTCTGAGACAAGCAACCAGATACGGAGTACTGGAGAAAAATAACCCAAACCCGCGTATCCTAGAGATTTGAATTGAGAGGAAAGAAGTGAAATCTTTTTCCAATCAAAACCAGGTAAGATGACTCAGCATTAGAGTGACACCAGGTAAGGAGTAAAAAGAATCCTATTCAGAGTTTTGCAAGTAAACTTTAGCTTTCAAATAATTTTCGCAACAACTAGACTCAACATCGACCAGTGAACAAGGGTTTCCTACAGGCAGTCCTGCTCTGATACCAAAACCTGTGGCACCCCCGGGATCAGGGTTAGACAAATACCAGATCTTCGTCCGACATAAGCCTAACCTTGAGCTCGAGAGACTACAGTGAGAGAATCGGTAACACAATAGTGACTCTACGACTCAAAAGAATATATTACAACTCTTAACAGAGTAAGATCCAAATTATTACATGCAGAGGTCACTGACCCAACATTCAACAAGCAACGGAAGCAAATTATGTTATTCTAAATAACAAGATAGCAAAGGGCTTAAGAAGCCATAACATAAAGCGACGTCCCAGCCCATAAGTCGCAGGCTGCTGCCTGGGAACTCCAAACTAACCGTCGATGTTAACGTAGAAACCACCTTCGACTGCAGAGACTTCATCTGAAACAAAAGCATGCAAAGCTGAGTACAGGGACTCGGCAAGATTTAGTACAACCTTTTAGCAAAGCGGGTATGCGGGCTTTCTGGTAGATCTTCTTTTGCGTAAAGCCAGTTTTCCTTTGTAAGATAAGAGAGAAGAGAAGCTCGACTACACAGAACCTTTAAAAGGGGTAAGAGAGCGACATCTCTATCTCTATTGATCATCATATTGTATCCACCAATTTTCATCATCTCGAACCACTATCCTCGGATCACCCCCTCAACACCCGAAGAAGGTGTCCGTAAACACACATTGTTTATCAAGTTTTACGATTAGGTTCATGTTGTCTATGATCACAGAATCCATTCCCAAGTCGTCCATAACCGTGGACACGGCTTCTCGAAAAGATTTAACCCTGCAGGGGTGCACAACTTTACCCACACGCGCCAACCGACTCTTAGTGCCAACGTATAAGCTCTCTTCCTTGGAAAGCCGGCAGAGGGTGGTTGACCATGACCTTTACCTTGCTGTCGCCGAGACCATGAGTCACGCGCTAAGGATTATTCCGCCGTAACGGGTCAAGTCCCGAAGTCGGTCCTTAACGATGTGAGCCGAGGTGGGTTTCCCCAGAGGCCGCAACCCCCAGCCACCACGACCACGCTTACCTGCCTGTTATGTACCTTTAACCCCCAAGCAAAATGCAATGCATATGACCAGGTAACGCGCAAACTATGTGACTCATGGAATCTACTAGGCAAATTAGTGAGTCGAGAGGGTACCATAATAGGGCCTCGTGTGGTTGTACGCTCGGTCTTGATTCAAGAGGCGAGAACTCGGTTCCTAGGGTCGGCAGAAACAAAACAACCCACCACATCCCAATGTGGCCTCTCGTCTGAGCCTTTAATCATATTTATCATCATCTCTATACTTACCACGTCAACCTGTCATGCTAGATTCATTTCATTGTAAGGCTCCAGTCCGAAGACCGGAGTAGTAGCGTAACAAACTAAGCATGGCTAAGCATAAAGAGATAAAGGCTCTCGCGACGCACACATGCCAAACCTAGTTATGCTAGGAGCAGTGGATCAGGGTATCGAGGCTACAAAGGTCAGACATGCAACAGATAGGGTAACTCTATTTATCGATAAAAGACAGTTGAATCATGTGCGATATGTAGGAACCACAGATAAAAGCATTTCAAAATCATAGATGAACCAGGTTAGGGCTTGCCTTGTCCCTCAGCGGATGAGTACTGTTCTTCGGTGGCGTTGACGTCGGAGTCCGGCTCAGATCCTATCGCGAAGAACCAAACACCGGAAAGGGAAATACACAATCACCACATGGCAATATGAATGATATGTCGTATTAAAGGAATTAAGGAAACCCTAGGTGCATCGTCAAATTAAAGGGGGTTCCGGCATCGGACACTGCCATATGAGAGGGGTTTCTTTTAGGGTTTCACTACATTTGCAAGTTCAAAGGTTGTAATGATGTATGAATTACTCCTAAACTTGTAGAGAATGTTTTTCTGAACATTTCGGTATATTATACGTCTTTTTCTGAATTAGAATAAAAAAAATATGAATTATACAATCTTTAACCAATTTCTGAAAATAGTTAAAAGGGAATATGACGTCATGGTGACATCATGACGACGTCAGCCATGGCCTGCCCTTGCAGGTCGACCACGGCCTCGTCGCCAGAGGGCTCGGGAGAAGGCGCGAGTGGGTGCCTTAGACGCGCGGCGTCCCCGCGAACCAGAATAGGGCGGCGCCGCCCTCCAATGGTCGCCGGAGGGGCGTCTCCGGCGAGCTCGCGCGGAGGGCCGGGAAGGCGCACGTCGCGGCGGCGCTACACGGCGAGCTAGGGCGAGCGGCGGGTACCACGAGGATCGGACGCTCACCAGGAGCACGGCGGGCTTGGCGGCTTGGCCGGAGATGGCCGGAATCGGCGTGGACGGCGGTGAACGGCGAGCTCGGGCTCCGGTCGATTCGGCCGCTAGGGAGCTCCCCGGAGGCTGCCGCTTAGCTGAGGAGGAAGAGGGGGTCGAGGCGGAGCTCCTGGCGATGGCGGCCCAGCGTGGGGAGGCGCGGAACGGCGGCGAGGTTCGTCGGCCGGCCCTAGGGTTTGGTCGGGCGCGGCTCAGAGAAGAAGAGGGGGAAGAAATGGGAGGCGTGCTGGGGTTTGCTGCGTCGGCGGCGAGGTTTTGTACCCGGCCAGGGGGCGGCGGGAGCCATCCCGGCGGCCGGCAGCATCGGGCGGCCACAGAGAAGCCACCGAGGTGCTTCCAGTAGGAGAGAGGAAGAAGAAGGGGGATTTTTCTGAAAACCCCCCTGGATTTTTGGGAAACTCCCTGGAAATTAAAAACATGGAGGAATTTGGGGATTTTTAGGGTGTTTTGACCCAAATTTCAAGGGGATTTTTGCACAAATTTTATTAGAGCAAAACTAGAACCATTTGCAACATTGTTTCATAACATTTTGTGAAAAAGTTCTCAAATTTGAATGCAAATGCATGCATGCACATGAACAACTAGCAACCTTATTTAATTAACAAAGTTGGTTCTGTTACATAGGGTTAGCCTTGTGCGGGAGGCGACACTACTGGGCGGCAGCTTTGATGAGAGAAGGGGGGACAGGGAGCTGGCGGAGCGTGGTGGCGGCGTCAATCAGGGCGGAGGCGTAGGCGAGAGAGAGAGAGAGGAGCTAACAAAGAGGTGGTTCGTGGGTGCTGTGGGCCGGAAGTGGAGCACTGTCCACTTTTTAGTTCGTAGAGATCTGGTAGGAGGGCAAAAATGTCTTATTGAAAATATGCTTGACGAAGTTTTTGACCGGAGGAAACAGAACAAGTTCCTCCTTTTTACCGGAGGAAACAGAACAAGTTACACATTATGGGGTTTGGGGAAGAGTATTAATATCAAGAAATATCAAACACATTGTGGGGCCTTATTACCGGATAAACCAAAACCCATGTAATTAATATCAAGAAACAACTCACGGCATCCGTCTTGAATGGGAGGAAAAACAACTCAGGTTCCTGAAAACATGAAAGCAATGGGAGCTCGCCGAGTCAGGTTTGATAAACCAATATGAGAAAAAAGGTACAAAATGCACAATAGTTATACCAGAAAAGAATGCGAGGAGAACCACGAGTTAAGTTACAATGAAGTAGTAACGTGTATATATTGTACATGTGAAGGACATGGCCACTTGCTAGGCCTTCGAGAGGTACTTGGGCTTCATCATTTGAAAGACGAAACGGTTAAGAAAAAATTTGACAACTAACATTCAACAGATGCATCAGCCAGAAAGCAAATGTATCAAAATGAAATTAACTCCAGGCAAGATGAAAAATCGAGTAACTCCAGAACAGAGCCGAACTCACCAGAACCTATGTCTTTAATCACCTGAGAACCACATGAGAAATGATAATTACCTGAATAGTTGCCCAAAGGATAGTCGTGAGGGGAAACCATATGGAGAATGGCACGGCCCACTCTAATCCTGCAAACCCCTTCTTTCTACTGCTCCCCACACATGAGATCTTTCAGTCCATAAACAAACCTAGATAATATTTATTTGTTTGATTGCATGATTCAAATAACATGTAGCTTACATCAAAGGTCATTCTTCATGTACAATCAAAAGTACTCAATTAAATTTTCCTCTAAAGATAGATTTCATTTGGCGAGTTATACTATAAAAATGATAGTAAACCATTGGTAGTATAAGCTATCCTAGGTATAGATGTGTGTGCAATTCTTATAAACCATTGGTAATATAAGCTTTATGCTGTGAATATGTCTAACTCGGGATGATTAAATGAAGAATTTCATTTGCTATGCTGAGATTTCCAAGACATGGCCACTGTGGTACCTTCTTCGCACCAGGGTAGTATAAGCTCCATGTTGTAACTATATCTGTAACTTAATTCCGGAGATAGAAGATTCCTTACTTCTCTAATTATCCACAATTTCCTAGACAAAGCTCCATATAGTTTTGCTAAACCAAGCTTATCTGCCAAATTTTACCAACAAAACAACATTTGTGGAAGATTATTAGAAGTCGTTTGGTATCCATCATTTGGGCCTGGAATCCTGGAATTCATTTTGGAATTCCATAGGTGGGATGTTTGGTTGCCACAGAATTGGGCCGTCATTTCATTTAGGAAATCCAGCAAAATGGTGCCATGGGTAACACGATTCCGAGC
Source organism: Lolium perenne (assembly GCF_019359855.2). Lineage (NCBI taxonomy): Eukaryota > Viridiplantae > Streptophyta > Magnoliopsida > Poales > Poaceae > Lolium > Lolium perenne. Next base: position 210,499,341 of record NC_067249.2, read on the forward strand.
TGAGACCTGTCAGTCGCGTTTCTCCATGAAAGCCATTCAATATTGAATTCTACTGTCATTTGCAATTCCTGTGGCAACCAAACAAGTGTCCATTTCTGGAATTACAATGTAAATGAAATGAATACATGTATTCATTTCAAAATGCTACAAATGAAAGGAAAGTCTGGCTTCCAAACGACTTCTTAGAGAAATTGTGCAAAGAGAGCAATGGAAATAATATCGGTTTGCAAAAGAATAAAAGTAGCGAGTAGCGATTACTAAATAGAATGGTGAATAAAAGTAGCGAGTAGCGATTACTAAATAGAATGGTGCACCATGCTATCACGTAGCAATTGCATCAGCTACTATGATATTCTCAGCAGCATAGAATTCATCTCCAATTTTCTCATTAATGGTCAATATTGATGTCATCTCGTAAAAATAAGAATTTTAGTTACCAATAGCAGGGAAAAAATTGCACACCATAATGGCTCTGAAAGCTCTTAATTGCGACATGGGGCGATGACATGGCCGGTCGAAGGGAGAGAAGGACATGCATGGAAGCTAACAAATAAATAATCAAACTATATTGAGAAGAAAAATTGGTTCACAAATTGATGGAGCAAAAGAATAAACCATTGGAAAAATACAATAAGCACAATGTCGGAAAATGCCTCAGAAAAGAAATCCTCACATTGCCTTTTAAATGTTTACTCATATAATATTAGTAGCCTCTTTGTGCGCCCCTGTATTTATATCCAAATCAGAATTAGGTGCACATTTATATTTATTTAGCGGAAACAAATCCAATAGAACTTCCAGAATATACTTAACAACAAACTTCAGTAACCCTCAAGGCATTACAGATCTTTGTAGCATAAATGTGAAAAAACACGCCTTAATGAATAAATTGGCGACCTAATATCAGATATGCGCAGTGCATAGTGGATTGAGTTATATACTTCCGAAATACCACAATAAGTTGTGATGGCCTTTTTAAAGTAGCACAACAGTATGTAATGGACAAACATCTATGAAAACCCAAAATAAAAAAAACAACAAAACAGAAAATAAATTATGTTCATAAAACATGGACAGTGGCATAGGCTAACAACTTTTTTGGATCATGACTCATAGGCTTATACCATTCAACTATTTATTGCCACATAATCGACGAATGATCGTTACCCTGAAGTAAACCCTAAACCGTGATAACTCATGTGCATCAACTTACACCAGTCTAAGTAAAATTCTTAGGTAGTGCTATGTTATGATTTATCATCCCTTCTTATCTACGCGCAATTAGGTAGGTGCAGGTGCAGGTGCAAACAAATTTCGTTTTCCACATCAAGTCGTACTTCAGCGATTAGTAATCTGCCGTAAGAGCTTTGGCACGATTTATCCCCTGTCTTATAAAAATCTACATCAAATAACTGAGTGCACAACTTAAAATCAGATAGATTATTAACCGATATTGCATCCATAATCATCATGACACCATCAGTTAGAAAGCCTCGTTTCCCCATGTAATGCTAGAGAACTGCACAAAGTGCCATGTAATTAGTGATAGGCAAAAGAACCTAGATCTCCATGATCGGGTGAGGGTGAGGCTGTTGAGGAACTTATCACGAAATCTGCGAGTTTGTTTGTACAAACTGCTAGCGCCTCCTATTCCAAATCGCCCGATCCGTGGTCTTCCTGTGTTGCGATGAGACGAAGTGGAGATCGAATCGAGTAGCTTCTCTGACGGGAGAAGGCCTTCCCTTTTGTTGTTGCCGTCGCTGGCCTTGTATTACGCCGCCATGTGAAGGAGACGTGAGACGGAGGGGCCGTGTCGTATGAGCGATTGGAGGCGAAGGCTGGGTCCGAGAGTGTTGATGGCATGTCGGCGTCGTTGCCATGCTAGATCTCGAACATGCCTAGAGGTCCATCTCCGGCGCCGTGCCGAGGTTGGACGTGGCGAGAAATCCGCATCCATCCCTTGCGCCGCCGCCGCTGGGATGAGGTCGAGGAAATAGGGTTAGCTTTGTGCGGGAGGCGACACTACTGGGCGGCAGCTTTGATGAGAGAAGGGGGGACAGGGAGCTAGCGGAGCGTGGTGGCGGCGTCAATCAGGGCGGAGGCATAGGCGAGAGAGAGAGAGAGAGAGAGAGAGAGAGAGAGAGGAGCTAACGAAGAGGTGGTTCGTGGGTGCTGTGGGCCGGAAGTGGAGCACTGTCCACTTTTTAGTTCGTAGAGATCTGGTGGGAGGGCAAAAATGTCTTATTGAAAATATGCTTGACGAAGTTTTTGACCGGAGGAAACAGAACAAGTTCCTCCTTTTTATATAGTAGAGATTCTTTTTCTTCTTTCCTCCTTTTTACTTTTTCTTTAATAACTAATGCTCCCGAACTCCGATTCACATGAAACCAATTTTGTTGGAAAGGTAACGACGAAATATGGAGACTCCTCACAGAACATTTTTAGATGATTTTATAGAGGGAGTCTCCCACCGTCAAGAAACGGTGAAGACGTCCAAACTCGAAAACGCAATGGAAGATGCATGCGGATTCCGTTTTCGATGAACTTGGACTTGTTGTAAAGCTAGCAACAAGCTCAAGAACCTCACACAGAGAAACACCAAGAAGCAATAAGGATATGCAAAGTATGCAAATGATTGAGCTCCCTAAGACGATGTGATCAAGTTACCCAACCGAAAGCCCCTCTTAATAGTGCGGCTATCTATCCTATAATCCGGTCTCCCAACATCCACCTTGAGACCGGTAAAAGGAAAACCTAGCAAGGCCTTACCTTTGCCTTGCGCATCCCGCTTGATCTTGATGATAACTCTTCAAGCTTCACTCAAGCCGGAATGCCTCACTTGATCAATGTTGCTTCGTGAAGACTCACAAATGCTCCCCCATACACTATGATGGGAAAGCTCCATTGATGCACATCTTCACATGTCCATTATCACCAAATGGACGACAAGATTCAAGCATGTGATCCACTTGAGATGCTCATCTTGAACTTGCCCAACTCAACCTTGTATCTTCTCATACTCACTTAAGATAGAGCATGGTTAATATTGAGTTCCACCTAAGAACTCCATCTTCATTTCTTCTTCTTGATCATATCACATATGTATCTTTAAATCGATGATCTTGATACCAACACACAAGGTGTGTCTTTATCTTCATGGTATCCATACTTGAATCCAACACATGGGATACAAGAAGTACATATGGAATATTCCTTCATATAAACTCAATGAAAATATTAGTCCATAGGGGTTGTCATTAATTACCAAAACCACACATAGGGGCAATATACCCTTACACTAAGAGGGAACCCAGTTGGAGAAAGGCATGGCCCGGCGCTCGACAAACCATGCGAAGAGGCCGAGGGGGTCATGAAGAGGAGCAAGAGGCTGCTCCACCATGACCTCGTTGAAGAACTCCAGCGTGTCCTTGGCTTGCAGCTTCTTCATCCTCTTTGTAGAATTTCTAGACAAACTGACGAACACCTTGGTACGGTAGCAGTTACCTCTCTCTGCTTTATGCCTTTGTCTATAGACCTATCTTCTATTGTGTCGTCGTGGTGAACGAGCAGATGCCATGGGATGGCTTAAGTTGGGGCCGAATGTGCGTTAGAGGATTCGGGGGAGGGTTTTGGATTAGATTGGACGAACTTCCGGATGTTTTCCTCAAGAACACAACCAAAGGAAGCGATGCAAGAAGAAGAACACAAGGAAGAACTCTGCTCTAGATCCTTTTCTTTATTGATTTCAACAGGATACAAGTTTTTGGGAGACAGAGCCTTACATAACCTGCCCGCGTAATGGGCTACCCCCTCTCCTTATATAGGGAGAGGTGGCTTACAGAACAAGGAACCCTAATGGCATCTTTGACTAGACAAACTACTTTTACAAAGCTACTTTAATCATAAACGGCGGTGCCGGTGTCTTTAATCAGGGAGGCTGACGTCCTCCGGTTGCTTTTGGCGTCATCCTCCTCTTTATCGTCAGGCCTTCGTTTAAAGCTACTTTGCTTAGCTCATCTTTGTCTTCTAGCTCTAAAGAGAATCTTTGACCAGCTTTGCCGACATGCTCTTCTTACCGGTAGTCCGGTGTCTTCTTTATCCGGTTCCGGTATACCCCTCTGGGGGATACCGGCTCAGCTTTACTTAGCCAAACATTGAACTTTGTCCTTCGGTATAAACATTAAACCGGTACCTTGATGGCTCAAACCATCCGGTTTGGCATGCCTTTGGCATACCGGGGGTCATTCCCCCAACATTAGTCCCCGAAGCTGGTATAGTCTGATGGACTCTGTCCAACAGACCACACCAGTTTCCCGTATCTCAAGGTTCTGGTTTAATCTTTCCGGTGTTCATCTTTGATCCCGGCATCTTCGCCGGATTCACGCTTTCCTTTCTTTCCAAGGTATTCTTCGGTATCTCTTTCTCCGGTATCTTAGTCATTAAATCTCTCCTCGGCGAAGTCGAGAATTTCTCGGGTACAGTGCCTGTCAGTGACATGCGCACTGTACCTGACGCGTCAGTGTCAGTGGTCACTTCCCTTCGGCTTCCGCACGCGTAATAAGTGCGGCACACCGGATCCGGGCCGCCGTTCCGCCGAACTTCGTCGAGCTTCGGTGCGCGGAGAATCGCTGCTGCACATCTGCCGCGGCCACTGCGCTCGAGTCCGGACGAACTCCTCTTCGCCCCTCCGTCGCCGGGCTTCTCCAGCAACTGCGAGCGCTCCGCATTGCCAGTGAGCACCTTCCTCAGCAACTCCGCCGCCTCAGGTTAGGCCAGATTCGCCTTTGTCCCTGCGTTCCATGTTTTTCAGATCTTGGGTCGATAGGATATTTATTCCCCTTTTCTTTTGTTTTTTCTCTTACTCGTAGATCTTCGCGCAAGGGTAGATCTGGGGAAAACGGTTTTCCGGTATAGATTCGCATGTCTAGCGAGCGGTATCTTTCTGAGTCCTCCTTTAGTAGCGAACGGACTGTATCCTCCGACGGCTTAACCGCAGAGCTCGCCCAAATGGAGATAGACACCGGCAGAGACCAAGAGGCCGGCAGCTCCAGCCAGGCCTCCGAAAAGGATTTGTCCGGCATCACACGTGGAGCCTGGAGAGGTTCCGACGTGACCCAACACGAGATCGACTGGCTTTACCGGTCGAGAAGGATACCGGAGGGAGTATCCTGCCAGCTTCCTGGCGATGAAATCGAGCCAGTAGTTAATCCCGGTGAGTACGTCGTCTTCCTCGCTCACTTTGAGCGCGGCTTCGGCCTCCCAGCCTCCGATTTCTTTCGCAAATTCCTTGATTTCTACCGGCTTCAGCCTCACCATCTTCCTGGCAATGCCATCTTCTATCTTTCATGTTATGCCACATTCATGGAGGCTTACATAGGCATCCGCCCCACTCGCGAGACTTTCGCTCGCTTCTTTGCTCTTCGGATTAATTCCGTTTAGGGCAAGGACATTCGTAAGCCCAAGCCCCCCGCTCAATGCGGGTCTTGTATCATTGGCTCCCGCCAAGGGAGCCCTTTCTTTAAGTTTGCTGGTCTCGAGTCATGCCGGTTATGTCAAGAGACCTTCTTTTACGTGAAGAACGACGGCGTCGCAGATCTTATCAACTTACCGGCTGTGGTGACCCGGCATACCACTGCATGGTGTAGTATGCAAGTCTGATATAATACCAATGAAACACCGTTCCACTAGTATTATATCGCTCAGAGTGGTACAACAGAAACATATGCGGGTCCAAGGTATGTCTATAGAATTACAACATTGACTCTGTTACATAAGATCATCACAGCCTTCTACTTTACAATGAGGTAAAACTGCAAATAAATTCCAGAAGAACGACTCGTAGTCTAGTCTTATCACGAACTCTATTAGTAGAGTATTTAACTAGCTAAAGAGGCTAAGAATAGATTCTAGCTAAGTAGGAGCTAGGTTTAGGAAACTAGTTCCCTTCTATGGCTAAACTAGGTTTTCTCCTTGATGTATGTGGTAGCTGACTCCTCTGACAGGGTCTTGTCTCTTGAAGTAGTTGTTGACTCCTCGGTCTTCGAGTTGCACTGTAGATCCTCCTTCGATGCCTCCATTATCTAAGCAGGGGATTTAAGAGTGGGATGAGTACGAGCGTACTCAACAAGTTCATTATAGGAAAGAGGTGTTTAATGCACTAGCTACGGCATTAGACCAGAAAGTCTAATACCAATGCAGGTTTTCATAATCGTTTCTTCAAAGGGTTGCTTTTATTCAGAAGAACTATGTCCGTCAGCCTTCACCGGTTTACTAGAACTTCATGGAGCTCCTTTCCGGCCGCGTTCGCAGTTCCATATCCCGGAACAGGGAGTGACAGGTCACGGTTCTTTACACTCTGCAGAGGTGTGTTGCTTTACCCATAAGAGATCTTAACCTTGGTGCCAACCGGGTGATCTTCCCGTCCACACTTCCTATGGTGTGAGGCCCGGTATAAGGTCTAGCCAATCATGTTCCTCCGCTACCTCGAACACCCACCCTTTGTTGCATACTCCGACCCTGGGTCCACGCCGGCCCCATTATTCCCATATATTTCAGGGTGGACTCCGACCACGACGTCAATGCAGGGCTCTACCATACATTCCTACGCCGGCAGATGCAACCCATCATAGACCTCATTACCTTTGGGACTTCTACGGGTTCCCACCCCTGCATCAAGTCTCGCAAGATCATGAGCACCCGGTAATGAGCATCCGTTGATGAACGAGAGGTGGAAACACTTTTGACTACTCCGTCCCACTCCAGATCTTATGGTTAACACAGATATTACGGCACAAGAATCACTGGCGACATTTGTTGTTTAATCCTAGATGGATATAAACCCTTGCAATGGAACCTCCACCATATCAACACAATCCATGGTTCCATTGCCCACCACATAGTCATATTCATAGTTATGAAAATAGTGGTTTTGCTTTTTATGCATTAGTGATAATCATAGTACTTTGCAAGTAATTTGGTAAAAATACTCAAATGACATGAGCAAGCGATGAACTTGCCTTTCTTGACTGCAAGATTATGCAGGCAAGGTCTTCGATACGTAGTAACTCCAAATTCTGAAATAGCATCATCGTCCGGTAAGGACGATGTTTAAAAGATTGGCAAGGATGCAATAATGCATAAGAATGAGATGCAATCGCTCTAAGCGTGACCTAACCCCGATGATTTAGGATCAGTGAGTTGTAATGATTGGTTTAGGGTGTGTTGCACTTTTAGAGTGATTCACATACAAGGTTCTTATTCAGGTGTGATTACTTGGTATTATAAACAGGTAGATACTAAAGCATAATAATCAATTGAGCACACAAAGAATGATAATTTGCATAATGTTATCAAGTAAAGAACAGTGGTCAGTTTTAGTACTATATGGCATGGTTAATGATTGATTATCATATACTTTGAAAGAATAACTTTTGAAGAACATGTTCTTTGATAAAGAACAAGTATGGTAATTAGGTTGGTGAGGTTCTATGGTTAACTATGGTTCTCATTAGCTCTTGAGTAAATATTAGATGGTTCCTAACAAGGTTGGATTCATTAGCAACTAGGCTTTAATGGTTTTACTTAAGTATGAGCAACTAAAGCAATTAGTTATACATGGTTGTTATCATGGTGGGTTCATCTTGCTGGTGATAGCTAGGTAGGGTTTATAGGTCCTTATAAGCAGAGTTGATGATGGTTCTCTGTTTACTTCAAAAGAATAACTTTTGAAGAACATACTTCTTAAATATTAAGAAGTATTGCAATTAGGTTGAGGTTGTTTAGGTTTGCTATTTCATCTCCTAAGTAAAGAATTATTTGATCCTAAATAGGATGGTTCATAATTATGAAATACTTGTAGGGTTTAGTGGACTATGGTTATGTAGTGATAATTATTGGGTATAGATGCTTTTGAGTTCATCACAATGGTGTGATGCTAATTAAGGATGAGTAAGGATAAGATTCTTAGTAATAAGGACTAGGGTTGGTCCTATTTGATCATCTAGATAGGATAGGTGTGCATACATGGAACATTGAATTAGGGATAATAGGGTTCCTACATTTTATGTGATCAGGGTAAACATTTAGAAGCTACTATGGTTCTATGAATGAAATCAACATATCATGATCACATGCTCTAACCTAGGGTTTAGGTTAGAAGCAAACTGGGATTCATATGAATTAATGGAGCTAGGGTTTGTGCATAATTGAATTAGGGTTTTAGTATCCCACATAAAATTATGGGTTTGTGTTCTTAATTCAATATGGTACTTAGGGTTTCTTAATTTTCAATTAGTTCTTGGATTTAATAACTTCATTTGAAAAGTTGAAGTTATTAATAACTTTGAAATAATAATAGTATTGAATTTGGCATTTTATTATTTTTAAATAATTAATAATTAAGATAATTATTAATTAGGGTTTAAATCTTTCTAATAATGATTTAACAAAATAATAAATAAAGAAAATTAGTCTAAATGTTTTCTTTATTTATCTACTGGTTTTTATTTACTTTTGGAAATTTTTACTAATTATTGAATTTTAATTGAATTTAGAATAATAAATAAGGCTTTAATAACAAGTATTAAATAATTGAGTTTTTATTAAAAATATAAATTTCATTTTATATTTTTATTGGATAGCTTTTTATTTTATAAGAATTTTGATATCTCATTTGTGTTTTTCTGAGCTTTTATGAATTTCCTATAAATTTGCAAAGTTTCAGCTATTAATGAAATTTAGAATTTAAAACGAATGGGCTAAAGTCACCCGGGCAGAATGTACCCCCAGCCAATGACTCGGTGGGCCATTAGCCACGTAGGCATTGACTATGTCAAAATTGCAAACAATTGGCTTGGAAGCTCACCGCCGGCGGGGATTCACGACGGCGGCGAGGCTCCCGGGTGATTTACTGGCGCGCGACGATGCTCTTGCTGCTCTACGCGACACGGGGGTTCTAATGGTGGTGGCGCCGCCCACTTTTGGTCGCCGGCGCTTGCCCGATGGCAAGGCCGAGCGGCGGAGCTCGCAGGTCCACAACGGCGACGCAGTACAGCGAGCTAGGGATGGTGCGGGGTGGTCCACAAGGTGCAGGAGCTCACCAGAAACTCGTCGGAGTGCCCAGACGAGGCAGAGGTGACCGGACGGCGACGCCATCGCCGGCGGAGACGGTGGCCGGGGGCGGAGAAGATGGCTCGGTGAGGTCGATTTAGGACGCGTCGGCTCGATTCCTGGTGCAGGCTTAGCAAGTCGAGGACGGCGGTCCTCATGGCGGTCACGGCGAGGCTTGGGAAGGCTCCGAACGGCGGCAATGAGGTTGGCCGGAGCGAGCTAGGGTTTCGTCTGGGGAGGATTTTGGACGAACAGAGAGGAAATGGAGGACGCCAGTGCGTTTTATAGGGCTTCTTGAGTGTGCTGGCGGTCAGCAACTGCGGCGGCGACGCGGGACGTGGCGTGGGCGTCGCGGTGTCGTTCTCCAGTGCGTGCGGCGAGACAGAGACGAAGGAGAAGAAGACGTGCTCGTCCTCTTCGAGTTTATCTGGAGCGAAGGGTTACGGGCCAGTGTTGGGCTGTGGTTTGGCGGTGGATTGGGCTGGAGTGCTGGGCTGCCGCGTGGGCTGCTGGTGGGCTACACGGCCAGGTAAGTCCAGGTGAGGCCTTTCTTCTTTTTCTCTTTTTCTGTTTTCATTTTCTGTTTTATAATTTACCAAATTGAACTCATATATGAATTCTATTATTTTTGGCAGGTGTCTCAATTGTGTTAATTCCATTTGGATGTTGTGAAATGACTATTACACCCATAATCCATTTGAAACAAGTATTTTATAAAGCATTATATTACATACTTGTGTTTTATTCAAAATAGCAAATGAGCATGAATTTATAACCTCATTTATTTTTATGTTTTTCTTTTCTTGTGGATCAATCTATTTGAAGTATTAGAGTTGGTAAGTCCAGCTCAAGGTATTTTAGAGTTTATCATTAGGACTTGTTTTCTTATTTAAGAAGTTGGTTCTTCACATATGATTTTATGTGAGCATCAATCTGTTAGGGTTTTATGATTTCTATTACAACCATATTTCAGAGTTGGCACTAGAATTATATTTAATAACACCTTGAATTACTTAGAGTAGGTATTACTGCATTTATGGGTTGGTCTTAATTAAGTAGTTGATCTCCACCATGGTTCTAAACAAATGGTTTAGCACTAGGTTATTCTTGAGTTCCATAATGAAGCATGAGCTTTAATTAGTGATTAATTATAGGGTTCTCATCATGTTCACCTAATGGCAACTGGTTTGAATCTCAATTAGGGTTTAGGTTTTATTTGTGATCACCCAAGTGATACACAAACTAGGGTTGAGATTTAATTCTGGATTGTAGAGATGAGATGACACCATATTGTATGTGCTAGGGTTTAATCTCCCCTAACCATGATAAGGTGGTTACTTGCTTAATATTTCATGTGCTTCTCTAATTACTAAGGATTTGAGAATTGGTTTTATCTTGTACCAATTAACTCCTATTATTATCCCCAACTTATCATTAAAGTAACTACATTGATTATAGTTCTTTTTTTATAGTTAACTTTGGTCATATGGATGTATGGTTACTCACTACATAAAGTATAGTGTTTAACTCTAAGGTTCTCTTGGGTTCTTTATTTTAGGAAATATAGATATGGTAGAATTCTAATTGTGAGCACCAAGTGGTTCACAAGTAAGGTTGGGATATAAGCCTAGGATTGCTTACTATTGATCTCCCTATAATTTCATGTGGTGAATGATATCTACTTATCCTATTAGGGTTTATCTTATCCTCACATATCTCAAGAGCATGATCATGGTTAGACATGATCAACTTGTTCTTGATATCATTACCTCAAGTTCTTAGGTTTTATGATCATCATTCAATTTATAATGTTCAAGGTTGGGCTTCCTAAAGTATTTCTAATGGAATGATTTTCACTTCCATGTTCAAGTGTTGTCTTGATTAACTAAACATAATATCTCCCTTATAGTTTCTTGGGTGGACATGGCTATGGTTGGCTCTATAGGTTATATCCCAGGAAAATGCCTGAGATATTTTGTTAGGGTTCCACTTAAATAAGGTTGATATTATCATCTGGTAAATGGGTAGTTCTCTCCCTCAAACTCAAGTGTTGCCTCAACTAACTTGTGTGTAACACCATAATTGATCTCTCTTATATAAGAATGGATTATTCTAGGTTATGGTGTACTCCTAATACTCTAGTTCAATTGTTGTCCTTTATTCTTAATTAGGTAAAGCTAGGATTAATATGAATGCTCTCTCTCATTTGGGAAAGACTTCAATAATATCCTAGGGTTCCTCTTGAGGATGATGATGTGATCATATGGATATTTATATCCAAGGTTTGCCTCTAGGTTTGTCTTTGCTTCCTTAAATGAAATAGGACTCTCACCTCTCTAGGTTTGATACTTAACTATTTGGAATAGAGAAGAATATATATTTCTAGAGTTGATCTCCTTGTCATGTTTCCAAGAATGAAGTAAAATGAATACCATGAAGTTCATGGTAGGATCATGGATTAGTTTAAGACATGGAAAAGATAAGTGAAGAATGGTTTCTCCATTTTATTGTTACTTGACTTGCAATTGAATTGATGTTCATATGTTATGACAGGGATTACCTTATTATGATCTTTTATAAGATCAAGCAATTGATCATTGAGTAAAGTGTTGATGTATTGATTATTAGTTCCATTTGATCTAACCCCTTAGATCAAATTACCTCTACCCAAAACAAGGTTTTAACAAAGTCACATTGAGGTTTATAGTGCTTGACTTGATGAACTACTTCAATTCCACCAAGGTCAAGTGAAACTTCAGTTACTGTGACTGTTTTACTTTAAAGCGCGAAAATTCCCCAGATTTTCTATGCATGAATGCAATGCACACATCTGTTTCCTCTATTTTTGTAACCCCATTACCTGGGATATTACAGTCTCTACCCCTTAAACTAAACTTCGTCCTCGAAGTTTGATATCTCTCACGTTTCGGAGTGTGGATCTGACTTGTGCAGACTACGACTTTTCTCGAACTCCATGGTGATCTCACTGGATATAATTGAATATATCCCTTGTCCAGATTCTTCCTGGAATCCATTAGTGTTTGACATCAAACAACTATTACTTCCTTTACTTCCATGATTTCCTCCAATATTATAAGCTTGTTTCCTTTCTCATTGAATATTCAATGATTGGGACTTCTTCTTGTCCTGACAGTCTTAATTGAGGACTAATTGGATAACATTCTCCTATTTGATAAAATAGGTCTTTGTTTTTCCCTTACTACCAAAAATTGCAGTAATGGTGCTTAATAAGGTACTACTATGGAATTGGTCGTGATGGTTTATTTTCCTAAAAATGGTTTAGACTCACTTAGTCTATCCAATCATGGATTATGGTTGGTATCTAAAACTATTTTGGGTTCTTTAGATTCCATGAAAGGAATCATTTAAATAGATTTTGGTTTTGCTATAGTCAATCTCCTTTGGTCTTTGGCCTTCTTGAGCTTTGTTTGGTCTCCGATATTTCCTTCATCCAACTTCATTATCATTAGCTGACTTGAGCTTTTGTTTTTCTGAGTAAATAGTACTCATTTTCTCAAGTGATAGTCCAATTCTTACTTTCTCGAGGTATGAACCTCGGCTTCTGGTCTGACATCCTTCTGAAAGTACTGTTCAACAACCTTATGAAAATAAGATTGGACTTCCTCTCAGTTCAGACCTTCTGCTTCTATCTAGCTTAAAGTATTGAGTTATTGTACATCCATCTCAATCTTTACTCTACCCCTTTGAGTTTTCTTATGGTCTTCAACTCCTTTTATTCCAACCATTGAATTGATGGTTAGAATATTGGTCTTGGTGTAGCTTATGGTTTATATTCTTCTAAGGTCTTGTGAAGAATCCTTGTGGTGTATCCACTCAATTGTGGACATCCAATGCGAATCCTTCGACTAAATGATTATAGGCTATTGTTATTTGGCTGGCAAAATTTTATTTATTTACAACTTCTTGGTACAATTAATACAATGATGGACTACTTGATACCAATTATGGCTATTTGTTATCTAAAACTGGATCTATTATAGGTTCTGATCAACTGGCCGAGACATCTTCTACTTTATCTCGCAGTATTGATCCTATACCAATTGTGGTCGTCTGATATCAACTATGGTCTTCTTATGTCTGCTACGATTTCATATATCACCTTCTTTCATTCAGGGTTTATTTTGCAAGAAAACCACTAGCTGACACTATGAATATAGTATTCTAAGTGATTTCCCATGCATTCCCTCTTCTATGTTGACTATGGATCTGCTTCAGCTTCACCATAATTACCATATTTCTTACCTTCATGCTTCTCATGTACTAAAGTACTCCTCTGTTGAGGTAAAGCATGAGTTTGGATTGATACTTCCTTCAGAGTTTTGTGGTTGCTTCCCACAACTTTACTCCTTTCTTCTGATGGACCTTCCTTATGTCTTCAAGATCTTCAGAATTCGTCACTTCCTCGCACGTTTACCATTACCCTCTAGATCTATAGCACCAAGTAAGAACTTGATATTGCAACATGCATTTGCATATCAAAGTCAAACTTCATGTATGGATCTTGTCAAACAATGAAAATTCAATAAAATCCAAGAAGATTCAGCTATGTGTTTATAGTACACACCATCATAAGCCTGATTGAAATAGTTGAGTAAGACATCTCTAAACATCAGGCTCTGATGTGTAGTATATAACACCACATAGATAGGTTTATATCGTGATACTTAGCACGATTATATGAGATTCTACTATTTGTCTCAACGTTTACCTTAATTGCACATTTGCAATGAGATAAACTTGGAACAGAGTGGTCTGGGATGGTTAAGGTTAACCTAAATTTGTTTGGAAGTACTAACAAAGTATTATACCATATATAAGTGCTATTGAGGACTATTTTGTATGATACCACTAGTTCTAATATGGTTACTCTGAATACATATTTATTAGGATATAGTTCCTATACTTCTAAGTGTTTCTACCATAAGCATATGGTCATGATGTGCTTGGCACACTTCCCATATTTTTGGAACACAGTACTTGCACTATTGTCTGGCTTCTTATTGTTCTCTTCCTAAATGTTTATGATGTTCTATTCCATCACATAATGATTCTCAGGTGAATCATATATGATTAGCTACTCTAACATGTAAGCAGTCATATATTATTCCTATCACTCTTCCTTACTTCCCATGATTGACTCATCATGGTTTATACTACCTAGTATAACTTATATTCATTCCTTACTATCAGTTGTTTCACAATTTTAGATAAATTTTACTTACCCATTACTGAACTTGGTCTACATCTTCTATTAGGTCATCTTAATTATCTTTATCACTTGATACTACTCCTATTACAGGTCTGGATATCTTACTTAAATATAACAGGTGTTGGTACACATCTTCCAATAGGATATCTTCCTTATGGTTGTATCCTCTCTTTGGACTACCATGTATTGTATACCAACTGTGATCTACTCATCTATTGTTTTAAGAACTTAATTTCGTACTAGATGTTTTGGATTAACTAACTACTTCACTTAGGAAGGATAGGTAGGAAATGTTAACTCAAGTGTGTCAGGATTATTCTCAAGTGAATATCCATCTCAAGTCATAAGAAGTATTTGGTTTAACTAAGACAACTTCCTATAGACACTACCAATCCTATAGGTCTCATTTAAAGGGTTTTAATCCTAAGGTCAAAGCATTTGCTCTGATACCAACTGTGGTGACCCGGCATACCACTGCATGGTGTAGTATGCAAGTCTGATATAATACCAATGAAACACCGTTCCACTAGTATTATATCGCTCAGAGTGGTACAATAGAAACATATGCGGGTCCAAGGTATGTCTATAGAATTACAACATTGACTCTGTTACATAAGATCATCACAGCCTTCTACTTTACAATGAGGTAAAACTGCAAATAAATTCCAGAAGAACGACTCGTAGTCTAGTCTTATCACGAACTCTATTAGTAGAGTATTTAACTAGCTAAAGAGGCTAAGAATAGATTCTAGCTAAGTAGGAGCTAGGTTTAGGAAACTAGTTCCCTTCTATGGCTAAACTAGGTTTTCTCCTTGATGTATGTGGTAGCTGACTCCTCTGACAGGGTCTTGTCTCTTGAAGTAGTTGTTGACTCCTCGGTCTTCGAGTTGCACTGTAGATCCTCCTTCGATGCCTCCATTATCTAAGCAGGGGATTTAAGAGTGGGATGAGTACGAGCGTACTCAACAAGTTCATTATAGGAAAGAGGTGTTTAATGCACTAGCTACGGTATTAGACCAGAAAGTCTAATACCAATGCAGGTTTTCATAATCGTTTCTTCAAAGGGTTGCTTTTATTCAGAAGAACTATGTCCGTCAGCCTTCACCGGTTTACTAGAACTTCATGGAGCTCCTTTCCGGCCGCGTTCGCAGTTCCATATCCCGGAACAGGGAGTGACAGGTCACGGTTCTTTACACTCTGCAGAGGTGTGTTGCTTTACCCATAAGAGATCTTAACCTTGGTGCCAACCGGGTGATCTTCCCGTCCACACTTCCTATGGTGTGAGGCCCGGTATAAGGTCTAGCCAATCATGTTCCTCCGCTACCTCGAACACCCACCCTTTGTTGCATACTCCGACCCTGGGTCCACGCCGGCCCCATTATTCCCATATATTTCAGGGTGGACTCCGACCACGACGTCAATGCAGGGCTCTACCATACATTCCTACGCCGGCAGATGCAACCCATCATAGACCTCATTACCGTTGGGACTTCTACGGGTTCCCACCCCTGCATCAAGTCTCGCAAGATCATGAGCACCCGGTAATGAGCATCCGTTGATGAACGAGAGGTGGAAACACTTTTGACTACTCCGTCCCACTCCAGATCTCATGGTTAACACGGATATTACGGCACAAGAATCACTGGCGACATTTGTTGTTTAATCCTAGATGGATATAAACCCTTGCAATGGAACCTCCACCATATCAACACAATCCATGGTTCCATTGCCCACCACATAGTCATATTCATAGTTATGAAAATAGTGGTTTTGCTTTTTATGCATTAGTGATAATCATAGTACTTTGCAAGTAATTTGGTAAAAATACTCAAATGACATGAGCAAGCGATGAACTTGCCTTTCTTGACTGCAAGATTATGCAGGCAAGGTCTTCGATACGTAGTAACTCCAAATTCTGAAATAGCATCATCGTCCGGTAAGGACGATGTTTAAAAGATTGGCAAGGATGCAATAATGCATAAGAATGAGATGCAATCGCTCTAAGCGTGACCTAACCCCGATGATTTAGGATCAGTGAGTTGTAATGATTGGTTTAGGGTGTGTTGCACTTTTAGAGTGATTCACATACAAGGTTCTTATTCAGGTGTGATTACTTGGTATTATAAACAGGTAGATACTAAAGCATAATAATCAATTGAGCACACAAAGAATGATAATTTGCATAATGTTATCAAGTAAAGAACAGTGGTCAGTTTTAGTACTATATGGCATGGTTAATGATTGATTATCATATACTTTGAAAGAATAACTTTTGAAGAACATGTTCTTTGATAAAGAACAAGTATGGTAATTAGGTTGGTGAGGTTCTATGGTTAACTATGGTTCTCATTAGCTCTTGAGTAAATATTAGATGGTTCCTAACAAGGTTGGATTCATTAGCAACTAGGCTTTAATGGTTTTACTTAAGTATGAGCAACTAAAGCAATTAGTTATACATGGTTGTTATCATGGTGGGTTCATCTTGCTGGTGATAGCTAGGTAGGGTTTATAGGTCCTTATAAGCAGAGTTGATGATGGTTCTCTGTTTACTTCAAAAGAATAACTTTTGAAGAACATACTTCTTAAATATTAAGAAGTATTGCAATTAGGTTGAGGTTGTTTAGGTTTGCTATTTCATCTCCTAAGTAAAGAATTATTTGATCCTAAATAGGATGGTTCATAATTATGAAATACTTGTAGGGTTTAGTGGACTATGGTTATGTAGTGATAATTATTGGGTATAGATGCTTTTGAGTTCATCACAATGGTGTGATGCTAATTAAGGATGAGTAAGGATAAGATTCTTAGTAATAAGGACTAGGGTTGGTCCTATTTGATCATCTAGATAGGATAGGTGTGCATACATGGAACATTGAATTAGGGATAATAGGGTTCCTACATTTTATGTGATCAGGGTAAACATTTAGAAGCTACTATGGTTCTATGAATGAAATCAACATATCATGATCACATGCTCTAACCTAGGGTTTAGGTTAGAAGCAAACTGGGATTCATATGAATTAATGGAGCTAGGGTTTGTGCATAATTGAATTAGGGTTTTAGTATCCCACATAAAATTATGGGTTTGTGTTCTTAATTCAATATGGTACTTAGGGTTTCTTAATTTTCAATTAGTTCTTGGATTTAATAACTTCATTTGAAAAGTTGAAGTTATTAATAACTTTGAAATAATAATAGTATTGAATTTGGCATTTTATTATTTTTAAATAATTAATAATTAAGATAATTATTAATTAGGGTTTAAATCTTTCTAATAATGATTTAACAAAATAATAAATAAAGAAAATTAGTCTAAATGTTTTCTTTATTTATCTACTGGTTTTTATTTACTTTTGGAAATTTTTACTAATTATTGAATTTTAATTGAATTTAGAATAATAAATAAGGCTTTAATAACAAGTATTAAATAATTGAGTTTTTATTAAAAATATAAATTTCATTTTATATTTTTAGTGGATAGCTTTTTATTTTATAAGAATTTTGATATCTCATTTGTGTTTTTCTGAGCTTTTATGAATTTCCTATAAATTTGCAAAGTTTCAGCTATTAATGAAATTTAGAATTTAAAACGAATGGGCTAAAGTCACCCGGGCAGAATGTACCCCCAGCCAATGACTGGTGGGCCATTAGCCACGTAGGCATTGACTATGTCAAAATTGCAAACAATTGGCTTGGAAGCTCACTGCCGGCGGGGATTCACGACGGCGGCGAGGCTCCAGGTGATTTACTGGCGCGCGACGATGCTCTTGCTGCTCTACGCGACACGGGGGTTCTAATGGTGGTGGCGCCGCCCACTTTTGGTCGCCGGCGCTTGCCCGATGGCAAGGCCGAGCGACGGAGCTCGCAGGTCCACAACGGCGACGCAGTACAGCGAGCTAGGGATGGTGCGGGGTGGTCCACAAGGTGCAGGAGCTCACCAGAAACTCGTCGGAGTGCCCAGACGAGGCAGAGGTGACCGGACGGCGACGCCATCGCCGGCGGAGACGGTGGCCGGGGGCGGAGAAGATGGCTCGGTGAGGTCGATTTAGGACGCGTCGGCTCGATTCCTGGTGCAGGCTTAGCAAGTCGAGGACGGCGGTCCTCATGGCGGTCACGGCGAGGCTTGGGAAGGCTCCGAACGGCGGCAATGAGGTTGGCCGGAGCGAGCTAGGGTTTCGTCTGGGGAGGATTTTGGACGAACAGAGAGGAAATGGAGGACGCCAGTGCGTTTTATAGGGCTTCTTGAGTGTGCTGGCGGTCAGCAACTGCGGCGGCGACGCGGGACGTGGCGTGGGCGTCGCGGTGTCGTTCTCCAGTGCGTGCGGCGAGACAGAGACGAAGGAGAAGAAGACGTGCTCGTCCTCTTCGAGTTTATCTAGAGCGAAGGGTTACGGGCCAGTGTTGGGCTGTGGTTTGGCGGTGGATTGGGCTGGAGTGCTGGGCTGCCGCGTGGGCTGCTGGTGGGCTACACGGCCAGGTAAGTCCAGGTGAGGCCTTTCTTCTTTTTCTCTTTTTCTGTTTTCATTTTCTGTTTTATAATTTACCAAATTGAACTCATATATGAATTCTATTATTTTTGGCAGGTGTCTCAATTGTGTTAATTCCATTTGGATGTTGTGAAATGACTATTACACCCATAATCCATTTGAAACAAGTATTTTATAAAGCATTATATTACATACTTGTGTTTTATTCAAAATAGCAAATGAGCATGAATTTATAACCTCATTTATTTTTATGTTTTTCTTTTCTTGTGGATCAATCTATTTGAAGTATTAGAGTTGGTAAGTCCAGCTCAAGGTATTTTAGAGTTTATCATTAGGACTTGTTTTCTTATTTAAGAAGTTGG
Organism: Lolium perenne; assembly: GCF_019359855.2. Lineage (NCBI taxonomy): Eukaryota > Viridiplantae > Streptophyta > Magnoliopsida > Poales > Poaceae > Lolium > Lolium perenne. The sequence continues at coordinate 210,518,549 of NC_067249.2, forward strand.
TTCTTCACATATGATTTTATGTGAGCATCAATCTGTTAGGGTTTTATGATTTCTATTACAACCATATTTCAGAGTTGGCACTAGAATTATATTTAATAACACCTTGAATTACTTAGAGTAGGTATTACTGCATTTATGGGTTGGTCTTAATTAAGTAGTTGATCTCCACCATGGTTCTAAACAAATGGTTTAGCACTAGGTTATTCTTGAGTTCCATAATGAAGCATGAGCTTTAATTAGTGATTAATTATAGGGTTCTCATCATGTTCACCTAATGGCAACTGGTTTGAATCTCAATTAGGGTTTAGGTTTTATTTGTGATCACCCAAGTGATACACAAACTAGGGTTGAGATTTAATTCTGGATTGTAGAGATGAGATGACACCATATTGTATGTGCTAGGGTTTAATCTCCCTAACCATGATAAGGTGGTTACTTGCTTAATATTTCATGTGCTTCTCTAATTACTAAGGATTTGAGAATTGGTTTTATCTTGTACAAATTAACTCCTATTATTATCCCCAACTTATCATTAAAGTAACTACATTGATTATAGTTCTTTTTTTATAGTTAACTTTGGTCATATGGATGTATGGTTACTCACTACATAAAGTATAGTGTTTAACTCTAAGGTTCTCTTGGGTTCTTTATTTTAGGAAATATAGATATGGTAGAATTCTAATTGTGAGCACCAAGTGGTTCACAAGTAAGGTTGGGATATAAGCCTAGGATTGCTTACTATTGATCTCCCTATAATTTCATGTGGTGAATGATATCTACTTATCCTATTAGGGTTTATCTTATCCTCACATATCTCAAGAGCATGATCATGGTTAGACATGATCAACTTGTTCTTGATATCATTACCTCAAGTTCTTAGGTTTTATGATCATCATTCAATTTATAATGTTCAAGGTTGGGCTTCCTAAAGTATTTCTAATGGAATGATTTTCACTTCCATGTTCAAGTGTTGTCTTGATTAACTAAACATAATATCTCCCTTATAGTTTCTTGGGTGGACATGGCTATGGTTGGCTCTATAGGTTATATCCCAGAAAATGCCCGAGATATTTTGTTAGGGTTCCACTTAAATAAGGTTGATATTATCATCTGGTAAATGGGTAGTTCTCTCCCTCAAACTCAAGTGTTGCCTCAACTAACTTGTGTGTAACACCATAATTGATCTCTCTTATATAAGAATGGATTATTCTAGGTTATGGTGTACTCCTAATACTCTAGTTCAATTGTTGTCCTTTATTCTTAATTAGGTAAAGCTAGGATTAATATGAATGCTCTCTCTCATTTGGGAAAGACTTCAATAATATCCTAGGGTTCCTCTTGAGGATGATGATGTGATCATATGGATATTTATATCCAAGGTTTGCCTCTAGGTTTGTCTTTGCTTCCTTAAATGAAATAGGACTCTCACCTCTCTAGGTTTGATACTTAACTATTTGGAATAGAGAAGAATATATATTTCTAGAGTTGATCTCCTTGTCATGTTTCCAAGAATGAAGTAAAATGAATACCATGAAGTTCATGGTAGGATCATGGATTAGTTTAAGACATGGAAAAGATAAGTGAAGAATGGTTTCTCCATTTTATTGTTACTTGACTTGCAATTGAATTGATGTTCATATGTTATGACAGGGATTACCTTATTATGATCTTTTATAAGATCAAGCAATTGATCATTGAGTAAAGTGTTGATGTATTGATTATTAGTTCCATTTGATCTAACCCCTTAGATCAAATTACCTCTACCCAAAACAAGGTTTTAACAAAGTCACGTTGAGGTTTATAGCGCTTGACTTGATGAACTACTTCAATTCCACCAAGGTCAAGTGAAACTTCAGTTACTGTGACTGTTTTACTTTAAAGCGCGAAAATTCCCCAGATTTTCTATGCATGAATGCAATGCACACATCTGTTTCCTCTATTTTTGTAACCCCATTACCTGGGATATTACACCGGCTTTCAATCCGGCGCCGCCCGAAAAGATCAATTGGGGCTACAACCCCGGAACGAATCTGACTGAAACGAACCGGGTTGTACGCTTCATAGAGAAGCTGAAGAAGGAGACCAACATCTGCTCTGATGATATCATCCGCGCCTTCATCTCACGCCGGGTGCTTCCTCTCAAGGGCCGGACTCATAAGATGAGCGAGATGTACGGTCCCGGCGATCCCACGAAGTAAGAAGGACGTAGTCCTCAAGGCTAGGCAGATCTGCCAGACTGCTATGCCGTTTGATTGGGAGTGGGGCTTCTTGCCTCTCAGCTCCACCAACCCTCCGACTAAGGAAGTAAGAACTTGCGCAACCCGGGTTCTCGTGCCGGTAACTTTTATGCCGTGACTGACTTGTCTTTTATTTGTTTTCAGGCCAAGGAACGCTTCGCCCGCATCGACGCGGATCGACGAGGCCCTTGCCAGAAGCGCCCTCTGGACCGGGAGGATCCTGACCCCTACGTCCATTGGAACGATCTGAAGATGGGTCGTACGCATCACTCGCGCCCCGGTAACGCTCCGCCAGAAGCTTCCGGCTCCGCCGACGATCTTACTGTGCTCGAGGTATATTTCCTTTCCGGTCTCTCATACTTTATTGTTATTTCTCTCCTGTAGATGCTCCCTCAGCTGGCACGGAACCGCAGGTCCATGAGCACGCTGCTCCCCTGCGAGCCGAGGCCAGTGACGAGTTTTTGGAGAAGCTAGCTCCACAGCTCAAAAAGAAGAAGGCCCCGGCTCCAGATGCCGGCTCGAGCCAAGCTCCTCCCGCCAAACGCTCCCGGACCGAAGTTGTCGGCGGGCGACCAGTTGGCAAGAAGCACTACAAGGGCAAACAGATGCCGGTAACATCCGGGTAAGACTTAGCTTCTCTCGGTGTTTTTGTTTTACGAATTTTTCTTTCGGTTGCTTTTTCCGATCTTCTTCTTTCGGTTGCCTTTTTTCAACCTTTCTCTTTTTCTTGTTCAGCCCTGCGCTCAAACTTGGCGCAAGGCCTGAGAGCTCTGAGGGAACCGCATGGTCCTCATCTCCATCTCACGCAAGCCCGGCACCGTCTGGTGCCGGCAACATCTCTGCCTCCCCTCTGGGGGGGCACTTCAAGTTCGGGGCGCGCGGCCCCAACACCTCCACAACACCGCGCGGAGGAGGAGCATGCCTCCCCTCCAGGAAAACAAGACACCGGCGCCAGCAACACCGGCGCCGATTCAGAAGCTATCGGGACGGCGGAACCTCTGGTTCCCTCCGTCCCCAAGAAGAAGAAGAAGAAGGCCGCGGAACCTTCCCCCTCCAAGCCGATGCCGCCACCGGAAGCCCCCAGCGCTAAGCCACCGCCGCCGCCTGAAAGAACAAAGCTTATCAAGGGGAAGACCACGGCGTCCGGTACCTCCTCCGCCGACCCGCAGCAATTGACGTTGCATGCCGGCCGCGCTGCTGTTGCAGCCGGATGGAAACCTTCCGGCGTCCTGGGCCGGATAACAGAGCTGAAGCGCGGAGGCCGCGACTTGGGGCACCTGCTCCCCTACGCTGAGCGGTGGAACGCTGCGGATGAGTCCGTAGCTACCCGCGGCTTGGGGAAGGATCACCTTCCGCTGCCGGACCCTGCTGGCCCTCGCTGCTCGGAGGAGCACTTCGCGCGCCTGCGGCGCGCGCTGAAGGAGTTGGACAGCGCGTGGTACGATGCCACCAACAATATGGTGGTAAGTTCACCAAACATTCTTCGTAGTTTCGATTTTTCAATTCATGCCGGTTTCTTTCTTTCCGGATCTTGTCTATCTTCCCAGTCCCCGAGTTTTGTGTTCAGAACGCAGTTCTTAGCGCAAAACTTAAGTAATAACTTGAAAAAACCGGCATGCCCAGTCCCCGAGTTTCGGGTTAAGAACGCAGCTCTTAGCGCGAAACTTAGGTAGAAACTTGAAAAATCGGTTTCTTCTTCTAACAACTTTGCTTGAACAGAGCACGGCCGACGCCCGGAAGCATCTCTTCGAGGAGCTTCTGTGGGAGCACCGGGACCTTGCCGAAGCGCACGGCAAGTGCCAAGGTATATTTCTTTGTTTCCGGCATCTTCGTACCGGAATGTTTTCCTTCTTAGTACTTACAACTCTTTTCTCAACAGCCACCCCGGAAGCTTCCGTCGAAGCCCTCCAGACTAAGCTCGCCGCGCTCCAAGGTACCGTTCTTCTTTTCCGGGTAACCTGTTTCTTCTTTGCTTTACCAACTGCGATTTTGTTAACATATTCTTTCCGGTTCTAGGTGAAAAGGAGGAGCTCATCCGGCAGCACCGCGAGGCCCTGGACGCCAAGGAGACCTATGCCAGCGGGCTGAAGGAGCAGCTGATCCAGCTTGGGCTAAAGCACAGCGAGGCCATGAAAACTGCCCAAACCGTCGCTGAGGCTAGGCTCAACGAGGCTCTGGAGGACGCCAACAACTCCACCGTTGTGCTGCGGGCGGAGCTGGAAGAAGGAGCCAAGGCGCGGCAAGCAGCCGAGGACGAAGCTGCACGCCTCAAGGCAGAGCAGCAGGAGTAAGACCTTTTGGTCATGCAAACTGATGCGCTAGCCCTGAGTACGTTTTTCTTTTTTGCTGGTTTCGCTTATAAGCTTATCTTCTCCGGTAGCATATACTTATCTTCTGTCTTGCAGGGCTCTTTCCGGACTCTCAGGAGTACGCCCGAAAGAAGGTTGCAGAGCGCCGGGTTGCGCAGGCGTACAAGAACTTGGACGCCCCTTGGGATCCCTATGACTATCTGGTCGCGCTGTCCGCCCGTATTTCCCATATGCGCGTGGTGGACCGGAATGTTTCTGATATCCCCGAGGTGGCCATCCAACTCTTCAAGGTGCTGTGGCCCGAGGAGGTGGTGCCTATCAACTTGTTGCTCATCAACGACCGGCTGAAAGGTGTCGGCCGGAGAATCCGGGAATGGCAGTGCTCCGCTGCTCGCGCCGGAGCGGACTCAGCGCTGCGCGTGGCCTGCTCCTGGTACCCGGAGCTGGATCTTGATGCTCTCCTGGGCGTGCGTGAAGGCGCTCCCACCGATACGGATCCGGCCCTTACCGCAAAGCGGCAAGATCGGGCCTACCGGATTGCGGAGTATGCCGAAGCCCGCACCTTCATCCCTCCTCCTCCAGGCGTCACTGACTACCTCAGCGAGGACGAAGAGGAGGATGAAGAGGAAGATGCCGAAGCCGGCGACGCGCCTCCTGAAGCTCCAGAAGCTGGTGCCTCTGCTTAAGTACCTCTTGCTTGTCCTGCTTAACTTGAAACAATGCTTATTAAATTCTACCCCGGTATGCCGGGGTCTTATGATGTAATATAAAACTTAACCTTGCCTTTTGGATGTGGTACAACAATTTGTGCCGGTATTCTATACTTATGTTATTAAGTTGTGTTTGTCTTAGCATTTTGCTCAAGGTTTTAATCTTTTTATCCTGTACTGTGAAGATTCCGAAATCATCTCGGCATCCAATCCGATGCACACTTGGTTCTTTTGCTTTGGCTCTGCCTACCCTCTAGGCTTTTTGGCGTATGAGTCACAAAGTTGTTTCGCTAAGCACACACTTTCTTGAACTTAGAAATAACTCGAAATTTTTCACAAAAAACCAGTATAACCGGGGTTAGTTAAATTTTCCGGATTGTTTGTTCCCATCTCCTCTCTTCGTCGTTCGCGTGCGTAGTTCCTACCGGTTTATCTTGCTTGCCATGAAGCCGGGTTTCGGAGAGCAGCAGAGTCGAAGACTCCGGTAGGTTTAGTACGCTACTAAACCGGAAAGAAAAAATGTTCTGCAACCAACCGGTAAACTGAAAAAATAAACATATTACATGCAGTTTCGGTAGAGGTAGTCCCCGAGACTCGTTCGAGGTGCCGTCATCTTTTATTCATAGCATATATAAGGTACAAAAAAGAACTTCTTACAGTACAACTTCATGCATAAAAGGGACGCAAAAGAGCTATGTTCCATGGGCGCTTGGTTTCCTCTCCTGACCTGTCCGTCTTTCCTTTCTTTGCTTCCTGTGCATCAACCAGGTAGTAGGCATCATTGTGTAGAGCCTTGCTCACAATGAAAGGTCCCTCCCATGGGGGTGATAATTTATGCCGGCCTTCAGTGTGCTGCACTAGGCGTAGCACCAGATCTCCTTCCCGGAATACTCTCGGGTTAACCTTCCGGTTGTGATAGCGTCTCAGGTTTTGTTGGTAAATGGTTGTTCTTGCCAAAGCTAGCTCTCTTGCTTCTTCTAGCAAATCCACATCATTTTCTCTTGCCACTTTTACCTCTTCTTCGGTGTATTGCTGAACCCTTGGTGAGTCATGTATGATATCGGTTGGAATTATGGCTTCAGCCCGTAAACCATGAAGAATGGAGTGTATCCGGTAGACCAGTTTGGAGTCGTTCTTATGCTCCATAGCACTGATGGTAGCTCATCGAGCCAACACCCCGGTGTCTTTTCCAGAGGTTCAATGAGCCTGGGTTTGATACCGGAAAGTACCAAAGCATTCGTTCTCTCAACTTGGCCATTGCCTTGTGGGTGCGCGACCGAGCACAAATCCAACCGGATGTTGTTATCCTCAGAAAATCTTTTGAACTCACCTTGAGCAAAGTTTGTGCCATTGTCAGTGATGATGCTATGCGGGTATCCATACCGCAAGATAACATCTTTTAAGAATTTCACCGCTGTATGCCCATCACACTTTGCGATAGGTTTCACCTCAAGCCATTTGGTGAACTTGTCCACCATCACTAGGATGTGGGTGAAGCTGCTTCTTGCGGTTTTGAATGGGCCAACCATGTCCAGGCACCAAACAGCAAACGGCCAAGTTAGCGGTATAGTTTTTAAACCAGATGCTGGGGTATGATTTTGCTTGGCGTACCTCTGGCACCCGTTGCATTTTCGTACCAGATCCTCAGCATCTTCCAACGCAGTGGGCCAATAGAACCCATGCCGGAATACCTTTGCTACCAACGCCCTTGATGAAGCATGGTGCCCACATTCTCCTTGGTGAATTTCCACAAGCATTTCTTTTCCTTCTTCCGGTTTCACACATCTTTGAAGGACACCGGTAACACTTCTCTTGTATACCTCCCCATTGATGATGGTGTAAGCTTTGGAGCGTCTCTGGATTCTCCTTGATTCATTTTCGTCAACCGGCAAGGTGCCGTTGTTCGGGAATTCCTTAATAGGTTTAACCCAAGATGGTGCTTCTCGAACCACAAATACTGGCACGTCTATCTCCATGTCATCCACCAGCATTGCTTCTTCCGGTATGGATGCAGCAGTCCCCGAGCTTGCCGGAACAGTCCCCGAGTTTACCTGAACAGTCCCCGAGTTTCCTTCATCGATATCCATTGGCACAACATGTGATTCCGGTACGAAAATTGATTCCGATTCCGGGCTCGGTTTGATCGATGGTACCCTTAAGTGTGCCAAGGCTATACCGGGAGGGATTTCTTGCATGGATGAGCCCAGCTTGGACAAAGCATCCGCGGCTTCATTTTCTGCCCGTGGCACATGGTGAAACTCACAGCCTTCAAAGAAGCCGGAAATCTTTCGTACATGAAACCGGTGTGAGGCCATGTTGGCATCTTTTGCGTCCCAATCTCCGGAACACTGCTGCACCACAAGATCTGAATCACCGTAGCAAATGATCCGGTGCACACCGATTTGTTTTGCGACTTTGAGTCCATGGATCAGAGCCTCATACTCAGCCACATTATTTGATGCTCTAAAGTGCACCTGTAAAACTGTTATCACCAGAATTTGACCGAGTCAGAGGTGGGCCGCGACCAAGGTGGACTTGAAGATTTTATGTTGAAGAATAAACGTGAATCGGCCTTGTTTAGCAAGTTTGGGCTAGTTTGCCCTTGTATCTGTAACATAGTAGGATACGTGTCGGTTAGTTAGAATTGGGCCCGTGCCCGGTTGGGATTATTCCCACGATTAGAGAGTCTACGGACTGTAAATATGTATCTAGGGTTTATGGAATAAACAACAACTCACGTTCAACCCAAAACAAACCAATCTCGGCGCATCGCCAACTCCTTCGTCTCGAGGGTTTCTATCAGGTAAGCGACATGCTGCCTAGATCGCATCTTGCGATCTAGGCAGCACAAGCCCCACGTTGTTCATGCGTTGCTCGCATCAAGCGTCTTTGATGGCGAGCAACGTAGTTATCATAGATGTGTTAGGGTTAGCATAGTTCTTCGTATAACATGCTTACGTAGTGCAACCCTTGCATGTCTAGCCGCCCTCACACCTATCTCAGGTGTGGGGGCGGCACCCCGCTTGATCTTTATTTAGTAGATCTGATCCGTTACGATTGCTCCTTGTTCTGCAAGGATTAGTTTAATATCTGCAATAGTTAGGCCTTACAAAGGGGGGGAGGATCCAGCGGCACGTAGGGTGGCGTTCGCAAGTCCTAAACAGGATGTTCCGAGGATCAACTTCATGTTGGTTTTTAGGCCTTGTTTAGGATCGGCTTACGATCACCGTGCGTGGCCGCGAGGCCCAACCTGGAGTAGGATGATCCGATTATGCGGTGAAAACCCTAAATCGTCGTAGATCTAATTAGCTTTATCTTGATCAAGCAGGATCACCATATATTCGTGCACCCCGTACGAATCATGGGTGGATCGGCTCTTTGAGCCGATTCACAGGATAACCTGAGAGCCGATCGAGGCTCGTATTTAATGTTTACGTGTATGCCATGCAGGAAACTAAGCGAGGCATCCCCATCACCTTCCTGACCAGGTATAGGTCAGGTGGCACGCCCTTGCACTTCGCATCGCCGCGTGTGACCAGAAGAGCATTGCGGGCCGTCGCTCGGAGGGGTCTCAGCCAGCCGCAGCTCTAGGCTCTTCCCGGCTCTACAGTGTTGACAAGTCGCTGCCCGCCGGTGGGTTTTGGCAGTCAACACATTCTGGCACGCCCGGTGGGACAATCGTCTACATCAACCACATCGCCATCTACATCTGAGATGGCGGACGGCATGCCAGTCACCTACGAGGAGCTGCCTGACGAGCTCAAGAAGAGATACGACGAGATCAAGGTCACCCTCGAAGCCGACCTCATCGGCTCTTTTCAGAGAACCCGTTCCCATGGCATCAGATGGAAGGGATTCTCACCGCAAGGTGCACTCGATGGGATAGATCTCTCTGCCCCGTCGGAGGAACGCACCGGGGCCCTGCGGCAGGAGATCAACTACTTGGTGGCTCACTCGCTACACCGCCACTCTGAAAACTTGGTCAACGTGTTGGAGCGTCTCGCTCTGCGCATGATCCAGGAGATCATGAGCCACCAGTACTCGCCGTCAGGACCAGCTCTCGGGACGCATCAAGGAGAGTTGCCACTCCAGTCCCGTCCACCGCTGCCATATGCGTTGGCAGCACCAGCGGAAGTGCCTGCTACACCAGCATTCGTCGTCTACAAGATTGGTGGTGACCCTAGTGACTACCAGTTCTTGGCTGAGGCGCCTAAGGAGATCCCTCAAGGATACGCGTGCACGTATGTGCCAGATTGTGGCAACTGGGCACTCTCAAACCAGGCCACGACATCAGGGACTCCGGCGAAGACAGGAGGAACGTCAGCGACAGAGCTTGAGAGAAGCGCACGTGGCTAACTAAGTACGCCACCCCGACGAAACTCCAGAGCCCAGCTCCTGCAGCTTGGCTCGTAGCTGGAAAAGCAAACATGGCTGGCTAAGTACGCCACCCCGGTGAATCTTCAGAGAGCAACTCCTGCAGCCGACAAAGTGGATCAGATCGCACCATACTGAGAGACCAGTTCGGCATGGTGCCGAAAAGAAGGGCAATCGGCTATTCCAAGCCGTACCCCGACGAGTACGAGATGATCCCGCTGCCACCAAAATATCGGCTCCCTGACTTCTCCAAATTCAGTGGATCAGATGGCTCCAGCTCCATCGAGCACGTCGGCCGATATTTGGCGCAACTAGGACCGGCTTCAGTGTCGGATCAGCTACGCGTGAGGCTCTTTTCGCAGTCCCTCACGGGATCGGCTTTTGGATGGTACACCTCTTTGCCAGCAAACTCCATCCAGTCTTGGAAGCAATTGGAAGAACAATTCCATACGCAATACCATTCAGAAGCTTCCGAGTCTAGCATTGCCGATCTAGCACAACTACGTCAGAAGCGCGGAGAAACGGTGACAGAGTACATCCAGCGCTTCAGGAATCTTAGGAACCGATGTTATTCGGTTCGTATAACCGAAAAGGAAGCAATCGAGTTGGCAGTAGCTGGCCTTGCAACACAGCTCAAGGACATGGCCTCCCAAGCAGATTATCCCTCGCTGGCGCACATGGTTCAGAAACTATCAGCATATGAACAGCGCCACCCGGACCTGTACCAAGATAAGTTCAAGCGTGCAGTAGTCCTGGTCGATGCAGAGGAAGACGAAGTTCTTGCGGGAGACCAAGAAGTAGCAGTGGCTGAGTGGACTCGGGGAGGAGCCCCCGTGTCCTGCAAATGGGTAAAGCCACCAGGGCCGCCCAGGGGATTTGATTTTGACGTGACCAAGACTGAACAAATCTTCGACCTCCTGCTCAAGGAGAAACAGTTGACGATTCCTGAAGGTCTCAAGTTCCCCACGGCGCAAGAGCTAAACGGAAAGCCGTACTGCAAATTCCACAACTCGCTCTCCCATGCCACCAACGACTGCAGGGTGTGGCGTCAGCACATCCAAGCGGCGATAGAGAAGGGGCGTTTAATTTTCAACCAGTACGCCATGAAGGTCGACACCCAACCCTTCCCCGCCGTTAACATGGTGGAAGTCACCTACCCTGAGGGTTGCCAGCCAGGTCCCTCGTTCAGTATCAACATGGTAGGACCTGGAAACCACGCTGGCAAAGATGGAGATGAGGGCAGCTGCTCTCATAGCAAAGACACAAAGGAGGCCGCTCCACGCGATCGGCTCCATCATGATGGCAAGCGCTACGTCACAGAGGGAGAGGTGAAGAATATAAGATATCAACGACCTCTCTCTGATCACCTCCTCAACAAATATGTGAGTCAGTATGACCAACGCCGACGGTCCAACTATGATGATGAAGGAGATCGTCTGGCTAGAGAAGCCAGAAGACATCGTCGGCAGGATCGCGATGAGGAGGAGTGTGAGCGCCGTGCCACGGACAGGTCAAGGGAGCAAGATGACAACGCCAGACACTGGGACTGCCCTTTCTTCAGACACTGCTGGGATTCAGGAATGAGCCGATTGCCCACAATCGGCAATTGCCCAGAATGCAACAAGAAGAAGAAGGAGGCAGCCAACGTGTCTGTGTTCGAGCGATTAGGGCCTCTCCCGCCACAGAGCAAACGTGCTGAGTCACCTCGTTGGGCAGATCTTGAGGATTCCGAAGACGAGGGACTAGAAGAAGAAGAAGACAGGTACCACCGTCCAAGGTGGTGCCCTGACGGACTCAGCCATTCACAAAAACGCAGGGTTCAGCGGTTGCGCGGCCTGGAGGAAGCCGAAAGGTTATACCTGCATACGTTAAGACAGGCACGGCCTGATCTGGCTGCAAAAGTTCAGCGAGCCCTGGATGAAGAGGGTCGTCCACGGAAAATGGAGTGGCGCCCCAAACAAAGAAGAGCCGATGATGAAACATCGGCTGGCACGAACATGGTGTTCATCCTCCCTTCAGAGTTCAGTGCTCCAGGGTTAGATGAGACATCCGTGGCACAACTTGACTGCGGCCCACGGCCGGTTATCTTTGAGAAGCCACGAGAAAGGAGCTACAGGCATCTGAAGGCCCTGTACTTGCGAGGATATATCGATGGGAGGCCTATAAATAAGATGCTGGCGGACACCGGAGCGGCAGTTAACATCATGCCGTACTCTATGCTACGTCGGCTGGGACGCTCTAGCTCGGATCTAATCAAGACCAACGTAACATTGAGCGACTTCAACGGCCAAGCGTCTGAGGCACAAGGAGTTCTGAACGTGGATCTGACCGTAGGAAGGAAAACTATCCCCACAACGTTCTTCATCGTTGATAGCACGAGCAGTTATGCTGTGCTGCTGGGAAGAGATTGGATCCACGCCAACTGCTGTATTCCCTCCACGATGCACCAATGCATAATACAGTGGGATGGAGATGAGGTAGAGGTCGTCCAGGCCGATGACTCAGCCGAAATTTCAACGGCTGGCATGAACGCATGGGAAGCAGCAGGCCAAGAACCCCTCTCAGGCATCAACTTGGACGACTGCGAGCGCATCGATGTGACAAAGGGAAGGGTTAAGCTGGTTTTATCCACTGGCCTGACCATGTAGTTGAAGCGAAGCGATGTGCAACTTGGCGAGGCTGATCCTTGTGATCGGCCCCAAAGGTCTATGAAGGGACATTACAGAACCTTCAGTCAGCGCTCCAATCATTATGGAGGCCGATCCCAGCAATCGGCCAAAATTATCCTCACCACATGTTCTGCTTGTGTTCGCCCTTGACCCTATCAGGAGCCGACGTGCGAATTACAGAGCCGATATCTGCCATTCTTTGACAGCTTCGGCTCGGGGGGCACCTAAACATGGGAACAGATGCAGGGGTACATGTGTGCAATGAAATACTGGGGGCCGATAAGAGAAAATCGGCTGGTAAAAAAAAAAAATTTTACAGCCGATGCAAGGGCATCGACTTTAGAATTGAGAAACAGCCGATGCGCAGCCATCGACTCTAGTGGAATCATGCGATGTTTATCGAGTCTCCACCAAATCCAGGCCAACGGTGGTGCCTTCTGTTGCTTCGAGAGAATAAAACAATGGGAATTTCTTCAGCGGCTTCGAGCCGATCCAGGTTTCTGAACCTTTTTGTCGAGGATTTCCAATCCCTGGGGCTAGTTCAGCTGAAACGGAAGATTATCGGCTGTCTGAGGAAGAAAGAGGATCGGCTTTGGCGCATTCTCTCTGACATTCTCGCCTCGAGTAAGGCTCGGGGGGCAGCAGGCTCGAGTAGGGCTCGGGGGGCAGCAGGCCTGGTGGATGCTCTGTTTTACTCTGTTTAAAGAGCCGATGGGGATACTATCGGCTGCTCCTTCATTACAACCTTCTTCACAATGATAAGTACTGAAGAGGATTTTTGTATTTGGTTGGAAAAGTTCAAAGGTTTCCCTGAAGATCCTGCATTTTCCACCAGATTTAGAAAATCATCAGTTGAAGAAGGGAAAGGTGAATTTCAAAGAACCGATGCGGTGCTATCGGTTCAATACACATTGGCAGAAGGGACGAATCGGCAAGGTCAGTAGAAGAGGGAATCGGCTCAATTAAACTCAGAAGAAATCGGCAGAATCAAATTGGGGAAAAGTTCTTCATTGATAGGCGAGATTTCTTACATAAAGAGCTAATTGCTCTCAAAAGGAAATACTAGGGGATACATTGCCCCATCTACTACTGCTGGCCCTATTTTAGAGGTCCTATCTACGGGCCCTCACTGCCCTCATCGTCGCCGTCGTCGCCGCTGTCGGCGCTGCTCCCGGCGGGCTCGTCGTCGCTCCAATGGCCGCCGATCGGGCCCTCGTTGTCTTCATCTTCTTCGTCAGCGTCGTCCTCGTCGCTGTCGAAGTCGCTAAGATTGCCCGGCCAAGGGCAAAACCGCTTGGCCGGCGGCTCGTCAGAGGAGCTGTCGTCGTCGTCCTCCTCCTCCTCTTCCTCCTCCTCTACCCCCTCGGAGGAGGTGAAGTCATCCCAGGGGAAGCGATCGTCATCGCTCCCCTCCTCCGATTCCCCGTTGGCGAGGAAGCGGAGGTCGCTCTCCCCGTCCGTCGAGGACTGATCGTCCTCGGACCAGATGGAGAAGTCATGGTCTGACTCCTCCCCGGCCGCAATGGCGCGGCGGATGTTCGCCGCGTGGACCTCTGCCGGGTTGTACTCCGGCGTCGGCTCACGGGATGTGGAGGACTGGCTGGAAGGATCCGATGGCGCAGAGGAAGAAGAAGACATGGTGGCAAGAGGGCTTTTGGAGTGCTAATGTGAAGGAGATACAGAGGAGAACTGTGCGCAGCGGTTAAATAAAAGGGGATATAGTGGAAATTCAATGCCACAGCAGTTTCCGAGGAAGTGGTGCCTAAAGAGAAAAAAAAAACTGCCAGTTTACGCGGAGAAGTTGAGAAGGCAGGGCATCATGATGAAGGATACTGCAACGGTTCTGCCACGACATGACCCGACAAAGGAAAGCAGAGTGATTTTGGAATTACCAATTCCAAAACCAGGGGGGCATGTGTTATCACCAGAATTTGACCGAGTCAGAGGTGGGCCGCGACCAAGGTGGACTTGAAGATTTTATGTTGAAGAATAAACGTGAATCGGCCTTGTTTAGCAAGTTTGGGCTAGTTTGCCCTTGTATCTGTAACATAGTAGGATACGTGTCGGTTAGTTAGAATTGGGCCCGTGCCCGGTTGGGATTATTCCCACGATTAGAGAGTCTACGGACTATAAATATGTATCTAGGGTTTATGGAATAAACAACAACTCACGTTCAACCCAAAACAAACCAATCTCGGCGCATCGCCAACTCCTTCGTCTCGAGGGTTTCTATCAGGTAAGCGACATGCTGCCTAGATCGCATCTTGCGATCTAGGCAGCACAAGCCCCACGTTGTTCATGCGTTGCTCGTATTGAAGCGTCTTTGATGGCGAGCAACATAGTTATCATAGATGTGTTAGGGTTAGCATAGTTCTTCGTATAACATGCTTACGTAGTGCAACCCTTGCATGTCTAGCCGCCCTCACACCTATCTCAGGTGTGGGGGCGGCACCCCGCTTGATCTTTATTTAGTAGATCTGATCCGTTACGATTGCTCCTTGTTCTGCAAGGATTAGTTTAATATCTGCAATAGTTAGGCCTTACAAAGGGGTGGAGGATCCAGCGGCACGTAGGGTGGCGTTCGCAAGTCCTAAACAGGATGTTCCGAGGATCAACTTCATGTTGGTTTTTAGGCCTTGTTTAGGATCGGCTTACGATCACCGTGCGTGGCCGCGAGGCCCAACCTGGAGTAGGATGATCCGATTATGCGGTGAAAACCCTAAATCGTCGTAGATCTAATTAGCTTTATCTTGATCAAGCAGGATCACCATATATTCGTGCACCCCGTACGAATCATGGGTGGATCGGCTCTTTGAGCCGATTCACAGGATAACCTGAGAGCCGATCGAGGCTCGTATTTAATGTTTACGTGTATGCCATGCAGGAAACTAAGCGAGGCATCCCCATCACCTTCCTGACCAGGTATAGGTCAGGTGGCACGCCCTTGCACTTCGCATCGCCGCGTGTGACCAGAAGAGCATTGCGGGCCGTCGCTCGGAGGGGTCTCAGCCAGCCGCAGCTCTAGGCTCTTCCCGGCTCTACAGTGTTGACAAGTCGCTGCCTGCCGGTGGGTTTTGGCAGTCAACAAAAACATACCGGAGATGGTCTCCCTTGGGTGAGGTAAGTACCACACCGGTACCCAGACCCTCTTTGAGTTTGGATCCGTCAAAGTGCATCTTCCAGTATTCTATCTTTTGTTCCGGTGGCTTATATTGCATCTTCGCCCAATCAATAAGGAAATCAGCCAAGGCTTGTGATTTTATGGCATCTCTTCTTTCGTATTCCGGTACGTATGGAGATATTTGAATCGCCCACTTGGCAATTCTGCCACTTGCATCTTTGTTACACATGATATCTGAAATGGGTGCCTCACTCACCACTTTCATGGGATGTTCTTCAAAGTAGTGCTTGAGCTTTGTGGCTGCCATGAACACGCCATAAGTCATTTTCTGGAAGTGAGGATAGTTTTGTTTTGAGAGGGAGAGCACCTCGCTCAGGTAGTATACCGGTCGCTGCACGGCTTTACCTTCCTCTTCTCTTTCAACCACAACTACCACACTCACAACCCGGTTTGTTGCTGCTATGTACAACAACATGGGCTCCCTTTCCAAAGGTGAAGCCAGTATAGGCGCAGTGGCAAGCATTGTTTTTAGTTCTTTGAACGCTGCGTCTGCCTGTGGGGTCCAGATGAAAGTGTCTGATTTTTTCATCAAAGCATAGAGGGCAGAGCTTTTTCTCCCAACCTGCTTACGAACCGGCTTAGCGATGCCAAGCTTCCGGTAAACTTTTGCACATCTTTTAGATTGTGCGGTATGGTCATTCTTTCAATTGCCCGGATTTTTACCGGATTAACCTCTATTCCCCGGCTTGATACAAGGAAGCCAAGCAACTTGCCGGCAGGGACACCAAAGGTGCATTTTGCCGGATTAAGTTTCATCCGGAACCTTCTTAGGTTATCGAACGTTTGCCTCAAATCATCGATCAAGGTTTCCTTGACCTTCGTTTTTATCACAATATCGTCTACGTAGACCTGCATGTTTTTTCCGATCTGATCATACAAGCATTTTTGCATATAACGCTGGTACGTTGCACCAGCGTTGCGCAAACCGAAAGACATAGTGACATAGCAATAAGCCCCGTGCGGGGTGATAAACGCAGTTTTTATTTGATCTTCCTTTTTCAAGGGGATTTGGTGGAAACCGGAATAAGCATCTAGGAAAGACAACAGTTCACAACCGGCAGTGGAATCAATCACTTGATCGATCCGGGGTAGCGGGAAAGGATCTTTTGGGCAAGCCTTGTTCAGGTTGGTGTAGTCGATGCACATGCGCCATACCTTTGGAGCTTTTGCTTCAAGGTTCTCTTCTTTCTTCTTCTCGACCATCACCGGATTAGATAGCCACTCAGTGTGCAGTACTTCCACGATGAAACCGGCAACCAGCAACTTTGTTACCTCCTCTCCAATGATCTTTCTCCTGTCTTCAGCAAACCGGCGCAGCGGCTGCCTTACCGGCTTAGCATCTTTCCGGACGTTTAAAGAGTGCTCAGCCAGCTCCCTCGGAACACCTACCAAGTCATCAGTAGACCAGGCAAAGATATTCCGATTCTCACGGAGGAAGCTGACGAGCGCGCTTTCCTATGCCTCACTGAGACCGGCATCGATACGAACGGTGCGCTCAGGGTGAGCCGGGTCCAGCACGATGTCTTTTGTTTCATTGGTTGGCTTGAATGCCGGTGTGCCCAAGTTTCCACTCATTGCCGCTAAACTCAACTGTGAGGACTGAGCCAGCGCAACCGCAGTTTGCATTCTTTTCTTTTCCTCTGCGATCACCAGCGATTCGGCCAGGTTTGATCCGGCGGAAGCTGTTTCCAGTGAGACTTTGTAGTTTCCTACCACGGTTAAGGGTCCACGAGGTGCCGGCATCTTCATCTTAAGATAGGCTGTGTGAGTCGATGCCATGAAAGCTGCCAGTGCCGGTCTCCCTAGCAGTGCATGGTAAGGGCTTTCCAGGTCCACTACCTCAAAGAGAAGGTTTTCCACCCGGCAGTTATCACGCCCACCAAATGAAACATCCACCCGGACTTTTCCCATGGGTGAACAAGACAAGCCCAGAACGATTCCATGGAAAGTCGTGTGTGTTGGCTGCAGCATGTTCTCGGTTATCCCAAGCGTGCGCATAGTGTGCCGGTACATGATGTTTATGCTGCTCCCATTGTCTGTCAGCACCTTGCTGAATTTGACTCGAGCTGTTGGCCCATGCATGATAGGGTCCACAACCAGGGCGTAACCACCCGGATTAGGCATTATCTTGGGGTGATCCTTGAACGACCAGCTGATTTCCTGATCAGACCACAGCATGTACTTTGGAACTGCCGGCATCACCACGTTCACTTCCATGGAACGGCGACGCAGGCTTTGTTTATCTGTTGGCTCAGTGACGAACACAACACAGCACATATCCGGATCATGGTAAATATTCCGGCCTAAAGGTGCCGGTGGAGGTGGTTGGGCACTGCCATCTCCCACCTGGTTAACTTGTTGTGGCGGAGGCCGGTTTTGCTGAAGCTGTACCGGTATAGCATTTGGTCCGGTAAGCGGGGGTGGCGGTGGTAGCTTGATGTCTACATGAGCTTCTATTCTTGTAGACAGTGTTGGGCCTCCAAGAGCAGAGGTTTGTAGAACAGCAGCAAGTTTCCCTTAAGTGGATCACCCAAGGTTTATCGAACTCAGGGAGGAAGAGGTCAAAGATATCCCTCTCATGCAACCCTGCAACCACAAAGCAAGAAGTCTCTTGTGTCCCCAACACACCTAATAGGTGCACTAGTTCGGCGAAGAGATAGTGAAATACAGGTGGTATGAATATATATGAGCAGTAGTAACAGTGCCAGAAAAGTGCTTTGCCCAGGACTAGCGTGTGGTTGATGGTGGTAATATTGCAGACAGTACAAATGCAGTAGAACAGTAAACAAGCAGCGATAGCAGTATTTAGGAACAAGGCCTAGGGATCATACTTTCACTAGTGGACACTCTCAACTTTGATCACATAACAGAATAAATAGATAGATGCTAGACTCTACACCCTCTTGTTGGATGATGAACACCACTAACTGTGTAGGATTACACGAACCCTCAATGCCGGAGTTAACAAGCTCCACAATATTCAATGTTCATGTTTAAATAACCTTAGAGTGCATGACAGATCAACATAACCAAACCAAGTACTAACATAGCATGCACACTGTCACCTTCACGCTACGAAAGGAGGCATAGATCACATCAATACCATCATAGCAATAGTTAACTTCATAATCTACAAGAGATCACAATCATAGCCTACGCCAAGTACTACACGATGCACACACTGTCACCATTACACCGTGCAGGAGGAATAAACTACTTTAATAACATCACTAGAGTAGCACATAGATGAATTGTGATACAAAACACATTGCAATCATAAAGAGATATAAATAAGCACTTCACTATGCCATTCATCACAGTGAATAAGTATTCTGTGAAATATAGCCTAAGAGACCCACACGGTGCACACACTGTCACCTTTACACATGTGGGACAAGGAGTCTCCGGAGATCACATAAGTAAAATCCACTTGACTAGCACAATGACATCTAGATTACAAGCATCATCATATGAATCTCAATCATGTAAGGCAGCTCATAAGATTATTGTATTGAAGTACATAGGAGAGAGATGAACCACATAGCTACCGGTACAGCCCTTAGCCTCGATGGAGAACTACTCCCTCCTCATGGGAGATAGCAGCGGTGATGAAGATGGCGGTGGTGTCGATGGAGGAGCCTTCCGGGGGCACTTCCCCGTCCCGGCGGCGTGCCGGAACAGAGACTCATGTCCCCCAGATCTTGGCTTCGCGATGGCGGCGGCTCTGGAAGGTTTCTCGTACCGTGGCTTTTCCGTATCGATGTTTTAGGTCAGGGACCTTTATATAGGCGAAGAGGCGGAGTCGAAGGGGCGACGAGGCGATGACACAATAGGGGGGCGCGGCTGATACGTCTCCAACGTATCCATAATTTCTGATGTTCCATGCTTGTTTTATGACAATACTTACATGTTTTGCTTGCACTTCATAATGTTTTTATGCATTTTACGGAACTAACCTATTAACAAGATGCCACAGTGCCAGTTCCTGTTTTCTGCTGTTTTTGGTTCCAGAAAGGCTGTTCGGGCAATATTCTCGGAATTGGACGAAATCAACGCCAAACATCTTATTTTTCCCGGAACCTTCCAGAAAGTCAGAGGGGGGCCAGAGGGGTGCCCTGGGGGCCCCACACGTGTGGCCGGCGCGGCCTAGGAGGGGGGCGCGCCGCCCTAGTGTGAGGTGGCCCCGTGGCCCCTCCGACTCCGACTCTTCGCCTATTTAAGCCCTGGAGACCTAAAAACGCAGTACCAATTGACGAAACTCCAGAAAGACTCCAGGGGCGCTGCCGCCATCGCGAAACTCCAATTCGGGGGACAGAACTCTCTGTTCTGGCACCCTGCCAGGATGGGGAAGTGCCCCCGGAAGCCATCTCCATCGACGCCACCGCCTCCACCATGCTCCGTGAGTAGTTCCCCCATGGACTACGGGTTCTAGCAGTAGCTAGTTGGTACTCTCTATCCTATGTACTTCAATACAATGATCTCATGAGCTGCCTTACATGATTGAGATCCATCTGATGTAATCGGTGTTGTGTTTGTTGGGATCCGATGGATGATACATTATGATTAGTCTATCTATAAAGTTTGTGAAGTTATTGTTGCTGCAATCTTGTTATGCTTAATGCTTGTCACTAGGGCCCGAGTGGCATGATCTTAGATTTGAGCTCTATACTTATTGCTTAGATTGTATCTACAAGTTGTATGCACATGTCACTGTCCGGAACCAAAGGCCCCGAAGTGACAGAAATCGGGACAACCGGAGGGGATGGCGGTGATGTGAGGGACACATGTTTTCACGGAGTGTTAATGCTTTGCTCCGGTGCTCTATTAAAAGGAGTACCTTAATATCCAGTAGATTCCCTTGAGGCCCGGCTGC
Organism: Lolium perenne; assembly: GCF_019359855.2. Taxonomy (NCBI): domain Eukaryota; kingdom Viridiplantae; phylum Streptophyta; class Magnoliopsida; order Poales; family Poaceae; genus Lolium; species Lolium perenne. Next base: position 210,538,902 of record NC_067249.2, read on the forward strand.
CACCGGCTGGTAGGACAATAGATGTTGTGCAAGTTTCTCATTGCGAGCACGTACGACTATATATGGAAAACATGCCTACATGATTAATGAATTGATGTTCTTTCTTAATGCCTTATCAATCCTATCAATTGCCCAACTGTAATTTGTTCACCCAACACTTGTTACTTGTTATTGGAGAGTTACCACTAGTGTAGATCGCTGGGAACCCCGGTCCATCTCTGATCATCATATACTCGTTCTACATGTCACTGGAAGTAGTATCAACTATCTTCTGGTGCCATTACCACTGTGTTACTATTACTGCTGCTGTGTTACTTTTACTACTGCTCTCATATTACTGCTACTTTCACATCACCCCTGTTACTAGTGCTTTTCCAGGTGCAGCTGAATTGACAACTCAGTTGTTAAGGCTTATAAGTATTCTTTACCTCCCCTTGTGTTGAATCAATAAATTGGGTTTTACTACCCGCGAAGACTGCTGCGATCCCCTATACTTGTGGGTTATCAAGACTGTTTTCTGGCGCCGTTGCCGGGGAGGCATAGCTCTACTCATAAGTTCACCTGGGGAGTACACTCTACATCTCTCTCTATTTTATTTTATTTTGTTTTGCTTAGTTTACTTTTGTTTAGTATATTTGTGCTTAGTTTATTTCTGTCTAGTATTATTTTTCTTAGTTTACTTTTGCTTAGTTTCTTTTTGTCTTGTTTTACTTTCCTCATATACCCAAAAATCCATAAAAATTTGAAAAATCGAAAAATTAAAAAACTGCTGTTATGGGAGAACCAACAACCTACTTGGAGCTCATAGAATGTTATAATAATTATAGGAAATCAAGAGCGGGTGAAGTAATGAGTGCTATGATAGAAAAATTGAATACAATGGCTAAAATCTTGCTTAAACGTGTTATCACCAGAATTTGACCGAGTCAGAGGTGGGCCACGATTGAGAAAGACTTGAAGATATACATGGAAGGAAAAACAAGAATTGGCCTTATACACGAAGTTGGGCTGAATTGCCCATTGTATCTGTAATATAGTAGATCGTATCTTTAGATTAAAAGTTAGAGTTTTACTCGTGCACGGTTAGGTGCACGTCCGAATTAGAAAGTCCGCCGGACTATAAATATGTATCTAGGGTTTATGGAATAAACAACAACACAACGTTCACCCCAAAACAAACCAATCTCGGCGCATCGCCAACTCCTTCTTCTCGAGGGTTTCAATCAGGTAAGCGACATGCTGCCTAGATCGCATCTTGCGATCTAGGCAGCACAAGCCCCACGTTGTTCATGCGTTGCCCGTACTGAAGCGTCTTTGATGGCGGGCAACGTAGTTATCATAGATGTGTTAGGGTTAGCATAGCTCTTCGTATAAACATGCTTACGTAGTGCAACCCTCGCATGTCTAGCCGCCCTCACGCCTATCTCAGGCGTGGGGGCGGCACCCTGCTTGTTCATCATCTAGTAGATCTGATCCGTTACGATTGCTCCTTGCTCTGCAAGGATTAGTTTAATATCTACAATAGTTAGGCCTTACGAAGGGGGGGAGGATCCAGCGGCACGTAGGGTGGCGTTCGCAAGTCCTAAACAGGATGTTCCGATGATCAACGTCACGTTGGTTGTGTGGCCTTGTTTAGGATCGGCTTACGAGCACCGTGCGTGGCCGCGAGGCCCAACCTGGAGTAGGATGATCCGATTATGCGGTGAAAACCCTAAATCGTCGTAGATCTCATTAGCTTTATCTTGATCAAGCAGGATCACCAAGTATTCGTGCACCCCGTACGGATCATGGGTGGATCGGCTCTTTGGGCCGATTCACAGGATAACCTGAGAGCCGATCGAGGCTCTTATTTAATGTTTACGTGTATGCCATGCAGGAACTAAGCGAGGCATCCCCATCACCTTCCTGACCAGGTATAGGTCAGGTGGCACGCCCTTGCACTTCGCATCGCCGCGTGTGACCAGAAGAGCATTGCGGGCCGTCGCTCGGAGGGGTCTCAGCCAGCCGCAGCTCTAGGCTCTTCCCGGCTCTACCGTGTTGACAGGCCGCTGCCCGCCGGTGGGTTTTGGCGATCAACACATTCTGGCACGCCCGGTGGGACGATCATCTACATCAACCACATCGCCATCTACATCTGAGATGGCGGCGGACGGCACGCCAGTCACCTACGAGGAGCTGCCTGCTGAGCTCAAGAAGAAACATGACGAGATCAAGGCCACCCTCGAAGCCGACCTCATCGGCTCTTTTCAGAGAACCCGTACCCATGGCATCAGATGGAAGGGGTTCTCACCACAAGGTGCGCTCGATGGGATAGATCTCTCTGCCCCGTCGGAGGAACGCACCAGGGCCCTACGGCAGGAGATCAACTACTTGGTGGCTCACTCGCTACACCACCACTCTGAAAACTTGGTCAACGTGTTGGAGCGTCTCGCTCTGCGCGTGATCCAGGAGATCATGAGCCACCAGTACTCGCCGTCAGGACCAGCTCTCGGGACGCACCAAGGAGAGTTGCCACTCCAGTCCCGTCCACCGCTGCCATATGCGTTGGCAGCACCAGCTGAAGTGCCGGCTACACCGGCATTCATCGTCTACAAGATCGGTGGTGACCCTAGTGACTACCAGTTCTTGGCTGAGGCGCCCAAGGAGATCCCTCAAGGATACGCGTGCACGTATGTGCCAGATTGTGGCAACTGGCCACTCTCGAACCAGGCCACAACGTCAGGGACTCGGCGCAAACGGGAGGAACGTCGCGACAGAGCTTGAGAAGCAGACGTGGCTAACTAAGTACGCCACCCCGACGAAACTCCAGAGCCCAGCTCCTGCAGTTGGCTCAGAGCTGGAAAAGCAAACATGGCTGGCTAAGTACGCCACCCCGGCGAATCTTCAGAGTGCAACTCCTGCAGCCAGCACAGCGGATCAGATCAGTACCATATTGAGAGACCAGTTCGGCATGGTGCCGAAAAGAAGGGCAATCGGCTATTCCAAGCCGTACCCCGACGAGTACGAGATGATCCCGCTGCCACCTAAATATCGGCTCCCTGACTTCTCCAAATTCAGTGGATCGGATGGCTCCAGCTCCATCGAGCACATCGGCCGATATTTGGCGCAACTAGGACCGGCTTCAGTGTCGGATCAGCTACACGTGAGGCTCTTTTCACGATCCCTCACAGATCGGCTTTTGGATGGTATACCTCTTTGCCAGCAAACTCCATCCAGTCTTGGAAGCAATTGGAAGAACAGTTCCATACGCAATACCATTCGTAAGCTTCCGAGTCTAGCATTGCCGATCTAGCACAACTACGTCGAAGCGCGGAGAAACGGTGACGAGTACATCCAGCGCTTCAGAATCTTAGGAACCGATGTTATTCGGTTCGTATAACTGAAAAAGGAAGCGATCGAATTGGCGTAGCTGGCCTTGCAACACAGCTCAAGGACATGGCCTCCCAAGCAGATTATCCCTCGCTGGCGCACATGGTTCGAAACTATCAGCATATGAACAGCGCCACCCGGACCTGTACCAAGACAAGTTCAAGCGTGCGTAGTCATGGTCGATACAGAGGAAGGTGAAGTGCCTGCGGGAGACCAAGAAGTAGCAAGTGGCTGAGTGGACTCGGGGAGGAACCCCGTATCCTGCAAATGGGTAAAGCCACCAGGGCCGCCTGTGGGATTTGATTTTGACGTGACCAAGACTGAACAAATCTTCGACCTCCTGCTTAAGGAGAAACAGTTGACGATTCCTGAAGGTCTCAAGTTCCCTACGGCGCAAGAGCTAAACGGAAAGCCGTACTGCAAATTCCACAACTCGCTTTCCCATGCCACCAACGACTGCAGGGTGTGGCGTCAGCACATCCAAGCGGCGATAGAGAAGGGGCGTTTAATTTTCAACCAGTACGCCATGAAGGTAGACACCCAGCCCTTCCCCGCCGTTAACATGGTAGAAGTCATCTACCCCGAGGGCTGCCAGCCAGGTCCCACGTTCAGCATCAACATGGTAGGGCACAGGAACCACTGGCAAAGATGGAGATGAGGGCAGCTGCTCTCACAGCAAGGACACAGAAGAGGCCGCTCCACGCGATCGGCTCCATCATGATGGCAAGCGCTACGTCACAGAGGGAGAAGTGAAGAACATAAGATATCAGCGACCTCTCTCTGATCACCTCCTCAACAAATATGTGAGTCAGTATGGCCAACGCCGACGGTCCAACTGTGATGAAGGAGATCGTCTGGCTAGAGAAGCCAGAAGACATCGTCGGCAGGATCGCGATGAGGAGGAGCACGAGCGCCGTGCCACGGACAGGCCAAGGGAGCAAGATGACAACGCCAGACACTGGGATTGCCCTTTCTTCAGACACTGCTGGGATTCAGGAATGAGCCGATTGCCCACAATCGGCAATTGCCCAGAATGCAACAAGAAGAAGAAGGAGGCAGCCAACGTGTCTGTGTTCCAGCGTTTAGGGCCTCTCCCGCCACAGAGTAAACGTGCTGAGTCACCTCGTTGGGCAGATATTGAAGACTCCGAAGACGAGGGACTAGAAGAAGAAGAAGACAGGTACCACCGTCCAAGGTGGTGCCCTGACGGACTCAGCCGTTCACAGAAACGCAGGGTTCAGCGGTTGCGCGGCCTGGAGGAAGCCGAAAGGTTATACTTGCATACGCTAAGGAAGGCACGGCCTGATCTGGCTGCGAAGATTCAGCGAGCCCTGGATGAAGAGGGTCGTCCACGGAGAATGGAGTGGCGTCCCAAGCAAAAGAAAGCCGATGATGAAACATCGGCTGGCACAAACATGGTGCTCGTCTTGCCGACAGAGCTTAGTGCTCCACGATTATACGATGCACTCAAGGTGGATGACAGCAGGCGCATCAAGTCAGAGGTTGGGTTGGTTTTATCCAGCCTAACCGAGTAGCAAGATTAAACCAATGAGCAAACCGTGCGAGGCTGATCCTTGTGATCGGCCCCAAAAATTTTATGGAGGAACATTACAAAACCTTCATCGAGCAAGCAATGCGGAGGCCGATTCCAGCAATCGGCCAAAATTATCTTCTGCACATATTCTGTTTATGGTCAGCAACGATCTACTGGGCAGCGGCCACGTCGGCAGATGAAAGTCAGCATGAATCTTTGCGAAGTCGACGTGCAAGTGCAGTGCCCTGACTTACCAAGAAAGCCGATATCTGCAGTCATTTGGCAGATTCGGCTCGGGGGGCATATAGTCAGATGAACATGTGCAGATAAACATGTGCAAACTTGCGTGCAGTGGAACATTGGGGGCCGATTAAGGAGAAAAATCGGCCAAATAAAAAAAAAAAATTTTACAGCCGATGCAAGGGCATCGACTTTAGAATTGAGAAACAGCCGATGCACAGCCATCGACTCTAGTGGAATTATGCGATGTTTATCGAGTCTCCACCAAATCCAGGCCAGCGGTGGTGCCTTCTGTTGCTTCGAGGGAATAAAACAATGGATATTTCTTCAGCTGCTTAGAGCCGATCCGGGTTCCTGAACCTTTTTTGTCGAGGATTCCCAATCCATGGGACTAGTTCAGCTGAAACGAAAGATTATCGGCTGTCGGAGAAAGAAAAAGGATCGGCTTTGGCGCATTCTCTCTGACATTCTCGCCTCGAGTAAGGCTCGGGGGGCAGCAGGCTCGCGTAAGGCTCGGGGGGCAGCAGGCCTGGTGGATGCTCTCTTTTACTCTGTTTAAAGAGCCGATTGGGGATACCATCGGCTGATCCTTCATTGCAACCTTCTTCACGATAATGAGTACTGAAGAGGATTATTGGGTTTGGTTAGAAAGTTCAAAGGCTTTCCTAAAAGATCCTGCATCAGTTGAGGAAGGGAAGGGTGAATTTCAAAGGACCGATGTGGTACTATCGGCTCATTACGCATTGGCAAAAGGGACGAATCGGCAAGGTCAGTAGGAGAGGGAATCGGCTAAATTAAACTCAGAAGATATCGGCAAAATCAAATTGGGGAAAAGTTTTTCATTGATAGGCGAGATTTCTTACATGAAGAGCTGATTGCTCTCAAAAGGAAATGCTAGGGGATACATTGCCCCATCTACTACTACTGGCCCTATTCTAGAGATCCTATCTAAGGGCCATCACTGCCCTCGTCGTCGCCGTCGTCGCCACTGTCGGCGCTGCTCCCGGCGGGCTCGTCGTCGCTCCAATGGCCGCCGACCGGGCCCTCGTTGTCTTCATCTTCTTCGTCAGCGTCGTCCTCGTCGCTGTCGAAGTCGCTAAGATTGCCCGGCCAAGGGCAGAACCGCTTGGCCGGCGGCTCGTCGGAGGAGCTCTCGTCGTCGTCCTCCTCCTCCTCTTCCTGCTCCTCCTCCTCCCCGGAAGAGGTGAAGCCGCAGGAGAAGCTATCGTCGTCGCTCTCCTCCTCCGTTGCCCCAACGGCGAGGAAGCGGAGGTCGCTCTCCCCGTCCGTCGAGGACTGGTCGTCCTCGGACCAGATGGAGAAGTCGTGGTCTGACTCCTCCCCGGCCGCAATGGCGCGGCGGATGTTCGCCGCATGGACCTCTGCCGGGTTGTATTCCGGCGTCGGCTCACGGGATGTGGAGGACTGGCTGGAAGGACCCGATGGAGCAGAGGAGGAAGAAGACATGGTGGCAGGAGGGCTTTTGGAGTGCTAGTGCGAAGGAGATGCAGAGGAGAACTGTTCGTAGCGGTTAAATAAAAGGAGATATAGTGGAAATTCAATGCCACAGCAGTTTCCGAGGAAGTGGTGCCTAAAGAGAAAAAAAACTGCCAGATCACGCGGAGGAGTTGAGAAGGCAGGGCATCATGATGAAGGATACTGCGACGGTTCTGCCACGACATGACCCGACGAAGGAAAACAGAGTGATTTTGGAATTACCAATTCCAAAACCAGGGGGGCATGTGTTATCACCAGAATTTGACCGAGTCAGAGGTGGGCCACGATTGAGAAAGACTTGAAGATATACATGGAAGGAAAAACAAGAATTGGCCTTATACACGAAGTTGGGCTGAATTGCCCATTGTATCTGTAATATAGTAGATCGTATCTTTAGATTAAAAGTTAGAGTTTTACTCGTGCACGGTTAGGTGCACGTCCGAATTAGAAAGTCCGCCGGACTATAAATATGTATCTAGGGTTTATGGAATAAACAACAACACAACGTTCACCCCAAAACAAACCAATCTCGGCGCATCGCCAACTCCTTCTTCTCGAGGGTTTCAATCAGGTAAGCGACATGCTGCCTAGATCGCATCTTGCGATCTAGGCAGCACAAGCCCCACGTTGTTCATGCGTTGCCCGTACTGAAGCGTCTTTGATGGCGGGCAACGTAGTTATCATAGATGTGTTAGGGTTAGCATAGCTCTTCGTATAAACATGCTTACGTAGTGCAACCCTCGCATGTCTAGCCGCCCTCACGCCTATCTCAGGCGTGGGGGCGGCACCCTGCTTGTTCATCATCTAGTAGATCTGATCCGTTACGATTGCTCCTTGCTCTGCAAGGATTAGTTTAATATCTGCAATAGTTAGGCCTTACGAAGGGGGGGAGGATCCAGCGGCACGTAGGGTGGCGTTCGCAAGTCCTAAACAGGATGTTCCGATGATCAACGTCACGTTGGTTGTGTGGCCTTGTTTAGGATCGGCTTACGAGCACCGTGCGTGGCCGCGAGGCCCAACCTGGAGTAGGATGATCCGATTATGCGGTGAAAACCCTAAATCGTCGTAGATCTCATTAGCTTTATCTTGATCAAGCAGGATCACCAAGTATTCGTGCACCCCGTACGGATCATGGGTGGATCGGCTCTTTGGGCCGATTCACAGGATAACCTGAGAGCCGATCGAGGCTCTTATTTAATGTTTACGTGTATGCCATGCAGGAACTAAGCGAGGCATCCCCATCACCTTCCTGACCAGGTATAGGTCAGGTGGCACGCCCTTGCACTTCGCATCGCCGCGTGTGACCAGAAGAGCATTGCGGGCCGTCGCTCGGAGGGGTCTCAGCCAGCCGCAGCTCTAGGCTCTTCCCGGCTCTACCGTGTTGACAGGCCGCTGCCCGCCGGTGGGTTTTGGCGATCAACAAAACGCCATGATATAAACTGTTGCTCTCAACAGGATACTAAACATCTTAAATTTCAATGTGGCTTTAGTGAGGAATTTTTAATTAAGAACTATAATCGGAATTGCTATATTCATTATGGGTTCGAAGAGGTAGAACAATTTGTCGTATTTATGGGAGCTTCTGAGATCGAATCCTTCATGGTTGAGAATTATGAAACTTGTGTTGTTTGCAAGGACCTTAAAGATTATGTCTCTTCTATCCTTAATTGTTGCATAGAATGCTACAGTGATAATCCTTATATCATTGATTATAAAGAGAGACTCATTAATGCACAAGAATGCACTCACAATTTGCAGGAACCTGTGGAAGAAGAAACTGATGAACCTGAAAGCTCATTGGATGAAAAAGAGGAGGAAATTGATGAACCTAAAAGCTCATTGGATGAAAAAGAAGAGGAGAGCGACGAACAAAAGGAGGAAGAATGGATTAGCTACCCATGCCAACCTTCTAATGAGAGTAACTCTTTATCTCTTACACTATTTGATTGTCCTCCATGCTTACCGAAAGAGGTTGAATGTTATGTTCCTGTGGATTCTCTTGAAATATTACCTATAAGTAAAACTTGTGAGAATAATTATGCTACTATTATATATGATAATCCATGCTACTTTGATAAATCTTATGATAATGCTTTGTTTGTGCCTGATGTCGAAATGCATGGTACTAAAGAATTTTGCTTAGCAAATGTTTATGATAAAGCTCTAGATGATGGTCCTATGTTACTTGATACTATTAATTGTACTACTAATGAAAATGGGATTGGAGAATTCTTGACTTTATCTATGAGTCCCATATCTCTTGATATTGACCAATCACCTTGTTATATTATTGATAAAAGTGAGTTTGGAAGTTTTGATCCTACTATATTTGAGCTTGATAAAAATTATGTGTTTGGAAATCATGAAAAGTATGCTGCATGTGATAGTTATATTGTTGAGTTTATTCATGAAGCTACTGAAAATTATTATGAGAGAGGAAAATATGGTTGTAGAAATTTGCATGGTACTAAAACACCTCTCTATATGCTGAAAATTTTGAAGTTACTCTTGTTTTATCTTCCTATGCTTGCCACTTTGTTCTTCATGAACTTGTTTATGTACAAGATTCCTTTGCATAGGAAGCATGTTAGGCTTAAATGTGTTTTGGATTTGCTTTTTGATGCTCTCTTTTACCTCTACTCTTGTTTCTTGCGAGTGCATCATTAAAACTGCTGAGCCCATCTTAATGGCTGTAAAGAAAGAACTTCTTGGGAGATAACCCATGTGTTATTTTGCTACAGTACTTTGTTTTATATTTGTGTCTTGGAAGTTGTTTACTACAGTAGCAACCTCTCCTTATCTTAGTTTTGTGTTTTGTTGTGCCAAGTGAAGCCTCTAATCGAAGGTTGATACTAGATTTGGATTTCTGCGCAGAAACAGATTTCTATCTGTCACGAATCTGGGCTGTTTTCTCTGTAGGTAACTCAGAAAAATATGCCAATTTACGTGCGTGTTCCTCAGATATGTACGCAACTTTCATTAGTTTTGAGTTTTCTGATTTGAGCAACGTAATTATTTATTAAAAATTCGTCTTTACGGACTGTTCTGTTTTGACAGATTCTGCCTTTTATTTCGCATTGCTTCTTTCGCTGTGTTGGGTGGATTTCTTTGTTCCATTACCTTCCAGTAGATTTGAGCAATGTCCAGAAGTGTTAAGAATGATTGTGTCACCTCTGAACATGTGAGTTTTTAATTATGTACTAACCCCTCTAATGAAGTTTATGAGAAGTTTGGTGTGAAGGAAGTTTTCAAGGGTCAAGAGAGGAGGATGATATATGATCAAGAAGAGTGAAAAGTCAAAGCTTGGGGATGCCCCCGTGGTTCATCCCTGCATATTTCAAGAAGACTCAAGCATCTAAGCTTGGGGATGCCCAAGGCATCCCCTTCTTCATCAACTTATCAGGTTTCTTCTATTGAAACTATATTTTTATTCGGTCACATCATATGTGCTTTACTTGGAGCGTCTGTGTGTTTATTTTCGTTTGTTTGTGTTTGAATAAATTTGGATCCTAGCAATCCTTGTGTGGGAGAGAGACATGCTCCGCTTTATCATATGAACGCTTGTTCTTCATTTTACTTTTAATGTTCAATGATAAAAGTTGGAAGCTACAATAATTATTTTTATTTGGTTGGAAACAGAAAATGCCTCATATTATCTTGAATAATTTGACACTTGGCAATTGTTTTGAGCTCTCAAGTAGATCATGATTAAGTTTTTTCATGTAGTTTAAACCTATTAGTGGAGAACTACTGTAGAGCTTGTTAAAATTGGTTTGCATGATTGGTCTCTCTTAAGGTCTAGATATTTTCTGGTAAAAGTGTTTGAGCAACAAAGAAGACAGTGTAGAGTATTATAATGCTTGCAATATGTTCTTATGTAAGTTTTGTTGTACTGGTTCATACTTGTATTTGCTTCAAACAACCTTGCTAGCCTAAGCCTTGTACTGAGAGGGAATGCTTCTCGTGCATCCAAAACCTTGAGCCAAAAGTTATGCCATGTGTGTCCACCATACCTACCTACTATGTGGTATTTCCTGCCATTCCAAGTAAATACTTCATGTGCTACCTTTAAACAATTCAAAATTTACTATCTCTTATTTGTGTCAATGTTTTATAGCTCATGAGGAAGTATGTGGTGTTTTATCTTTCAATCTTGTTGGGCAGCTTTCACCAATGGACTAGTGGCTTCATCCGCTTATCCAATAATTTTGCAAAAAGAGTCGCGGGGTTCCCAGCCCCCAATTAATTAACTTCATTGATAATTCTCTTCACATGTTTTGCTCTGATTCATCAGTAAGCAACTTAATTTTGCAAATAGACACTCCTCCATGGTATGAGATTGTTGGAAGGCACCCGAGGATTCGGTTAGCCATGGCTTGTGTAAGCAAAGGTTGGGAGGAGTGTCAACCATAAATAAAACTAAAGTACATGTGTAAACAAAAGAGAAGAAGGATGATCTACCTTGCTGGTAGAGATAACGTCCTTCATGGGAGCCGCTCTTTGAAAGTCTGTTTAGCAAGGGGGTTAGAGTGCCCACTACCATTCGTTGACAACAACAAAAACCTCTCAAAACTTTACTTTTATGCTCTCTATATGATTTCAAAAACTTAAAAAGCTCTAGCACATGATTTAATCCCTGCTTCCCTCTGCGAAGGGCCTTTCTTTTACTTTATGTTGAGTCAGTTTACCTACTTCCTTCCATCTTAGAAGCAAACACTTGTTCAACTGTGCATTGATTCTTACATACTTGCTTATTTGCATTCATCATATTACTTTATGTTGACAATTATCCATGAGATATGCATGTTGAAAGTTGAAAGCAACCGCTGAAACTTAAATCTTCCTTTGTGTTGTTTCGATGCCTTTACTTTGAATATATTGCTTTATGAGTTAACTCTTGTGCAAGACTTTTGATGCTTGTCTTGAAAGTACTCTTCATGAAAAGTTTTGCTATATGTTATCTATTTGTTAGCAACTATAGATTATTGCCTTGAGTCACTTCATTCATTTCATATGCTTTGTAATAGTATGATCAAGGTTATGTAAGTAGCATGTCACTACAGAAATTATTCTTTTTATCGTTTACCTGCTCGGGACGAGTAGGAACTAAGCTTGGGGATGCTGATACGTCTCCAACGTATCCATAATTTCTGATGTTCCATGCTTGTTTTATGACAATACTTACATGTTTTGCTTGCACTTCATAATGTTTTTATGCATTTTACGGAACTAACCTATTAACAAGATGCCACAGTGCCAGTTCCTGTTTTCTGCTGTTTTTGGTTCCAGAAAGGCTGTTCGGGCAATATTCTCGGAATTGGACGAAATCAACGCCAAACATCTTATTTTTCCCGGAACCTTCCAGAAAGTCAGAGGGGGCCGTAGGTGCCCTGGGGGCCCCACACGTGTGGCCGGCGCGGCCCAGGAGGGGGGCGCGCCGCCCTAGTGTGAGGTGGCCCCGTGGCCCCTCCGACTCCGACTCTTCGCCTATTTAAGCCCTGGAGACCTAAAAACGCAGTACCAATTGACGAAACTCCAGAAAGACTCCAGGGGCGCCGCCGCCATCGCGAAACTCCAATTCGGGGGACAGAACTCTCTGTTCCGGCACCCTGCCGGGACGGGGAAGTGCCCCCGGAAGCCATCTCCATCGACGCCACCGCCTCCACCATGCTCCGTGAGTAGTTCCCCCATGGACTACAGGTTCTAGCAGTAGCTAGTTGGTACTCTCTATCCTATGTACTTCAATACAATGATCTCATGAGCTGCCTTACATGATTGAGATCCATCTGATGTAATCGGTGTTGTGTTTGTTGGGATCCGATGAATGATACATTATGATTAGTCTATCTATAAAGTTTGTGAAGTTATTGTTGCTGCAATCTTGTTATGCTTAATGCTTGTCACTAGGGCCCGAGTGGCATGATCTTAGATTTGAGCTCTATACTTATTGCTTAGATTGTATCTACAAGTTGTATGCACATGTCACTGTCCGGAACCAAAGGCCCCGAAGTGACAGAAATCGGGACAACCGGAGGGGATGGCGGTGATGTGAGGGAGACATGTTTTCACGGAGTGTTAATGCTTTGCTCCGGTGCTCTATTAAAAGGAGTACCTTAGTATCCAGTAGATTCCCTTGAGGCCCGGCTGCCACCGGCTAGTAGGACAATAGATGTTGTGCAAGTTTCTCATTGCGAGCACGTACGACTATATATGGAAAACATGCCTACATGATTAATGAATTGATGTTCTTTCTTAATGCCTTATCAATCCTATCAATTGCCCAACTGTAATTTGTTCACCCAACACTTGTTACTTGTTATTGGAGAGTTACCACTAGTGTAGATCGCTGGGAACCCCGGTCCATCTCTCATCATCATATACTCGTTCTACATGTCACTGGAAGTAGTATCAACTATCTTCTGGTGCCATTACCACTGTGTTACTATTACTGCTGCTGTGTTACTTTTACTACTGCTCTCATATTACTGCTACTTTCACATCACCCCTGTTACTAGTGCTTTTCCAGGTGCAGCTGAATTGACAACTCAGTTGTTAAGGCTTATAAGTATTCTTTACCTCCCCTTGTGTCGAATCAATAAATTGGGTTTTACTACCCGCGAAGACTGCTGCGATCCCCTATACTTGTGGGTTATCAAGACTATTTTCTGGCGCCGTTGCCGGGGAGGCATAGCTCTACTCATAAGTTCACCTGGGGAGTACACTCTACATCTCTCTCTATTTTATTTTATTTTGTTTTGCTTAGTTTACTTTTGTTTAGTATATTTGTGCTTAGTTTATTTCTGTCTAGTATTATTTTTCTTAGTTTACTTTTGCTTAGTTTCTTTTTGTCTTGTTTTACTTTCCTCATATACCCAAAAATCCATAAAAATTTGAAAAATCGAAAAATTAAAAAACTGCTGTTATGGGAGAACCAACAACCTACTTGGAGCTCATAGAATGTTATAATAATTATAGGAAATCAAGAGCGGGTGAAGTAATGAGTGCTATGATAGAAAAATTGAATACAATGGCTAAAATCTTGCTTAAACGCCATGATATAAACTGTTGCTCTCAACAGGATACTAAACATCTTAAATTTCAATGTGGCTTTAGTGAGGAATTTTTAATTAAGAACTATAATCGGAATTGCTATATTCATTATGGGTTCGAAGAGGTAGAACAATTTGTCGTATTTATGGGAGCTTCTGAGATCGAATCCTTCATGGTTGAGAATTATGAAACTTGTGTTGTTTGCAAGGACCTTAAAGATTATGTCTCTTCTATCCTTAATTGTTGCATAGAATGCTACAGTGATAATCCTTATATCATTGATTATAAAGAGAGACTCATTAATGCACAAGAATGCACTCACAATTTGCAGGAACCTGTGGAAGAAGAAACTGATGAACCTGAAAGCTCATTGGATGAAAAAGAGGAGGAAATTGATGAACCTAAAAGCTCATTGGATGAAAAAGAAGAGGAGAGCGACGAACAAAAGGAGGAAGAATGGATTAGCTACCCATGCCAACCTTCTAATGAGAGTAACTCTTTATCTCTTACACTATTTGATTGTCCTCCATGCTTACCGAAAGAGGTTGAATGTTATGTTCCTGTGGATTCTCTTGAAATATTACCTATAAGTAAAACTTGTGAGAATAATTATGCTACTATTATATATGATAATCCATGCTACTTTGATAAATCTTATGATAATGCTTTGTTTGTGCCTGATGTCGAAATGCATGGTACTAAAGAATTTTGCTTAGCAAATGTTTATGATAAAGCTCTAGATGATGGTCCTATGTTACTTGATACTATTAATTGTACTACTAATGAAAATGGGATTGGAGAATTCTTGACTTTATCTATGAGTCCCATATCTCTTGATATTGACCAATCACCTTGTTATATTATTGATAAAAGTGAGTTTGGAAGTTTTGATCCTACTATATTTGAGCTTGATAAAAATTATGTGTTTGGAAATCATGAAAAGTATGCTGCATGTGATAGTTATATTGTTGAGTTTATTCATGAAGCTACTGAAAATTATTATGAGAGAGGAAAATATGGTTGTAGAAATTTGCATGGTACTAAAACACCTCTCTATATGCTGAAAATTTTGAAGTTACTCTTGTTTTATCTTCCTATGCTTGCCACTTTGTTCTTCATGAACTTGTTTATGTACAAGATTCCTTTGCATAGGAAGCATGTTAGGCTTAAATGTGTTTTGGATTTGCTTTTTGATGCTCTCTTTTACCTCTACTCTTGTTTCTTGCGAGTGCATCATTAAAACTGCTGAGCCCATCTTAATGGCTGTAAAGAAAGAACTTCTTGGGAGATAACCCATGTGTTATTTTGCTACAGTACTTTGTTTTATATTTGTGTCTTGGAAGTTGTTTACTACAGTAGCAACCTCTCCTTATCTTAGTTTTGTGTTTTGTTGTGCCAAGTGAAGCCTCTAATCGAAGGTTGATACTAGATTTGGATTTCTGCGCAGAAACAGATTTCTATCTGTCACGAATCTGGGCTGTTTTCTCTGTAGGTAACTCAGAAAAATATGCCAATTTACGTGCGTGTTCCTCAGATATGTACGCAACTTTCATTAGTTTTGAGTTTTCTGATTTGAGCAACGTAAGTATTTATTAAAAATTCGTCTTTACGGACTGTTCTGTTTTGACAGATTCTGCCTTTTATTTCGCATTGCTTCTTTCGCTGTGTTGGGTGGATTTCTTTGTTCCATTACCTTCCAGTAGCTTTGAGCAATGTCCAGAAGTGTTAAGAATGATTGTGTCACCTCTGAACATGTGAGTTTTTAATTATGTACTAACCCCTCTAATGAAGTTTATGAGAAGTTTGGTGTGAAGGAAGTTTTCAAGGGTCAAGAGAGGAGGATGATATATGATCAAGAAGAGTGAAAAGTCAAAGCTTGGGGATGCCCCCGTGGTTCATCCCTGCATATTTCAAGAAGACTCAAGCGTCTAAGCTTGGGGATGCCCAAGGCATCCCCTTCTTCATCAACTTATCAGGTTTCTTCTATTGAAACTATATTTTTATTCGGTCACATCATATGTGCTTTACTTGGAGCGTCTGTGTGTTTATTTTCGTTTGTTTGTGTTTGAATAAATTTGGATCCTAGCAATCCTTGTGTGGGAGAGAGACATGCTCCGCTTTATCATATGAACGCTTGTTCTTCATTTTACTTTTAATGTTCAATGATAAAAGTTGGAAGCTACAATAATTATTTTTATTTGGTTGGAAACAGAAAATGCCTCATATTATCTTGAATAATTTGACACTTGGCAATTGTTTTGAGCTCTCAAGTAGATCATGATTAAGTTTTTTCATGTAGTTTAAACCTATTAGTGGAGAACTACTGTAGAGCTTGTTAAAATTGGTTTGCATGATTGGTCTCTCTTAAGGTCTAGATATTTTCTGGTAAAAGTGTTTGAGCAACAAAGAAGACAGTGTAGAGTATTATAATGCTTGCAATATGTTCTTATGTAAGTTTTGCTGTACTGGTTCATACTTGTATTTGCTTCAAACAACCTTGCTAGCCTAAGCCTTGTACTGAGAGGGAATGCTTCTCGTGCATCCAAAACCTTGAGCCAAAAGTTATGCCATGTGTGTCCACCATACCTACCTACTATGTGGTATTTCCTGCCATTCCAAGTAAATACTTCATGTGCTACCTTTAAAAAATTCAAAATTTACTATCTCTTATTTGTGTCAATGTTTTATAGCTCATGAGGAAGTATGTGGTGTTTTATCTTTCAATCTTGTTGGGCAGCTTTCACCAATGGACTAGTGGCTTCATCCGCTTATCCAATAATTTTGCAAAAAGAGCTGGCGCGGGGTTCCCAGCCCCCAATTAATTAACTTCATTGATAATTCTCTTCACATGTTTTGCTCTGATTCATCAGTAAGCAACTTAATTTTGCAAATAGACACTCCTCCATGGTATGAGATTGTTGGAAGGCACCCGAGGATTCGGTTAGCCATGGCTTGTGTAAGCAAAGGTTGGGAGGAGTGTCAACCATAAATAAAACTAAAGTACATGTGTAAACAAAAGAGAAGAAGGATGATCTACCTTGCTGGTAGAGATAACGTCCTTCATGGGAGCCGCTCTTTGAAAGTCTGTTTAGCAAGGGGGTTAGAGTGCCCACTACCATTCGTTGACAACAACAAACACCTCTCAAAACTTTACTTTTATGCTCTCTATATGATTTCAAAAACTTAAAAAGCTCTAGCACATGATTTAATCCCTGCTTCCCTCTGCGAAGGGCCTTTCTTTTACTTTATGTTGAGTCAGTTTACCTACTTCCTTCCATCTTAGAAGCAAACACTTGTGTCAACTGTGCATTGATTCTTACATACTTGCTTATTTGCATTCATCATATTACTTTATGTTGACAATTATCCATGAGATATGCATGTTGAAAGTTGAAAGCAACCGCTGAAACTTAAATCTTCCTTTGTGTTGTTTCGATGCCTTTACTTTGAATATATTGCTTTATGAGTTAACTCTTGTGCAAGACTTTTGATGCTTGTCTTGAAAGTACTCTTCATGAAAAGTTTTGCTATATGTTATCTATTTGTTAGCAACTATAGATTATTGCCTTGAGTCACTTCATTCATTTCATATGCTTTGTAATAGTATGATCAAGGTTATGTAAGTAGCATGTCACTACAGAAATTATTCTTTTTATCGTTTACCTGCTCGGGACGAGCAGGAACTAAGCTTGGGGATGCTGATACGTCTCCAACGTATCCATAATTTCTGATGTTCCATGCTTGTTTTATGACAATACTTACATGTTTTGCTTGCACTTCATAATGTTTTTATGCATTTTACGGAACTAACCTATTAACAAGATGCCACAGTGCCAGTTCCTGTTTTCTGCTGTTTTTGGTTCCAGAAAGGCTGTTCGGGCAATATTCTCGGAATTGGACGAAATCAACGCCAAACATCTTATTTTTCCCGGAACCTTCCAGAAAGTCAGAGGGGGGCCAGAGGGGTGCCCTGGGGGCCCCACACGTGTGGCCGGCGCGGCCCAGGAGGGGGGCGCGCCGCCCTAGTGTGAGGTGGCCCCGTGGCCCCTCCGACTCCGACTCTTCGCCTATTTAAGCCCTGGAGACCTAAAAACGCAGTACCAATTGACGAAACTCCAGAAAGACTCCAGGGGCGCCGCCGCCATCGCGAAACTCCAATTCGGGGGACAGAACTCTCTGTTCCGGCACCCTGCCGGGACGGGGAAGTGCCCCCGGAAGCCATCTCCATCGACGCCACCGCCTCCACCATGCTCCGTGAGTAGTTCCCCCATGGACTACAGGTTCTAGCAGTAGCTAGTTGGTACTCTCTATCCTATGTACTTCAATACAATGATCTCATGAGCTGCCTTACATGATTGAGATCCATCTGATGTAATCGGTGTTGTGTTTGTTGGGATCCGATGAATGATACATTATGATTAGTCTATCTATAAAGTTTGTGAAGTTATTGTTGCTGCAATCTTGTTATGCTTAATGCTTGTCACTAGGGCCCGAGTGGCATGATCTTAGATTTGAGCTCTATACTTATTGCTTAGATTGTATCTACAAGTTGTATGCACATGTCACTGTCCGGAACCAAAGGCCCCGAAGTGATAGAAATCGGGACAACCGGAGGGGATGGCGGTGATGTGAGGGAGACATGTTTTCACGGAGTGTTAATGCTTTGCTCCGGTGCTCTATTAAAAGGAGTACCTTAGTATCCAGTAGATTCCCTTGAGGCCCGGCTGCCACCAGCTAGTAGGACAATAGATGTTGTGCAAGTTTCTCATTGCGAGCACGTACGACTATATATGGAAAACATGCCTACATGATTAATGAATTGATGTTCTTTCTTAATGCCTTATCAATCCTATCAATTGCCCAACTGTAATTTGTTCACCCAACACTTGTTACTTGTTATTGGAGAGTTACCACTAGTGTAGATCGCTGGGAACCCCGGTCCATCTCTCATCATCATATACTCGTTCTACATGTCACTGGAAGTAGTATCAACTATCTTCTGGTGCCATTACCACTGTGTTACTATTACTGCTATTGTGTTACTTTTACTACTGCTCTCATATTACTGCTACTTTCACATCACCCCTGTTACTAGTGCTTTTCTAGGTGCAGCTGAATTGACAACTCAGTTGTTAAGGCTTATAAGTATTCTTTACCTCCCCTTGTGTCGAATCAATAAATTGGGTTTTACTACCCGCGAAGACTGCTGCGATCCCCTATACTTGTGGGTTATCAGCGGCCCAGGCCCTGGCCGCGCCACCCTGTCATCTGGGGCCCCTGTGGCCCCCCTCTGGCGGCTCTCGGGTGTTCTGGAAGCTTCGTGGAGTTTTAAGACTCTGGGCGTTGATTTCGTCCAATTCCGAGAATATTTCCTTACTAGGATTTCTGAAACCAAGAACAGCAGAAAACAGGAACTGGCACTTCGGCATCTCGTCAATAGGTTAGTTCCGGAAAACGCATAAATATGACATAAAGTATGCATAAAACATGTAGATATCATCAATAATGTGGCATGGAACATAAGAAATTATCGATACGTCGGAGACGTACCAGCATCCCCAAGCTTAGTTTCTGCTCGTCTCGAGCAGGTAAACGATAACAAAGATAATTTCTGGAGTCACATACCATCATAACCTTGATCATACTATTGTAAGCACGTGTAATGAATGCATCAATCAAAACAATGGTAAATGACATGAGTAAACAAATGAATCATATAGCAAAGACTTTTCATGAATAGTACTTTCAAGACAAGCATCAATAAGTCTTGCATAAGAGTTAACTCATAAAGCAATAATTCAAAGTAAAGGTATTGAAGCAACACAAAGGAAGATGAAGTTTCAGCGGTTGCTTTCAACTTGTAACATGTATATCTCATGGATAGTTGTCAATGCAAAGTAATATAACAAGTGCAATATGCAAGTATGTAGGAATCAATGCACAGTTCACACAAGTGTTTGCTTCTTGAGGTGGAGAGAGATAGGTGAACTGACTCAACAATAAAAGTAAAAGAAAGGTCCTTCAAAGAGGAAAGCATCGATTGCTATATTTGTGCTAGAGCTTTGGTTTTGAAAACAAGAAACAATTTTGTCAACGGTAGTAATAAAGCATATGTGTTATGTAAATTATATCTTACAAGTTGCAAGCCTCATGCATAGTATACTAATAGTGCCCGCACCTTGTCCTAATTAGCTCGGATTGCCTGGATTATCATTGCAATGCACATGTTTTAACCAAGTGTCACAAAGGGGTACCTCTATGCCGCCTGTACAAAGGTCTAAGGAGAAAGCTCGCATCGGATTTCTCGCTATTGATTATTCTCAACTTAGACATCCATACCGGGACAACATAGACAACAGATAATGGACTCCTCTTTTATGCATAAGCATGTAGCAACAATTAATTTTCTCATATGATATTGAGGATATTTGTCCAAAACTAAAACTTCCACCATGGATCATGGCTTTAGTTAGCGGCCCAATGCTCTTCTCTAACATTATGTATGCTCTAACCATTTTAGTGGTAAATCTCCCTTACTTCAGACAAGACGAACATGCATAGCAACTCACATGATATTCAACAAAGAGTAGTTGATGGCGTCCCCAGGAACATGGTTATCGCACAACAAGCAACTTAATAAGAGATAAAGTGCATAAGTACATATTCAATACCACAATAGTTTTTAGGCTATTTGTCCCATGAGCTATATATTGTAAAGGTGAAGAATGGAAATTTTAAAGGTATCACTCAAGCAATTTACTTTGGAATGGCGGAGAAATACCATGTAGTAGGTAGGTATGGTGGACACAAATGGCATAGTGGTTGGCTCAAGGATTTTGGATGCATGAGAAGTATTCCCTCAGGATACAAGGTTTAGGCTAGCAAGGTTATTTGAAACAAACACAAGGATGAAGCGGTGCAGAAAAACTCACATAAAAGACATATTGTAAACATTATAAGACTCTACACCGTCTTCCTTGTTGTTCAAACTCAATACTAGAAATTATCTAGACCTTAGAGAGACCAATTATGCAAACCAAATTTTAGCATGCTCTATATATTTCTTCATTAATAGGTGCAAAGTATATGATGCAAGAGCTTAAACATGAGCACAACAATTTCCAAGTATCACATTATTCAAGACATTTTACCAATTACTACATGTAGCATTTCCTGTTTCCAACCATATAACAATTAACGAAGCAGTTTCAACCTTCGCCATGAAAATTAAAAGCTAAGAACACATGTGTTCATATGAACCAGCGAAGCGTGTCTCTCTCCCACACAAGCATGCATTTATTCAAACAAAAACAAAAATAAAAACAAACAGACGCTCCAAGTAAGTACATAAGATGTGACCGAATAAAAATATAGTTTCAAGAGAAGGAACCTGATAATTTGTCGATGAAGAAGGGGATGCCTTGGGCATCCCCAAGCTTAGATGCTTGAGTCTTCTTGAAATATGCAGGGATGAACCACCGGGGCATCCCCAAGCTTAGAGTTTTCACTCTCCTTGATCATATTGTATCATCCTCCTCTCTTGACCCTTGAAAACTTCCTCCACACCAAACTCAAAACAAACTCATTAGAGGGTTAGTGCATAATCAAAAATTCACATGTTCAGAGGTGACACAATCATTCTTAACACTTCTGTACATTGCTCAAAGCTACTGGAAGTTAATGGAACAAAGAAATCCATTCAACATAGCAAAAGAGGCAATGCGAAATAAAAGGCAGAATCTGTCAAAACAGAATAGTCCGTAAAGACGAATTTCTAAGAGGCACCAGACTTGATCAAATGAAAATGCTCAAATTGAATGAAAGTTGCGTACATATCGGAGGATCACTCACGTAAATTGGCATAATTTTATGAGTTACCTACAGAGAATTAGGCCCAGATTCGTGACAGCAAGAAATCTGTTTCTGCGCAGTAATCCAAATCTAGTATGAACCATACTATCAAAGACTTTACTTGGCACAACAATGCAATAAAATAAGATAAGGAGAGGTTGCTACAGTAGTAACAACATCCAAGACTCAAATATAAAACAAGAGTACTGTAGCAAAATAAACACATGGGTTATCTCCCAAGAAGTTCTTTCTTTATAGCCATTAAGATGGGCTCAGCAGTTTTAATGATGCACTCATAAGAAATAGTATTTGAAGCAAAAGAGAGCATCAAGAAGCAAATCCAAAACATATTTAAGTCTAACATGCTTCCTATGCATAGGAATCTTGTAAATAAACAAGTTCATGAAGAGCAAAGTGACAAGCATAGGAAGATAAAACAAGTGTAGCTTCAAAAATTTCAGCACATAGAGAGGTGTTTTAGTAACATGAAAATTTCTACAACCATATTTTCCTCTCTCATAATAACTTTCAGTAGTGTCATGAGCAAACTCAACAATATAACTATCACATAAAGCATTCTTATCATGATTCTCATGCATAAAATTATTACTCTCCACATAAGCATAATCAATTTTATTAGTAATAGTGGGAGCAAATTCAACAAAGTAGCTATCATTATTATTCTCTTCATAAAATATAGGAGGTATATTGTAATCATAATAAAATTTATCCTCCATAACAGGTGGAACCAAAAGACCAATATCATTATAATCATCATAAATAGGAGGCAAAGTATCATCAAAGAAAATTTCCTCCTCAATGCCCGGGGGACTAAAAAGATCATGCTCATCAAAACCAGCTTCCCCAAGCTTAGAATTTTCCATAGCATTAGCAACAATAGTGTTCAATGTGTTCATGCTAATATGTTCCATGGGTTTTTTAATTTTCGGATCAAACCATCCATGTCTTAAATCAGGAAATAGAATAAGAAGCTCATTGTTGTCCATTATGCCTAACTAGTGTAAACAAGAAACAAAAAGATGCAATTGCAGGATCTAAAGGAAATAGCTTCGAGCACACACACAACGGCGCCAGAAAAGTACTTAGTTACCTGAAACCGGAGTATGAGTGCCTTTTACCTTTCCTCCCCGGCAACGGCGCCAGAAAAGTGCTTGATGTCTACGGGAGCTTCTATTCTTGTAGACAGTGTTGGGCCTCCAAGAGTAGAGGTTTGTAGAACAGCAGCAAGTTTCCCTTAAGTGGATCACCCAAGGTTTATCGAACTCAGGGAGGAAGAGGTCAAAGATATCCCTCTCATGCAACCCTGCAACCACAAAGCAAGAAGTCTCTTGTGTCCCCAACACACCTAATAGGTGCACTAGTTCGGCGAAGAGATAGTGAAATACAGGTGGTATGAATATATATGAGCAGTAGTAACAGTGCCAGAAAAGTGCTTTGCCCAGGACTGGCGTGTGGTTGATGGTGGTAATATTGCAGACAGTACAAATGCAGTAGAACAGTAAACAAGCAGCGATAGCAGTATTTAGGAACAAGGCCTAGGGATCATACTTTCACTAGTGGACACTCTCAACTTTGATCACATAACAGAATAAATAGATAGATGCTAGACTCTACACCATCTTGTTGGATGATGAACACCACTAACTGTGTAGGATTGTCGGGGGGGAAGACCCCGGATAGGGCAATGGACGCGGAGCGGCCGGCTGGCCACTGGCCGGCTCGCGGCAAAGGCCGGCTGAGGAGCAGCCGGCTGGCGCCGTGGCCGGCTGGTCCGGAAGCCGGCTGGCTCTAGGTCCTAGTCGGCCTGGCTACGGCCACCAATGCTGTAGCTGGGCCGGCTTCTAGAAGCCATATCCGACTGGGGTTTGTACCTCAGACCGACTCGAGGCTGGCGAGTCTTGCACTGGAAGGAACCGGGTTGGTGATCCGGGTTCCTAAAGTCCACGCTGAATCCATCTTCCGTAAAGCGCGGGGCACTGTGGAGCAATAGTGCCGCGCGCCGGATAGGCCATCAGGGCCTACGACGATCCGTACTGGTTACAGTGGCTGACGGCGATAGGGACACTTCCTCTCCATACCGCTGACCGTGGCAGCCGGATGGGACAGGCCACGATGCCTCAACTGCTCCTGACGTCACCGCCTCGGGAAGGAGCGGAAGCCGAAGCCGGCCAAGCCGGCCAGTAAACTATAGGGTCTTATATGTAAAGTGCCGGTGCCTATATAAGCCGCACTACCCCCTCTCGTGCAGGGGATCGATCATTCTTACTTCACTCCACCCCTAGAGCTGCCCTGAGAGAGAGACCATCGTCTCCCTTAGCCTCCCAGGAGCAGCCGGACATAGCTCTAGGAGCACCATTGTATTGTGTGATCATCATATACACTCATAGCAGGAGTAGAGGTTTTACCTCCATCGGAGGGCCTCGAACCTGGGTACGTCGCCGTGTCGCTCGTGCCCATACCCGCATCCGGATACCGCCGTGAGATCCCTCAGGAACCACTTCGATTAGCCACCCTATGGCATATGCCGTGACCATACCACGACATTTGGCGCCCACCGTGGGGCCCTCAGCATCCTCGGCCGGTGTTTTCATCCGGACGGGCCTCACCATCACCACCGGCGAGCGAGTCGCTTCAGGCTTGATCTGGAGATTCGGCTCCCTCGACTGCGTCAGCGACAACGCTGGCTGCTTCGCTGACCGGCCCTTCCCAGCCGGCGGCAGCGTCATCTCCTTCGGTGGCCACGACGTCTACGTCGCCACCGTCGCACCGCCGCGCTACCCGCGGCAGGTCCTACGCTGCGCAAGCCCTCCTCCGTGAGCCGGCAGCAGCGCTCCCGCCAGCCCCATCGTCGTGCAAGTCATGATGGCTGGCGAGGAGCTCCCCACCAAGAACCCGCGCACCCGCGGCCCCAACCTGGAGCGCAACGTCGACCCCAACGCCTCCGGCTCGGGCCCAAAGGCGCCACCGCCACCGTCCCGGCTGGACGAAGTCCGGGCGAAGCTGAGCACCCCGCTCACGCCTGGCGGCGACCCCACCACCGTCGAGGCGGATCTGGAGGCGCACCGCCAGCTCCTCCTCAAGCAAACCGAAGAACTGGCTGCTGCTAAGCGCCAGATGGAGATCACCCAGCGCGAGTACAACCGCGCCCACGGCCTCACTCCAGGCGGCGACGAGCCAAGCCGAGCCGGCCACATCCGCCGCAGGGGCCGTGACCTCGGCGCCGAGATCGCCCGCGATGGCGCTCCTTCGCCGGCTCCGTCCGCGGAGCTCCCCGTCTACAACACCCCCGACAAGAACATGCGCGCGGCACAAGCCGCCGCAGAAGAGCTGAACCGCCTTCAGGGCGAAGAGTTACGCCGCCAGACCAAGCGGGTAACTGAGCTGCTCAACGCAGCCACCAGGCAGGCGGCCAACCCCAGGTATGTCAATGCCCCCAGAGCTTCTCACGCTTGTGGAGCTGCAGGCAACGACAGGGAAGGCGCCAGGGACTCGGCCGAGTCCGCCTCCCCAGCGCCAAGCCGGCACCGCGACTCCCGCGCCACGCACGCAAGCTCGAGCAGGCCGAGCCACCAGCCAGGCGGCAGCAGCCGCAGCCGGCCTCCTCCAAGCCGGAACCAGGAGCAAGACTCCGAGCCCCGCCGTCAGCACCGGCCGGCTCCAGAAGCAGCCGGCACACGCCAGCCGGCACACTCCCGGCTGGGCCCGCGCATCGAGCCCGCCGACGCCCGAGATCGCCTCGACCGGCTGGTCGAATCCCGCATTGCGGAAGAAGAAGCTCCAGCCGGCCCAAAGTGCTTCGGGCCCCGCATCGCCAACGAGCCCACGCTTGAGGGCTTCACGCTCCCCCGCGACACCCCCAAGTACGACGGCACCGCCAAGCCGGAGGACTGGCTGCAGGACTACTCCACCGCAGTCGGCATCGCCAAAGGCAACAAGTGCTGGGCTGTGCGCTACTCCCCCCTGATGCTGGTCGGCTCCGCCCGCACATGGCTCAACAACCTGCCAGCCGGCAGCATAAACGGCTGGCTGGACTTCGAAGCGGCCTTCATCAGCAACTTCACCGGCACCTACCGCCGGCCGGGTCGCCCCCAGCAGCTTGAGATGTGCAAGCAGGGCCCCGACGAGACGGATCGCGCGTACCTAACGCGCTGGTGCGAGATGCGCAACTCCTGCGAGGGCGTGCACGAGATCCAGGCCATCAGCTTCTTCATGGGAGGCTGTCGGCCCAACACCATGTTGTGGCACAAGCTGCGCTGCAGCGACCCCAAGTCGATGGCCGCCTTGATGGCCATCGTCGACAAGTACGCGCTGGCTGAGGAAGCCAGCAAGGCGCCGGCTGAAATTTCGCCGGCCCCCGCCAGAAGAGACAACAACAAGCCGGCCGAGGGCGCCTCGCATGGCAGCCGGCGGGACAACTACCGCGGCAAGCGTCACAGTGACCAGCCGGACCGCCGGTACGGCTCCGCCCACGTAGCCGCCGTGGCAGACAACGCGGCAGGCGGCAGCCGCCGCCAGAAGCAAGACCGGCAATGGAAGCCGAAGTACACCTTCGAGCAGATGCTCGACTCGCCGTGCAAGTACCACAGCGGCAAGAACCCCTCCAACCACACCACCCGCGATTGCCACTTCATGAAGCGGCTGACAAGCGGTGAACCCCTCCCGCCTCCCCCCCGCCTCCACCAGCCGGCGGGCCGGGTGGCCAAGCCGGCGCAGAGAACGCCAACCTCGAGCACCACGAGGCTAACCAAGTGCACCATGGCGGCCGATATCTGGCCGAAGATGCTACCTACATCATCTTCACCTCCGAGCCCGAGGACAAGACGAGCCAGCAGAGCCGTTCCCTCGAGGTCAATGCGGTCATACCGCCAGTCCCCCAGTACCTAAACTGGTCAGAGCAGGCCATCACTTTTGATCGCCGCGACACACCAGCTGTCCTGCCGAAGCCGGGCAGCTACGCCATGGTCCTCGACCCCACCATCGGCACAACCCGGCGCAGCGTGCGTTTTTCGCGCGTCCTCATCGACGGCGGCAGCAGCATCAACATCCTCTACCGCGACACCGCCCGCAAGCTGGGCATCCAGGAGGCCGAGTTGCGCCCCACCCCCACCATCTTCCACGGCATCGTGCCAGGCCACTGCTGCCAGCCGATCGGCCGGATCACGCTGGAGGTGATGTTCGGGAAGCCGGATCACTTCCGCACCGAGAGAATCGAGTTCGAGGTGGTGGACCTCGTGAGTCCCTACCACGCCCTCCTGGGCAGGCCGGCCCTGACCAAGTTCATGGCGGTGCCCCATTATGGGTACCTGAAGATGAAGCTGCCTGGCCCCAAGGGGGTCATCACCGTAGCCGGCGACTATCGCCGCTCCATGGACTGCGCCACGCAGAGCTCCAAGATGGCCCAGACGCTGGTCATCGCCACCGAGAAGCAGCTCATCCGCGACGCCGTCGCCCTCGCCAAAGCCGCGCAGACAGACATGCCGGCTGCAGGCAACCCGGCTGGGACGACTCACTTCCAGCCGGCCGACAACACCAAGAAGATCCTGCTGGACCCGGCGCAGCCGGACAAGTACGTCACCATCGGTGCCGGCTTGAGCAAGAAATAGGAAAGCGAGCTCACCAGCTTCCTCCGTGAGAATCGGGACATCTTCGCATGGACTCCAAGAGACATGCCGGGTGTGCCGAGGGAGTTGGCTGAGCACCACCTCCACGTCCGGCCTGAAGCCAAGCCGGTGAAGCAGCCTCTCAGGCGCTTCGCCGAAGAACGAAGGAAGGCCATCGGTGAAGAAATCGCCCGGCTCCTAGCTGCCGGCTTCATCATGGAAGTGCTGCACCCGGACTGGTTGGCGAACCCGGTCCTGGTTTTGAAGAAGAACGGCTCCTGGCGCATGTGTATCGACTACACCAGCCTGAACAAGGCGTGCCCGAAGGATCCCTTCCCCCTGCCACGCATAGATCAAGTCATAGACTCGACTGCCGGCTGTGAACTGTTGTCTTTCCTAGACGCCTATTCAGGCTACCACCAGATTCCTTTGAATCCGGCTGATCAAATAAAGACTTCGTTCATTACCCCGTACGGGGCTTATTGCTACACGACTATGCCGTTCGGCTTGAAAAATGCAGGCGCCACCTACCAAAGGTGCATGCAAAAATGCTTGCAGGATCAAATCGGCAGAAACGTTCACGCATATGTGGATGATGTCGTTGTAAAGACCAAGGAGACGACTACCCTCCTTGATGACCTGAGAGAAACCTTCACCAATCTGAGAAGATTTCGGATGAAGCTCAACCCGGCCAAGTGCACATTCGGCGTGCCGTCTGGCCAGCTCCTTGGCTACCTCGTCTCTCAGCGAGGGATCGAAGCCAACCCGGACAAGATCAGTGCCCTGGAGAAGATGGAACTGCCGCAGTGCCTCAAGGACGTCCAGAAGTTCGCTAGCTGCCTGGCTTCCTTGAGCCGCTTCGTCAGCCGGCTGGGGGAGAAGGCACTGCCCCTGTATCAATTGATGAAGAAGGCGGACAAGTTCGTCTGGTCACCGCAGGCGGAGGAAGCTTTCCGTGACTTGAAGCGCGTGCTCTCAACCGCGCCAATCCTTGCAACGCCGGCTTCAATGGAGCCGATGCTGTTGTACATCGCAGCCACCAATCGAGTGGTTAGCGTTGTTTTGGTGGTGGAGCGCAAAGAAGACGGCAGGGAGCAGCTGGTCCAACGTCCAGTCTATTACCTTAGCGAAGTGCTCTCCCAGTCGAAGCAAAACTACCCCCACTACCAGAAGGTCACCTACGGCGTCTACATGGCGGCCAAGAAGCTGAAGCATTACTTCCAAGAGCACCTCATCAAAGTGGTTGCCACAGCACCCTTGGCGGAAATCATAGGCAGCAAGGATGCCAACGGCCGGGTTGCCAAGTGGGCCCTGGAGCTAGCCGCCCACACCATCCTCTACGAGCCACGCACAGCCATCAAGTCGCAGATCCTCGCGGACTTCTTCGTCGACTGGGCTGAGATGCAGTACCTACCGCCTGTGCCGGATTCCACACACTGGAAGATGCACTTTGACGGTTCGAAGATGCGCAACGGCTTGGGAGCCGGCATCGTCCTCACCTCTCCCAAGGGAGACCGGCTGGACTACGTCCTGCAGATCCACTTCGCCGCATCCAACAATGTGGCGGAGTACGAAGCGCTCATTCATGGGCTGAAGCTGGCCAAGGAGATTGGCGTGCGTCGCATACTCTGCTTCGGCGACTCCGACTTGGTCATACAACAAGCATCTCGCGGCGGGACGCGAAGGACGCCAACATGGCCTCATACCGCTTCCATGTCCAGCAGCTATCCGGCTTCTTCGACGGCTGCGAATTCCACCATGTGCCACGGGCAAACAACGAGGCGGCTGATGCCTTGTCCAAGATTGGCTCAACCCGGCAAGCCATTCCGCCGGGCATCGCCTTGGCGGTTCTCAAGAAACCGGCCATCATACCGTCACCGGACTCGGATTCAATATTCGTACCGGCTGACCCGGGGGCTTCTCAGCCAAACCCGGGGGCTTCATCACCCAAGTCGGGGGCTAACAAGCCGAACCCGCCGGCTACCATGCCGAACCCGGGGACTTCTCAGTCCAACCCGGGGGCTTCATCGCCAAACTCGGGGGCTAGCAAGCCAAACCCGCCGGCTAGCAAGCCGAACCCGGCGACCATGCAGTCGGATCCGGAAGCTCCCACGCAGGAGGCCCTGTTGGTTAGCGTATTCGAGATAAGATGCGTACCTTCATGGGCACAAGAATTCCTCTCCTACCTCACCGACGGTGTGCTGCCTGAGGATAGAGTCCAGGCCAGGCAGATTGAGAGAAGGGCCAAGGCCTATACCATCATCAACCACCAGCTGTACAAACGCAGCGTAAGTGGGGTGTTCCAGCGGTGCGTCGAGCCGGCTGAAGGGATTGAACTCCTACGGGAAATCCATCAAGGAGAGTGCGGACATCACGCCTCATCCAGAGCCATAGTGGCCAAAGCCTTCCGGCACGGTTTTTACTGGCCGACTGCGCTCAAAGACGCAGAAGAGTTGGTGAAGAAGTGCAACGGCTGTCAGCGCTTCGCAAAGAAGAGACACCAGCCGGCTTCCGCCTTAAAAACCATCCCCATCACATGGCCATTTGCCGTATGGGGCTTGGATATGGTAGGCCCATTCAGAACGGCGCGAGGCGGCATGACACATCTCTTGGTGATGATTGACAAATTCACCAAGTGGATTGAAGCCAAGCCGATCAAGAAACTGGACGGGTCCACAGCCGTCACATTCCTCAAGGAAATCATCGTGAGGTTCGGCTACCCCCACAGCATTATCACTGACAACGGCAGCAACTTCTCCCAAGGCATCTTCTCTCGCTATTGCGGGGAAATGGGGATCCGGATGGTCCTATCTTCTGTGGCGCATCCAGAGTCCAACGGACAAGTGGAAAAGGCTAACGGCTTAGTCCTAGCCGGCATCCGGCCCCGGCTGATGGAGCCGCTCGAGCGAGCAGCCGGCTGCTGGATTGAAGAGCTGCCCAATGTGCTGTGGAGCCTGCGCACGACGACAAACCGCTCAGTCGGCTTCACACCATTTTTCCTCGTATACGGGGCCGAAGCCGTCCTGCCGACTGATATCGAGCACGACGCGCCAAGGATCAAGCTCTACACTGAAGCCGAGGCCAAAGAGGCTCGCGAAGATGGAGTTGACCTGGTCGAAGAGGCCCGGCTGATGGCTGCGTCTAGATCTACTATCTACCAGCAAAGCCTCCGACGCTATCACAGCCGGAAGGTCCAGCCCTTAGCATTCCGAGAAGGAGACCTAGTGCTCCGGCTGATCCAGCGGACAGCCGGACAGCATAAACTGTCATCCCCATGGGAGGGTCCCTTCATCGTGAGCAAGGCAGTAGGCAATGATTCCTACTATCTCATAGATGCCCAAGAGGCTAAGAAAAACAAGGCGGACAAGGCTGACGAGGAGACTAAACGTCCCTGGAATGTCAACTTACTCCGCCCATTTTACACATGAGAGCAGGAATGTATGTATCCCTTGTATCCCTTTTGTAAGCTATGAAAAAGCACGCGCCAAGAGCGCCGTTTCCGACAAGTTTTTCGCATACTTTACCTCTGTTTCGCCAATTGGCTTGAACCCTCTCACGCAGTCGGCTCAGTAACGTGATCTGGTTTCCGACAGCCGGCTTCCGATCCAGCTACAGACCGCAACCCGGCTGTCCGGCTGGCGGGAGCAAGGCCTAGGGAGCCGACACGTGAAAAACGACTAAGGGAAAGAGTAAAAGCGAGTTGACTTGCAACTTTTCATGAAAGTGCCGGATCGCCGAATTCAGCTCGTTCGACTGAAATACTGTCAGCCTCACCCAGCGGCCCGCTCTTGATCCGGCGACGGATCGCAAGTCGAACGTACGACCGGCAAGAGCACAGCCAAAGAGTGGGGCGGATGGGAAAAAGCGAACGAGTCGAAAGAAAGCAACTCGGCACACAAATGATTAACAAACACATTAAAGTGTGACATAATTAAAGGACGATAATATTCATACATGCGCACCCGGCATCCCGGGGATTTAATAAATTGTCTTGGCAAAAGAACAACTGAAAAGCAGGTAAACTAAGCCGGAGGGGCATCAGCGGAGCCGGCTGCCGGGTCGTCCTCGGGCGCGTCTTCCGCCTCCTCATCTTCCATGTAATCTTCATCGGATGCAGGAGGGTTCGGGTCCGCGACGAAGGCGCCCTTGTCGACGAAGTCGGCGATGGCGCTGGCTCGGGCAAGACGGGCAGCCTTGAGTTCGGCTGGGAGCTTGTCCTCCACGCCGGCTCGCCGGAACTCAAGCTGCCCCAGGTCCACCTCGTTGTACCAAGAGAGGACGAAGGACAGCGCCATGTCGGCGCCAGCGCGCGTGGCCGACTCCTTCCAGTCGAGGAAGCGATCCGGTGCCCGCTCCATCAGGGAGGTGAGGCTGGAGATATCCTGCGGCACCGCCTCCTCAGGCCACAGCATCGGCGCCAGCTCTTCAACCGCCTTCCGGAGCTCCCAGCCGAGCTTGGTGATGGGCTCGACGCGGGCAGCCATGGACGCCATGTGATCCTCCATGGAGAAATACTCCGAGCTGCCCTCGCCGGTTTCCTGCCCCCTGGACTCGCGCGCAACGCCAACGGCTGCCAAAGCCGCGTCCTGCATCTCCGGGAAGGCCGCTGCAAGAAGAAGCAAGTCAGAAATCATCGAAGCCGAAATAAGCTGAAAAATGCAAATTTTCGAAGTCCTAAGCCAAAAGGAAAAGCCTGGCGGCAGCCGGCAAGAACCGACTGCCACCAGCCCGAAGATGGAGATAGCAAAGACATCAGAAGTTTCTGCTGCCGGCTGCCAACGAAAGCCGGCAGCCGACAGCCGAAAGCCGGCAAAGGGAAAGGACATTAAGGTGCACTCACCCGCCAAGCCGCGATCAAGTGCGCCAATCTCATCCGTCCAGCGCTTGGCGGTAGCCTTCAGCTCCGTGGACTTGGCGGTGACCTCCTCTTGCAGCACAAGCCGCTGCTTCTCCACCTCCGATAGCCGCCGGCTTAGATCGTCCACCTTCTCCTTCTCCGCCGTCCTAAGGGAGTTGAGCTCAGAGAGGTGGTTCTGCTCCAGCAGGCGCAGCCGTGTCAGCTCCTGCTCAGCTAGCTTGAGCTTGGCGGCTGAAGAACGGCCCGCCTCCTCGCTCTCGGCGCACTGGGCGCGAGCAGCCCGGAGATCCGACTCCAGCCGCGGGACCTTGGCGGCTTCAACTGCGAGGCAGCCGGAAATAAACGTCAGCCAATGAAGATTCAAAAGAAAATAAGACATCGAGTCGAAAGAAGCAAGAGCTCACCCTTGGCGGTTTCCAGCTCACGGGCCAAGTCGGCCCGGTCCAGCTTGGCCTTGTGGTAATGAGTGACGGCGCGATTATACAGAGTGGTGCGCCGATCCATCACAGCCTAAGGAAAAGAGAAAGTCAGTCGAACAGGCGAAACCCGGGCCGGCTCCAAGCAGCCGGCCCATGCCTCGGAGGGCTACCAGGATGATAACCAAATCAAAAAAACAGATAAAGCTTACCTTGCCGGCTTCCTCCACCTTGGCAACGCTGGCCGCGGTCTCGGCAGCCCTGGCCTTGAGGTGGGCCTGCAGGCTGGAGAAGAACATCTCCACCGATGCTTGGCCAGGGTTCTCCTCCCGGCTGGTCACCTCGTAGGAGTCGGCGCGGAGCCACGCCTGCTCCATGGTGGCAGCCGAGCCGAGGCTGGAGTCGGAGGCGGACGGCACCTGAAGAAGAAGTGCGCCCTTGGCCACATGCAGGCCCTGCTGCGACGCCGATGGGGTCTCCGTCCTCACCAGTGCGCGCGAGTCGGCGCCCGCCGTGCGCGCCGGCTCATCCCTTGCCGGCTCCCGCCCGGCTGGCTCATCCCTCGTCGGCTCCGGCGGCGGCGACGCTCCGGGCGCAGCAGATGGCCCAGCCAGCGCAGCTGGCTCCGGCGCCTGAGGTGCCCCTTCCGGGCTCTCATCCAGCACCACCACGCTTGGCGGGCGCCGGCTCCGGTCGCAGCGGCGCAGCTCTGCCGGCTCCGGCTCCGGTCGCGGACGGTGCAGCCCTTCCGGCTCGGCTTCGGGTGAAGGCGGCATGCCCCGGCCGGCCCCGGCAGCGGGGTCCGAAGGCGAGTCCGGCGCGGGAACATGTCGTCCGGCGTCGGCTGCCGAGTCGGCTCGACCCGCGTGCCGCGATCAGGCGCTGAGGCCAGCGGCACGGCGAAGGAAGGTGCCCCTGCGGAGGGCGCAGTACCCGCAGGCGGCGGTGGCGTAGGAGCGCGCGATGAAGGCTGCGGTGTCGGCTCCCTCCTTTGGCGCAGCGGCGGCGACGCGACGCGCGGAGCCTGCCGGGAGCCGCCACCCTGGGCAAACTTGATGGGAGCCCTAGCCGGACAAACAAAGAGAAGATAAGCATAAAAAGTAAGGAAAGAAAAGGAATCAAACAAGAAAGAGAAAGAGAACTCACCCGGCCTGCTCCGGAACCTTCTTCGGCTGCTGCCGGTGGAGCTTCTTCGCCTTCGCCTCCAAGGCGGCAGTGGAGCGAGGCTCGCTGGCCCGCTTCTTCCCCTGGCGCGTCGAAGTCGCCGTGGTGCTTGGCGGCCTCGCGCGCAGAGGCACGGCCGGGATCGGCCCCGTGCCGTACGTCGCCGGCTCCTCGTCCTCCTGCTGCTCTGGTGAGGGGGGCGGATTGTGCTCCCCCTGGCCGCCTAGATCAGGCGCCTGCAGCAGGTCGTCGTCGCCGGCCTGGTCGCCGGCTTGGTCAGCCGGATCGACGTGATCCGGCGTCCACCTCCTCGTCGCCAGGTCGCCGTCCTCGGTGTTCTGGCGCTCAAAGAGCTAGAAAGACAGAAAAAGCATGAGCAAACAACAAGCCAAAAATTGGCGGAAGCAAAAGGAAGTCGGCCTCGCAGCCGCAAGCCGGAAGCCGGCGAAAAACACAAGCTTACCTGCTTGGGTAGGTGGTCCCTGTCGTGGGGCGCCAGCCCGTAGCTCCAGTCGTCCGCCACGTTCGCCTTGGTGATGTTGTTCACCCGGCTGGCCACCTGGGCCTTGGTGAGCACCGCCCTGGACGTCCGGTTCGGGTCGAACCGGCCGGACATGTGCCCGATTTTGTGGGTGCGCCTCTGGAGCGGCAGCACCCGGCGCTCAGCGATGGTGCAGAGGAGATCCTCCGCAGTCAGCCCGTTCTCGACGGCTGCCCCCAAGAAGTCCCAGAGCTGGTTCACCTCGGCGTCCGGATCCGACGTGCGGGCGTTGTAGCTCCAGTTGATCCGGCCGACTGGAGGGGCCGGATTGTACTCCGGCAGGTTGATCCGGTTGACGAGCTGCCCCTCGTTGCGCACATAGAAGAACGACATCTGCCAGTTCTTCACCGAGTCAATGGTGGGGATCTTGGGAAAGGGCGTACCAGGCCGGGTGTAGATCGAGGCGGCGCCGCAGGCCCGCAGGCGGCCCTCGGTGGTTTGCGCCTTCAAGTAGAACAGCCGGCTCCAGAAGTCGATGTCTGGCCATAAGCCGGCGTAGGCCTCCATGAACACCACGAAGCAGCTGAGGAGGACGCACGCGTTGGCCGGCAGGTGGTGCGGCTGCAGGCCAAAGTTATCAAGGAACTGCCGGAAGAAGGTTGAGGCCGGCAGGCCTAGCCCGCGATCCAGATGCGCGCCGAAGACGACGCGCTCGCCGGGCCGCGGCTCGGGCTCCATCTCCTCGCCGAGCGCCCGCCAGACCACCGCCGACGGGATCCGGCGGAGGCGCACCAGCCGCTCGATGTCATCCTCCCGCATGTATGAGCCCCTCCACGATCCGCTGGGGGAGGCCATTGTTGAAGCAGAAGAGGAAGAAGTCCAGGAGAGGCGAAACGGCGACGAAGAGCCTTGCGACGGCGGCGGCGACGACGGCGGCTGAGGACGCTCCGTGGAAACGCGCGGCCCCGTAGCGCCGGTTTGGTGGAGTGGCGGCGGCGGCCCGGCGGGAGAACGTCGGGGCAGCTGCTCGCCGGAGTTCGCCAGGAGTGTTGGCGTGCGACGGAGCGCTCGAGCGAAGAAAAGAAGAAGTCTGAGCGAAGAATGCGAGGAAGAAGAAGGGCGCCTCGGTACCGCTACCGGGGGCATTTATAGCCGCCTGGCGCGCCGGTTGCGCGGCCACGTGGCGATCGTGGGCCACGATCGGGATTTACTGCGCCGTAACTCCTCCCACGACCACGACGGTTACCGAAAACGGCCACACCACGTCGCCCACTACCGCACCGGATCCGGAGGAACATTGATGTGACCCGACGAACCGACCGCAGCGCCAGGCGTCAGACCGGTCAAGTCGGGCGCGGGACCCGAGGCGGCGGAGGTTCCGGCGCGCCGCAAGCCGGAGCCAGACAATAAGTTCAACCCGGACTAAAAGTCGTCAACAAGGCGGAGACTCCGCCAAAACTTGCGAGAAAGCGAAAGCTGTATAAGTGTAAAAAGCGGCCGGCCAGAAGCAGCCGGCAGGAACGAGCCGGATGAGGGCGCAGCCGGCTGAATGGAAATTCTCAGTCGGCCCCTCCAAGTGCCGTCAAGTGTATTCGAGAAGCCAGGAAAACCTGCCTAGGTCCTTCTAGATGCAGGACCTTGCCAGCTTCGGGGGCTAATGTCGGGGGGAAGACCCCGGATAGGGCAATGGACGCGGAGCGGCCGGCTGGCCACTGGCCGGCTCGCGGCAAAGGCCGGCTGGCGCCGTGGCCGGCTGGTCCGG
The DNA here is from genome assembly GCF_019359855.2 of Lolium perenne. NCBI lineage: Eukaryota > Viridiplantae > Streptophyta > Magnoliopsida > Poales > Poaceae > Lolium > Lolium perenne. The sequence continues at coordinate 210,574,745 of NC_067249.2, forward strand.
AAGCCGGCTGGCTCTAGGTCCTAGTCGGCCTGGCTACGGCCACCAATGCTGTAGCTGGGCCGGCTTCTACAAGCCATATCCGACTGGGGTTTGTACCTCAGACCGACTCGAGGCTGGCGAGTCTTGCACTAGAAGGAACCGGGTTGGTGATCCGGGTTCCTAAAGTCCACGCTGACTCCATCTTCCGTAAAGCGCGGGGCACTGTGGAGCAATAGTGACGCGCGCCGGACAGGCCGTCAGGGCCTACGACGATCCGTACTGGTTACAGTGGCTGACGGCGACAGGGACACTTCCTCTCCATACCGCTGACCGTGGCAGCCGGATGGGACAGGCCACGATGCCTCAACTGCTCCTGACGTCACCGCCTCGGGAAGGAGCGGAAGCCGAAGCCGGCCAAGCCGGCCAGTAAACTATAGGGTCTTATATGTAAAGTGCCGGTGCCTATATAAGCCGCACTACCCCCTCTCGTGCAGGGGATCGATCATTCTTACTTCACTCCACCCCTAGAGCTGCCCTGAGAGAGAGACCATCGTCTCCCTTAGCCTCCCAGGAGCAGCCGGACATAGCTCTAGGAGCACCATTGTATTGTGTGATCATCATATACACTCATAGCAGGAGTAGAGGTTTTACCTCCATCGGAGGGCCTCGAACCTGGGTACGTCGCCGTGTCGCTCGTGCCCATACCCGCATCCGGATACCGCCGTGAGATCCCTCAGGAACCACTTCGATTAGCCACCCTATGGCATATGCCGTGACCATACCACGACAAGGATTACACGAACCCTCAATGCCGGAGTTAACAAGCTCCACAATATTCAATGTTCATGTTTAAATAACCTTAGAGTGCATGACAGATCAACATAACCAAACCAAGTACTAACATAGCATGCACACTGTCACCTTCACGCTACGAAAGGAGGCATAGATCACATCAATACCATCATAGCAATAGTTAACTTCATAATCTACAAGAGATCACAATCATAGCCTACGCCAAGTACTACACGATGCACACACTGTCACCATTACACCGTGCAGGAGGAATAAACTACTTTAATAACATCACTAGAGTAGCACATAGATGAATTGTGATACAAAACACATTGCAATCATAAAGAGATATAAATAAGCACTTCACTATGCCATTCATAATAGTGAATAAGTATTCTGTGAAATATAGCCTAAGAGACCCACACGGTGCACACACTGTCACCTTTACACACGTGGGACAAGGAGTCTCCGGAGATCACATAAGTAAAATCCACTTGACTAGCACAATGACATCTAGATTACAAGCATCATCATATGAATCTCAATCATGTAAGGCAGCTCATGAGATTATTGTATTGAAGTACATAGGAGAGAGATGAACCACATAGCTACTGGTACAACCCTTAGCCTCGATGGAGAACTACTCCCTCCTCATGGGAGACAGCAGCGGTGATGAAGATGGCGGTGGTGTCGATGGAGGAGCCTTCCGGGGGCACTTCCCCGTCCCGGCGGCGTGCCGGAACAGAAACTCCTGTCCCCCAGATCTTGGCTTCGCGATGGCGGCGGCTCTGGAAGGTTTCTCGTACCGTGGCTTTTCCGTATCGATGTTTTAGGTCAGGGACCTTTATATAGGCGAAGAGGCGGAGTCGGAGGGGCGACGAGGCGATGACACAATAGGGGGGCGTGGCCCAGGCCCTGGCCGCGCCACCCTGTCATCTGGGGCTCCTGTGGCCCCCCCTCTGGCGGCTCTCGGGTGTTCTGGAAGCTTCGTGGAGTTTTAAGACTCTGAGCGTTGATTTCGTCCAATTCCGAGAATATTTCCTTACTAGGATTTCTGAAACCAAAAACAGCAGAAAACAGGAACTGGCACTTCGGCATCTCGTCAATAGGTTAGTTCCATAAAACGCATAAATATGACATAAAGTATGCATAAAACATGTAGATATCATCAATAATGTGGCATGGAACATAAGAAATTATCGATACGTCGGAGACGTATCATAGCTTCCCGGCATCTTTTGCTGTGCCTTGGCCCATTAACCTTCTGGTCCAAGTACAATCTTTTGTCAAGTGGTTTGCCGGTCTTCCGGGGTTTGGTGTGTGCCACCGGCATGGTTGATCCATAGCGGATTCCATGGTGTATCTCTCCTCATTGTTTTGCCATGGCTTCTTTTCAACCCATTGTTTCTTTGGACCCGCCCACGGCTGCGATCCGGTTTTCTGCCTTTGGCTTCCGCTGGGGCCGGAATTATCCTGCACCGCGGCTACTTGTTGTGGACCATACCTTCGATCTGGAAACTCTTCCCTTCGTTTGTTTTGCCTGCTATCCCGGTATTGCTCTTGGCGTTGCTGAGGCTGGTTTGTTTGTTCCGGCTCAGCTTGTACTGCCGGTTGCATTGGGTCTCCCAATGCGTAGCTATCTGCCACATGTATCATTTCTGCCAACGTTGTCGGCATGTTTCTCTGTAGCTTTTGCCACAAAGGTGAACCTCTTCTGCACCCGTTGCAAAACCACGCAATGGCTTGTGCCTCGATCACACCTTCACAGGAGTTCCTTGTGGAGTTCCACCGGGTTAGGTAATCTCGATCTGTCTCATTGGAACGCTGCACGCATAAAGCGAGCTGCTGCGGCCTGTTTGGCCTCCGGTAGGTGCTACTGAAGTTGCTTACAAAGGCCTCTTCAAAGTCCAGCCAGCCATTGATGCTTCCTGCCGGCAAATTGTTTAGCCAGATGCGCGCTGGTCCTACCAGGAAAGATGGTACGATTCTTACGGCCCAGCGCCGGTTCCCTCCACCAGTGACAGTTCCTCCGCCACCGGCAACATATACCGCGGTCACGTAATCCGCGAGCCAGTCTTCCGGCTTGGTGGTTGTGGTGACCCTGCATACCACTGCATGTTGTAGTATGCCAGTCGTTGATATAACATTCACGAAGTACCATTCCGCAAATATTACATCCCTCAGAGTAGTACAACAGAACATAGCAGGTCCATAACTCATGCATTTATTATTACAAGCATAATATGCATATCGTCTCGGAGCTCCTCTTGGGTCCTAAGAGGGAAACTCCTGGGTTCGAGGCGAACCCAACTTAACTTACAATATAGAAGTTTCACTAGGTTATACATTTATTACCTCGAGCAGCTAAATACTAAGAGTTCGCACTGCTCGGCTACTACTACTACTCGGTGCTTCTAGGCTTGATCTCCTCCGGAAGCCTCCCCGGTTCCGTAGACTATAAGGTAGTCTACGCCTTCAACACCTCCATAGAGGTCTGGTTCTTCATAGCCAATGATCTCGGCTCCTTCATGGTTGTCGTAGTCCTCCTCCAGACGATTCAGACAATCTAAGCAAGGGATTTAAGAGTGGGATGAGTACGAGCGTACTCAACAACTTCATTATAGATAAGAGGTGTTTAATGCACTAGCTACGATATTAGACCAGAAAGTCTAATACCAATGCAGGTTTTGATAAACATTTCTTCAAGAGATTGCTTTTATTTCAAAGAGCTATGTCCGTCAGCCTTCACCGGTTTACTAGAACTTCATGGAGCTCCTTTCCGGCCGCGTTCGCAGTTCCATATCCCGGAACAGGGAGTGACAGGTCACGGTTCTTTACACTCTGCAGAGGTGTGTTGCTTTACTCATAAGAGATCTTAACCTTGGTGCCAACCGGGCAGCTTTCCTGTTCACACTTCCTATGGTGTGAGGCCCGGTATAAGGTCTAGCCAATCATGTTCCTCCGCTACCTCGAACACCCACCCTTTGTTCCATGCCCCGACCCTGGGTCCACGCCGGTTCCATTATTCCCGTAGATTTCAGGGTGGACCCCGACCACGACGTCAATGCAGGGCTCTACCATACATTCCTACGCCGGTAGCTACAACCCATCATAGACCGCAATACCGTGGGGACTTAGGACTCCCCAGCCTCACCGCTTGCTCCTTCGGGCGACAAGTGTACTACGGACAATGCCGTGGGGACTTAGGACTCCCCAGCCTCACCGCTTGCCCCCTTGGATTACAAGTGTACTACGGTAAAGCGCATCCGTTGATGAACGAGAGGTGGAAACACTTTTGACTATTCCGTCCCACTCCGGATCTTATGGTTAACACGGTTATTACGGCACAAGAATCACTGGCGACATTTGTTGTTTAATCCTAGATGGATATAAACCCTTGAAATGGAACCTCCACCATATCAACACAATCCATGGTTCCATTGCCAACCACATAGTCATATTCATAGTTATGAAAATAGTGGTTTTGGTTTTTATGCAATAGTGATAACCATAGTACTTTGCAAGTAATTTGATAGAAATACTCAAATGACATGAGCAAGTGATGAACTTGCCTGAACACTGCAAAGTTTTGCAGTTGGATGGTGTGGACTGACCCTTGTCCTCTGTTTCTGAAAAATAGCATCATTGTCCGATAAGGGCAATGGTTAAAGAAGCAATTATGCATGATACCAGTTTTAGGGTTTGTTCCCCCTTCCGATGACACTATTATTTCATGTAAGAGGTTAATACTAAGATTGATTTGGAGATACTCTATTTAGGGTAAATACAACCTTGAAATGTTGTCAAGGTGTTTTTAAAGTCCAAATGCATTAATGGACTTATTTTCATTATTGAAAATAATATGTGTGATTTGAATGATTATTTAAATCATCAAATTAAGACTTATTCTTAGTTGTCTTCAAAAATTCTCTTTGATATTTTATTTGGATAGAGAATTTTATGCTGATCAATTTTCATATTTTTAATTATTTTTTTAGAGCTTTTAAACATTTCTTATGTAATTTCAAAGTTTCTGTTTTTAACTGATTTTGTGAAATGACCATAATGCCCCTAGGCCCCACCTGTCAGGGTGGCCCAACGGGTTAGGTCGCACCCGAGCCACTCTGTTGGCTCGGTCGGCCCACTCGCTCTCTCCTTTCTCCTCGCACCGAAACCCTAATCCCCTCGCGTCTCTCTGGCGATTCCGTGGTCGCCGCCGCCTTCGCCGAGATTCTCTGGCCATCTCCGGCCAACTCCGGCGACGGGATGCGGCGGATCTGAACCGCCTCACGACGGCGCATCAGGTCCACCAGCTCGATCTGGACCTCGCCTTCTTCTTCGTTTGCCCCCATCGCGTTCGCCCGCACGGTGATGCGTTGCTCACCGGCGCATCTGGTGCCGTGACGCCGCCGTGGTGTTGCCGTGACGGTGCTGGGGCGCTCGCGCTCGGCGACGCCAGGCCAGGCGCGGCTTGGCGCTGCTGTGGGTGGCCCGTGCCGCCGTGCCGCCATGGCACGTCGGGTGCTCCGCTCCAGGTACGCGCCTCCACTTATCCCTTCCTTCTTCCTTCTCTGCGCTTTTGCTTGAGTGATTGGCCTGCCTCTCCCCATGGAGAGGTTGTGCCGTGCGCCACTGCTTGCGCTTGCCGTACTGCGTGTGTCTTCTGCTGCTTGCTCTTAATCTAGCCGCTGCTCTTGCTCGATGCCATAGCCATAGCCGTCTTTCCGCTGTTGTTCTTCTTGTTGGCCCCATCGGCCTTGGCCGTCTTTGCCTAGTCCATGCTAGTGCTAGCTATTCCTTTTGAATTCTGATACGTGCCTCTATTCCAGTTGCTACACTTGCCAGAGCTCAAGTGTGTTCATGTATGATTCTCTGGCTTAATTGCAGTGTGCAATTCTTGCAAAGTTGTAAGTGCCAGAGCCATGGTGGCTTATTCTGGTGCTCAGAATTAGGATTGTGCTCAATTGAGCATTGCTGTGAGCTTACAGTGTTATTCAATCATGCTTTGATGTGTGCCTTGCTTGTGCACCTTGATCCAGTGGCTCATCATGCCTTTGATGTGCTCTGGATACAATCATGAGTTATTATTTGATTATCTGTGAAGCATCTCTTGATTAACTATGGCTGTTTAATTCCTACAATTCCTGTGTGATGCTAGTGGTTGATTTTAGCATGCCTTGGCATGCTCCAATGACTCGTGATCAATTGATCACCACTTGCTTGTTGCTTGCATGCTTGCTGATTGCTCGTGCCTATCTCTGCAATGATCCATTGGATCATCTGCAAGGCACAGTGCATAGTTTACCTCTCTGTTTCATTTATCTGTGTAGTTTTGATTCATTAGATAGATAAATGATGTGAACTGCCTTGCAGTGATGATCATATGAGTTGATTTAGTTGAGCTAGAGGGATGCCAATAATTTATTGGGGACCCTAGCTCCATTTGAACCCTTCTGGGTAATGATATAAGTGCTGGTTTCTCTGTGGGATTTGGTGAAGTGGTTGAGGTGGCCCTGACAGCAAATCTTTGCTGGTAGGGTAGCTCCCACCCATTTGGCTTGCTGTAATTTGGTGAATGCAGTACTGGTTAATCCCTTGATGGATTCCCAGTGGACTTTGATGTTGACAATCATGGATAGACACAGATTGTCTATCAGTCTGATGGCATCAATAGCTATAGGTGCTAAGTATGTGGCTAGGCACTGTGTCCTCATCTTTTGCTGGATTTCTTCAGTTATGCATTAATTTACATAGCTGTTGTTCCCATAGGATGATTTCCTAATGGCCTTTACCATATTTGCTTGCACCAAATGGCTTAGTAGCCAGATGATGACACAAACAGGGTATCTACCCACTTTGCTTTCTGTGACTTGTGCAAATGATGGATTGTATGAGCAAAACCCTGCTTGCTCATGATTTGTGGTATACCTCTCTCCAGCTCCTAGAAATGGCTGTTGGTGTAGAGGATAGCTTCTGTTTGGGTTGATTTGCTCCAGTGATGAACTGGTGCTTGTCCTGCTCCTCCTTGTGAGCTTGTGATCTTGGTTTATTTCTGGTAATTGGAAATAGGTGAAACAGCTCTAGCTGTTCACCCGTTCTTGGTGTTCTTGGCTATTCTTGGTGCCTGGTGACTTACCCTGTTGCTTGGTCGATGACTGAGCTAGGGTTTACTGTGGAAAAGGTTTTATATGGTTGGCCCTTGCTTCTCTGGTCGACAGCTCCACCTTTCCCTTTGGTGACTCACTGTGTGTGTGTGCTGCATGCACACAGCCTTGTGAGCAGGTTGTGTGTGTGTGTAGCCTGGTGCTGTGCACTTGGACTTGGAGAGGATCAGCTCGGCTGATCTTTGTTCATATCCTCTCTGTTTCATTTCTTTGCTAACCTGCCAAGTGGCATTGCCACTTGGCTTAATATTGTGTTGGTTTTGTGCGTGTGCAGGTTTCAAGCAATTGATCAAGATGATCCTGAAGATGATCAAGTCCAAGATCAAATGAAGACTACTTTGTAGTATTTAGGATAGAATCATTCCTTTGTAATCTTTCTTTTTATTTTCTTTTATATTTTTTTCCAATTTGTGTAATGTGTTGTAATAATTCATATTAATATTCTGGATATTGTAAATGACATTGTATTGTGTGTGATTATCAATAAAGCTCCCATTTTCCTTAATGAGCTTTATATAATTGTTGTATTATTTATATTCTTGATTAATGATAATTGTTTATTAAATTATCTCAAGTTTGAATTATGTGATATCCATTTGATGTTTGAATTTGAAATTCAAATTCAAATTTGGTTTGAATTCAATCATACAACTTAATTTTGAATTCAATCATGCAACTTAGGATTGTGATGCATCTTCTCTTCTCTCTTCTCAAAACCCTAATCTAGTTAAGTAGGAACAAGTTTGTCGCACTCTCGAAACCCTAACCCTGTAAGGTGTCGAGAGAGAAACCTGTCCCCCTCCGATGCAGTTTTGTTTTAAAAGCGCGAAATTTCCCTGGAATTTACGATGCAATGCACATCCCTTTCTAAAATCTACCCCTCGATCGTGTCTATACCTGGGACATTACAGCCTTTCCCCCTTAAAGAAAACTTCGTCCCGAAGTTGTGGTTGTAATACCTGAAGAGTTCGGGGGATGTTTTCCTCAGGTGTTCCTCTTTTTCCCAGGTGGCTTCCCTCTCGGGATGATGCTTCCATTGTATCTTGCAGTATTTTATGGCTCGATTCCTGAGTTGTTTCCAGTTCTCCTCGAGAATCTTTGCTGGCTTCTCGATGTATGTCAAATCTAGTTGTAACTCGAGTTCTTCATGTGATACTGGCTCATCTGGGGTCTTTAATCACTTTCTGAGTTGCGACACATGGAATACGTTGTGAACCTGAGATAACCTTCCCGGTAGTTCCAATTCAAAGGCTAACCCTCGGTTTTGACTCAGAATCTTGAAAGGTCCGATGTATCTAGGGCTTAACTTTCCCTTTACTCCAAATCTCTGAAGTCCTTTCATCGGGCTCACCTTGAGATATACCATGTCTCCAACTTGTGGCTCCCATGTTCTTCTCTTCTGATCGGCATAACTCTTCTGTCGGCTTTGGGCGATCTTGAGCCTATCTCTTATAATGTCAATAATTTGTTGCTTTTCCTTGACATAATCAGGATTGAACTCTTTACTTGCTCCAGCTTCATACCAGCATATGGGTGATCTACACTTTCTTCCATACAGAGCTTCGAACGGTGCCATTTTGATGCTGCTTTGATAGCTATTATTGTATGAAAACTCTGCTAGTGGCAAGTGCTCTTCCCATGATCCTCCGAAGTCTAGGGCACAAGCCCTAAGCATATCCTCTAAGATCTGATTAGTTCTCTCGGTTTGTCCACCTGTCTGAGGATGATAGGCGGTACTATAGTCCAACTTGGATCCTAAAGCTTCGTGTAGTTGCTTCCAAAATGCTGAAGTGAACACGGATCCTCGATCCGACACGATCTTCTTGGGCACTCCATGTTTACTCACGATCTCTTTGATGTAAAGATCGATGAGTTTCTCTCCTTTATCCTGCTGATTTACCGCTAAGAAGTGTGCACTTTTCGTCAACCGGTCCACGATTACCCATATCATGTCCTTCTTTTTATTGGTCATGGGTAGTCCGGTGATGAAATCCATTCCTATCTCCTCCCACTTCCATTCTGGAATGGGTAAAGGTTGTAACTTTCCTGCCGGACTCTGGTGTTCAGCCTTCACCCTTTGGCAGGTATGGCATTCCGCCACATATTGTGCTATTTCTCTCTTCATATTGTTCCACCAGAATAGCTCCTTTAGATCCATGTACATCTTTGTACTCCCTGGATGAATGGAATATGGTGTTTGATGGGCTTCTCGGAGTATTACTTCCTTGATTTCAGCAATATCCGGAACACAAATCCTCTTCTGGAACCATAATGATCCTGATTCTCCTCGGTGAAATTCTGATGGTCTTCCTTCATCTACCCTTCTCATCTCCTCCACGATGAATGGATCGTCCAACTGACCCATCATTATATCATTCTTCAAGTTAACATTTAGCTCATCGGCTACTTGTAAAGCCGATAGTCCTTCATGAGCTTCTTTCTCCCAAAGTTGTATTTGGGCTTGGCTTATTTCCTTCCTCAACTCTGGTGATAACTCTTGTTCTACTCTTCCAGTGCTCTTCCTACTTAAGGCATCTGCTACAACATTAGCTTTTCCTGGAGTATAATTGATGGTCAAATCATAATCCTTGATTAGTTCTAGCCATCTTTTCTGTCTCATATTGAGCTCCTTCTGAGTGAAGAAGTACTTTAGACTCTTATGATCCGTATAGAGCTCACACTTGGCTCCATAGAGAAAATATCTCCATGTTTTGAGTGCAAATACGACTGCTGCTAATTCTAAGTCATGTGTTGGATAGTTCACTTCATGAGGTCTGAGTTGCCTTGATCCGTAAGATATTACTTTCCGATCTTGCATGAGTACGCAACCCAATCCATGCTTGGATGCGTCACAGTACACGGTGTAATCCTTGCCAACTTCAGGAACTGCTAACACCGGTGCCGTGGTGAGTTTCTCCTTCAGAGTTTGAAAACCCTTCTCACACTCCTCTGACCACACGAATGGTGTATTTTTTCTTAACAGCTTTGTCATTGGTCCTGCTATCTTGGAGAATCCTTCAATGAATCTCTGATAGTATCCTGCCATTCCTAGGAATCCTCGGATCTCCTTGACAGTCCTGGGTGCTTCTCATTCTAAAACTGCTGCTACCTTGCTTGGGTTAACAGCTATTCCATCTTTGCTAATGACATGACCAAGAAATTCCACTTGATCTAGCCAAAATTCACACTTGCTGAACTTGGCATAGAGTTGATGTTCTCTTAGTGTTTGCAACACTAACCTCAGATGTTCAGCATGTTCTGTTTTATCTTTGGAGTATATCAAGATATCATCAATGAATACGATGACAAACTTGTCTAGATATGGCATGAAAATCTTATTCATGAGATTCATGAAAATTGCTGGGACATTGGTTAATCCAAAAGGCACTACAAGGTATTCATGATGTCCATACCTTGAGACAAAGGCTGTTTTCGGAACGTCTTCCTTCTTGATCTTTATCTGGTGATAACCGGATCTTAGATCAATTTTGGATAAGACTCCCGCGCCTCTAACTTGATCGAATAGATCTTGTATTCTTGGAAGTGGATACTTGTTCTTGATTGTGACGTTGTTCAAATTCCTGTAGTCTCCGCACATCCTTCTACCACCATCTCTTTTATCCACGAAGATCACAGGTGATCCCCATGGGGAAACACTCTCTTGTATGAATCCTTTCTGTTCCAAGTCATCTAGTTGCTACTTTAGTTCTTTCAACTCCTTAGGCCCCATCTTATATGGTGCTTTAGCAATCGGAGCTGTTCCTGGAATTAGGTCGATAGTAAATTCTATCTCCCTGTCTGGTGGCATTCCAGGTAATTCCTGAGGAAACACATCCTGGAATTCATTCACTACAGGTATATCCTCCAACTTCACCTCCTTCATGCTGTTCAGCTGTAGCTCGACTTCAATTTGTGTATGCTTGTCTCCTTGGTAGATCATTCTACTTCCATCGGGGCTTTTCAAAGACACGGTCTTGTTCACACAGTCGATCAATGCTCCGTTAGCTTCTAACCAGTTCATACCAAGAATGACATCAATGTCCTTCATCGGTAGAATGAACAGGTCTGCGTCGAACGCGCACTTATTGATCATGATGACTTGTTTTTGTTTGGTATGGGTTACTACTATCGTTCCCCCCGCGGAAAGTATGGTTATGGGTGTTTCTAACTTAGTGCAACTAATCCCATGTTTGATGATGAATTGCTGAGAAATGAATGATGTAGTTGCACCAGTATCAAAAAGTACTTTGCCAGGATGAGTGAGTATCTGGAGCGTACCTATCACTGCCTGATCGGAGTTAACCACCTCCTCCAGGCTGGTGCAGTTCAACTTGCCGAAGGGTTTCTTGTTCTTCTAGTTCCCTCCGTTATTTCCTCCTCGGCTTCCTCCTCCTCCTGACTGACCTCCTCCAGTATTTCTCTTGGGGCAGTCCTTCAGCATGTGCCCCTCCTGGCGACAACCAAAGCATATGATCCTTGGCTTCTTGCAATCCTTGGCAAAATGTCCTGTGAGTCCACAGCTTCTGCAAACTATTTGATTTGCAGTCTGAAATGCTTGGTTCTTCCTGCTACCGTAGTAGTAGTAGTAGTTGTTGTTGTTGTACCTTGGCTTGAAACTCAAGCTGGTATTGGGCTTATTACTGACAAACCTCTTAGGCTCAAACTTGGCCTTTTTCCTCTTCTCTTCCTGCAGCTGTTTGAAGTCATCTTCAAGAGTGATGGCTGCATCCACCAACTCTTGGAACTCAGTCGCTCTCATCATCCGGAGCTGAACCTTGAACTGGGGACTTAACCCCCGCAAGAACCTCTTCTTTTTCTTGTCCTCGGTGTTGACCTCCTCAACAGCGTACCGGGACAGCTTTGAAAATTCCCTGACATAAGTCAGGATGGCCTTATCCTTCTGCTCGAGACTTTCAAATTCTCGACGCTTCAATTCCACAATGCTTTCAGGGACATTGGATTCCCTGAACTTCCTTGCAAACTCCTCCCAGGTGAATACTTTTCCAGCTGGATAAACGGCTACGATGTTGTCCCACCATGATGCGGCAGGTCCACACAACAAGTGGGTAGCATAACGGACCTTCTCCAGGTCGTTGCAACCAACAGTGTTGAGCTTTCGCTCAGTGTCCATAAGCCAGTCTTCCGCGTCCATTGGTTCGGGCGCGTATGCAAAGGATATAGGCTTTGTATTCTGGAAGTCTGACAAGGTGACTCCCTGGTTTTCGGGCCTCTCCACCCTGTTCTGTTGTAGCAGCTCCTGGAAGAATTTATTCTGCTGCTCCAACGTTATACGTTGCATTTCTTCCATCATTTGCATGTACTGGACGAAATTCTGCTGCGTCATGGGTGGTGGTGGTGGTGGAAACTGGTTCATGGCTGCTTCGTCAGCCTCTTCCTTCTGTTTCGCCTCGCGCTCCATGCACTGCACTTCTGTCTCCTCACCTACCGGTCCCGACATAACCCCCTAGTTCTGCAACACAAGATGATACTCATAATTACTCCATGCGCAAGTTTTCTGAGCTCAACTTTGTGCACAGAACTAGTCACGCAATGGAAATCAAGAAGCAAATCCAAATCATACAAAACATATACCATGTATATACATACTTAGGTGGTCTTATTACAATACTCAGGTCGATGTGAGTATGCAAACTCACTTATTGAAGTATATGTACAAATTTCTACAAATATTACACACTACAATACACGTGGTACATGTGTATTGTAGTCTCGCCTCCCTTGGTGGTCTCTAGTCGATCTTCACTCCCGGTACATCCCAGGCTTCCATCCGGTCGAACGTGTAGTCCTCCTGACAAAACCTGGAACGTAGGGTCTTCCCGTTGGCTGGTAGTCGGAATCAGAAGATGATCCCAGAGAAAAATATGTGGTCATGAACTGATTATTCAATGCATCATAATCCACCCATCGGGTGTACTCTCCGATGTCTCCGCCATAGGTGTTACCACCATCAGTATCCGACTCGATCAGTATAGGATACTCCTCATATTCTCCCCTATTATACTGATTGTTCTGGAACTGGTTTGTGGCGTCCTCATTCATATCCGCATTATCTCCGACTGGATTGCCGGAGTTTCCTGTGTCTGACCCCCAACGCCAACCTGTTGAGTTCTCTATAGGAGTCTCGGAACGCTGATGGTTCCCAGATTCCTCTCCACCCTCATATCCTCCGTGGGAACTACTAGGAAAGTACCTAGGTGTAATTGGCGTGGTTTGTTGTTCAGGATGGTCAATACTAATGTAATCACCAGCTGAATAAACTGGTGTATGAATCTCATCCTCCACTGGTTCCTTCCCTTTCGCCTCCTCATTGGGCTTAGTGAACTCTTCTAACATTGTAGCAATTGCCCTTGACAAATGTTGGTTCAATTGAAAGAACAATGATAGTAGGTTGCGGCTATTGTCCATGTACTTGGTAGCTTCTGCTGGTTTCCGTTTTGCATACTTGAAGTGATTAAGCATAGGGTCATCTTGCTCCTCTAGGTGTGGAATGTGGCTAAATTCGGAACCAATAAGCTCTTTCGTCTTATGTTCCCTAATATCAGTAATGGCTCTCATGACTGCAATGTGGTAGGCTGTTTGGATAGTTCTGGCTTCCCCTGCTAGCATTACTATGCTCAACCCTAGGGATTCAGGAAGTCTTAATCCCACCCTACACTTAGCCAATACGGGTTCGTCGTAGAACTAGTATTTCTTTACTTGGATCTGGGGATCGCACCCAAATTCAAGTAACATGGCACGCAGAATATCTGCGAGCCCTCCATCATATTCACTCAGTGTTGAGTCCACCACTTTCACGTTTCGTCCTGGACGTGAACTTGCCGTTGTTGGCTGTAGAATAGAAATAATATATAAGATTAGTAATAATGCATCATAATAGAGATAATAAAGAATTATCGCACTAAAAGATATGATTGTTTTATTCTCAAGTGAACATACACCATCTTTTTAGAGAATTCTTTACTAATCCTATTTGACTCCTAACGTTTCGTCCCATTTACTAGGTTCCAACCTAAGGTCAAAGCTTTTGCTCTGATACCAACTGTGGTGACCCTGCATACCACTGCATGTTGTAGTATGCCAGTCGTTGATATAACATTCACGAAGTACCATTCCGCAAATATTACATCCCTTAGAGTAGTACAACAGAACATAGCAGGTCCATAACTCATTCATTTATTATTACAAGCATAATACGCATATCGTCTCGGAGCTCCTCTTGGGTCCTAAGAGGGAAACTCCTGGGTTCGAGGCGAACCCAACTTAACTTACAATATAGAAGTTTCACTAGGTTATACATTTATTACCTCGAGCAGCTAAATACTAAGAGTTCGCACTGCTCGGCTACTACTACTACTCGGTGCTTCTAGGCTTGATCTCCTCCGGAAGCCTCCCCGGTTCCGTAGACTATAAGGTAGTCTACACCTTCAACACCTCCAGAGAGGTCTGGTTCTTCATAGCCGATGATCTCGGCTCCTTCAGGGTTGTCGTAGTCCTCCTCCAGACGATTCAGACAATCTAAGCAAGGGATTTAAGAGTGGGATGAGTACGAGCGTACTCAACAAGTTCATTATAGATAAGAGGTGTTTAATGCACTAGCTACGATATTAGACCAGAAAGTCTAATACCAATGCAGGTTTTGATAAACATTTCTTCAAGAGATTGCTTTTATTTCAAAGAGCTATATCCGTCAGCCTTCACCGGTTTACTAGAACTTCATGGAGCTCCTTTCCGACCGCGTTCGCAGTTCCATATCCCGGAACAGCAAGTGACAGGTCACGGTTCTTTACACTCTGCAGAGGTGTGTTGCTTTACCCATAAGAGATCTTAACCTTGGTGCCAACCGGGCAGCTTTCCCGTTCACACTTCCTATGGTGTGAGGCCCGGTATAAGGTCTAGCCAATCATGTTCCTCCGCTGCCTTGAACACCCACCCTTTGTTGCATGCCCCGACCCTGGGTCCACGCCGGTCCCATTATTCCCGTAGATTTCAGGGTGGACCCCGACCACGACGTCAATGCAGGGCTCTACCATACATTCCTACGCCGGTAGCTGCAACCCATCATAGACCGCAATACCGTGGGGACTTAGGACTCCCCAGCCTCACCGCTTGCTCCTTCGAGCGACAAGTGTACTACGGACAATGCCGTGGGGACTTAGGACTCCCCAGCCTCACCGCTTGCCCTCTTGGATTACAAGTGTACTACGGTAAAGCGCATCCGTTGATGAACGAGAGGTGGAAACACTTTTGACTATTCCGTCCCACTCCGGATCTTATGGTTAACACGGTTATTACGGCACAAGAATCACTGGCGACATTTGTTGTTTAATCCTAGATGGATATAAACCCTTGCAATGGAACCTCCACCATATCAACACAATCCATGGTTCCATTGCCAACCACATAGTCATATTCATAGTTATGAAAATAGTGGTTTTGGTTTTTATGCAATAGTGATAACCATAGTACTTTGCAAGTAATTTGATAGAAATACTCAAATGACATGAGCAAGTGATGAACTTGCCTGAACACTGCAAAGTTTTGCAGTTGGATGGTGTGGACTGACCCTTGTCCTCTATTTCTGAAAAATAGCATCATTGTCCGATAAGGGCAATGGTTAAAGAAGCAATTATGCATGATTCCAGTTTTAGGGTTTGTTCCCCCCTTCCGATGACACTATTATTTCATGTAAGAGGTTAATACTAAGATTGATTTGGAGATACTCTATTTAGGGTAAATACAACCTTGAAATGTTGTCAAGGTGTTTTTAAAGTCCAAATGCATTAATGGACTTATTTTCATTATTGAAAATAATATGTGTGATTTGAATGATTATTTAAATCATCAAATTAAGACTTATTCTTAGTTGTCTTCAAAAATTCTCTTTGATATTTTATTTAGATAGAGAATTTTATGCTGATCAATTTTCATATTTTTAATTATTTTTTTAGAGCTTTTAAACATTTCTTATGTAATTTCAAAGTTTCTTTTTTTAACTGATTTTGTGAAATGACCATAATGCCCCTGGGCCCCACCTGTCAGGGTGGCCCAACGGGTTAGGTCGCACCCGAGCCACTCTGTTGGCTCAGTCGGCCCACTCGCTCTCTCCTTTCTCCTCGCACCGAAACCCTAATCCCCTCGCGTCTCTCTGGCGATTCCGTGGTCGCCGTCGCCTTCGCCGAGATTCTCCGGCCATCTCCGGCCAACTCCGGTGACGGGATGCGGCGGATCTGAACCACCTCACGACGGCGCATCAGGTCCACCAGCTCCGGCCATCTCCGGCCAACTCCGGCCAACTTCTTCGTCTGCCCCCATCGCGTTCGCCCGCACGGTGATGCGTTGCTCACCGGCGCATCTGGTGCCGTGACGCCGCCGTGGTGCTGCCGTGGCGGTGCTGGGGCGCTCGCGCTCGGCGATGCCAGGCCAGGCGCGACTTGGCGCTGCCGTGGGTGGCCCGTGCCGCTGTGCCGCCATGGCACGTCGGGTGCTCCGCTCCAGGTACGCGCCTCCACCTATCCCTTCCTTCTTCCTTCTCTGCGCTTTTGCTTGAGTGATTGGCCTGCCTCTCCCCATGGAGAGGCTGTGCCGTGCGCCACTGCTTGCGCTTGCTGTGCCTGCGTGTGTGCTGCTGCTGCTCTTCTGTCTAACTGCTGCTCTTGCTCTGATGCCATAGCCATAGCTGTGCTGCTGCGGCTGCTGTTCTTGCTGTTGGCCCTACTGGCCTTGGCCAGTGCTGCCTAGTCCATGCTAGTGCTAGCTATTCCTTTTGAATTCCTGTTCTGTGCCTCTATTCTAGTTGCTACACTTGCCAGAGCTCAAGTGTGTTCATGTATGATTCTCTGGCTTAATTGCAGTGTGCAATTCTTGCAAAGTTGTAAGTGCCAGAGCCATGGTGGCTTATTCTGGTGCTCAGAATTAGGATTGTGCTCAATTGAGCATTGCTGTGAGCTTACAGTGTTATTCAATCATGCTTTGATGTGTGCCTTGCTTGTGCACCTTGATCCAGTGGCTCATCATGCCTTTGATGTGCTTTGGATACAATCATGAGTTATTATTTGATTATCTGTGAAGCATCTCTTGATTAACGGTGGCTGTTTAATTCCTACAATTCATGTGTGATGCTAGTGGTTGATTTTAGCATGCCTTGACATGCTCCAGCAGGCTCTGGTGATCAATTGATCACCACTTGCTTGTTGCTTGCATGCTTGCTCATTGCCTGTGCCTATCTGCAATGATCCATTGGATCATCTGCAAGGCCTGGTGCATAGTTTACCTCTCTGTTTCATTTATCTGTGTAGTTTTGATTCATTAGATAGATAAATGATGTGAACTGCCTTGCAGTGATGATCATATGAGTTGATTTAGTTGAGCTAGAGGGATGCCAATAATTTATTGGGGACCCTAGCTCCATTTGAACCCTTCTGGGTAATGATATAAGTGCTGGTTTCTCTGTGGGATTTGGTGAAGTGGTTGAGGTGGCCCTGACAGCAAATCTTTGCTGGTAGGGTAGCTCCCACCCATTTGGCTTGCTGTAATTTGGTGAATGCAGTACTGGTTAATCCCTTGATGGATTCCCAGTGGACTTTGATGTTGACAATCATGGATAGACACAGATTGTCTATCAGTCTGATGGCATCAATAGCTATAGGTGCTAAGTATGTGGCTAGGCTAGCTGTGTCCTCATCTTTTGCTGGATTTCTTCAGTTATGCATTAATTTACATAGCTGTTGTTCCCATAGGATGATTTCCTAATGGCCTTTACCATATTTGCTTGCACCAAATGGCTTAGTAGCCAGATGATGACACAAACAGGGTATCTACCCACTTTGCTTTCTGTGACTTGTGCAAATGATGGATTGTATGAGCAAAACCCTGCTTGCTCATGATTTGTGGTATACCTCTCTCCAACTCCTAGAAATGGGTGTTGGTGTAGAGGATAGCTTCTGTTTGGGTTGATTTGCTTCAGTGATGAACTGGTGCTTGTCCTGCTCCTCCTTGTGAGCTTGTGATCTTGGTTTATTTCTGGTAATTGGAAATAGGTGAAACAGCTCTAGCTATTCACCTGTTCTTGGTGTTCTTGGCTGTTCTTGGTGCCTGGTGACTTACCCTGCTGCTTGGTCGATGACTGAGCTAGGGTTTACTGTGGAAAAGGTTTTATATGGTTGGCCCTTGCTTCTCTGGTCGACAGCTCCACCTTTCCCTTTGGTGACTCACTGTGTGTGTGTGCTGCATGCACACAGCCTTGTGAGCAGGCTGTGTGTGTGTGTGTAGCTTGGTGCTGTGCACTTGGACTTGGAGAGGATCAGCTCGGCTGATCTTTGTTCATATCCTCTCTGTTTCATTTCTTTGCTAACCTGCCAAGTGGCATTGCCACTTGGCTTAATATTGTGTTGGTTTTGTGTGTGTGCAGGTTTCAAGCAATTGATCAAGATGATCCTGAAGATGATCAAGTCCAAGATCAAATGAAGACTACTTTGTAGTATTTAGGATAGAATCATTCCTTTGTAATCTTTCTTTTTATTTTCTTTTATATTTTTTCCAATTTGTGTAATGTGTTGTAATAATTGATATTACTATTCTGGATATTGTAAATGACATTGTATTGTGTGTGATTATCAATAAAGCTCCCATTTTCCTTAATGAGCTTTATATAATTGTTGTATTATTTATATTCTTGATTAATGATAATTGTTTATTAAATTATCTCAAGTTTGAATTATGTGATATCCATTTGATGTTTGAATTTGAAATTCAAATTCAAATTTGGTTTGAATTCAATCATACAACTTAATTTTGAATTCAATCATGCAACTTAGGATTGTGATGCATCTTCTCTTCTCTCTTCTCAAAACCCTAATCTAGTTAAGTAGGAACAAGTTTGTCGCACTCTCGAAACCCTAACCCTGTAAGGTGTCGAGAGAGAAACCTGTCCCCCTCCGATGCAGTTTTGTTTTAAAAGCGCGAAATTTCCCCGGAATTTACGATGCAATGCACATCCCTTTCTAAAATCTACCCCTCGATCGTCTCTAAACCTGGGACATTACAGTGGTGCCATCGTAAGTTTTTGTGTCACGGGGCAACGTGAAGTTGCGAACCGGTGGCTCCTCTCTCATGATTCTTGGACCAAAACACTTGGGGCCTGGAGGACCTTCTGCCTCCACTATTTCTGACAAGTACACCCTATCCAGCCTGTGCCTCGCATCCCGGTCTGGTAGGCATCTTTCGCCTAACCGGTCTCCCAATGGATTCCGGTAAGCTGGAATTCTTTCAGCTCCTGAGTCAACCTCTTCATATCTTTCCGGTACCGCGGCTCTTGCCTGCCGGTACCTTGGCGGAGGCATTTCCTCTTCCACGTACGCTGCTCTTGCAGCGCGAAAATTTTGCCCACTTTGCTCTTTTCCGGCATAATCTCTTGCGGTGTAACCGTTTCTGGCATAGCCACCTGCTGCCTCTTGATTTTTTCTACCGGCCTCGTGCCACCCGGCTTGTTGTTTTCCGGCAAGCACCGGATCGTACACAGTCATCTGCTGTGCATTCATTTTTTCTTTTCTCTTTTCCGGATGGGGGGACGATGCCTGCCCTTGGGACTTGCTACCGGCACTCTTTATCGAACGCGCGGATTTTGAAGCCACAGCCTTTTTCAGCTTAGCCAGCTGCTCAGCGTTTTGCTGCTCGATGGTTTCAAGCAGCTCCCGGACGCGCTCTTGCTGCTTTTCCAGAGCGTCCCCGGAAAGCGATTCACATAGCTCTACAGCAGCCTTAGCAGCTTTTATGGTTTTATCCGGACTACTGTACTTAGGTTTCTCTATGATGCTCACAGATGCAGAGACACTCTTTCCGGTAAGAACTTCCTTACGCAAATCCTGGTCTAGATTGCGAGCTCTAAGCCGGTTTTCCGGTTGCCTAGCCGGATGAGCGCTAACAGAAGGAAAGCCATGGGCAGCGTGATACTCACGTAGGGTTAGGTTCAGCTCGCGCTGCGCCCGGATGATGTCGTTGCCGTTCTTGAGCAGCCTCTGGCGCTCTGCTTCCAGCTCCGCCTGAGCCGTTGCCGGGTCGATGTTCTGCGCGATGGGCGTGGCGAGTACGTTCATGGCCGCTTCGAGAGGAGTTTCCGGTAGCGCGGAGGCACCCGCAACCACCTGGTCACGCTCGGTCGGCGGTTTGGCCGAGCGCGTGGACTTCGTCGCTCCAGCGCCTTCCGCCGCAGGTCCTTTGCCGGTGTCGCCTGCGCCAACGACCAGCACCTCGATGCTGCCGGCGGCGCGGCCGCTGGGAAGTGCAGATCTTGGCGGGTCCGGAGCCACCAGCACCGGCGAGAGGTACTGGCGCTCGGGGACGGTGCCGTAGTAGACGCGGAAGCTCCCGAGCTCGACGGTGTGCCTCTTCTTGGGGAACTTACCGCCGCTGGCGAAGTAGCCTGTGTTGTCGTTGATGAGGTCCATGTCGAGGACGCGGTCGACGAGCGCGGTGATGACACGCTCGCTGTCGATGGTGAGGAGGCCCGCCCGAATATGAACTCCAGCAAGCGCAGCTGCTAGCCCCACGGTGGGCGCCAACTGTCGTCGTGGTGAACGAGCAGATGCCATGGGATGGCTTAAGTTGGGGCCGAATGTGCGCTAGAGGATTCGGGGGAGGGTTTTTGATTAGATTGGACGAACTTCCGGATGCTTTCCTCAAGAACACAACCAAAGGAAGCGATGCAAGAAGAAGAACACAAGGAAGAACTCTGCTCTAGATCCTTTTCTTTATTGATTTCAACAGGATACAATATTTTGGGAGACAGAGCCTTACATAACCTGCCCGCGTAATGGGCTACCCCCTCTCCTTATATAGGGAGAGGTTGCTTACAGAACAAGGAACCCTAATGGCATCTTTGACTAGACAAACTACTTTTACAAAGCTACTTTAATCATAAACGGCGGCGCCGGTGTCTTTAATCAGGGAGGCTGACGTCCTCCGGTTGCTTTTGGCGTCATCCTCCTCTTTATCGTCAGGCCTTCATTTAAAGCTACTTTGCTTAGCTCATCTTTGTCTTCTAGCTCTGAAGAGAATCTTTGACCAGCTTTGCCGACATGCTCTTCTTACCGGTAGTCCGGTGTCTTCTTTATCCGGTTCCGGTATACCCCTCTGGGGGATACCGGCTCAGCTTTACTTAGCCAAATATTGAACTTTGTCCTTCGGTATAAACATTAAACCTGTACCTTGATGGCTCAAACCATCCGGTTTGGCATGCCTTTGGCATACCGGGGGTCATTCCCCCAACATATTGTATGTGACCTTTCTCTGGATTGCATGACCTGGCTACCAAGGAATTCTTGCATACAACTCTGTTGCTCGTGGGGATTGGAGGAAGATTGATCCGAATGTCCATGTCACACCCACAAGTGGAAACCAGAAGCTCTCTGATGTTGGTATATCCTCAGGGTGACAGAATTGTAGCTCAGCAACTGCTACACCTGCAATCCAAAGACAAACAACATGAAAATCCGATTCAAAACATCGTCAGCGTAGGCATGGAACAATGCTAATAGAGCCTGTGGCATTTCCTGATTGCTCACACTAAATTGATACAGAAGACCAGAGCTCTAAAAATGGTCTCTAAGCTCCATCTTTATGGATAGCAGCCCCGTCATCTGTGGAACAAATAACATAATTATCATTAAATAGACAGCTTGTCATCACAAGTGCTTTGTTTCATAGTATTACGTATGAAATGATTCGAGAAATTTTGGAAGTAATGAAGCATGCATTTTCAGGCAGAGAATACTGATTACCTGTGTAACTCTGTGAACATGCTTGAACCCGCCGTATTGTCGATATGCTATAAGCCATGTAGACAAGTTCTTTGTGGTTTTATTTGCTTTTCAGTCCCAGTGCATTCCTATGTTTGTGCACATCGGCCTTAGCAGCTGAGAAGTTTCGTACACAAGGTTAGAAGGATGAAAGTTCAATAGGTGCGGGTAAACTATAAGTGCATATATGTGCCGGAGAATTGTTGCATTATTAATATATTTCCTTTATCGAAAAAAATAAAACTATTGCATTAGCCAATTACAAATTATATAATATCAAAGATATAAGAAAAATTAAAGCATGATGTAAAACAGAATGTAATGGCATCTCAGAACTCATTGAAGCCTCTGCTATTCCTGTTAGCTGATTATTTTTTAAAACTTCCATGCAGTAAAATATCACACCACTATTATTATGATCATCAATAAATTTCAATTGTAAGCCGTAAAATCACAAATCCAGAGTTACACTGCACAATGAGGCAAGGCTAGCATTATGTTGTTTTCTTATGTACTAAGCTTTTTCAAATACATCAGATATCGAAAAGCTGTAAATACTTCATGCCTCCTTGAGACCGCCCAACTCCGCTATATCTTTGGCCTAACAATTATTAGTGTTTCCGATATTGACCAGCATCGAACATTGGTGTTTCCGATATCAGAAAAGGTTGCAATAGGTAGACCAAGTATAAACACAATAGCCAGTGATTAGAAAAAATAAGCTGAAAAGGAGGTTTTTGCGATGTGGAAATAAGTATATTTTTAGTGTTGTGATTTAATTAAATACCCACGGCTGACATATCTAACTGGTTAGTGCCCAAAAGTTTCAAGAGAAAACAAGTGAAGCTTTGCTATTTCATCAAGACACCAGCATGTGTCTTCGGATCTCCTGGATAGTCAAACCTATATCAACGGAAACTTTTGAATGGAACAAAAAGAAAATGCAAAGAAACCTGACCTACTGGAACCAGGTGTAGTTCTGTTTGGATCCAGGATAATCAAATTTCAGACAATACATCGACACCTGTTGCCAAATAATCAATGTTTCAAAAAGCTAGCCTTCAACAACCTATAGAGATTCATCTTTCTCCATCTCTTATTGAACATAAAGTAACGAGGTCAACCATGCATTAAATATGACATGACTATATGAGAGATCTACCACATTATGGCACTTGAGTAATAATTATCTGAGAATATTTGAATAAGTGCGATGCACATGGAGAATTTGAGCTGTTTTGACAACTATATAGCCATACACTACAACAACATGTGGACCTATGCATCAACTAAATATACTACATTACTTCATGTGGACTCCAAATTAGAACGGTAGATAAGAAGTATGTAAGAGGATACAAATCATTCCTGGATACAACAAGAGAGTTCAACTTCATCAAGTCGATAACGTGATGGATCTCTTGATGCAACTGAAATTTTCTTTTCCTGCTCGTCCACCTTCAACGTAAACAATAACCAGTCAGTCTCAGTCCAGAATAAGTATAGGGCTCCCACTGAAACTTAAGACTCGATATGGCATAAGATTAGGATTCAATAGAAGTAAAAGAAATTTTAACAAAAGCGATGAATATAAGCATCATTTTTCTTGTGTTTCTATTTGCATACCTTGAACATCTTCTCCGGTGATTGATGCAACTTGCTCCCATAAGTGGAACGTAGTCTGCAGCTGACCAATCTGCAAAAGAAAGGTCCTTATCCTCAGACCAAAAAGAAGAAGAATGCCCAAGATACATGTAGATTGTAGATTAGCTTTCTCTTCAGGAATAACATAATTAACCGGATAGATAAATACATGAATATTCTGAAACTATAAGAGACTTAGTAGCTTCCACACGGTAACAACTTTCCTTCTAAACTATCCAGTCGAAGAGGCCTTAGATTACCAGATAAAGCGGACCAGTTAGGTGTATATTGTATCTGGTATTAAGAAAGCTTGGCTAAAATCCACATGTATATACTTACGCATATATCCCCATTCTACAGTACTCCTAAACAAGCTAGCAACAAATCATTTAAAAACCTTCCTCGTAATTCTTCTTCTCTCAAGTCATCAAAATGATCGCAGAGATAAACGAGATGTCGTTAGCATACAACAAGAGAACCTCCCTTACACACCCCATTCCACAAGCCCATCAGACAGTGGATAATTGGATTGTTTAAATTGGATCGACATTCTTTGTAACAGCATATAGTCTGCCTACAAATTTCTGATCCTATTCCAGCCATCATAAATCTTTCCATATGTTCATTCGGTGGTTCCCTCATGCCTCACTCAGCCATACACTACCAAAGAATCTGACGGACTACAAAACTACAGAAGTTACAGAACCAGTATTTACATGTTAGTAACTCAGTATGCAAGTAGCAGCACAAATAAATGGGCATTGGCAGCAGATGGGCATGACATGCAAACATGAACAAACACATGCTCCAATTATTCTGTTGTCATTGGTGAACATACACATGAACACAAGACGAATTTTCAGAGGGAGGAGGGTTACCAAGCGGAGGATCTCCTCCCAGTCGATGTAGAACAGGTGTCCTGCGGGGAGCCCATGCCGAGGAATCCCTGGGAGGGCCCTGCGCTGCGGAACGCTGGGTGCTGGAATTCGATTCCTGGCCACGAACCCTAGTGATAATATTTGGGCGAGGGATGTCATGAACTTGGCATGTTTTGGGGAGAGGGGAATTGGATTGCGTGGTGACGGTGGAATTTGAACTCCGCACTGGCCATCGCTAGTCTCGCCGTCGTAGTCCGCTCCCGCGCCGACACTGCCCCTCCTGAGCACGTCCCTAACGAACTCGACAGCATGCGCCCTCTCGCTGCGGTCCCAGTAGAGCACGACGGCCTTCTCGACGCGGCTGAACCCAGGGCGCAGGCCAACGCAGTCCATCTCCCCGAGCAGGGCGGAGACGTCGGAGACGTCGCCGCCGGCCACCACGAGGCGCTCGATCCAGCCGCAGGCGATGGCGCGGTCATGAGCTCCATGGTCTCGCCGTCGATGCAGTCGGCGCGATGCAGCCAGTCGAAGACCTCAAGGAGCGCGCAGTAGGGGCGTCGCGGCTGTAACATCCCAAATTTTCAGACAAAGAAGAAAATGACTTTTCCTTTTTCCAAATATGAGAACCAACAAAAACTTTTATTACATATGGTGCTATGCATAGTGCTCACACCAAATACTTGTGTCATTGCCATGATTGTTTGTTTATTACTTTGAACATATTTCCAAACCCTAAACATCACCCCTCTTCTCACCATCCTTTATAAACAAAATAAATAGAAATTAAATTAAATAAGAAAAGGGCCTATGTGCCTATACTATTTTTGATAAAACTTATACCTAGGCCTTTCTACCTTGTTTAGATGTTTTGAAAACATCAACACACTTAACCTAGTACCTACCAACCAAATCAAGTGAGAAACAAAATTCAAATAAACATATGCATAGAGGCATATGTGGCCCTTAGCCATTTTTACCAAATCTTGACCTATGCCCTATTTGCCTTACCCAAATGGTTGGAAACCATGAGTAACCCTAACCAACCTCTTTTGAACCCAAAATCATGATCCTTTGGATCAAAGAAAAAGAAAGAAAAAGATTTGAGAAATTGCAAAACCCTCACATAAGGTTTATGGCCATTTTTGAAAATCTTTAACCTAGGCCATATAAAATTTTGCCAATGGTTGAGAAACCCTTTTAAACTCAATAGGATCCTTTTTGAATCAAAGAAACCAAAATCAAATCAAAGAAAAATCAAAAACCTAGTTGCATGTGATAATGGTCACATGTGACAATTTTAATATCTTACCCACTTTGAGCCCTTCTATTAAGAAATTTTCAAACCAAACCCTGCCAACTCTTTGCACCTCATCCAAGACCTCATCAAGGTGAACACTTTTGATGTTGACCACTTTGACCAGAGAGTTGACCATTGCTCACATTAGTCAAGCCAAGTTGCAACTTTGAACCCAATTCTAGTTTCTCTCAAACTCTAGAAATTTTGCAAACCAACTCCAAACCTCAAACCAAGACCACCAATGAGTGCCAAACATTATTTAGAACCCATCCATGCAGAATTTTAGTCAAAATCCCACCCATAGGACACCTTTGCTTGTATTATATGTGGAGCACATAGAGTAAACATTAGGGTACAACCCCTCACCAACTATGTACCACCTCTCACCCCCTCTCTCTTTGGCTCACCAATAGTGCCTTGTACTCACCAATGACCTCACCTAACCTAGCCATGCTCACCTAGCACAAGGACACACCACTATGCAAAGTACTTGTCTATGTCACTTACAACTTTGGCAACAATTACTTGTACAAGCTCTAGACCCCTTTGCACCATGCTAACCTTGCCAAACCAACCCCTAACACCTCACTACTGCTTGCCATGCTCTCAGAGACATTGAAATCGGACCCAAGCCATCAAGAACATGCCATGCCGGCCCTCATGGTCACCACATTGCCATTCCCCTCTCTGAGCAATTCTACCGTGCACCACCTTGTCACACATCTTCCCCTCACTCTCCTGGACCAGCCAGTACAGGCCATCGACGAAAACACGCGCCACACACGCCAGCACGACGCGCGCCCTGACGTGCCCACGATGCCCAGAGCACGCCAGGACGTGTCACTGGACACGCCAGAGCACGCACCCGCCCCGTTGACCCCGGCCATCTCCTGCCCTCTCCTCTCTCCTACGCACGCACCAGGGCACCACCTACCTCCTGGACATCGTCATTGGCTCGCCGGTGCCCTGTAGACGATGCCATGGACGGCGACCGTCCGCCAGTACAGCGCCAGTAAACCACGTCCCCTGACCTGCTCCGTCCTCCGTTTTCAGCGCCCTGACGCGCGTCGTGACCGCCTCGACGTCGCCAACAGTCCACGCTCACTCCCCTGGCCCCGCGCGACCTCTATCGCCGGCGTCATCACTCACCTGCTCCGCACCCTCGGCCACCACCTCGCGCTATAAATAGCGGCCACCCCAGCCCTCAATTCTCACACCATTCTCGTCCCCTCTCTCCCCTGATCAAGCTAGCTAAGCCCCTCCTCCCAATTTGGCCTCTCCCGCCGGAATTTCACCGGAGTCCGCCACGACAGCAGCCCGACGGAGGCGACGACTCCGACCCTCTCAGCACCTCTCCCGACCCTCCTTCGAATCGTCGTCATCGACAACGTCGATTGCCCGCCTCGCCGACCCCGCCGGACGCCGGTAAGCCCCTCGCCGCGACCCCTCTGCCGCCGGCTAGGGTTAGAGCTCGCCGGAGCTCGTCCCCGACGAGGATGAACCCTGGACCGTGGATCTTCCTTTTAATCGGACGGCTGTGGTCACGTACCGTTTCGGCAACGGCTACGAGCCACTGACAGCGGACCCCGCCGTCAGGCCCCTCACGCCCGCGTGGCAGCTCAGCTAGGCCGGCCCATTTAACCTCTCCCTGGCCCAATCTCGTTTCCCGCCTGCGGTTTAAATTCAAATCCGTTTATTTATTTTCTGTGATATTTGCTCTCAGATGCTTTGCTAGAAATTCTTTATCTCCAAATCTACTGGGCCAAAATTTATGAAATGGGTATTGTTAGAAAGCTTAGAGTTTCCTCTATCCAATGCCATTGGTTTGAACCCTAGATGTGTTGTAGAATTAAAGTAGCAAAATAAATAAGGCAGGGACTTTTCTGACTTCAAACAATTGTTAAAATTCAACCAAAAATGCTTTTGAGTTGATTCCAACTCCTATAATCCACATTTCACTTACACTAATTGTTTTTGCAAAAATATGCCATGCCTACTTTGAATGATCATAGCCTAGATTAATTAGAGGTCTATTTGGCTATTTCTAGTCAAAGATATTGTCCAAAACTATGGGAGTTTGTCTCTCACTTAAATCTCGTCACAAACATTCCATTATGAGATAGAGACTCTGGTCATTTAGTTATCATATGGTTTGTTTGATGATATTAAATCATCACCATGTTAGGATTAAAATGTATGAGGTGCTCCACCTTATTTAAATCATTTTCTTAAATGATAAGTATGAAGAGGTTGACTTTGGTCAACCTAGGTCATATATTATTCATGAAAGAAATTAAATCTTAATAAGATAATGAGAGGAATTTATTTCTCTAAAGAAGGAAAAGAAGCACCTTAATTAGTATGAGAGGAAATTATTTTTCTTAAATAAGAAAACCAATCCACCAACTTAAGAGTAGTATGTGATGCTAGCCTAGCTTGTGTGACTTATGTTGTGCTTAGTTTAGTATTTAAGATTAGTGTGGTGATTGTATACCTCGTATTCGATTTTAGACGCTAGTACCGGAGACTATCAGGAGGAGGAGGTATTCTACCAAGAAGAAGGAGAAGAAGATCACTTTGATCATTTCCCCAACCAAGGCAAGCTAATACACTTGGAAATTGCAAAGCTCTTCAAGAGCAATGCATCCCCCTCTTTATTTTATGCTTAGTGGTCCTATCCCAAGTTTTACTATACAAGTTTTACTACTTTTGATTTATTTCAAAGTTACTTTTTGGATTCATGTTTCACTTGGTCTAGAATAGCTTAAGAATACCAAGCTTAGACTAGAACAAGCAAAGCTAAGTTAGCACCCCTCATGATTAGTGCTATTGCTAACAAATAAAACTTGACTACTCTAGATGGGAACTTAGTGAAGTAAAGTGTTTCTGAATGATTTTTGAAAGGTGTTTATGACTAAGAGAAGATGGTGATTTTTGATTTAAAACTGATATTGGTTTGGATGCGATACCTTTCCAATTTACAAGTACCCCCACAATACCTGATTATGGGTAGGGCTTAGCTGGAAATTTATGTGTCTTAGTATGGGTTCCCTCTGAACAAGCACCATAGGGGTTACGCCGAGGCTGCCTCCGTCGAAAGTGATATGATGTGAATGAGGTGAATTGTCCGGCCAAGCCCTGTGCAGTTCCCAGGATGACGGTTTGTCTTCACTGGGAGGCCAAGCTCATGGGGAGAGGTGCCTATACTAGGATAAATAAGTGAAAGGTTAAGGTTGATGATCCGCGTACTGAGTTACGATGATTCGGGGTTATCCCCGACGGATGTAATCAAATGTTGTGGCACAAGTGTGCAACCTCTGCAGAGTGTAAACCTATTCGAATAGCCGTGTCCACGGTTACGGACGGTTGGAAAGGCCATACAGTTTCCGGTGTCAGAATTTCTTGAAAACGTTGAATGGTGAAGGATGACTTGACTTGAATCACAACTGAGTTGTGGGAATGACACTAATGTTCCCACTTGAGTAAGTTAGGCAAATGAAGAGGTTTTGGTTTACTAAAGTGCTTATGAAATAAAACTGGCTTTATGCAAATGAAACTAGAGCTTAGAACCCCCTTATTATAGTTGATACTACTTACATTAGTATTAGTTTGCGAGTACTTTAAAGTACTCACGGCTGTGTCCCTGGCTATTCAAATGGCCAGACTATGAAGAAGAGTACCGGAACCCGGAAGAAGGACAGCAGGACGCCTACGACAACTAGGATCACTCCTGACGTCAACAGTTGCCTGTGGAATAGATGGACTACTACTACGCTACTTCGCTTCCGCTATGTGTTTTGTAATTGATCAATAGATCAACTATTATTGTAATGAGACTGGATCATGGGATCCCTTGTTGTAAGACAATTAGGTGTTGTAATGAATGATGTGTTGTGATATCAATCTATTATGTCTCGCAAAAACAATATTCCTGGGATTGCGATGAATGGCATAATAGGCATCTGGACTTAAAGATCCGGGTGTTGACAGCGGCCCTCCTGCGTGAAGTAGACGAGCACGAGCTGGAGCTCCCGCGGGGAGACATCGGCGAGCGGGGCCTTGTCGTCGGCCGCGCGGCGGGCTCGCGCTCGACGTGCTCGATGGCGGCGGACAGGAGCCCGCCGCGCCGAGGCCGAGCTCGGCGACGTCGGCGGGGATGACGTGGTAGAGGCGCACCGAGCGGGGGCGGCGGGGGCAGAGGGAGACGGCGGCCGGGCGCCGGCATGGGACCGAGACGTGCGGGAAGGCGGCGGTACGATGAGGAATTTTGCGGCGGTAGGGTTTCGGGTGCGGTTGGGGCTTCGGCCCAGGTGAGTCCGTGCGGAAAAGAAATGCTCCGGGTATGACGAAAATTTAGACGTATCGAGAGGTGGGCAGAATAAGGAACACGTTCCTCCTTTTTAAGTAGTGTAGATGGTTGATGTAAACAAATATATTGTATTTCATTTAGTATAGCCACATGTCAAGTTAGTATTAGCTTTTTTCTTCATCACTTCATCGGTGGAGAGATGCCTTTTGAGAATGAAAATAGTGAAGACATTTTTACATACTAACATAGGTGCTCGCTGTAAGAATCACTGCATCATTTATTTCTCGAGCAAAGATTTTTAGCTTTAATTTAATGTAAGAATGTCATAGATCTCTTAAATATGAACAAAACACAGAGGCTAACAAAATTATCAAAGTGACATTTTTCGAGAATTTGTCGCCTTGGCCATTGCAGAATTCTTATGCACACAGCTAGTGAGATACATGAGCAGTTCGAAGCCTACCCAATCATACTGCAAATTTAATCTTGGTAATCTGCTAGCCCAATACTTACGAATTGATTAGTCAAATCAAGATTATTCTGGAGATGTATTTAAAATGTACATATAAAAACATGAATATTAGGTTTCCGGTCATGTCATATTAGATTATAGTTAACGATTTTTTCATTTATGAAATAAGCTATCGAATGTCTCCCTGTAACTTCCACGACATGGCATGCCGTGGTTTATGCACGAAATAAAACCAATTCGTTTAACAAGCTTACTATTTTCTTGAACATGTCAAACTTTACTACATCAGTTACACGAGAGAATGGATTTATTCTTATCATAATTTTGTCAACAAATAAAGGTTGTTACTTTTTGATAGGAAATGATGGTTATATGATGGTAACATTATATCATGTCAATTTGCCATTTGGAAGACATGTCATCTGATCGATTATATAATGTTACTATTATCGTACATGAGGCAAAAATAAAACGCACCAGTTACATGGGGCATGCCGATATTTATTTACTGGCTAGATTAACATAGGAGATCCTAGAAGTATCGAAAACAATCTAGTCAGTCGTGCCGAGATCCCAACCTTAACAGCGAAGCAAAATCCCATCCTTTGCTTCCTGTCCTCCGTGTACGAATCTCTCTTTCTCGATGGACTATACGAGCCCTCCTGTTCGATCTGGACCGTCCACGAGTATTTCGGTGGTCGGCACGAAGCTTCTGGTGCCCATCCGCCCCGTACTGACTCAGCCATCGAGCACCTCGAACGTGTCGTCCATCTAGATCCGGTCTACCTGCCTGCACCGCGTCTACAAGAACCGCTCGCAAACGTACGCACTCTCCCAGCATCGCGTCGACCCGTCCCATAGACCCTTTCCACCCCCAAACTCCCCACCGCCCACCTCTCCGCTCCCCTCGCTAAATCTGAAATCTCAGACCCCAAATTTCCCCATCTCCCAAATCCCTCCTTCCACCAAGAAAATCTCCGGCGAATCCAACCCCAAGCAAAGTCGAGCCGATCCGTCGACGATGGCGCTAGAGTGGGTGGTGCTGGGGTACGCGGCGGGCGCGGAGGCGATCATGCTGCTCCTGCTGACCCTGCCCGGCCTCGACGCGCTCCGGCACGGCATGATCACCGTCGTGCGGGGCGCGCTGAAGCCGATGATGTCCGTGGTGCCCTTCTGCCTCTTCCTGCTCATGGACATCTACTGGAAGTACGAGACGCGGCCCACCTGCGGCGACGAGCACGCCTGCACCCCCTCCGAGCACCTCCGCCACCAGAAGTCCATCATCAAGTCGCAGCGCAACGGACTCCTCATCCTCGCCGCGCTGCTCCTCTACTGGATCCTCTTCTCCGTCACCTCCCTCGTCGTCAAGCTCGACGCGCTCCAGCACCGCGTCGACAGGCTCAAGAAGCGCGACGACTGATCTCATCCTCCCCGCCGCCGCCGCGGTCCGACGGTGTCGATGTTTCTTCCTCTTTATTACTCGTTTATGTTCCTACTAGATACATCAGTCCTGTGATGCATGTTTCCGTGTTTTTTTTCTTGATGTTGTAGTGTGGATGTTCGAGATCGTGATCCGGATTTCATGAGCGTTTAGTATCTGAACCAGATCTACTTCGAGTAAAATAGGCCTTCCTTTAATTATGCGCTCGAGATTGTTATGGAAGAACAGTGTTATTCTAAATGTCCTTACGAATGTCACCCCCGAGCATAAATCTGGATATCTGCGATCATATTTTTCATGTCTTTACAATAATTCTTGTTCGATCTGTCATGTCACATGCTTCTGAAATTTGTAGACCTGGCTGCACGGGAACTGGAATCTGTGTTTGATTCTTGAATTTAACGGAAGTGAAAAAGCTTCGATGGGGCTAATGTCTGCTGTCTCTAGAGTTCGATTTCATTTATGTGAAATGTTAAGTGCAATTTGCTGTTAAAGAGGGATACCCTGTTCCTT
Organism: Lolium perenne; assembly: GCF_019359855.2. NCBI lineage: Eukaryota > Viridiplantae > Streptophyta > Magnoliopsida > Poales > Poaceae > Lolium > Lolium perenne. Next base: position 210,607,047 of record NC_067249.2, read on the forward strand.
CTTGGGTGATTAGGTAGTTTGAATAGGTTGGCTTCACCGTTTGGCAAACCAGAATAAAAATGATATAGTACTAGTTCAAAGATTGGAATATCTGAAGCAGCTTCAGAAAATTTGATCATAGTTTCTTCTGCATGTTCCTATAACTATTTCTCGAGTTGATTTGTGTCACCTGATACTTCTTCGATGCATGTTTTTAATTTTATGATTTCTTAATGTTTGTGTGCTGCTTAACGATTTGTCTTATCAGATGCTTGTGAAATTAAGCATAGACTGGAATTATATGCAAGTAACGAATTTGATGAAATCGAGCAGCCTTTGGAGGTTAAGTGCTAGACAGCCTAGACCTGTTATTTTGTGAAGGGAAAAAAAAAGATGTTAGTAACTTACCCATCATGAGCAAGAAGAAAATCTGATCCTGTTTTTCTGCATTATTCTGGTTAGCTTCGGTAAGAGTACAGAAGTTGGAAATATTGGAAAATCTGATCCTGTTTAGCTTGTTTCAAATGTTCCTGTAACTAGTTTTAGCGATTTATTTTGTGCGTAATTGTTCTTCTAATGCATGTGGCTGGTGCTTTTCTTATTTCTGTGTTTGGAACTTCTCATCTGAATTTGCTAAGATAGACGGGTATTCATATGTTTGGTTGAGTAAATGATTGATGGACTGGTGCATTAAGTTTGGATGAAAGTTGATCGAGTAGTGTTTCTAATATTTGCATCATCTTTCATGTGGCTGGTGTCAGTTTGAAGCAATTTGTTGCAACCTCTTCATGAGTTCAGTATTTGCTCATCCCCTGTCTTCCACGTTGTGTACATTTCTAGTTAATTTAACCTGAAATATCTTCCATTTTTCACTGAAGAGTGAATTCTGAATTGGCGCCTATTTCTCTGATCATTAGTGAATTGGTCCACATCTGTGCTCTTGTGCTTCAGGAGATCAAGGGTAGTTGCTTACCGAAGTTGGAAATATTTGAAAACGTGATCCATTAGAGTATAGTGTTTTCTAGACTGGGCTTGCTGGATGAGTCTGAGTTTGCTCCCATGACTATTCATCAAGCAGAACCAGCATACGCGATTGGCAGTAATTTGATGAAGTCTCATGATGTGCTGGTGTTTAGTTATACGAATGATTTTGGTGTCTTTCCTGTCTAGGATAACATCTGAACTGCTAACATATAGCAGTATATTGTATCTGCAAGGTTTAAGCTGCTAGCATCTCTGAAAGCCGGAAGGGATTTGCCGCAATGGCATGGACCCTCTAGCTCGCTAACTCTGATAGATTCTTGCGCTAGCGCTGAGCTCAGGTAATTGGTAAGTAAACACGAAAAAACTTCCAGATGGAAGTAATGAAAAAGAATACGAACTAATAGGTTTCCTCAGTCTGTAGAACCAGACCTCTGGAGAAGGGTCTGAAAGTGATAAGCTCTTCTTCTGGACCAGTATGGGTCATTGCAATGGCTCCATTGCAATGCTCTTGCTGGCTAATCTCTTGGGATAAGCCTAATCTCTTGCATAAGCTTTGTTTTGACAGGGACGATTTGAGGAGGCAAACGTTCGTCCTCTCCTTTGTTTCGTTTATAAACTTGAAAACATAAATATTTGATGTTTCGGAACTGCTCTTGCGATATTGGCGACCCCTCCTCTCCCTCCTCACCGTCGTCAAAATTGTGATGGCCGCCTGGTTTTTGCCCAATAGTTGGCTATTGGCTGCTAGTTGGCCTCTTATTTTAGCCGCTCTCCTTTCCAAAAGCACACAACACAACAGTTCTGTTACTTCTGCTCATGGTGGACGTTTGGTCAGCATGGTACGTAACCTTTTGTGGGTCGAATTCCAATCCATCATGGAGATTGTTTCCAGTGCAACCTTCTCCACTAGCCCTGATTCCAGTTCGACGGCATAGGGTAAGTCCACCTCATTCTCTATGGGGGCTGCAGTTTACCGTGCTACTTTGAGGCACTAAATTAAAACGATATGGGGTGACCGGTCTGGTCCTCAACTATGCCAAACAAGATAAATATCTTCATGCTCTTGTTTGCCATTGATTGCCTCATCACTCATGAAAGCCTCTTTGCAAAAAATTGCTCGCCATCATACTCCTCTGAGCGTTGCAACTCCCTAAAGCCCTCTTGTGGTCATGCGACATGTTCTTCCTTTGCAGGTTGGACCCTTCCAAGAATCAAAATTTGAAATCCCTCTTGTCACCTCTCCCTATCTTGTCATGGATGTGGTAGTCATGATCATCCTCTGGCAAATCTGCAAGGTGCGATATTGAAGAATGTGATTTGCCCTATGAAGATCACTTTTTTTTTTAGATAAAAGGCCTAAAGGGCCCGACTTTAAATTAATAAAGCCCTCAACCGGCTAGGATACAACGGTGTTGCTTACACGCACTTGAACAAGTTTAAAAGAAAAGCAAAGCCCTATAGGAACTAAGAGCACCGGGAGCCGCAAGCAGGGCCGAAGCAACAGCAGCAAGTCCTGGAGTGCCCCTGCACATCCAGTGCAGGTTTGGACATTGGCAGGAATTAACCTGCGTCCCTAGACTGCCCAACCTCTGCTGTGGAGGAGACTGCACATTGGCACTCGGAGCCGAATTCCGTGAAGCCGCACCATCGAAACACCATCTTGCACAAGCCACTAAGAACTGCCACGGACGGAAGGGACAAGGGCCAAGCAAAGAGGAGAAGCGCCAGCGCCAAAAGGATGAAGAACCGGCTCAGAGACCACCTCGCCGTGCTGCTGCCGGAGGAGGGACCCTTCCCTCCTCACCCAGGCTCGAGGGTGTCGACCCACCAGCAAAACAGGACATAGAAGTGGTGTAGCACCCAAAAAGCTTTGAACTTGCTGGGAAGCGCCTCCGACCTTGCCAACACCATGCCCACACCGCACCATCGTCCAAGCCTCCAAATTGTCAACTCCTCCGTCCCCTCATCCCAAAGCGACGCCTCCAAGGAGGAGAACGACGCGGAGCGCCGTCGTCGCTCGGCCAAAGCCTAGGTTTTCACCCGGGGTGGAGGGGAAGGGAAAGGTAAGGTAACCTCATCCGCCCTTCAAGAAGGAGAACGGCGACCGAAGTCGTCGTTGCGGATGTGGCCGACTTGCCAGCCAAGGGTTTCCCCGGAAAACCACTGAACGCCTCGCACGGATGCGGATCGGTCGGTCCGAGGACCATCGAAGCTGGATGCGGCGCGGAGAAGAAGAGCCATGGAGACATAAACAGGACAGACATAGAAAGCGCCAGGGCACCACTACGCCGCGACAAGACTTCCGCCAGCTCCTCGCCGTCCACACGACCAAGAAGACCAGCCAACACCAGCGAGCGCCACCCGCCTTCCGGTCGACGCCGCCACCCACCGTCCAGAGCCGCCGCCACGGGAACCACGCAAGGCGACCCTACGACCTGCAAAGCACCGGTCTTCACCGCCGAGAGGTCTCCGGAGGCCGGAGATGCCGGGGAAGGGGATCCCCTTCCAGATCGACGGCAAGCAGCCCCCTTGGCTGCCAGCGTTAGGGATCTGGGACGGAGGCGGGCAAGCACTTGGCCCCGGGGCCCCTGCCCCGGCCCTGCACATGGCAGCCAGAAGGCCACCCTGCCCGGCCTCGTCGATCGCCGCCCGGAATCGCCGCGCCGCCATGGCCGCGCACGCCCGCGTCGGGTCGGAATCGGCCCCCGAAGTCCGACCTACCCTGCGCGCGTCGCCCGCCGACGGCCGCAACGAACGCCGCCGCCGCGAGCACGCCCAGCACTGGAGCCTCCACACCGCGGACGAGCCGCCGCGCCTGCGCTTTCGACCAGACGGCGCCCCCGGCGACAAGCCTCGGCCCGCGCCGCCACCGCCGCGCGAGGGGAAGGAGAGGCTCGCGCCGCCGCCGGCGCCCGGGGCTTTGCTCCGGCGACGCTCACGGCGGCGGCGAGGGAGGGAGGAGGGGGAGGAGGGTGGGAGGAGGAGGCGGCGGCTAGGGTTTCGCCCTGCCGCTCGCGGGAGCGGGCAGGGACGAAACGGTTTTTTTTTTTTTTTTTTTTTTTTACTATGAAGATCACTCCTCGACCTTATTTGGACTTTGGTATGTGGCTTGCGACGTCGAGTTTGTTTTAGATGGTTTTGAGACCTAGATTATGTCAGCATGTTTGTGCGTCGGAGAACAACCTTTGGTTGCTCGTTGGGCGGGATTGTAATTCTCTTGCCCTACCCATGTAATTTTTCTTCAAGTATATTCCAGCTACAAACTTTTTATGGCTGCTAAGCTTCATCGAGCTGAGTAATACCAAGCGATCAGATTTGCCAGTCCAAAGAATGCTAATTTTTTTTTTATTTTTTTTGCGAGGAAATGCTAATATTGACAGAGAAGACAAACAAACCGTAACTAAATTAATCATGGATACTTTATTGACAGAGAAAATACAAACAGATTGCATCTAACAGAATCAACCTATAACATCTACTCCAAATGTTAGAACAAGAAACTCCAGCAAGATCTAAAAGAAAACATAGAGGATCTGACAACACTCCAGATGTAGCAGACAAGGGGCATTACCACATACCTCACCTGACAGCCCAGAAAACCGCAAAATTTCCAACAGTTAGCAAGTCTTCTCCTTTTTCCAGGAAATCATCTTAGCCATTCTACGAAACAAACACCACCATCCAAAAATTGACATTTGTAGCCAGTTGCACACTTGACAACACTCCAGATGTAGCGGGCAAGGGGCATTTCAGAAAAAAGGTGGTTACTTGTTTCATCTTTCCCATAAATAGGCTGATTTTTTTGCAAATTCCCGAGCAAAACATCTCATGTCAGTATACTGGTGTTCAGAACCATCAAGATAAATGTTTTAACCTTATGAGGAATTTTAACTTTCCACGTGAATTTTAATACTTGTTAATGATGTGTGTCATAATATATATACTCTGATTCAATTGATGTTACTCCCTCCGATTCATATTAATTGACTCCAATATGAATGTATCTAGAACTAAAATGTGTCTAGATACATCCATATTAGAGTCAATTAATATGAACCGGAGGGAGTATTAAAGTTTAATTGGAAGTTTAAAATTAGAATTTAAGAATACACTCCACATTTCGCAACATGTAGAGTAGCACAAGCACGTGCAGGTGGGGCTAGCTAAGATGTTTAGGGTTTGGGTACTGCCTTGATTACTGGTCCATGATAAAAACAAATTAGTATGTAAGATAAACAACATCACATGCCAAAATAAGGCGACCAAATCATTCTGGTACAATAATTAGTGATCAATTGGAATGAGCAAAAATTCAACTCGGCTCCTGGATGCGTAATGCTCCCTCTACCAAAAAATTATATTTCGAAATGTCAAAAAATTTGGACAAAAAATTCTACATGTACATCTTCATAATATATGTGCATTCGTCAAGTTTCACGAAAAACCAATATTTTTTGTGGTCTATGTAAAAAAAGTAGAAAGTTTATCTTGTGAAAAGCGTTATTTTTAGCACTTTTTGTCTTTTTACACACGTCACGTGATACGTCGATTTTTTATGAAACGACTTTGTGAGCGCGTAGCACGTGAAGATGTGCATGCGATTTTTTTGTTTTTTTACTAAAAAATTTAAAATTTGTATAAAATACATTTCAAAATATAGGGAGCATATGCACCCATGTTCCAAAACACCTCTCCCATGAGTCCCATTTATCCCTGAAGGAGAAAATCTTTGTCAGCTCTAGCTTTCCTATATAATTCCATCGCCTCCTGCATGACCCTATCTTGCGATAAGATCTGCGCCCTTTTCTTGCATGAAGGATGAGTAGAGATGTAATTTTGAAGTTCAGAGTCAGATCCGGTGATCTTTCCCATCTTTTCATACACTGTAGGAGCTATCTGTGGATCAAAACCAGCAGCAGCTTGTAGCATGATTCCAATGTGATCTGCCTCCATCTCCATCCTACAATGATGACACTATCAGAAGAGCTTATGGCAAGAAATACTTGAAAATGTTAGATGATGGGATAAGCAAACAATAAGGTCGACAACTATACAACTACAGTAATAAATTGAAGAATGAATCTCGTGGAGCTGAAACATCTTAGTTCACCATAGATATTAGAGCAACTTATAAAACAATATGGGCGGCATTACCCTAACAAGGGCCGCGGGTGTGCTTTATATATGAGGCATACATCAACGTACATACAATGGACTCTATACAGAGATACATACGAAATAGACCAGGAGACCTATACAGATATACACAGCTAGACTATGTTGTTTAACACTCCCCCTCAATCATAACTTGTCCAAGTTAAGATTGCGACGAAACGACACTAGCTGTCTTAACGAAAGTGACTTTGTAAAACCATCAGCCACTTGATCTCCTGAAGGGATGAACCGTATGTTCAACAGCCTCTGAGCTACTCTCTCACGTACAAAATGATAATCCACCTCAACGTGTTTTGTCCGCGCATGAAACACAGGATTAGCTGAGAGATACGTAGCCCCTAGATTATCACACCATAAACTCGCCACTCGACTCTGTGACCCGCCCAGTTCAGTCAGTAGACTCTGCACCCAAATGCCAAAGCTTTATACTCAGCTTCTGTGCTTGATCTAGACACTGTAGCTTGCTTCCGTGCACTCCATGAGATCAGATTTGACCCCAAAAACACAGCAAACCCACCAGTAGACCTTCTATCATCAGGGCAACCAGCCCAATCAGCATCAGAAAAGGCACTAACAGAAGTAGAGGAAGATCTGCTCAATCGCAAACCAAGAGCCACTGTGCCTCGAAGATATCGCAATATCCGCTTAACAGCTGTCCAGTGAACAGTAGTCGGTGCATGCAAAAACTGACAAACCTTGTTTACAGAAAATGCAATATCTGGCCTTGTCAATGTAATATACTGTAGAGCACCAACAATACTCCGATAACGAGTAGAATCCTCACTATCCAACACCTCACCATCAGCCATTGACAGCTTATCAGACACTGACAGAGGTGTATCAACCGGCTTGCATGTCCTCATGTTTACACGATTAAGTAAATCGTTAGCATATTTCTCTTGAGAAAGAATGACACCATCATGCACCTTATTCACCCCAATACCAAGGAAATAGTGCAAACTTCCCAAATCCTTCAAGGCAAAATCAAGACCAAGATCATGAAGAAGAGCAGTCACAGCCTTCTCTGATGAACTAGCAACAACAATGTCATCAACATAAATGAGCAAAAATATAGATACTCCCCCTTTATTGTAGAAAAATAGAGAAGTATCAGCCTTAGATGCAGAGAACCCAAGAGACTGAAGTTTAGAACTGAGCCGAGAGTACCAAGCTCGAGGCGCCTGTTTCAAGCCATACAAAGCTTTATCAAGTTTGCACACAAGCCCTGGATGTTCCTCATAACCAGGGGGCTGTCTCATATAGACCTCCTCTTCCAGAACACCATGTAAAAACACGTTCTTCACATCTAACTGATGAAGATGCCATCCACGAGAGACTGCAATGGGCAGCACCAAACGAATAGTCGCCGCCTTAACCACAGGACTAAAAGTATCCTCATAATCGATGCCATATCGTTGCTTGAACCCTTTGGCAACTAACCGAGCTTTATACCGATCAACAGTCCCATCTGCACGTTGCTTCACTTTATAAACCCACTTACAATCAATGATATTAGTACCACGACGAGCAGGAACCAAGTGCCAAGTGTTGTTCTTTTTCAATGCCAAATATTCCTCATCCATAGCTGCTTTCCACTTGGGATCACTAAGTGCTTCAGAGGTACTGGTAGGCTCCCCAGTACTGCTATAGTTAGCAAAACGAACACGATCATACCGAACTCGGCCATCGGTAATTTGTTTGGGCTGAGAGATCCCACTCTGAAGTCGTGTATGCGGGCGGCCAGGCACAGGCACAGCTGGAGCTACAGGAGCACCATGCACAGATCCGGGTGAGTCTGCCGCATCAGACAGAGTGGCCGCACTCGATCCTGTGTCCCCGGGCGAAGCTGAAGAAGACGCCGCAGAAGATCCTGCGACTGACGACGACACCGCGTCGTGACGCGCAGCTGGCGCATCGGTGCGCACGCCGGGCGGGAAAAGGCCATCGCGGGGGCCAGGCGGGACACTGGCGGACGAACCGCTGTCCGCCACGCGGACATAATCTGCGGCAGACCCTGGCGACACCTGATCCGAGGAGGATCGCGACCCAGATCCTGAAGATTATCGTGCAGGAGTATCCAGGGAAGCTGATTGGCGAGAAACAGCAGGAGAATCTGCTCCGGGATGCGTGCCAGCACTTGAAAAATCACCAGAATAGCCATCCGGACCAGAATTTTGGTCAGATTCCTGCACAATGGACTCAGCAGGAACATTATTATTATTAGCAGGATTAGCGTCAGCAACAAACTGTAAATCATCCCCCTCATGATCATGCATATGGGTAGGTTGCAAGGAGGAAGGAAGAAGGAGGATTTCTGCTCTTAATAGTGCGCCGGCATTGGCATGGAGAGAGGCAAACGGAAACACTGATTCATCAAACACAATATCACGTGAGATGTACACACGACCAGATGAAATATCAAGACACTTGTAGCCTTTGTGTTGATTACTATACCCAAGAAAAGCACATTGCTTAGAGCGAAATTCGAGTTTACGCTTGTTATATGGTCGAAGATCTGGCCAACAAGCACACCCAAAAATCCGCAGAAAACTATAATCCCCTTTATGACCAAAGAGACGCTCAATGGGAGTTTGAGAGTTGATCACCTTACTAGGAAGACGATTAATAAGATAGACCGCCGTGAGAAACGCCTCATCCCAAAACTTCAGAGGCATGGATGCATAAGCTAGGAGAGACAAGCCAACCTCAACAATATGCCTATGCTTGCGCTCAGCTGAACCATTCTGCTAATGCGCATGAGGACATGACACAAGGTGGGAGATCCCAACCTTCTGAAACAAAGAATTGAGCTTCTGATACTCACCACCCCAATCAGTTTGCATGGAAATAATTTTTTTATCAAAGAGTCGCTCAACAAGATGCTAAAAGTCATGAAACTTCTGAAACACATCAGATTTATTTTTCAGAAGGTATATCCAGGTAAACTTGCTATAATCATCAATAAAACTAACATAGTATTTATATCTTCCAACAGAGCCTGGAGCAGGACCTCAAACATCAGAAAATACAAGTTCAAAGGGAAAAGTAGACACACTTGATGATATAGGATAAGGTAGCTGATGGCTCTTGGCCTTTTGACAAGCATCACACACTGACTCTTTGTTTGACTCACTAAACTGAATATTATTCTCACGAAGGACTTGATGAACTATAGCTGAAGAAGGATGACCTAAACGCCTATGCCAAAGCGAAGAAGACGACTTTGCTACACCATGAACTTGCCGGCCAGAAGTGGAAGATGATGGCGCCGGCATGGGATAGATGCCTCCCACACATTTACCTTGTAGGAGGATTTCCCTCGTGTCCTGATCCTTGACAAAGAAAGAGTTAGGCCAGTACTCAACAAAGGCATGATTATCTGTAGCAAGACGACTAGTGGATAAAAGACTTTTGGTGGCTTTAGGAACATGCAAGATGTTTTTGAGATGCAAATCATGAATTACAGAATGACCAACATGACGAATATCCATACCTGCACCACTAGCTGTATGAATCTGCTCGTTCCCATTGTAGCGATCACGAACATGAAGCTTCTCTAGCTCGCCCGTGACATGATCCGTAGCGCCACAGTCACTGTACCAGTTGGTATCAACTCCATAGGATCCAGACCCATAGGCTGCTCCAGCAGACTTGTCAGGGCCCCGATAGTTCTTCTGAAACCTTTTCCAGCAGTTCAGCGCTGTATGGTGATGACCCACAAGTATAGGGGATCGCGATAGTCTTCAAGGGTAGTATAACCCAATTTATTGATTCGACACAAGGGGAGGTAAAGAATACTTATAAGCCTTAACAACTGAGTTGTCAATTCAGCTGCACCTGGAAAAGCACTAGCAACAGGGGTGATGTGAAAGTAGCAGTAATATGAGAGCAAGAGTAACAAGAATACAAAGAAAGCGATAATAGCAATATGAGAGCAATGGCACCGTAAGATAGTTGATACTACTTCCAATGACATGTAGAACAAGTATATAATGATGAGAGATGGACCGGGTTCCCAGCGATCTACACTAGTGGTAACTCTCCAATAAGTGACAAGTGTTGGGTGAACAAATTACGATTGGGCAATTGATAGGAATCAAAGCATTAAGACAACATCGTGCTTATTAATTATGTAGGCATGTTTTCCATATATAGTCGTACGTGCACGCAAAGAGAAACTTGCAAAACATCGATTGTCCCACCAGCCTGTGGCAGCCGGGCCTCAAGGGAAACTACTGGATATTAAGGTACTCCTTTTAATAGAGTACCGGAGCAAAGCATTAACACACCGTGAAAACATGTGATCCTTACATCACTACCATCCCCTCCGGTTGTCCCGATTTCTGTCACTTCGGGGCCTTTGGTTCCGGACAGTGACATGTGCATATAACTTGTAGATACAATCTAAGCAATAAGTATAGAGCTTAAATCTAAGATCATGCCACTCGGGCCCTAGTGACAAGCATTAAGCATAACAAGATTGCAGCAACAATAACTTCACAAACTTTATAGATAGACTAATCATAATGTATCATCCATCGGATCCCAACAAACACAACACCGATTACATCAGATGAATCTCAATCATGTAAGGCAGCTCATGAGACCATTGTATTGAAGTACATGGGGGAGAGTATACCGACATAGCTACTGCTAGAACCCGTAGTCCATGGGGGAACTACTCACGGAGCATGGCGGAGGCGATAGCGTTGATGGAGATGGCTTCCGGGGGCACTTCCCCGTCCCGGCAGGGTGCCGGACAGAGACTTCGTCCCCGAATTGGAGTTTCGCGATGGCGGCGCGCCACGCAACTTTTCCGGAGTTTCGTCAATTGGTACTGCGTTTTTAGGTCGAAAGGGGTTTTATAGGCGAAGAGGCGGCGCGGGGGGCACTGGGGCGCCACACCCTAGGCCGGCGCGGCCGTGGTCCGCCCGCGCCGCCATGTGGTGTGGTGGCCCCCTGGCCCATCTCTGACTCTTCTTCGGTGTTCTGGATGCTTCCGGGAAAAATAGGAGGTTTGGCGTTGATTTCGTCCAATTCCGAGAATATTGCCCGAACAGCCTTTCTGGAACCAAAAACAGCAGAAAACAGGAACTGGCACTGTGGCATCTTGTTAATAGGTTAGTTCCGGAAAATGCATGAAAACATCATAAAGTGCAAGCAAAACATGTAAGTATTATCATAAAACAAGCATGGAACAACAGAAATTATGGATACGTCGGGGACGTATCAGCATCCCCAAGCTTAGTTCCTGCTCGTCCCGAGCAGGTAAACGATAAAAAGAATAATTTCTGTAGTGACATGCTACTTACATAACCTTGATCATACTATTACAAAGCATATGAAATGAATGAAGTGACTCAAGGCAATGATCTATAGTTGTTAACAAGTAGATAACATATAGCAAAACTTTTCATGAATAATACTTTCAAGACAAGTATCAAAAGTCTTGCATAAGAGTTAACTCATAAAGCAATAAATTCAAAGTAAAAGCATCGAAGCAACACAAAGGAAGATTAAAGTTTCAGCGGTTGCTTTCAACTCTCAACATGCATATCTCATGGATATTGTCAACATAAAGTAATATGATGAATGCAAATATGCAAGTATGTAAGAATCAATGCACAGTTAACACAAATGTTTGCTTCTAAGGTGGAAGGAAGTAGGTATACTGACTCAACATAAAGTAAAAGAATGGTCCTTCAAAGAGGAAAAGCATCGATTGCTATATTTGTGCTAGAGCTTTGATTTTAAAAACATAAAGAGAGCATAAAAATAAAGTTTTGAGAGGTGTTTGTTGTTGTCAACGAATGGTAGTGGGCACTCTAACCCCCTTGCCAGACAAACCTTCAAAGAGCGGCTCCCATTTTATTTTATTTTTGAGTGGCACTCATTCCAACCTTTCTTTCACAAACCATGGCTAACCGAATCCTCGGGTGCCTGCCAACAATCTCATACCATGAAGGAGTGCCTTTTTATTTTAATTTTATTATGATGACACTCCTCCCAACCTTTGCTTACACAAGCCATGGCTAACCGAATCCTTCGGGTGCCGTCCAACAATCACATACCATGGAGGAGTGTCTATTTTTGTTAATTAATTTGGGACTGGGAATCCCATTGCCAGCTCTTTTTGCAAAATTATTGGATAAGCGGATGAAGCCACTAGTCCATTGGTGAAAGTTGCCCAACAAGATTGAAAGATAAACACCACATACTTCCTCATGAGCTATAAAACATTAACACAAATTGAGAAGCATTTTGAATTGTTTAAAGGTAGCACTCAAGCAATTTACTTTGGAATGACAGGAAATACCACATAGTAGGTAGATATGGTGGACACAAGTGGCATAGTGTTTTGGCTCAAGGTTTTGGATGCACGAGAAGCATTTCCTCTCAGTACAGGGCTTAGGCTAGCAAGGTTGTTTGAAGCAAACACAAGTATGAACCGGTACAACAAAACTTACATAAGAACATATCGCAAGAATTATAATACTCTACACTGTCTTCCTTGTTGCTCAAACACTTTTACTAGAAAATATCTAGACCTTAAGAGAGATCAATTATGCAAACCAATTTTAACAAGCTTTACGGTAGTTCTCCACTAATAGGTTTAAACCACATGCAAAAACTTAATCATGATCTACTTGAGAGCTCAAAACAATTGCCAAGTGTCAAATTATCCAAGACATATGAGGCATTTTCTTTTCCCAACCAAATAATAATAAGTATTGTAGCTTCCAACTTTTATCATTGAACATTAAAAGTAAAACGAAGAACACGTGTTCATATGAAAAAGCGGAGTGTGTCTCTCTCCCAAACAAGGATTGCTAGGATCCGAATTTATTCAAACACAAACAAAAATAAAAGCACACAGACGCTCCAAGTAAAGCACATATGATGTGACCGAATAAAAATATAGTTTCAGGGGAGGAACCTGATAAGTTGATGAAGAAAGGGATGCCTTGGGCATCCCCAAGCTTAGACGCTTGAGTCTTCTTGAAATATGCAGGGATGAACCACGGGGGCATCCCCAAGCTTAGACTTTTCACTCTTCTTGATCATATATCATCCTCCTCTCTTGACCCTTGAAAACTTCCTTCACACCAAACTTCTCATAAACTTCATTAGAGGGGTTAGTACTCAAAAAATTTGAATCCACCTTGGTCCTGTAGTGGCACATTGCAAGAACTCAATAAAACATCAGCTACAGCTCTCTACGTCTAGAAAACCTCGCTTAAAGTCCACAAGAGACAATGCAAAAAACAGAGACAGAATCTGCCAAAACAGAACAGCCAGTAAAGACGAATTTTAATAAAATACTTCCGTTGCTCAAATCAGAAAACTCAAAACTAATGAAAGTTGCGTACTTATCTGAGGAACACGCACGTAAATTGGCATAATTTTCTGAGTTTCCTACAGAGAATTAGACCCAGATTCGTGACAGATAGAAATCTGTTTCTGCGCAGAAATCCAAATCTAGCATCAACCTTCGATTAGAGGCTTCACTTGGCACAACAAAACACAAAACTAAGATAAGGAGAGGTTGCTACAGTAGTAAACAACTTCCAAGACACAAATATAAAATAAAGTACTGTAGCAAAATAACACATGGGTTATCTCCCAAGAAGTTGCTTTCTTTATAGCCATTAAGATGGGCTCAGCAATTTTAATGATGCACTCGCAGGAAATAGTATTTGAAGAAAAAGAGAGCATCAAGAGGCAAATCCAAAACACATTTAAGTCTAACATGCTTCCTATGCAAAGGAATCTTGTAAATAAACAAGTTCATGAAAAGCAAAGTAACAAGCATAGGAAGATAAAACAAGTGTAATTTCAACAATTTCAGCATATAGAGAGGTGTATTAGTACCATGAAAATTTCTACTACCATATTTTCCTCTCTCATAATAATTTTCAGTAGCTTCATGAACATACTCAACAATATAACTATCACATGCAGCATGCTTCTCATGATTTCCAAACATATAATTTTTATCAAGTTCAAGAATAGTGGAATTAAAACTTTCAAACTTACTTTTATTAATAATATAACAAGGTAGTTGATCAATCTCAAGAGATATGGGACACATAGATAAAGTCAATAACTCTCCAATCCCATTTTCATTAGTAGTACAATTAATAGTATCAAGTAACATAGGACCATCATCTAGAGCTTTATCATAAACATTTGCTAAGCAAAATTCTTTAGTACCATGCATTTCGACATCAGGCACAAACAAAGCCTTATCATAAGATTTATCAAAGTAGCATGGATTATCATATATAACAGTAGCATAATTATTCTCACAAGTTTTACTCGTAGGTACTATTTCAAGAGAATCCACAGGAACATAACATTCAACCTCTTCCGGTAAGCATGGAGGACAATCAAATAGTGTAAGAGATAAAGAGTTACTCTCATTAGAAGGTTGGCATGGGTAGCTAATCCATTCTTCCTCCTTTTGTTCGTCACTCTCCTCTTCCTTTTCATCCAATGAGCTTTCAGGTTCATCAATTTCCTCCTCTTTTTCATCCAATGAGCTTTCAGGTTCATCAGTTTCTTCTTCCACCGGTTCCTGCAAATTGTGAGTTCATTCTTGTGCATTAATGTGTCTCTCTTTATAATCAAGGATATAAGGATTCCTACTGTAGCATTCTATGCAAGAATTAAGGATAGTAGAGACATAATCTTTAAGGTCCTTACAAATAGCACAAGTTTCATAATTCTCAACCATGAAGGATTCTATCTCAGAGGCTCCCATAAATAAGACAAATTGTTCTACCTCTTCGAACCCATAATGAATATAGCAATTCCGGTTATAGTTCTTAATAAAAAATTCCTCACTAAAGCCACATTGAAATTTAAGATGTTTAGTATCCTGTTGAGAGCAACAGTTTATATCATGGCGTCTAAGCAAGATTCTAGCCATTGTATTCAATTTTTCTATCATAGCACTCATTATTTTACCAGTTCTTGATTCTCTATAATTATTATAGCATTCTATAAGCTCCAAGTAGGTTGTAGGTTCTCCCATAACAGCAGTTTTTAATTTTTCGGTTTTTCAAATTTTTATGGATTTTTGGGTATATGAGACAAATAAAACAGGACAAAAATAAACTAAACAAAAGTAAACTACGCAAACTAATACTAGACAGAAATAAACTAAGCACAAATAAACTAGACAAAAGTAAACTAAGCAAAACAAAATAAAATAAAACAGAGAAAGAGGTAGAGTGTACTCCCCAGGTGAACTTATGAGTAGAGCTATGCCTCCCCGGCAACGGCGCCAGAAAACAGTCTTGATGACCCACAAGTATAGGGGATCGCGATAGTCTTCGAGGGTAGTATAACCCAATTTATTGATTCGACACAAGGGGAGGTAAAGAATACTTATAAGCCTTAACAACTGAGTTGTCAATTCAGCTGCACCTGGAAAAGCACTAGCAACAGGGGTGATGTGAAAGTAGCAGTAATATGAGAGCAGTAGTAACAGTAACACAGCAGCAGTAATAGCAATATGAGAGCAATGGCACCAGAAGATAGTTGATACTACTTCCAATGACATGTAGAACAAGTATATAATGATGAGAGATGGACCGGGGTTCCCAGCGATCTACACTAGTGGTAACTCTCCAATAAGTGACAAGTGTTGGGTGAACAAATTACAGTTGGGCAATTGATAGGAATCAAAGCATTAAGACAGAACATCAGGCTTATTAATTATGTAGGCATGTTTTCCATATATAGTCGTACGTGCTCGCAATGAGAAACTTGCACAACATCTATTGTCCTACCAGCCGGTGGCAGCCGGGCCTCAAGGGAAACTACTGGATATTAAGGTACTCCTTTTAATAGAGTACCGGAGCAAAGCATTAACACACCGTGAAAACATGTGATCCTCACATCACTACCATCCCCTCCGGTTGTCCCGATTTCTGTCACTTCGGGGTCTTTGGTTCCGGACAGTGACATGTGCATACAACTTGTAGATACAATCTAAGCAATAAGTATAGAGCTTAAATCTAAGATCATGCCACTCGGGCCCTAGTGACAAGCATTAAGCATAACAAGATTGCAGCAACAATAACTTCACAAACTTTATAGATAGACTAATCATAATGTATCATCCATCGGATCCCAACAAACACAACACCGATTACATCAGATAAATCTCAATCATGTAAGGCAGCTCATGAGACCATTGTATTGAAGTACATGGGGGAGAGTATACCGACATAGCTACTGCTAGAACCCGTAGTCCATGGGGGAACTACTCACGGAGCATGGCGGAGGCGATGGCGTTGATGGAGATGGCTTCCGGGGGCACTTCCCCGTCCCGGCAGGGTGCCGGGACAGAGACTTCTGTCCCCCGAATTGGAGTTTCGCGATGGTGGCGGCGCCACAGTAACTTTTCTGGAGTTTCGTCAATTGGTACTGCGTTTTTAGGTCGAAAGGGGTTTTATAGGCGAAGAGGCGGCGCAGGGGGGCACCTGGGGGCGCCACACCCTAGGCCGGCGCGGCCAGGGTCTGGCCCGCGCCGCCATGTGGTGTGGTGGCCCCCTGGCCCATCTCCGACTCTTCTTCGGTGTTCTGGATGCTTCCGGGAAAAATAGGAGGTTTGGCGTTGATTTCGTCCAATTCCGAGAATATTGCCTGAACAGCCTTTCTGGAACCAAAAACAGCAGAAAACAGGAACTGGCACTGTGGCATCTTGTTAATAGGTTAGTTCCGTAAAATGCATGAAAACATCATAAAATGCAAGCAAAACATGTAAGTATTGTCATAAAACAAGCATGGAACAACAGAAATTATGGATACGTCGGGGACGTATCATATGGCCAGACTTGCCACAAACCTGACAGATGCCATCACTTCGCCCACCTCCATAGGGACGATTTCCTTGTGGGTTGCGCCCACCTTCATTGCCTCGGCCACCTCTGTAGCCGCCACGGTAGTTATTGTTGCGTTGATCATAGCCACCCCGTTGGTCACGGTACTGGAACTGTTGCTGATCACGATACTGATCATGAGAAGGACCACGTCCACGGCCACCACCGCGACCACCACGGGTTGCAGCATTCGCCGATGATCCACCACCGTTGTTCCGAGCCTCCATGCGAGACTCATATGTCATGAACTGAGAATAGACATCACTCAAGCTCACATTCTTTTCTGCCTTGAGAAGTGCATTGATCGCAGCAACAAAGCCGTCATATTCATCATCTAGCCCAGCAAGGATGTATGAGATCACATCCACCGTGTCCAGGGGTTTTCCCGCCGCAGCCATCTCATCAGATACGCTCTTGATCTCATCCAGATAAACTTGTCCAGATTTATCATCCTTGCGGCATTGATTCTACTTGGTGCGAAGATGCACCACACGGGACTGCGATTGGGCGGAGAACATCTCCACCACAGCCTTCCAGACAGCTGCAGACGTCGGAAGACCAACCATCTGTGTCAAGACCTCTTTCGCCATGTTCCTGACTAGAAAACCTAACACCGTCTGGTCCTGCGCTATCCACCGCGCATGCTCGGGGTTGGGAATTGTCACCTCAGCCCCTTCCATGTCCTTCGTCTTCAGGGTCTTCTCTGGTTCCACCGCCGATCCATCGAGGAAACCGTACAGCTGGGCCCCGCGGATCTCAGGCAGAACTTGGGTCTGCCAGCAGGAAATTGTCTCGGGTAAGCTTCTCCGAGATCGAGATGTTGAGGGCTACCGCGCCGGTCGTCGTGGAGGAGGAAGACGACGTGAACGCCATGAAGCTTGCGGCGCCGGCGGCTTCGATCTAGCTAGGGATTGACTGACCAACAAGTCTTATCTAGGGATAGACACATGAATTTGTCATTTTCTTAGCACAAATAACACGATCTCATTCCTGGCAATTTCATGCCTTATCGGAGCATCTTATTTCGATATGTTTGATGCAAGGTCACCATGAAAGATACTCCCTCCGATTCCTTTTTACTAAATCCGAGTCAATTAAAAAGGATCGAAGGGAGTATATAGCAAGAGGGACAAGAGGGAGTACCTTCTGGAGAAGGGCAGCTGAAACAATACTTTCCACATTCCATCAATCAACTCATCTTCTTCTTCCAAGTCAATAAACTGCAGGAAAACAATTTTCAGGACGACAAACCACATGAACTTGGTGATGTTCTCCGCTACGTGTCTTGCAATAGCGTGGCCAACCTACGTACAAAAAACGTGAACAAAATCTTAGTTTAGATTCATTGGAATACCAAAGCCTAGCCCATCCAATGAACAAACCTGCCTATAGTAGTATAGTACGTACCTCATGCCCAAGCACAGTCGCAACCTCAGCATCCATCTCCATCTGTTCCAGGAGTCCTGTGTAGACTATAATTTTGCCACCGGGAAGGCACGACGCGTTGACAAGCTTATCTTTGACGACGATCACCTCCCAGTCGAGCCGATCGAGATGTCCGGCGAGTCCGCGTTCTGCAGCGCGAACGATGTCCATGGTGATCTTGCGGACTCGAACGCTGTCGGGGTGTTCCGGAGGGAGGATCTTGGAGGCCAGCTCAATCTTGGAACGCGCGAAGAAGCACTTCCCCAGGAATCCCTCCGCCAATGGCGGGAGGACGATGAAGTGGCGGCGGTTGGAGTAGGGCACGGTCTCGAATCTGCCGCAGCACAGGGTGATCACGGCGCAGCCAGAGAGGCAGGCCGCCGCTTTGATCACCCGCTTGTCCTGGTACCACTCTGGCCCGCCGCGGCGCCGGGTGAAGGGGATCATGTCCGAGAGCTGCTTGGAGTAGTGGTGCCGAATATGCGTGTAAAAACTATATGTGCGGCGTTAACCCTAATTGGGTCGCCAGGTGTGTTTATATATAGGACAGGTTACACGGTGCCTTGTGGACCAAGGACTTGTACAATTACAGGAGACCGTATACAACTCTATCTACAACAGCTATACAATGTTTAACACTCCCCCTCAATCATAACTTGTCTAAGTTAAGATTGCGCCTAAAAGCCTCCAACTGTCTTGAAGAGAGAGATTTAGTGAAGCCATCTGCAAGTTGGTCTCCTGAAGGTATAAACCGTATGTCCAAAAGTCTCCGAGCTACTCTCTCACGAACGAAGTGATAATCCACCTCTATATGCTTTGTCCTTGCATGAAACACAGGATTAGCAGAGAGATACGTAGCTCCAATATTATCACACCATAAACACGCAGCTCTAGGCTGTGGTACTCCAAGCTCCTTTAGCAAAGTCTGCACCCAAATTACTTCAGCAGTAGCATTTGCTAAGGCTTTATACTCAGCCTCGGTACTGGAACGAGAAACTGTTGCCTGTTTCCGTGCACTCCATGAAATCAAATTAGACCCAAAGAACACAGCAAAGCCACCAGTAGATCTCCTATCATCAGGGCATCTAGCCCAATCAGCATCAGAAAAGGCACTGAGCAATATAGAAGTAGACTTTCTTATCCGCAAGCCTAATGAGATTGTTCCCTGCAAATATCTCAGAATCCTCTTGACTGCTGTCCAGTGAACAGTGGTGGGTGCATGCAGAAACTGACAGACCTTATTAACTGAATACGAAATATCAGGTCGAGTCAAAGTAATATACTGAAGAGCACCCACTATACTTCTGTAGCGAGTAGAATCATCACTACTCAGCATCTCACCATCCACTAGTGACAACTTCTCCGAGGTTGACAGAGGAGTATCAACCGGTTTACAACCTGCCATGTTTACACGAGCAATAATGTCTCGAGCATACTTCTCTTGAGAGAGAATAATCCCATCAGTGTCCTTCTTGACTTCTATACCCAGAAAATAGTGAAGCTCTCCAAGATCCTTTAATGCAAAATCGATGCCGAGATCATGAAGAAGAGCATCAACTGCTGAATCAGAGGAGCTGACTACAACAATATCATCAACATAGACTAGCATGTATATGGTTACTCCCCCTTTGTTGTAGAAGAACAACGAAGTATCAGCTCGAGATGCAGAAAAACCAAGTTGATGAAGCTTAGAACTGAGACGAGCATACCACGCACGAGGAGCTTGTTTAAGACCATATAAAGCTTTATCAAGCCTGCATATATAACCCATGCGAGAGGGATCAAAATAACCAGGAGGTTGCCGCATATAAACTTCTTCTTCCAGAACACCATGCAAAAACGCGTTCTTCACATCTAATTGCCTGAGCTTCCAATTCCGAGAGACAGCTAAAGACAGAACAAGCCTGATCGTGGCAGATTTAACCACTGGACTAAATGTATCCTCATAGTCAACACCATACTTCTGTTTAAATCCTTTAGCAACAAGTCTGGCTTTATATCTGTCGATACTGCCATCAGCTTTGCGCTTTACCTTGTAAACCCACTTACAGTCAATTATATTACGCCCATGTTCAGCAGGAACAAGATGCCAAGTATTGTTGCGAGAAAGAGCAGAAAACTCTTCATCCATAGCAGCCTTCCAACGAGGATCATCCAATGCTTCCTGAAGATTCTTAGGTTCACCAGTACTACAGAAATTAGCAAAACGGATACGGTCATACCTGACACGACCATCAGTGACAATCTTGGGCTTAACAACACCCATTTGGTTGCGCGTGCATGGACGATTGGCAACAGGTTCAGGCACAGGAGGAGCAGAAACAGAAGATCCAGCGCTGTCAGCATCAGAGGATCCACCAGAGGGCTCCACAGACGATCCGGCGCCTGACGCACCAGACGACAGAACTGGCGCCAAGCCAGGCAAGTGGGCGGGAGTGGAGATTGTCGCGCCATGCGTCACGCCAGGAGAGGAGGGAAGCTCGCCTGGATCCGTCTGCTGCTGCACCTGATCAGAGGCAGATTGCCTGGGCAATCCCGAGGAAGATTCATCCAATCTGTCCCCCTGGTTCCCGCCAGAATCTGTATTAAACAGAGAATCATCTGTATCCTGTACAAAGGACTCAGCAGCTAGGTAATTAGCAGGATTAGCATCATCATTAGCCAAAATATCAATATCCCCAAACATAGGACGAATATGGGATGGCAGAACACTGATTTCGGAGCGGCAATTGAGCACCAGCATTGGGATTTAAGGTGGAAAAAGGGAACACCGATTCATCAAACACGACATCTCGTGAGATATAGATACGGCCAGTGGCAATGTCAAGACAACGATAGCCTTTGTGCTGTCCACTATAGCCAAGGAACACACATTGCTTAGAGCGAAATTGCAATTTGCGAGAATTATAAGGGCGAAGGTTGGGCCAACAGGCACACCCAAAAATTCGAAGAAATGAATAGTCACCCTTATTTTTAAAGAGACGCTCAACAGGGGTTTGATTGCCAATGACTCGACTAGGAAGACGATTTATCAGAAAAACCGCCGTCTGAAAGGACTCATCCCAATATTTGAGAGGCATGGAGGCATGTGCTAAAAGAGATAAGCCAACCTCAACGATATGCTGATGCTTTCGCTCAGCTGATCCATTCTGCTGATGCGCATGAGGACAGGAAACATGATGCGAGATCCCAACACGTTGGAAAAAAGCATTAAGTTTGTGGTACTCACCTCACCAGTCTGTTTGGAGAGCAAGAATCTTTCGATCAAAGAGACGTTCAACATGATGTTGAAAGTCATGAAATCGCTGAAACACATCAGATTTGTTTTTAAGCATATATATCCAAGAGAACTTGCTGAAATCATCAATAAAACTGACATAATATTTATTTCTTCCAACTGAAGGACAGGCAGGACCCCATACATCAGAGAACACAAGTTCTAGAGGAAAAGACGACTCACTAGACGACTTTGGATAAGGTAATTGATGGCTCTTGGCCTTTTGACATGCATCACATACTGACTCTTTATTGGACTCACTAAAAGGAATATTATTTTCTCGAAGAATTTTCTGAACTACTGCTGAAGATGGGTGTCCTAGACGCCTATGCCAATGTGATGAAGACTGGACGCCAAGTGCTTGTTTATTGGGTGACCATGATGAAGCCGGCATAGGATAGAGACCACCCACGCTCCTACCTTGAAGGAGAATTTTCTTTGTGTCCTGGTCCTTAATAGAGAAAAAATCAGGCCAATGTTCAATAAAAGCATGATTATCAGATGCAAGTTTATGAGTGGAGAGAAGATTTTTGGTGGCATCAGGAACATGGAGAATATTTTTGAGTTGGAAACTATGATTTGGGGTATGATATAAAGATTGGCCAATGTGATGTATATCCATACCTTTACCATTGGGTCCATGAATTTGCTCTTGTCCATTGTAGCGTTCCCTTGTGGTCAACTTGTCCAACTCCCCAGTAATATGATCAGTAGCCCCAGAGTCGATGAACCAGGGACCTTCAGCTCCATATGATCCTGTTGCTGCATTGGCCGAGCGCTCAGAATTAGGACCTTGATAGCTCTTGTTGAACCTCTTCCAACAGCGGAACGCAGGATGTCCCTCTTTGTCACAAATCTGACAGACTACAGAGGAACCCTGCCTATCGTTGCGGCCTGCACATTGACGTTGCTGGTAGCCTCCACCTTGGTAGTTACCACTGCCATAGTTGCCTCCACCGCCATACTGGTTACCGCCACTATACTGACCACGGCCACCAGTGTTTCCTCGTCCAGCACCTCTTCCCCCTCTATTGCGACCTCCATAGTTGCCGCGGGAAGCAGCGTTTGCTGACAGATCACCGCCATCGCCGCTGACAGGCTGCTGATCATCCAGACGAGATTCATACGCGAGAAACTGTGAATACAGTTCACCAAGACTCACAGATTGCTGAGACTTGATTGACGCAGTAATCGCTGCAACAAAGCCATTGTACTGATCATCAAGGCCGGCGAGCACATAGGAGGCGATGTCTTCATCGTCTTGAGGCTTGCCAGCGGTCGACATCTCATTGGCCAGAGCCTTGATCCGATCAAAGTAGGTTGCTCCCGAGGAAAAATTCTCCCTCTTGGTTTTGCTGATCTGAGTTCGCAGATGCACAATCCGTGCCTTTGACTGTGACGCAAACATCTCCGTCACCTTTGTCCAGACTGCTGCCGACGTGTTCAGGCCGACGAGCTGTGTCAAAATCTCTCTTGTCATATTCCGCAAGAGATAGGAAAGCACAGTCTGATCTTGAGCGATCCACCGCGCATATTCAGGATTTACGACAGAGACCTCCTTGTCGTCGCTGTCTTTGGTCTTGATCTTCTTCTCTGGTTCCTTAGCCGTTCCGTCTAGGTAGTCCTCTAGCATGGCACCACGGATATCCGGCAGCACCATCAAGTGCCTGATCAAGTAATTTTCCCTTGTGAGCTTCTCTGAAACAACACCGTTCAGAGATCCGCCGGGGGCAGCCGCCGACGACGAGGATGAAGGGAAGCTCATGGCGTTTGTCAGATGCGATCTAGGAAGCCTCGCTCTGATACCATGTAAAAACTATATGTGCGGCGTTAACCCTAATTGGGTCGCCAGGTGTGTTTATATATAGGACAGGTTACACGGTGCCTTGTGGACCAAGGACTTGTACAATTACAGGAGACCATATACAACTCTATCTACAACAGCTATACAATGTTTAACAAGGCGCATATATACTGCAGACAATGGGGTTTCTCCGGAAGAGTCCACCTCAATCAGGTCGCGGCGATGATGCGTGGTACTGGCCGAAAGTAGGCCAGTTGTTGAGGCGGTGGCGGCTGTGGCGTGAGTTACCGGGAGAGCACGGGGCGCAAGTTCTTCAAGATGTTCATGTTCACCAGTAGAAATAAAGTTTTGGTTTTTTTTTTGCTTTAAAAAGATTTTGCACCGGATTTAGGATGAACCGGTGCTAAAGGGGGTCATTAGTACCGGTTCGTGCGGGACCCGCCGGCGCATTTGCACCAGTTCGTGTAACCTACTACTCCCTCTGTTCCATTCTAGTGCCTATAGTTTTTTGGCATGGAAATTAGCGGAAGAGTATTTTTTAGACAAGACCCACTAGCTGAATGATTTGAGATCAACGTAAAATTTGGGAAATCCATATCTTCCTAACTTATCATAATAAATTCCACAAATCTCTCTTGTTGATTCTCCATATATGTGCAGCCAAGTTCAATTAAGGAAAGTAAAATATTGTTGCCTAATTTAAGGATGGGCCATGCATTAGGAATCTCAATTAATTATTTCCAATTTTGCATGGATTTTTTCTCACGCATGTTGTGTGGGAGCTGAACGGGGGAGGGGGTAATTGAAAAAAAAGCCAATCTACTACCTTATATTTTCAAACAAATGCCAAAAATCTATAGGCACTATAGAAAGGAACGGATGGAGTATTACGGAAAATTAACAAATTTGAATTTCAATTTTTTTTGCAAAAAAAGTTTAGAAAAAGGTAAACTGACATTAACTTTTGCCTACGACGTCGGAAAAAAGCGTATAATATATCAAAATGATTGTGGGAAAAAGTTGCATCCGCATTCACCGGGGTTTACCCGGTTAGCCAATTTTTAGATTCTCAAAATTCCAAATTAAAATATGAAAGCAGGAAGAATTTAGTTTTTTGCTAGAAATTTAGGATTTTATATATTTTTATTTTTTAAAAAATTAAAATTAATAATTGCATCCTGCATAAAGATTACTATTACTTTTAGCAAATTATAAGATTTTTAAATTTTCAGGTTTTAGGTTTGGCAAAAAAAATTAAAAAAATTAAAAAAATTAAAAACTAAAAATAATTAAAAATAATACAAATTATAAAGTTAATGTTTATTTATTTATTCAAGATTATTATTACATCATTACTTTTGTTTATTAAAATAATTATTTGAAATTCGAACAATAAAGAAATATGACATTGACCGACATGTCAATAGAATTGATATGATACTAGTATCACATACATGCGTGCGAAGCACTTGGATGCGGGACGGAAAGGAACTTGAAAGTTAAACGTGCTAGTGCTATAGTAGTGGGAGGATGGGTGACCGAGTGGGAAGTTTGAGCACGAGTAAGGAATTGGACTAGAGATAAGGGTAGTTAGGGACTAAACTTGTGAAATAACTGAAATATTAGAAATTTTGAAAAAAAAAGAAAAAAGATGCAGTGGAAAATAATTCGAAAAGAATTACGGTAGCGGGGTTCTACCGCAGCACCGTTTTGAGGCATTTTGGGGGGCGGGGGGCTTTTGCACCGGTTGGGCATCCGGTGCATATGGCCTTACCAACCGGTGCAAAAGGCCCATTTTCTACTAGTGGTTCGGCCACTAGATGATCTCTTAGAAGTTACCACGAGTTGGGGCGCTCTTCTTAGGTATCGTGAAAGTTCGTGTCGGGTCCCTATTCTGGTGGAGTCACACTTTTGTTCGAAAATTTTAGATATCTAAAAATGTTCTTTCTGAGCATATACACCCAAGATAAATAAAAAGTGATTTTTCGTCAATCATTACTCAACTAAACTTAGCAATACCCGTTTGCCTTAGCAAACTCAGATGAGAAGTTCCAAAGTCCAAACACAGAAATCAGAAAAAACAGATTGCACAAGCCACATGCATTAAGAAACAATCATCCAACACAAATCGATCCCTAAAACTAGTTAAAAGAACATGGAAACAAGATAATGGATCACATATACCTTAAGCTGCTTCATGTGTTCCAATCTCCTGCTATTTCTCTAAGAGTGTTCTCCGCAGTCCCCCTCCGTTCCGCCCATGTCGCCCTCACGTGGCGGCCGGGGGGGGGGGACCCTAGCACGACGTCGCCCTCCCCCCTCTCCCCCCTCCCCTCCCTCGCCGCCGACAGGGGGCGCAGTCAGGCAAAGCCTGCCCGGCGCCGGCGCCAGCGGGGATTTCATCGTCCCCTCCCACGCGGGGGTCGAGCGCGGGTAGCCTTCCTCGGGCCAGGGCGCGGCCATATCGTCGGGGGCCTCGATGGCGGCGCCTGGCCTCGGCTCGGCGACAGCATGACGGACGGTGAGGCGGTGGTGAGCCCTGCCTGCGGCACAGGGAGGGGTGGGGGCGAGCTGCAGGGGGAAACCCTAGGTCCCCTTCTCCTTGCCTCTTGGCGGCCGGTGGTGGAGGGCTAGTGTTCGGATGCGGCGGTGCCCAAGCGTGTGCGGTGACTCCGGACTACGCGATCTGCTTGGTTTCTCCGGCGGCAACAATGGCTAGCTTGGGATGGTCGCTGGCATGGGGGTCCAACCTGAATAAAGGCAGCGGTCCTAGGGTCTCTCTTGGACAAAGATGAAGACTTGCGGGAGGCCTGCCCTTCATGATCTGGCCGTAGTGTTGAGTTCCGGAAGGCGCCGCCGGCGAATGTAACCGTGCTTCTATTGTCTGGAGTTTGCTGGATCGGTGGTATTCGGTCGTGCGCACGCATGCTTTTATTCCGACCGTTTGGTTCTGGAGGGAGCTGCGCGGAGCTCTTTTCTGTGTTGACACCAAGTGACAGCTGATCATGGTGAAGTCAGAAGAAGAGAATACCATGAAGATCGGATTGGAGGACTAGCTATTGGAGGTTCAAGTCTTTGCGCTGTTGAGGGGCTTGCTTGGTGTTCCGAACTTCGCAGCAGTGGTATGAAAGTGGGGGGTGGCAGCACATGTGAAGTTCGGAGTCTCTTACCTTTCAGGGTGAAAACCTAAGGTCTGGCATTAACTGGTTGTGCCTGGCAATGCCCTTGTTGAAGGCATTATTTTGAGAGCGGAGACTATCTTAAGATCTTTGATCGGGAGACGGCGGTGCTGGTGCACTGTTCCCTTCTTGGAGGCGTCGCTTTTGAAGAGTCTGAATTTCAGGTGTTGTCTTGGTGGTGGATGTGTTACTGTTGCTAGGGCTAAGATACTGTAGCGGGACTTTCATTTCTTAGTTTTGTTTTTCTCTTTTTTGATTGTGTGCATCCGTAATGTTATTAGGGCATTGCGTTGTTGCAGGGGCTGAGTGTAATTGGTATCCTTTGATATTAATATATTCTCTTTATCGAAAATATGTTCCAATCTTATACTCTTACCTAGGCTAGTCAGGATTATGTAGAAAAACAACATCAAATTTCTTGTTCTTGACGGCACGAGTACTACCCTCCTTTTTTTTGTTCTTCTTCTTCAAATAATCAATTCACATTCCCAAAAGGACAGACGCTAAGCGTCAACGGAGCTTCTCAATTTCATCAAATTCGGTACTCAGTTAATCTGCTTAATATCACACTAGTGGAAAACAGGACTTTCGTGGGAGCCTTTTGTCGCGGGCGTGCCTGCACCCGCGACAAATGGCCTGGCCACGTCGCCCCGAAACCATTTGGAGCGAGCCGGGCCTTTTATCACGCCCTTTTGTCGCGGGCCATATCACAACCCGCGACAAAAGGGGTATGTGCTCTGGCGCCTCCTGCCAGCACCCCTTTTGTCGCGGGTCGTAATACGGCCCGCGACAAAAGGTCCATTCCTATATATACACGCAGCCAGCCCCTCCCCCCCACCTCCCCCTACATTTTTTTCCTTGGTGGTGAAAGGTGGAGGTGTATGCTAGCTCATTTTTTCTTGATGTGCACAAGAGGTGTTTGATGGAATGCTTGTGAGGGATGCCACTTGATTTTATTTGATAAGATTTCTCCTCTTTTTGATCCTAAAAGGTTAGCAACTATTTTCTCGTATATACATAGTCCGTACAATACTAATTTTAGCAAGGTGATTGCATCTGATACACTTATGATGCAGATAAGTACGGTATGATAACAGTGGATCCCAACAATCTTGCGTACCTGGACGAGCCATTTGTCCTAGCCAGCGAGGTGGCTCAAGTTTTCTACGTGAAGGACATGTCTAGCAAATCAAGAAAAAGAAATCAACAAAAGAATACATCAACCGAGGAGCCAAAGCGCCACATAGTTCTTTCGGGGAAAAGAAACATCGTGGGAGTGGATAACAAGACAGACATGTCAGAAGATTAGAATAAGTTTAAAGAAATTCCGCCCTTCACGGTGAAAATTGACCCAAGCATCTTACTAAATGATGAAGATTCTCCATGGCTACGGCGTAGAAGATCACAACACTAGATGGCGATGTAATAATGTATTCTTCATATATAGTTCCCAAGACACAATCTCTACATTTATGTAATAATGAGAACCCTTTCCCCTTCGAGAGGTTCATGGGAGTCTTTCACGGACTTGCAGGAAAAAATTTCCGAGGAGTAGCTTCCGAAGATGCCGTAGGGCGTGTGCACCAACGACATCTTCGAGAAGCTGCGCCACGGGAGATTTCCCAACCCTTTCCTTCATCCATGGGAATGAAACTGTGCTTGGCTTGTTGATCTGCTTGGCAAGGCGTATCGATGCTCCTTTTATAGGCACGGCACCGCTTCTACTTTGTCTTGTTCCTTCGACAAGGCGTCGTGCGCTACATGCTTTATCTCATCGAGCAGTGCGTCCACCCACGCGAACAACCGACGCGAACACTCGCCGACACCCCTCTCCCTCTCGCGAACAACACTCGCCGACACCCCTCTCCATCTCGCGAACACTCAGAACTTTATTTATTATCGTCAATATTTCGTTATCAAGATTGATATAGTCATACTCATCTCATTTTCGTATATAGGTGGACTACATGCGGGACAGACTCCAACCAAAGGAACACCTACTAGGAATTGCGGAGGAACTGGCGGGACTTTTGGTTAAAGAAGTACTAAACAACAAAGGCTTGTTTAGTCCAAATAGATGCTCTACCTCCAAATAGACGGTCGTTAGTACCGCTTGTCGATCGTGAGCTAAGTGTATATATATATGTAAGGGGAATCTACATGTAAGGGGAATCGACTTTTGCTTCCAATATTTGTTTGATCGATCTATATATATATAATGAATGAACGTGTACCACTTCTAGTAGCGTACAAATATATGCAACTTTTATTTTCGAATGAAAAAATGAAATAACAGGCGGTCGGTGGCGGGGGGGGGGGGGGTGCTGCACCCCTCAAACCCTAAAGCAGCAGCGTTGTGCGCCCGCCACGTAGAGGGTCTTTTGACGCGGGTGGTAATACCACCCGCGACAAAAGGGCCTGTCCCCTGCGCGCCCCGCGGCTGCCACGTGGTGGACCTTATGTCGTGGGTCGTAAGCCACCCGCGACAAAAGGGGGACCTTTTGTCGCGCCTCCCTTGTCGCGGCTGGCCGCCCGCGACAAAAGGGTCATACGACCCGCGACATTAGGCCTGTTTTCCACTAGTGTCACAATAGCATGTGGTAAAACACCATCCGTGCCAGCCAATGATATTCATTTATTCGATAATGAGCCAATGATATTCATGGCCACCACCTCCAAGGCAAAATCTAGCTATCAACTGAAACTAACTTTTTCTGAAGAAAAAATGAAAAATCCTTCTGTTTCCTTCTTGCAATTAGCTTCTGCATATACTGCCACCGCCTTGTCCATGACATTGGCTTTCGATAAAAGCCGCGATCTTGTCTTGCTCGAGGGATGAGTAGATTTGTACTCTTCCTTTTCTAATGAATTTCTCCACTGATCTCTCCTAACTTCTCATAAAATGTAGGGGCTATGCGTGGATCGAAACCAGCATCAGCGAGTAACATGATTCCAATGTGATCCGCCTCTGTCTCCATCCTACGTGCATAGGCAACATCGATCAGAGAAAAATAAACTTATATGAGGAAATATTATATAGCTAGGTTAAAACTTGTGATGTCTAAGCTGGTATTCCTGAACTGTGTGCAATGCAGAAGCAGCATAACCCGATATGTACGTACTTTCGTGAGAAGGGCAAACTGAGGAGTAACTTCATTAGCTCGTCATTAGTATGCCCTTTTGGGGCGTCGAAAGCAAGCAGCAGAAGGACTAGATTGAGGATGGTGATCCACATGTTCTTGGTGAGCTTCTCTATGCTGTGCCTCGCAATGACGTGCCCAACCTACATACGATACAAAAGAAAAGGCAACAACAGTCACGCACGTCAGTTACTTAGAATCCACCGTGTGTACCGGCCAGAAGAAAGCACTGCCAAAAAATCAGGCGTGTTAATAATTACCTCGTGCCCAAGCACTGTGGCGATCTCGGCATCGGTCTTGAAACGGTCGAGGAGGCCGGTGTAGACTACGATCTTTCCTCCCGGAGTACAGAATGCATTGACAGCGTTATCTTTGACGACGAGCACCTCCCAGTTAATCCCGTCGAGATGCTTCGTCTGCGGCTGCCGGGACTTGTTCCTCTGGTTCGCCGCTGCGTCGGAGGCGTCTGCGAGACCGCGGTGAGCGGCGCGGAGGATTTCCTTGGCGAGGCCGCGGACACGGACGCTGTCCGGGTGCGACGGGGGCAGGATCTTCTTGCCCAGCTCCTTCTTCAGATTGGCGAAGTACGACTCGCCTAGCTCGCGCGCGCTCTTGCTCGGGTGTGTAGATGATGAGGTGGCTGCGGTTGGTGTAGGGCACGATCTCGAAGGTGCCGTCGCGGATGGTGAGCACCACGCCGTAGACAATGGCACCCCCCGCGACGAGTACCCGGAAGAGGATCTCGATGTCAGAAGGGGTTCTTCGGCTGGAGTAGTGCCGAGGGAAAACTAGCGCATGCGACGGCGGCGGTCGACAGACGACCACAGGGTTGCGGCGAAAGAGTCGGCCTCGGCCAGACTGCAAGACCTCATGGGATCTCCGTGTTGACGCGCTGTAGCACCGGGTGGTCGGCGGCCGCAGCGGTCGGCGGACAGCGGAGCTGCACCGGCCGCGTAGCCCGGAGACAAGATTCTTCAAGCAGTTCATGTTCTTCTAATACGTTGATCTCTTGGATGTTTTGTCTAATAATGCCTTGGAAGAGAAATCGGTATGCCGGTGCCTGATGGCGAGTTGTGGCCAGGCCGGATGCTCTCTTTTTATTTTTGACCGCGCGAGTCCTTGCCTATGTCTCTGCGTGTGTTGGAGAAGTTGACACTCATTAATAGCTTAAGTTAAGAAATAAAAAAAGAATAAAAAAGGGATACATAACATTAAAAAAATACGAGATTCACCCTCCCCCTACATATTTAATTTCTTCTCCTAGAAAAAAAAAAGTACCACTCTATTGGTAATTCCATCAATGATACCCTTATCGAAAAACTCCGTTAGTTCAGTTAATCCTCTTATACCGAGAGTAAATACCCTAGTATATGGGTTTCTGTTCGTCATGAACTTGCCATTTAACAAAACGAGACCCTTTCCTCAAGATAAACCTCGTGCAATAAAGAGCCCAGGAGAGCTGTTTCACTTCTCCGTGAGAGCCCATGGTATAAGCTCCTTTGTGGATGCAGGCCGTGTCCCTTGCCTCCTGGAAGCCCTGGTCCCCATCCGCGTCATCATCTGCTTCTTCAACTTGACGCGGGTTGTCCCCAAGAGCTGCTGCAGGGCGTCCTGGGTTGCCACGTCCTCATCCACGCCCTCCGTGGGCTCTGCCTCATTCGTCGTTGGTCCGTTGCTGCGGCCTCCCCCGTCGACCCTAACGGGGCATGACCGCGCCATGTGGTCTCCGTAGACTAAGCCGTTGTCGGCTATCCCGTCAGCTTGATGACGCTTTCGAGATTCGACAATGCCCTGGACGGACTTGCAGTCCTTGAGGTCATGCTGACTGGATACGTGGATGGTACACCACGGTCCCTTGGCAGGCTTAGCGGACACCACTTCGCGGGCTTTGCGGGCTCTGCCGGGATACTGGGGTCGGCAACAAAACCCTTCTTCGTGTTTCGCTTCCGCTTTTTGCTCAATGATGCATCCGCGTTCACAGGCTCCACGATGGTATTGGCGGCCAGATCAAGGCCCAGACGCCCTTCCTCCATGAGAGTGCATTTGTATGCGATTGAGTAGAGGCCGTGCGTTGTGCAGATGAAGTTCTGATTCTTGCCCATCTTCTCCAGCATTTGTACGCCGCGCAGATTCCTCTCGGCCGTTCCGATGATCATGTCGTGGTCTGCATTTGGATGTTTGTGCGAAACCTAAGAGAACTATTGCATGAAGCTGCACAGTCTCTCATCTGGCCCTTGAACTACTAGGTGGAGGTTTTCATCGTTCCTGGGTGTTTGTATCTGCCCTGGAACCGCTGCAACGAACTTCTGACAGAAGGATACCCATGAGCCGATGGATCCTGACCGCTGGTTCATCAACCATGGTCTCACCATTGTTTTCGGAACCACTGGGAACCAGTTGTCCATGACTTTGTCTTTCGCCCCGACAACTACCATGTCGATTGTGTAGAGCTAAAGAAACTCCCGTGGGTTGGTGGTCCCGTCATTCTGACTGAAGGAGTTGGCATGGAACTTCGTGGGCCACTGCACCTGTCGCAAAGTGGGAGTGAAGGCTAGGCAGCCTCCACCACACTCGAGGGCTGCTTGTCGTAGCTCCCGGGGTTCCATGTTGTCCGATTCCCGTCATCGATAGCAACATCATTCGATGTGGACCCTCGTGTCTTCCGTTCGTTGGTCGATGAGGGTTTCCCACGCGTCGCGCGGCGGGTGGGGTGAAGAGGACTCAGTTATTGCCTACTTTGCTTAGGTTAATAATGCATATTAGAGGTGAGAAATTATCTATACTGTATCGCAAATTTTTCTCTACAGCCATGTTTATGCACTAATACGGGCAAACATTGGACCGAAAGTGCAGCAAAATATTTTGTTAGGAACCAAACGAAATGTAGAAACAGGCCCATCTCACGTTTTCTCTCATGCAGCATCCACCCGGTCAAAACTTAAAATAGCCAAAAACTCATAGGAGTATCCAAACACGCCATAGTTGTATACGTGCGTGAGATTTTGGTTGGAACTCATGAGCTAGCTAGTAATATACGTATTAGCCGTGTAGTACTAGAGTCGGTTAGCTTTGTTTAGGAAAGTGATCGTGGAGTCATCATCGGTCTAGAATAGGTTCGAGGAGTCCGGTTTGTATATGAGTCTAGAGGTACGAGCAGCTTTAGGCGAGAGAGAAAAGGAGAAATAAAGAAGAAAAATTATAGGGTTCCACATGCTACTTAATTGTGTTCAAGTTTTATCTGTGTGTCTAGTTTCATGTGATCAATTCGTGGAAGAATCCCAACAAAAATAAAGAAACATGAACTATATTTTGAGGAGAACGGGCTCCGACCTCTTCCGGCTCCTAAAGCGCTACAGCTACAAGCCGGCCTTCCGACCAAAGCCGGCGCCGCCGCTGCAGACTGCCACCCGGCACTACCACGTCTACCCGCAGCGTTCGGAGATCACCGCCCCAAGCCGAGCACTAGTACTAACCCGCCAATGCCCTGCCATCCGTCGGCTACTTGCGCCGCTGGTGCGGACGTGGATTCCTCATTGCCGGTACCAGGCCTCGCCACCGCGGCCGGAGCTCATCCACTTCACCCGAGGCGTCGGCAGGCTCCCGTGGTTCCTCGACTGGCGGAAGGTGACTGCGCGGTTTCTCCTCCCGGGCGCTGCCGCCATTGCCGCCTACTACTGTTCCCTCGAGGCGGTGCCGTACACCCACCGCACCCATTTCATCTTGCTCCCTCCGCGGGTCGAGCGGTGGCTCGGTGAGCTCCTGTTTGACAACACCAAGGAGGACGAAGCCGACAAGATCCTCCCACCGGACCACGACGAGTCTGTCCGCCTCCGCCGGCTCACCTCAGAGATCGTCAGCGCCGCCGAACGCACCCTCGTAGGACCTGTCCAGCGAGACGAGCATGAGCACAGGTGGATAACCAAGAGGTACCGGAACCACGTGAAGGCGCCGCCAATGACGAGGCACCTCGACGGGCTGGACTGGGAGGTGATCGTCATCAAAGATGATACCGTCAACGCGATGTGCCTGCCCGGTGGCAAGATTATGGTCTACACTGGGTTCCTCGACCATTTCAAAACCGATGCTGAGGTTGCCGCCGTGCTTGGGCATGAGGTACGTACGTACGTAGTGGTAGATTTTATTGGTCGGAATCCTATATAGTAATTTCGGGTGGATCCAAACTGAAATCGTCAGTCGTTGGCTAAATCTTTTGCAGGTCGGGCACGTTATTGCGAGGCATACGGCTGAGATGGCCAGCAAGAGCCTGGTGTCCATGTTCATGCGAACTGGCATACGGCAGTTCTTTGACAATCCACGTTTGGTCAAATACGTTTCCAAATTCCTCCAAGAGCTGCCCTTATCACGAAAGTATGTTCCCACTTCTGCGTTTCATGTTGTTCATGGTGATGTTCACATATTCTGCACGCTATAATTTAAGTTAGAAATGTTATTTGAAAGATCACAAATGACATACACACTAGTACATGGACAATCCAATATGTTGTCAGGTCAACATGTCATGGTACAAATTAGAGTTCATAGAGATTGTTTGTCCCACGGAAAGAATTTCTTAATTAAGTCCATCGTTTACTACCCCTGAACCTTTATTGGCACTGAAGTTGCAGACAGACTAGGTTTTATCCCTTCGGAGACAAACTAGTTAAACAACTAGTAGTACTATCAGATATCATTTGACTTAGCATATGTTTGAAGAAGCCCTGCCTGTGATATGGGCTTCTAGTTCCGTGAAACAGCCATCTTGTTCAAAGACATAACATCTCATATCGTGTGAACTTATAACGGTATTCCGAGGCATCCTCGATGAAATACTAATTAAGTTCGCTGGTGCAATCGGAATCAGAACATTTGTTGTATTTCTTATGATTAGAAGCCACTGCTTGGGCACTTTATGTATTCCCCAATTTGCATAATGCAGAAATGCTAGCACTCCGTTTTGTTTGCCCCACAGAAAGGATATCTTAAGTCCGTCGTTTTACTACCCCTGAAGCTTTATTGGCACACTATAATGTATGCAAGTATCCCATTTTAAAACAGTAAAACTTAGAGACTTTCCTGATAATGTTACCTGTGTAGGTTGGAGATAGAGGCAGATCACATTGGAATGCTGCTACTTGCTGCGGCTGGTTTTGATCCATACATAGCCATTGAGGTTCAAGAGAAGCTAGGAAAGATCGGAGGAGATTCAGAATTGCAAAACTACTTTTCTACTCACCCTTCAAGTAAGAAAAGAGCAAAGTATTTGTTGAAAGACAAGGTCATGGAGGAGGCGTTGGAACTATGCAGAGAATCAAGTGTTAGTAAGGCAGAGAAGGCTTCCTCTTGGTCCTAGATTTTCAAACTCTCCTACCGGATGCTAATATTTCTAGAGCTTGGCAGAGAAACATGCGCTTAATTTATCGATATCGACATCAAGTGTCAATTAGTTTTTGTTATCCTCAACTAGTCAATTGCTCATGACTAATTTTATAATGACCGATAAATCTTACTTGATTGCTCCATCCGTATTGGAAGGACACATATATCACCATGGTGCTTTCGCATGTTAGTATAGAATATTAATTCTAATTATTGATGTTTATTTGTTACTACAAATTTCTGGCACTTTTCGCTAAAGCATAAGAGGTACAGAAATTTGTTAGAACTGCAGGCGCATCCCCATGTACAAGGACCAAGAAATCAAATCATGATGATGCATGAAGCCAATATTTGTTATAAAAATGTACGGCAAACATTTCTTAGATTTCCAAGGCATCACTATGGTGCTTCTCCCGTAGTGATGATATCCTACAGCGACCGTCATCACATGCCCGCCAGCTCCCTATATGTGCATCGTCTGTGCTCTAGCCGAGGTGGAATTTTCTGCCGAGACCACATCATCTGTAATCGACCACCTCCGATGCAGGCGCCGCTCCATCGGTAGATCTCGAACCTTATGTACCTCACCCCACATCTCGGCAGACCAAAGTGGTAATAATACAAGCAGGTGGTCAAAGTCGTGTAATACGTCTCTGTTCACACAGTGGTCATCCCATGATGCAGCAATTTTGAGACGGTGCCCTACTCCATCCACACCCACTTCATCATTCACCCCCAAGGGAGAGCGCGTGTGACAAGAACAAGTTCAACGGATGAAGGAGCTGGCGGTTGGTGGTGGTGGATCTATTGATCTATCACCGCGTTCCGGCGGCGAGATGGAGGGGCTTGGAAGCCGGCGATGGTGTCGCCGGTGGAGGGTTGGAGTGGCCAGCCCAGGATGGTCGCCGACGTGGGGGTCCGACCTGAATAAAGGCGGCGGTCCTAGGGCCTCTCTTGCGTGAAGAGGAGGACCTACCGGCGGCCTGGACTCGTGATCTGGCCGGAGTGTTGAGTTCCGGAAGGCTCCGCCGGCAAATGTAACAGTGCTATTGCCTGGAGTTTGCTGGATTGGTGGTATTCGGTCGTGCGCACAGCGCACCCATGCTTTTGTTCCGACCGATTGGTTCTGGAGGGAGCGACGCGAAGCTCTTTTTCTGTGTTGACATCAAGTGACTATGGATCCATGATGAAAGTCGGAAGAAGTGAATTTCATGAAGGCCGGAGGGGAGGACTAGCTAAGGGAGGTTCAAGTCTCCGCGCTGTTGAGGGACTTGCTTGGTGTTCCGGGCTTCACAGCAGCGGTATGAAAGTGGGGGCGACAACACATGTGAAGTTCAGAGTTCTACCTTTCAGGGTGAAAGCCCAAGGTCTGGCCTTAACTGGTTGTGCCTGGCAATGACCTTGTTGGAGGCATTGTTTTGAGAGCGGGGACTATCTTCAGGGTGAAAACCTAAGATTTTTTATCGGGCGATGACGGTGTTAGAGCACTGTTCCCTTCTTGGAGGCATCGTTTTTGGAGAGTCTGTTTTTCAGGTGTTGTCTTGGCGGTGGATATATTGCTGTTGTTAGGCCCGAGATACTGTAGCGGGACTTTTGTTTCTTAGTTTTCTTTTCGTTTTTCGGCTGTGTGCATCCGTAGTGCCATTAGGGTGGTGCGTTGTTGTAGAGGCTGGGTGTAATTGGTATCTTTTGATATTAATATATTCCCTTTATCGAAAAATGAAGTGCCTACCATCAGAAAGAGCCTGCGACAACGACCTTGTCACAAAAATGTAAGGTAGCGCATCGTGGCCTTGCCTGGCGTGAGAACTTGTATGTCGGCGACACCTTTTTACGGGGCAGTGAAACCCGCCCGCCTCTTGTGATCCTTTACAGGAGACGGGTGATCATGTTTCTTTTGAAGAAAAACAGTAAACTACTAGTTAACCAATCATTAAGACGAAAATCGAAGACGGGATCTATTAACAGGAACGCGATGCGATTTAAGGTTGGTGGAACATCTTCTGCCAAGCGGAACAAAGGGATCTCAACCGTAGGTGAGGATCAGTATGATCATGGCGGTCAGATTTCATCAAGTGGAAATGATCTGACTGATGTTGCTGAGTGTCCTGTATACACAAAAAATTGATGGATGTAGAATAATTCAAGTTTGCTCTTTTAGTCTTTTATAAGTAGTTTAGTTTTTTTTTCGAAAAGGGGGAAAAATCGCCCCAGCTTCTGCATCCAAAGGATGCACACGGCTTTTTATTAGATTATTCGCAAACCTTACAAGAAGCAATACAAAAAATCAACCTCGAAGCCACCTCACTAGACCTACACTGGGATGTGACATCATCCGAAAACCAAATGCCTTCCCAAACCGCCCAATAGCAGGTGAGAAGCACATCCAGTCAAGCAGACTCTCCGCGCATGCCAACGCACACGCCACATAAGTTGCTACCGCCGTCTTTCTCGACTCCATCTTCAAGAGAGATCATCGCATTAACCTTGCAAGACCTGACGTCGATGCCACCATGACTCCAGACGGCTCCATCATCCTGCACGCATACATCATCCCGCATCTGTCGTCGATACCCTGCAGCACCATGCCACCGAGCCTCAGCGCCAACAATGTGGTAGATGAATACCACTTCACCGACATCCGCCAACATCCAGCAGCTGCTCCAAAAACGATGCCCCAAAGAGGTAGAACGACGCAGGGCGCGCCGCCATCGTCCGATCCGGGAGACCCGGACCTAGGGTTTCCCCCGGAGCAACACGAGTGAGAAACCGCAGACTGCGACGACGATGCCTTCAAGAAGGTAGCGGCGCGACCCGTCGCCATTGTCCGCCAACCGAGGTCGGAGCACGGTTTTCACCGGCAGTCGCGCATCCCCAACTCGCCGAGTGTAGTGCCAAGACGGGCAAAGATGACGCCTTCGAAAAGGTAACGACGTCGACCGACGCCGCCATCATCCGCCAAGACCGAGGTCGAGGCCCAGTTTTCACCGGCCGCCATGACACCCCGGACTAGATCACCATTGCCGGAAACCTGTGTGAGATCCCATGATCCCCCACACAGGACTACCAGCCTGGCCGACCACCTCCGACGAAGAAGATGACCACCACCACCATGCCCGGGGCTGCTGCCCCAGGTTTCCTCATGACGCGAGGGATGCCCACGAACGCCTCCCTGCCGAGGAGGCAGAGCCACGACAGGCAGATCGTCACCCACCCCGGCCCAAACGGACCAAGATTGGACCCGATCCACGCTGCCGCCGCCAGCCGCCGGCAGATCGACGCCATAGCCATCGCCTCCCTGCGCCGCCGCATCAAGGAGAGGTCGGGCACACGCCGCCGCCGTGCCCTCCAGGTCGTGGGGGCCAGAGGATAGGCCGCCGCCGCCACGCCGCAGGGCTTTGCCCGGCAGCGCTCCCGGCGACGGCGGCGGGGGAGGAGGGGGCCCCTAGGGAGAAGAGACGGCTGCGGGGGAGGAGGGCCCCGGCGCGGCGCGGCGCCGCCGGCGCGGGGGCAGAGGAGGGTTAGGTTGGGAGGGTCGGGTCGGGGGCAGAGGAGGGTCGGGTCGGGAGGGCTAGGCGATTGGTTGGAGATAACTGTGTCTAAGTAGTTTAGATGGTGTGAAATCTCCATACTTCATTTCTTGGGTCAGCAAAATTACAGACTTCACAAAATTAAGGAAACACTGCCATATATTTAAGTACTCTAGTTCAAAATTAAGTTAAAACAATGTCATTTATTACAGGTCAGAGGTAGTAATAAAAAATTATCAGACCAATATTTGCATGGATGCTAGACTGAAATGTATTAAGAAAACACCAAGAAAGTACATTTATACCTAGACAAGGCAACAATGGAAAGGATATATCGGTCACAATAGGTACATCTCATCGGCACACCAAAGCATTTCAGTATATTAAGAAGAGGGCCGAACACACCAACAAGGTTCATTATTCATCCTAGACAAGGCAGCAATGTTACACAACTTAGAATAGGATCATTTGGACACGGACAATAGGTACATCTCATTGGCACACCATGGTTAAAATATACGATAACAAGCAGTAGCCATTCACAAAGACTCATTAGCAGCAAATGGTTCGATACTTCATAGAGTGGAGTGACATAAGCAACAAATAGGTTCAGCAGACTAGAGCACGCGCATCCGCGCATCCACTTCCGTAAGACAGAACAGAGCTTCGCCTTGTTTGAACAAATCAAAATCCAAACCAAAAGCCTCATATATCCTCATATAATGCTGGGTACAGCGGTCACTGAACACAATTTCAGAAACGGGCGAGGGTCAGTTTATTGAACTTTAATGAAACAAGCGAAAGCAAATACCATTTAAATGTGATCAAACCTGTTTGAACCACGTTTATCATTATTATCAGCAGCTTTGTGCCTGTAAAATCAACAAAAGGAAATTTAGTACTACTCCCTCTCTCCCATGAAACTTATCTTAACTTTGTTCAAATTTGGATGTATCTAGTTACTATTTAGTGTCTAGATACATCCAACTTTTGACAAAGTTAAGACAAGTTTCATGGGACGGAGGATCATATTACTCAATTGGATTTTAAACAAGAAAAAACAGACAGCATTTAAATGTGTTCAGACCTTTTTGAACCACGTTTATCATTAGTACCAGCACCACTATGCCTAAAAAATCAACAAACAGAAGTTTTAGTATAACTTAATTGGATTTCAAACAAGCAAAAACAAACAGCATTTAAACATGTTTGAATCACGTTTATCATTCACATCAACAACACGCCTACAAAATCAACAAAAAAAGTTGTAACATCATAAACTGTATTGGATTAGTAAATGGGAGAGGTCGAATCCATGAGGTCTTCGACTCGGTACCACAAAATGGCTTAAACTTTTTTATCCAGCATTTTCTTTGCTACAATAGCATAATATTTATGCTACGAGGTCTCCGGCAAAGTCTCAGGTGAAGTCTCCAGCGAGGTCTCCCTCTATGTTTCGGTTGATTTTGCTACAATATCACAAATTATTTGCGACGATGTCTGCGAAGTCTTGGGCCAGCTCCGTGTCTGACGGGTCTTTTTTCTTTTTGTTTTTAGCAAAACCATTTTTTGCTATAATGAAAAAACAGGTTTTTTTCTACAATAAAGCAAAAGCGGGATTTAAGACAAAACTGGACATAGAAGCCAATCTAACGGTCTGTAACGGTTTTAACGGCTGAGGACCCAGGCGCTAGGAAGATTTTCCAGGCCTCGGGGGATTTTCAGCACTATCCTATTTCATACTACCTCCTTCCAAAGGCTTAAGCCTTTTTTTTTTTTTGAAAAGTCAAACCAAGTAAAGTTTGATCAAACTTTTAGAAGAATCTATCAACAAATATGATACTTTTTTGATACCATATGAAAATAGATTTCATTATCTATCTAATGATATTGATTTTGTATGTAGCATGGTAATGATTTTTGATAAAAAATTGGTCAGACTTG
Source organism: Lolium perenne (assembly GCF_019359855.2). Lineage (NCBI taxonomy): Eukaryota > Viridiplantae > Streptophyta > Magnoliopsida > Poales > Poaceae > Lolium > Lolium perenne. The sequence goes on from NC_067249.2 coordinate 210,647,752, forward strand.
ACATAGTTTGAATTTCTAAAAATTCCTTAAGCTTTGGGATGGAGGTAGTATATCCAAACAAGATACGTTGTAATGTTGGAATGGTGAGAATGTGAAAAATCCTAAAGGTTGCAGATTGTTATTGGAACACAAATTATGTACAGCTAAATGTAAATCTTAGGCATGAAAAAGAGCTTACACAAACTCTGAATTAGCAAACTGTATTCTAGTCTCCAGAGCATGTCAACATTACAGATGGTAAGAACACAAGTGTCCAGGCAGTACCATCACTTACTGGCCACAGGGAGAACCATTAGCAAACGCAAAGCACCTAGAACAGCAGAAACATGGAAACATACCAAAAAAAACCTACTGGGCAGACCTCAAATACTGTTTGGCATCCAAAACAGTACAATCAAATCAGACAGGAATGTAGGATATATAGGGCAGTGAGAGAACAAGCATGGTAAATCCAACCAGAGAAGCCACGATTGCAAGCATAGAAATACCAACCTAGTTGTCCCAGAGTACTGCAGGAATTCAAGAATTTTGTTCATTCGTACAAATACAGTCCTATTGCAACGTCGCATGGTCACTCCAACAAAGTTCCCATCAAAATCAACAAGGGGGCATCCAGTCATAGCCTAGCAAAAAACTTAAGGTGACAATGAAGCAAGTTGCATAGGAAAACGGGATTATGTCTCAAACTGTTAGTTCAGTGCGTATGCGGTAGGTTGAGATATAAACAGCTAATTATTTCCACCAAGCAGCGAACTAAAAAACAAGAGCTCACCATGTTAATTATAGATGTGGAGAGCACAAGCTGACGGAGTCCATGACATGCAGGGCCAAAGACTGTCCCATTTATGAACTTTAACATGCCGGAGTTGAAACAACGCCCAACAGCTACTACCTCACTACTGGATTCAAATTGCATATGCTGGCTAGAACTGAGATGTGCTTCCTGAAAACCACGTGCACGCTTGATCTTCACAACAGCAAGATCATAATCGAAATTATATTGGTCTAAAATGCCAATGACAACTCGATCACTGGGAAGACGCACTTTAATCTGCACCGATAAAGCAAGAATAGGTTAACTGGATGGCAGTATATTAATAAGCAAGGAAAAGAAATACAGGCAAGTTGGAAGCACCAACCGTCAAGTTATCAGTAATCCCACCATATAAAGATCCAACTAGATTAGCTGAAGTCAGAATAGTTGTTGTATCCGCACATAAGTTTTTAATAAATATTCCCGTGCATTCAGATACAACCGCATCTCCTACAGATGATAATAGTTTCCACCATTAATGGCTGAAATACAGGTATGGAAAATTGTAAGCATATGCCAATATATACTTACCATTGAATGAAGCAAGAGAAACGATAGTTTCTGATAGTTCTGAGACTATCTGTTTCGTGAGATTGCTCGAGATATCTCCACGGGATTTAACCAAGTTACCAAATCGATCTTCAGAGGCACCTAGATGGATGGATCCCAGTTAATTATATAAACATGCATGGTACAGGTAAACAGTTGTAAGTGCTACAACAGTTTGGCGGCATAAATGTTTGCAGGGGAATCAAAGCACAAAAAATCAACAACTGACATTGCTGAAGTGCTGCTCTGCTAGCATTTTGCTTTTTATTCAAGTGTGCTATGCTTCTGCCTCTTCCCTTGCTCTTGGTTTTGTGCATCTTCCCAACCCTGCTATGATGAAACAATCGAAATGGCATTTATAAGAACAAGTAGAGTAGTTGTAAAAGCCATTATACTGGACACCATATTGACATTAAATACTCCCTCCTTTCCATAATATAAGTGTCGGGGCTTTAGTTCAAATTTGGACTAGATTGAACTAAAGTCCCGGCGGAGGGAGAATATAATATATAAGCAAGGAAAAAATACAAGTATTTCACGAAAAAACACAAAAGTGATGACCAAATAGTGAGAAAAGTAACCCTATTGACATCAAACGCCTAACCTGAACAGAAAGTGCAAAACAGGATAAGATGACAGACAAGAAAACGGGGTTATTTAGCGATTGCAAACATCTAAGAGCATGTCTAATAGATCTTGTATTCGCTCGCCCCGTATCGAGTGAATACAGGTCCTGTATCAAAAAAATTGGCACGGGGCACGAACCATTCCATTTAGTAGACCCCTTATTTCACCCCGTATTTAAAAAAATGTAAAACGTGGGAGAATTCTCATAGATAGTTCTTCATAGATCATAGATAGAGGATACACAAAATTACGCGATCCTACTGGATCGCGACTTCTACAATGCTAGGGATGCGCCATGGCTACCGCCGCTACCGTCTAGTCGTCGAGGAGCTCCCCTCGCCCGCCTCCTCCGCTGGAGCTCTCCACACGGCCTTCCACGCGCGCTCCTGCTCCCACGCGCTCCGCCACTTCTCGAATTCGCCGCCGCTCATCGGCTTCAACGGCGGGTCGACCTAGCGGCCGCCCTCCGCGAAGTCCCGGAGCTTCGGTGGCATCCACTCGGACCCGACGTACTTGCACGCCGCACGCCGACTCCCGGCGAAGGAGTTTTTACAGTGGCGGCGCCACGCCTCCTCCACCGTGGCTGGCTCGCAGGAACGCTTCGATCCGGCGGCGGGCGAGAGGCTGCTCCTACGAGGTGCGCTCATGGCTGGCGGCGGTGGAAATTCAGCGGCGTGCGCGTGGCGGGGCTAGGGTTGCGAGTGAGGGGTTGGACCCCCACTCGCACCTTCACCCTCTATTTGTAGGGGCGGCGGGGTGGGTTTGATGGGCCCCGTATTCTGTCGATACTGGCCGGCCCGAATACGGGGCCTGCTAGACGGCCCATTTCGCCCTCATCCCCTATCCCGCCGGAATAATACGGGGTACCGGCGTTTTGAGGGGCCTGCTAGACATGCTCTAAGAGGCTGCTTGTGCTTGGATCCTTTTCCCAAACAGAAATTGCCAACTTTCTGCCAAAAGAAAGGAACTGCCGATGTGAAAAGCTAGCACTGATCCTAGCATCTTTGATACTTCTAAACTAAGAGATCAGCTCTAATGGCTGCGATTTTGCAGAAAAGCTAGTAAAAATATCTATCTGGAAGCTGTTATACTCGAATAAATGCAGATGGAGGTAACTCGGTTGCCTCACCCTAATGGCAACGTGATGAATGTATATTCGTTAAGAGATCCAAACGAACAACCATGAAATTCTCGCTATCGGGAGCAAGGGAACCAAACAAAAAGACTTGTCAAGATACCTTTCCTCAGCTAGGTTAGTTTGCGCATCCTAGCAGGCATGACAGTCGAGCATGCCCTAAGTCTACTAAATTTCATAAAGATTTTTAGGTTTGGGGTACTTAGAGTTTGCGGTAGGGATTACCTTACTCCGGCGGGTTGACCAGCGGTGGCGGTGTGGGCAGAGGACTGCGTGGTGGCAGAGAGGCGGGGCTTTGGGCGAGGAGGCGGAGGAGGGTGGGCGTCCATCTGCCGCGGGCTGCGCACCTGGAGGAGCGAAGGAGTGACGGCGCACGAGCCCTAGCTTGAGTAAAAGATACGACTTAAAAATCTCGAAGGCAATATTATTTTCGTATATCCTTCCTATCACCAAATTTGTCCATGCATGGGCTTTCTCTAAGAAAGCCGTTTTGGGCTTCTTTTAAGAATAGTATTAGGCTTCATTACCGCGTTCAATTACTGTAACTTTGGGCCGACCCTCTGCATTATATATAGGCTAATGCTACGACTCCACCACATACCCTAGCGTGCGAGAGATGAGGAGCCGCCACCACGAATTCCTCTCCCAGATCCTCCTTCACGCCGTCGACCGCCGCTTCCTGCCCCTCAGATGCCGCCATGGATTCCTCCTCATGCTCCACACATCTTGGGGTGGGAGCGTTGTTGAGATGAGATTACCCCATACACCACTTCCAGGTGTTCTTTTTTAACACTTACTCGTCGGAGACCGGCGTATGGGGTAATCTCATCTAAACACCGCTTCCATCTGAGGTTCTCATGAGCATATATATGCTCCCCACCGTGATTGATCCCAGCAAGCTTGTTGGGATTCCCTTTAAATGTTGGTCACTGGGAAATCATAGAGCCCTTGAGTTCCATGTCGGCCTGGCAGAGCCTAGTAGTGATGACCTCTGCCTGTGGGCTTTGTCCGAGTTCAATAGCTACTATGTTCGGCTTGACCAACTGCAGTTTAAGGAACTTCCGGAAATCAACTCGCATCATTGGCAACCATTCGAAGGTACTATGTTGCAGGTAATATCATGGATTCATGTACAACACGCATTTAACAAAACCAAGTTATTTTCTGATGATTGCTTGATGGAAAGCTGTTCGCATCCTTTAATATGTGTTAAGCTAACAATAATTAGCGTGCTATCCATTTTTTAGTTTGCTCCTTGAATTGATGAAAATATATCTGTAATTAGCAATTAGGCACTATTAATATAATTTGGCTGGTTATAATAATTACTCCCCCATTTCTTAATGTAGCCCATTTCTTAATGTAGGCCGTAAAGTTTTTGGCACAGAAATTTAAGAATGTGTGGAAGAAAAATTTTGCTAATTGATGTGAGAAATAGAGGAGTTCGCATGAGATAAGGAAACATAAACCAATGGCGCGACAGCTGTCATGAATTGGGGCCGTGAACAGTAAATTATTCTCACATGCCACCAGTGAGCAATTTCCTACTAGTTAACCAATAGAAATATGGAATTCTCAGTTATTATTAAGATGCTGCCATGATCTCTTTGCTTTACGTTTGTAGTGCATGAATATTATTGAATTTGATATGTTAGTGACTAGCTAGCTCATACATTTCTAGTAGGTTTCGGCTTTTCTATCCCATGAGCCTGCTAATCTGCTGATTATTTTCTGTTTGTATTAGGCAGCAAGATGTTGATATCAGATTATTTCATATGTATGTCCCATTTTGCTATCTGGTTCCAAGCTCAGTATTCAGAACCTTTTTGTTCTGATTAGTTAGCATGCAGTGCAACACACTTCTCAAGCAATGTTCTAAATATAAATATTTAGCAATGCATAATGACTTGACAACATCGCAAATATTACAATTGATGCTTTGGTTTGCAAATAAATAGATTGTTATATATATATATATATATATCAGTCTAAGAATTACAAACCAGCCATTCTTCGACACACTTAAGTATCATGCACTGAGATGCTCTTTTTTTATCGACAAAATAAACAATTAAAGAACACATGTTATGTTTAGTTCAAAATTGTAGCTAATAAAGAGAAAACAAATGAACTTATTAAGCTTTGTTCTTGATAGAACTCACCGTAGTCCTTACTATGTATTTGTGATGATGACCTTTTTAGAGATTTAAATAAGTCATGTGTGCATGTGTATAATTAAAGAACACTGGGAAATAGAAACAAACACGAAGGCCCAAACGGCATAAGCAATTGGACAACCATTTAGCTCCTAAACTCAAACCATTCAACTAAAAGATGACAAACATTACGGTGATAAATTTTACACACTAATTGAGTTATGTTATAGCATCAGTTTACAAAACTTTACATGATCAATTCCACCCCCTACAATAGAATTGCTATCAAGGATCAGAAATATAGTTCATAATACTCTAGCTTACAATAATACCTATAATTAACCTACATTATTACATATATAAAGTTACAGGATTCTGCTGAAACCACAACAATGCCACATGCATTTTCCACTATAGATCCCCAATTTCGGTACTGTAGACGCACAAGTTAGTTTTTGTTTTCCTTTCATTTTCATTGTTTATTCCACATTTCTTGCAATCTCCTAGCCCCTTTTGTTCATCCTTGCTGGTTTTTCCTAGTTTCCACGTGTTGCTTCCTTTTTATTAGGCATGGTAAGCTCCGGTTTCCCGTTACTGTGCAATTTCGGTCGTTGTCCATATATGCTATCTCCAGATTTGTCTCAGTTCGATTTCGATTTTTTTCTGCTCGTGCCACGTGTTCTTTTGGTTTTGAGGTAAATGTGCCACGTCTTTGGGCCTGCTCTTGCCCCCCCCCCCCCCCCCCAGCACCGCTGAACGCACCCATGTAGTACCTATCCAGCGAGGCGAGCAGATGGATAACCAAGAGGTACCGGAACCACGTGAAGGCGCCGCCAATGATGAGGCACCTCGATGGGCTCGACTGGGAGGTGATTGTAATCAAAGATGATACCGTGAACTCGATGTTCCTGGCCGGTGGCAAGATTATGGTCTACACTGGGTTCCTCCACCATTTCAAAACTGATGTTGAGGTTGCCGCTGTGCTTGGGAATGAGGTACGTAGTAGTAGATTTTATTCATCGGAATCCTATGTGATTTGGGGTGGATCCAAACTGAAATTGTCGTTGGCTAAATCTTTTTCAGGTCGGGTACGTTATTGCAAGGCATACGGCAGAGGCGGCCAGCAAGAGCCTGGTGTCCATGTTCATGCGAACTGGCACACGGCAGTTCTTTGACAATCCAAGTCTGGTCAAATACGTTTTTAAATTACTCTTGGAGCTGCCCTTATCACGAAGGTATGTTCTCATTTCTGCGTTTCACACTGTTCATGGTGATGTGTACATATCCTGCACGCTATAATTAAGTTAGAAATATTATTGAAAGGTCACAAATGACGTACACACTAGTATGGGCAATCGATCCAATATGTGGTCAGGTCAACATATCATGGTACAAATTAGAGTTCATATATGCAAGAGATTGTTTGTTCCACAGATAGGATTTCTTAAGTCCGTCGTTTTATTACCCCTAAAGCTTTATTGTCACTGAATTTATGCAGATAGACTAGTTTTTATCCCTTTGGAGACAAACTAGTTACACATCTTAGTACTATCAGATATCATTTGACCCGGGATATGTTTGAAGAAGCACTGCCTGTGATATGGATTTCTAGCTCCTTGAAACAAGCATCTTGTTCAAAGACAAAACATTTCATATCGTGTAAAATTATAACGGTAAGGCGTCCTAGATAAAATACTAATTAAGTTCGCTGGTGCAATCGGAATCAGAACATTTGATGTATTTCTTATGATTAGAAGCCACTGCTTTGGCACTTGATGTACTCCCCACTTTGCATAATGTAGAAATGCTAGTACTCCGTTTTGTTTTCATTGAATGGTTTAATTCTAGTAAGATGTACTAGGCTTTAGAAGAATATGCTTAAGCAAGTCCTTTGCATTGTCTATCTCCACAAAACTGAGGCCGTTATTCCCATCTGTGGGAGATCCAGTAAGGCAGGTTTAACCTAATGTCCTAATACAGCTGCTCTAATGTGGTATAGAGTGCAATTAATGTATCCCATCTACTCCCTCCTGCTCATTTTATGTTGTGCATTATTTTCCGTGCAAGTTAAAGTGTGCAATCTTTGATCAAGAATATAGATAATAATACAAAGATCTACCATGTCAAATGCATATAATATGAAAATATATTTCATAACAATTCTAAAAATATTATTACTTTGTTGTATATGTTTATATTTTTATCAATATAGATGATTAAACATCACGAAGTTTGACTTTGGCCAAAGCTATATGCAACATATTTCGAGCAGGAGGGAGTATGACAATTGGTCTTGTTTAGTTGTATGTTGTACAGTTCTCACCTTCTTAATACATTATCAAATGTATGCAAGTATGTCATGTTAAAACAGTAGGGCTTAGAGACTTTTCTGACAATGTTTCCTGTGTAGGATGGAGATAGAGGCAGATCGCATTGAAATGCTCCTACTTGCTGTGGCTGGTTTTGATCCATACATATATAGCCGTTGAGGTTGAAGAGAAGCGGTCGGAGGAGATTCAGGGTGTGCTTGGATTAAAGCCACGGGCTGCCCAGCCAAATAATTAGCGTTGACCAAGTGTATGGGTGTTGTTTGGATTGGAACCAATATTTTGGGGTGCCCATGCTTTGCTTCAGCCATCCAATACAACTTCACGCCAAAAAGTTGGCTGGATGTGGGCGGTTGAAAGCCACGCCAAAATTTTGGCACCCTATGCATTGACGGGGCTAAGCTGGGCAAAAATCAAACACGTCCTCAGAATTGCAAAACTGCTTTTCTACTCACCCTTCAATCAAGTAAGAAAAGAGCAAAGTATTTATTGCAAGACAAGGTCATGGAGGAGGCGTTGGAACTATACAATACAGAGAAGCAAGTGTTGGCTCCCAGACCGAAATCCAGCCCTATTTAGCATCGGATGGATGTAAAATTTAGCCTGGAGAGGCCCATATTCCCAACGGCGAGTTCAAGATGGATGTAAAATTTGAACAAATATAGGCGAATTCAGATAAAACTAGACGAAATACGTTCAAACATAGGTGAAATTTAGAGATATTTAACATATATAGATGAGTTCATACATATATAGGCCGAATTCGTAATACATTTGAATTCAGCGAGAGGGAATATAAACTAATTAAAAGGACGGCGATTTACATGTTGAAATGGCGGTAGAACGCCGTGTAGTCGCCGCCGTCATCATCGCTAGAGCGGCCGGCGTCCTCGGGTGGCGGCGCTTGCTGGCTGCTCTGGCCGGCGTCTTTGTGCCAACGGCTGGAACCCTAACCAGGGTCACCATGTGGCAGCGTTGGCCGATACCACTCATCGTCGCTGCTCTCCTCCAGCTTGATGAGCGGCACAGGTGCGGTAGGTGTGGCGCGGGCGGCGCGGCGCCGCGCGGCCGGCAGGTCCACCAGCGGTGGCGGCCGGCGGTGTTGTTGGTCCACCAGCTGAAGACTCATACCTAGAGAACTGTAATCTTCCAAAACCACCACTGATGTTGGGAAGGAGATCTCGTTATCGATCGAAGGCCCGAAGATTCATTGAGACGGAGGTAAAAAAAAAGGTGAACACCAAAACCCTAATCTAATCTTTTTAAAACACTACTTTTATGGAGAAAAAAAAACTCTACCCACAGATTGTGTTCCTCCACCACTCTCAACAAGCCGGCCGGAGGAGGGGGGACCGGCCTATGGCAGTGGCAAAGGTGGAGGCCGAGAGTTTCTTCGAGGCGGCGGCTGGGAGGAGAGTGATATGTCACACGCCCGATCTTCTTCGCGTTGTGGTTTAGATGTTTGAATGTTTGAATTGAATAAATTCGAGTTTGGTCTCACGAAAAAACAAAGATTACGGGGCCTTGGGAGAAAAACATTTCGCATACATCTGCCGTACTCGGGATCCTAGTCATTGATTTCTGTCCGAATCCTAATGAAGTTAGGTCTTCTCGGGATCTCCTATATGGCTACAGCTACAGCCGTCGCAAACCAATTGCAGTTTCTCAAGCACGCGCCACACGACGGGGACGAAACTGCAAGGAGGAGCGCTCCCTAAAGAGGCGTACGTACGTCTCGGCGACGGCGAGTGGCCGACTGCGGTCACGTACGAGTCGTCACGCACCGGCGCCCATCAATCTCTCTGCCAACCTAGCCGGCAATAATTCCAAGACATCAATCACCGGACACAAAACCATGAACAGCTTGAAGAATCTGCGCCACGCGCTCTCCCCAATACTCCGCGGCAGTCCCGCCATCCGGCCAAAGCCGCCGCCGCCCCCGCCCCCAAAACCGTCAACTCGGTGCTACCACACGTCCCCGCGGCGACCCGAGCCTAGCCCAGGACTCCTTCGCCGCATAACTAGCCCTGTCGCGAGCCGTACACCGGCGCCGGCGCTCCCTCGGCACTACTCCTCGTTGTCGTGGGGCTCATTCTTCAGCAACCCGCTCCGCGGCGGGGAGAAGTGGTACCAGAACCAGCAGATAGTCTACGCGGCGGTCGCCACCACCTGCGGCGTGGCGCTCACCCTCTGCTTCGGAACCTTCGAGACCGTGCCCTACTCCAACCGCACCCACTTCGTCATGGTCACGCCCAGCTGGGAGCGCACGCGCGGCGAGAGCGAGTTCAGCAAGATGAAGAAGAAACTGGAGAAGAAGATCCTCCCGCCGGACCACCCCGACAGCGTCCGCGTCAACCGCCTCGTCACGGAGATCGTCGGCGCCGCGCAACGCGGCCTTGCCAGCCGCGAGATCTTGTACGCCGGTGACGCCTCGTACGGGGGCATCCCTTCTAGCCACGATACCAATGCCGATGCAGCAGCCCGCCCCGCTCCTGCATGGTACGAGGACATCTCTGGTTGCTATGATCAAGAGACCAACGACGCCGCCCGGCGAGACAAGGAGGTTCGGAATAACAAGTCGGTCTCGGTGAACGCATCGTACGGGAGCATCTCTTCTGGTGACCATGATACAGAGGCCGACGCCGCCGCCCGGCGAGGCAAGGAGGTTCTGGATGACAAGTCAGTCTCGGTCCCACAGAGCCGGAGCCGATGGAAGGCCAAGGGAGCGCCGCTGCAGGCGAAGCATCTCGACGGGCTCAACTGGGAGGTGATCGTTGTGCAGGAGAAGGGCGTTAACGCAATGTGCTTGCCCGGTGGCAAGATCATTGTCTACACTGGCCTGCTCGACCACTTCAAGACCGACGCCGAGGTCGCCACCGTGCTGGGGCATGAGGTAATTTTACTGGACCAGCTCACGTACGTGTGATGATCCTGGGTGAGGATCCGAACTGAGGTTGCTCTCCTTCTATACTCCTTTTTCTCTTGTAGGTTGGGCACGTCGTTGCGAGGCACGCCGCAGAGCACATCACCACGAACATCTGGATTATGATCATCGAGTGTTTCATCCAGATTTTCTCTGACGCCGACGCAAAGGATCTGGATAGAGTATCCTCGCTGCTCTTCCGATTGCCTTTCTCAAGAAGGTACCGGCTTCTGCATTTCCATCTCTTCTTCATGATGAATCTGCATTTTCCATCTGATACATCAAGGGGTTTGCCTTTTCAAACAAATAGTATAATTATAATAATATAAAGAACATTAATTACCCATTTGTGAATTTCGAGATTCGGTTTAAATTTATACAATTCAAAAACTGTAATAGAATAGTAGAACATTAATATTTTTAAAGCATGATTGGGATTCAAATTCTAAAAAAGAGTGTCACTATATTTCGGAGTTATAATTGGTGAGAACTGATTTATTTTTAAATATTAGGGAGTTTATATGTATTTTATGATTTGCATACGTGTGGTGTACTGGTGTCACATAGGGTCTGGCATGTAGCTCAGTTGGGAAAAATTATTAAATCGGGTAAGTACTGGATCCAGGACAAATTTGGCGATATGACCGTTAGGGAAGGGTCTGGCGACGAGGCTGGCGACGCGACGGACGACGTGGGCGGCCACCTCCCATCGCGTTCTCCGGCGGCCGGACTGACCAGGCTCGGCGGTGGTCTGCCTACTGAACACCCTTTCGGGGGTCGTTTCTGGGTTTTGACGCCGTCGGACGATGAAGGGGAAGACGAGATCGCCATGGACGTTGCATCGCCATCACCTGTGGCCGGATCTTTGCGATACCTCTGCCGTACGCCGGAGGAGGTTGGGGACAGGGATCTCAATGATTCTGTCCAGGAGGCGGCACGGCGGGCGATCAAGCGGGTACGTCGTCGTCAAATGCAGAGAGAGGCAGCCATGGACTTCATGGCAATGGAAGGTACGTCGCTGTCGGCTATGTCGACGCCGTTGGGCAGGTCGGGATCAAAAAAGACTGTTATTCTGCCTGTGCTTGAACCATCTGTTTTCGCCGATGATGGTCAAGATGGTTGGACTGTGGTACACCGGCGACGTTGGTCGCCGGAGTTCGGCAAGAAAGCGCATTTTCCGGAATCTGATCCAACTTTTCCGGATCGTTCAAAATTACATGGAACGGGCTCAATTTGCCTGAGGCCTTGCCCAGGATCGGTTCGGTGTGGCCCATCTCGGCGGATACCCCGTAGGCCTGTAGCGGCGGTCTCTGATCGATCTGTTGAGATCGATCGACCGATCCGTGTTAAGGTAGGGGAGGCTGTCGCGGGACACGCTTTTCGTCATCTGCTAGGGTTTGCCTGGCGAAAGATTGAGCGAGGAGAGAAGGTTGTCCAGACGCCGGTGTCTTCAGTGCCGATGAGCGGAGATGGCACTCAGGGTGGTTTCAACCCTGGAAGGGGTGGTTTCAATCACGGGCGCGGAGGTCATCAACCTCGCGGGGGTCGTGCTGTCAATCATGTGCGTGGTCGCATGGGACAAGGCGGCCGTGGCGGACATGGTTTCAACACTGGCCGCGGTCATCAAGGTATGGGACAATCTGGCTTTGGGCGAAATTTTGTTCAAGGGGAGTCAAGTGGAGCTGCAGCGGGTGCAAATTTCACGAACTCCAGAGATGACAATTGGGGGGGGCAGAGGAATTACAGCAACAATTACTATAACAATAACAGGACTGGTTTTGGAAACAATCAGCATCGATGGTCCAGTCAGAACAATGGGGGAAGAGGAGGCTCTTTTCAGCCGAGATTTCGCGGGAATACTGAGGGGGTGCCGACTAGAGGCCCAATTGATGCTGAGCTACTCCATCAAACTGTTCAAGCCGTAGTTGCAGCAGTTACGGCGGCTCAGAAGGTTACTGATGTTGCTAGTGTTCCAGTTTCTAATGGGGTAGTGGGTACGAGTGGTCAGCCTGTTTCTGTTGGAGCTCTCGGTGAAGTGCCGCAACAGAATGATAAGGTGACGGAGCCTCTGGTGGTTCAAGGTAATGCTAAAGAGAATGATGGCGCAGGGCCTGCGAAGAAGAAAAAGGAAGACAAGGAGGCTTGTTTTCGTTGTAAAAAACCAGGCCACTTCATTGATGATTGTACTACACCATACTGTGAGTTATGTGAGTCAGTTCATCATGTTTCTTCTGCATGTCATCTCTTGCAAGCTGCGAAACCAACTGCCATTCTTCATGGATATGCCAATGAGGCCCTCATGTTCTTTGAGATGCCATGTGGAGCATTTAAATCCAAAGTGGAAAACCCTAAGCTTGCTAAAGTGTCTGTTGAGGGGGAAGAATTGACCATACCAGAGATCATCGAATATATGAAGAAGATTGTGCCATATGAGAAATTCCACTGGGAAGTTTTCCACTATAAGGATAATATATACAGAGTGAAGTTACCAAGTAAGCATGAGGTACAGAGACTTAAGAATTTTGGGTCTTATGTATGCCCTCAGAAGGAGACTGTTCTGTTCTTTGATTTTTGGTCTTCGGTGGAAGAGCCTTTATATATGCTGCCAGAGGTGTGGGTACGGGTTGATGGGGTTCCATCGGACATGAGATCTGATTATCTGTCTCTTTGGGGGATTGGTTCCCTTTTTGGAAAAACGTTGGATGTGGACATGGCCTTTACTCGTAAGAATAAGAGGCTTAGGATCAAGATTGGATGCTTAGACCGTAATCTTATTCCAGCGGATAGTGATGTTTTCATTAGGAGGGGTTTCTATAAACTCCGTTTCGAGGTAGAGACAAGACAGATTATTCCGGAGGTAAATATGACAGAGGCAAACCAGGACAAGGATGGGGGAGGTGATCCAAACAATGGTTTTGGGGAGTTTAATGGACACAATGACATGGAGATGGATGCTAGAGGAGGGGCGGAAAATGCAACTTCCAACAAGGATGGCCAAGTTGGGAATGTTGTACAAAACGGTGCAGAAGGGATGCAAGAGAGCATTGAGCAGCTAGAGGGAATTACTATTGGATCTCTCAATGTGCCTTTGTCTCCGATAGGTAATGCTATTTCTGAGCAAAAATTGGCTGGAATAAATACTGTTGTTAAGCCTATATTGCATGCTCCAAATATGTCACTAAACAACAAAATTTGTGCTGATTTTCATACAGATTCGCCGTTTGTCCTTTTCTCCTCGGGATTGCCGAGGGACAGGGCGTCCGCAGCCTGCGGTGATTCGCTGTCGGCCGACCGGGGTTCACACGTCTCCCGCAGCGGTGATCAGCCAAGTGGCCGACCAGGTGATCTGCTGGCAGCAGCAGCTCCCAACGTCGTGCCGCCAGCTGTCCAGGAGCAGGGCTCTAGCGCGGCCAATGCTGGAGAGGGACCTCGAGCATCCAATGGGGAGTTGCAGTCTGTGCCGGTCGGCCATGCAGGGGTCTTGTGTGGCAGCAGCATGGGTATCAAGGCCGGATCTTCTGTGGTCATGACAGCGGGGTCAAGCTCTTTGTCACCTACTGTTTTGACACAGACGATCATGCAAACGGTGCAATCTGCCAAAGCGGCAGACTACGGGGTCCAGATCAATCATAGCGACGATGATGAGCCAATGATGAGGTCTCTGGTTGAGAATCAGAGCGGATTGGATGTGCTCGCTAATGGTATGGCCCCTGGTGTGCCTCTTTTAAATCCGAATTTTGCTTCTTCTGATTCGGAAACTGCTTTGGATCTTTCTTTTATACAGTCTGAAAGTAGTATTGATGGAGCTGATTCTTTGGAACCAGGTGATACACATATAGGTGAAGATATGGGAAATTCTTTTGCCCAAATGAAAGGGGCGAAGCTTGCACATGGTTGTCCGAATAAAATGAGGGATGCCTCATTGGTGAATAATGTTGGTGAGTTACCTATACATTTTGTGAGCCCATCTATTACTACTATACACACTCCTTCTTTATCTGTAGTGGAAAATGATTCTGTCTCTCATTGTCCTTCCATAGAGGAGGTAATTGCATTTGGGGGCATTCCAAAGCCCAATATGGATGTAAGGTCGAGTTCAAGGCTGGGTGGCCAGCCTAATGCAGACATGCCTCAGATGGAGAAGGCAATGAAGATGGCGCAGGTGCGTGATGAATCTGCTGCTTCAGGTAAGTTGATCATCCCCATGCATTCTATTATTAATATTCCCGATTCTGAGATAGTTAGGCGAGCGGATCGCCTAGGTATATCTCTAGGTAATTCGGTTGGAGAGATAGGTAACTCGGTTAAAGGGATTAAAATGGTGGAAGAAGAACGTATTTTAACGATTTTAGAGAAAAAAAAGAATGATATTGAGAATCTAGAGGAAGGGATGGATACTCTTGTATTGTCAAAAGTGTCCACCCTCTGTGAAGATCTTATTGATGATGAAGACAACACAATTGATTTGGATGATCACTTGGACCTTCTTAAACCAGTAGTGAAGGTAAAGAAAAATAGGCAAAGGAAAGTTTATGATACTAATAACATCCGCAAAAGCACGAGGAAAAGAATTAAGAAACAATTTTCATAATGCAGAATTTAAAAGGTATCAATTGGAATCCAGGGGGTTTTGGGGATACTGCTAAACATTTGTTTGTCAAAGAGGCGATTAGGGAGCATAAATTAGATTTTATAGCTTTGTTGGAAACTGGGAGATCTAATTTTTCTATTCCCTTTTTGAACCAATTGGCGGCGGGGTATAATTTCTCCTGGTTTTGCTTACCGCCACATGGTCGCTCAGGGGGTATTCTAGTGGGAATAAACTCCGATACGTTACAAGTGTTAAAAGTAAGTACGGGAGATTTTTGTGTTAAACTACATATCAAGTGTAAGCGAGATGGCTTTGAATGGATTCTGGTGCCAGTCTATGGGGCTGCCCAAGATGAGCATAAATCAGAATTTTTGGCTGAGTTAGTGAGAACTTGTGAATCTGAAACACTTCCTATGTTGGTAGGTGGTGATTTCAATATTATTCGTAAACGAGAGGAGAAGAATAATAATAATTTCAAACCGCGTTGGCCTTTTGTTTTTAATGCAATTATTGAGCACTTGAATTTGCGTGAAATTGCTCTCACTGGGAGACAATTCACATGGGCAAGTAGAAGAGCTGAGCCTACATATGAGAAGCTAGATAGAGTTTTAGCATCCATATCGTGGGAACAAAAGTTTCCGTTGGTAACTGTTAGAGCCCTTTCAAGAGCTGATTCAGATCATACTCCATTATTAATTGACTCAGGAGTGAAAGCACACCTGGGTAACCAAGCAAAATTCTCTTTTGAGCTACACTGGTTGCGTCAAGAAGGTTTTTTTGACATGGTAGTAAAGGAGTGGAACTCAGTTCTTGGTGGGGCTAATCCAATGGAGACCTGGTTGAATAAGTTAAGACACATAAGAAGATTTCTTAGAGGATGGGCAAAGAATCAGAGTGGACGATATAAGCAAGAAAAAATGCGACTACTAAATATTATTGATACTTTGGATTTGAAAGCTGAATCCAATATTTTAAATGCAAATGATAGGGAGACACTAAAAAAGGCGAATGAGAGTCTGAACAAATTAAGAAGGGAGGAGGAATCCAAATGGGCCCAGAGAGCGAAGGTCAAACATATTCAGGAAGGGGGTAATAATACGAGATATTTTCACTTAATAGCAAATGGTAAACATCGAAAGAAGAAAATCTTCCAACTTGAACAACAAGAGGGGACTATTGTTGGGGAAGATAATCTAAAAGTTTATATCACAGAATTCTATAAAAAATTGTTTGGGGCACCAAATCCAACAAGTATTTCGTTAAATGAAGATGAGATTCATGGTATCACACAAATTTCTACAATCGAGAATGAAATTTTGACTGCCCCTTTTACTGAAGAGGAGGTTTTTCAAGCGATTTCTCAGATGGAACTGAATAAAGCACCGGGGCCTGATGGGTTTCCAGCTGAGTTCTATCAAAAAATTTGGGAAGTAATAAAGAAAGATCTGATGGCCTTATTTTCACAGTTCTCTAATGGGGATTTGCCTCTTTATAAACTGAATTTTGGGGTTATCACATTACTACCCAAGAAAGAAAATGCGGTTCAGATTCAACAATATAGACCTATTTGCTTATTAAATGTTTGTTTCAAAATATTCACTAAAGTTGGTACTAATCGCATATCCGGGATTGCCCCGAGAGTCATAAAGCCGACTCAATCTGCATTTATGCCAGGTAGGAATATTTTGGAAGGGGTGGTAATACTACATGAGACAATTCATGAATTACATACAAAGAAGATGGATGGGGTATTATTTAAGATTGATTTTGAAAAAGCATACGACAAGGTGAAATGGCCCTTTCTACAACAAACGCTAAGAATGAAAGGTTTCGCTCCTGAATGGGGAAGGATAGTGAAACATTTCGTTCAAGGTGGTAGTGTTGGGGTGAAGGTTAATGATGACATTGGTCATTATTTCCAGACAAAAAAGGGCCTTAGGCAAGGAGATCCTTTGTCTCCAATGCTTTTTAATATTGTAGTGGATATGCTTGCCATCTTAATTGAAAGAGCCAAAGAGGATGGGCAAGTTGGAGGACTCATTCCGCATTTAGTTGAGGGCGGTCTCTCTATACTACAATATGCTGATGATACCATTCTTTTTATGGAACATGACTTAAACAAAGCTGTTAATATGAAATTAATTTTGTGTCTCTTTGAAGAGTTATCGGGACTCAAGATTAATTTTCATAAGAGTGAGATTTTTTGTTTTGGAATGGCTAAAGAAGAGGAAGATCAGTATAAACAGATCTTTGGATGTGATGCTGGTCAACTTCCTTTTAGATATCTGGGTATTCCAATACATTACAAGAAACTAAAAAATTCAGATTGGTATCCGGTAGAAACAAGGTTTGAGAGTAAATTAGGATGCTGGAAAGGGAAGTTACTATCCTATGGTGATAGGTTAGTTCTTATTAATTCAGTATTAACTAGCTTACCGATGTTTATGTTGTCTTTCCTGCAAATACCTGTTGGGGTAAGGAAACGTTTGGATTTCTATAGATCAAGATTCTTTTGGCAGTCCGACGAAAACAAAAGAAAATACCGGCTTACAAAATGGAATATTGTTTGTAGACCCAAAGATCAAGGGGGATTAGGTATTGAAGTTCTTGAAATCAAAAACAGATGCTTATTGAGTAAATGGCTCTTTAAACTTCTTAATGAGGACGGGGTATGGCAAGAATTGCTAACTAATAAATACCTAAGACAAAAGACGTTATCGGAGGTTCAAGCAAAACCTACTGATTCCCCTTTTTGGAAAGGTCTAATGGAGGTCAAACAGGAGTTTTTTGCTAGGGGTTTTTTCCAAGTGGGTAATGGTAGCAGTACTCGTTTTTGGGAAGACATCTGGCTAGGCAAAACTTCTTTGGCTCAGCAATATCCGTCTCTTTATAATATTGTGCACCATAAGAATGTCACAGTTGCACAGGTACTAGGTCAGTCGCCGCTGAATATTACGTTTCGGAGAATTTTAAATGGTACCAAATGGACTTCATGGTTGCAATTATGTCGTAAATTAATGATGGTACACTTAAACGAAGAAGATGATCGTTTTGTTTGGAATTTGTCATCCAATGGTTTGTTTACAGTAAAGTCAATGTATGAAGATCTTATGTGTGATCATACCCCATTCCTGAAAAAATACCTTTGGAAGGTTAAGATTCCGTTAAAAATCAAAAATTTTATGTGGTTCTTGAGTAATAAGGTGTTGCTAACAAAAGATAATTTAGTTAAACGACATTGGAATGGATGTACAAAATGTGTCTTTTGTGGAGAACAAGAGACCATTCAACATTTGTTTATTGAATGTCCGTTAGCTAAATTAGTATGGCGTACGGTCAACTTTACTTATGCTCTTCCACCTCCCACCAATATTACTAATATGTTTGGTAATTGGTTAAATGGAGTAGATAGACAATCTAAGGGGTACATCCGAATTGGGGTGGCTGCTTTGTGTTGGTCTATTTGGAGACTCAGGAACGATATAATTTTTAACAAAAAAACTTCTTTTCATTTCTTGCAGGTTATACATATGGTTTCCCATTGGGTCCAACTTTGGGCTCTGCTTTCTCCGGTGGGACAGCGGGATGCCATGGCTTTTGGATGCACACGGCTCCTGATGGTCGCTCAGGATATCTTGTGCCAGGCTGGTTGGCGTCATACTAGACGGCTATGTTGACATGTAGTCTTAGTATGTGTGCTAGGTGTTTGATTCTTGTATCAATCCCTGGTGTTTTGCATGTTCTGTAAACTTTAATACTCGGATCTGTTTTATTCAATAAAAGGCTGTGTGCATCACCACGATGCAGAAGCCGGGGTATACCCCCATTTCGAAAAAAAAAACTGGATTAAAGCTTAAAATGAGGTATAAAGAAGAAACTTGTTTACAAAAAAATATTGTCACACTTCCAACAACTAGAGGGTAACAAATTTTCAAATTACTTCAATTCTAGTGATATTTGTTTTGCGTAGCAACTGCTTGCACATGTTCCTGGCTTTTTTCTACTTTCATCACAACATAGGGCTTGTTCTCCCACATGATACTTACTAGTTAGCGAAAACAAAACAAACACAAAACTACTAGTGGTTGCAGCATGGAACGAGTGAAGTTTCAATTTTTATCCTTTGTGAGGGGCATATGTCCTGAGTTATATTGTGACGGACAGTTCTATACCTTGTTGTAGCTTTATTGACTCATGTAAGTATTCCATCTTAACTTATTTTATCGTGTTAACCATGTAGGATGGAGCTAGAGGCAGATCATATTGGAATCCTACTGCTAAGTGCCACTGGTTTTGATCCACATATAGCCCCTTCAGTCTATGAAAAGCTAGGGAAGATAGGTGGGGATTTGGGAGTTTTTGATTTTATCTCTACTCACCCTTCAAGCACGAAAAGAGCGCGACTTTTATCGGAACATATGGTCATGGAGGAAGCGATGGAGCTATATATAGATGCAAAGGCCAGTACAGAAAGCAGAGGTTTCTTCTGATTCGTGTGTCTTGATCACGACAATGTGAGAGATATCTCCGTTGATTAATCGTGTCTGAACTCGAAAATTTTAATTATGTTCATGGGGGTTTTGAGTCATGTGCTTGAGAAAGAGTGATTGAGCTATGCACACAAAGTTCACACTTGCTCGCCTTGAGTGTAATCCTTATAGTTTCTCGGGAGTCAGCACATCTTGCTAGACACTAATTAACATTTACTATTGGCTAAGTTTAGTACCCGAACCATGTCCAAATACGTGAACCTACATGATCATGCACTTATAAAAGGTAAGGTAAGGACCAGATTGTGTGGAGATACACATTATATTTCATATTGAGGAAGCAATTGGTGGGCTGAAGGTTTTGGTCAATAAATAATGCCATATCTTTAGGGCATGCACAATGGGGTAATCGTCGGCTTGCCCCCTTAGAGTTTTCACGTTGTATTTCAGTTGAGTTGGAGACAACTGAGAAAGTGAAGGTTGCATTCTTTTAGCGAAGGGATGATCGCTTAGAAAATAAGAGACTATTTTCTCCATTGTATTGCATGTCTTCCCTTAGCGGTAGAATTTTCTGCTATAAGTTAATTAATTTTCATTATTTGTAACGAATGATAATAGCAGAGAATGCATTGTATGACTTATCTATTGTCTTCTCTACATGATGTGGATGACTAAGAGAAGGTGTGTCTTCTCTACCATTGTACATGCTCTTACAGAGAGACAAGACACTTAGTTACCACAATATACCTAGCAATTATCGTAGGATAAATTCTAATTGAACTGGGGTTGGATTAGGTCTCGACAATTTGGACCGGGTTTTCTCTCCTTTTTAATGAAAACTTTGTGCTCTTACCCGTTGCACCAAAAAAACTTAGGAAAGCTATTCCTACTAGAGCTCGTGCAGGGAAGTATTCCAAACATATAAGTAAACATTGTTGCAGGTGCGGCTTACAGGAAGATGATGTTCACCTCTTTTTTACATGTCACTTCGCAAGGGCTGCAAGGTTCAACTCTCCATGGTATATCAGAACGGAAATCATAACACAAAATAATCAGTCCTTCACACAAATTTTGCTGAACTTACGCAACTTGCCTCATTCACATGTATTTCTTACTAATATTCTAACCTTTATATGGTGCTTATGGAAGTCGAGAAATGACTGCCTTTTTAATAGGAAAAAGGGAGAACCTAACCAGATTGATATCAACGCATAAGCACTGCTAAAAAAACGATCTCCTCTCCCCTAACCCTAACCCACCGCCTTCCTCTCCTGCCCCCCTCCCGAGTGCCGGCGGAGGCTCCTCCTCCCCTCGCGCCCCACAGCCACCCGCCGCCCGTCGCCCTTAGCCCCTGCCGCTGCCGGCCGCGGCCCCGACCCCGGCGCTGGCCTCAGCCCCGGCCATGGCCCCGGTCCCGGCCTGGCTATGGTGGTGGTGGCGGCACCCCCTCCGTCGAATCGACGAGGGTGAATGGATCGTAGCGAACAAGAGGGGGGTGAATGGCGCTACGACAAGTTTTAGCCTTTTTAAATTTTTAGTGCAACGGAAGATAAAGGTGAGAGTTTTAGCGATAGCAGTGTTCCTACAAAGATCCTAGAACAAGTGCAACAAGCAAAGGAATCAACAAGATAGTAAGAGTAAGGAGCGAGACAACCGGGGGCGCGGAGACGAGGCGAGGTTTGTTTCCCGCAGTTCCTTCCACAATAGGAAGTACGTCTATGTTGAGGAGGTGCTAGTCTCACACAAGAGACTAGACGGCCACACCACGAAGGAAGGCCTCACCTTCTTCCTCGAGAGAGCTCCACGAAGGTGCTCCCCCTTCTCCACTAAGGCACCGGTCGAGGCGGTGATTCCTTCACAAGGTTGGGGCGAGCTCCACACACAAAAGGATGCTCCCAACACCCTATGGAGCTAGTACATCACCAAGCTAGCTTCCATAGCTGCACATCTCCAATGTCCCACCATAGGAACCCTACCACTAAGATCCACTAAGGACTACCACGAATTGGCAAACTTTCTCTCGGTAGAATGATAGATCGGGGTCTCCTCCACCACTCCTCAAAGTATGAGCAAGATTGGTTGGATGGATGGGGAGATCCCCTCACTTTGAGCTCAGCAACAATGGAGGAGAGAGAGAGAAGAGCTAAAAACGAGCTGGGGAAGAAGGGGCCTTTATATAGGTTCTCCAAATCCAACCGTTATGTGTTGTTTTTGCCTAAGCAGTACTACCGCTTTTGGGAAGCGGTACTACCGCTCTGAGTTCGAATCCCCACATAACTTGTCCACGTGGACACATAGCGGTACTACCGCTCACAGTACCGCTCGAGGTACCGCAATAGGGTCCAGACCTTACTGGATCCAAAGCGGTACCGGAGCGGTACCAAAGCGGTACTGCCGTAACGTGTTACGGTACTTGAGCGGTACCGTGGGCGGTACTACCGCTTGCAAGCGGTACTACCGCTCAAGGTACCGTAAAGGTACCGTAACTTGTCCTGTGGGTCAGTCTCGTGTGCAATCCTCAGAGCGGTATCTCAGAGCGGTACCAGTAGGGGTAGCGGTACTACCGCTCCTGGTACCGGTAGTACCGCTATGGCTAAAACATCATTTTCCTCTTTTCCTCTCCTACCATGTTTACCTCGCGACACACACACAAAACCAGAATGCCTAAGAACTACGCTTCGATCTTCTGATCATAATGTGTCCGGCGAGGGCACCGTACACCTTGCAAAACTATCAATGACAAACTTTGTGCACGGTTAGAATTGTTCGAGTGTTGTTATCAAACACACAAAACAAGGGATATAGATCTTGCTCTTACAATCTCCCCCTTTTTGTTGTTTGATGACAACACACGAATTTGCAATAATTTATAGGATATTATGATAAGGTATTTGGTTTGCAAGAGTAGACGAAGCTCCCCCTAGATATGTGCATATTTAGAATATGCATTTGTATAAAAATGCACACATCCTAGAGAGAAACTCCCCCTAGATTCTACAAACCAAGCACAAGTGCTTAGACGAACATATGACAAGATCATATAGCACAAGCACACTATGGAGGCAAGTATAAGTGCATATAGGGGAGTTTGGGTGAAACTTTTCATACCTTTGCCTTGAGAAAACCCAAACTCATAATAATGAGAGCCTCCATAGGATTGATGTAGCCAATCAAAGGATAAATAGTGAAGACCATTAAGCTACGAACGATTAAGTCTTAATACAAACCGGGGGATCGGGAGATCCACAAATAGAGTAGCAAGCACACATACGGATAAAGTTCCAAATAACTAGGGGAAGGTTTGATGCCAAGGCCGAAAGAACCAAAAAGAAGCACCAAGCCCTTGGCATCCCCATGCAAATTCCCGTCCTAATAGATCAACTTCTCCCCCTTTGGCATCGAGACACCAAAAAGGGAGAAGGAGCATACTAGCGCCCCAAGGGGATTACTCGTCATCATCATCCTCGTCGTCGTCATCTTCATCCTCGTCACCCTCCACCTCAACGTCCTCCTGTCAACACCCGGATTTTTAAGTCCGGATGCCTATTATGTCATACATCGCAATCCCAGGAATATTGTTGTTGCGAGGCATAATAGTTAAGTATCACAGTCATCATTCATTACAAACCATAATGTCTTACAATTGGAATCACATCATCCATATTACACGAATAGTTGATCTATTGATCAACGAACAAACACAAGTTCATAGCGGAAGCGTAAGATACAAGGACTCTCTAGTCCATAGGCCAACGCTTGACGTCGGAAGACTCCTAGTTGTCGTAGACGTCCTGCTGGTCATCTCCTGGTTCATCTTCATACTCTGGCCATTTGAATAGCCAGGGACAAAGCCGTGAGTACTTAAAGTACCCGCAAACTAATACTAGTGTAAGTGCTAGACATTTCTAGTAAGGTTTGCTAAGCTCTAGTTTATTTGCATAAAGCCAATTTTAGTTCACAAGTATTTGAGTAAAAACTTATTCATGTGCTAACTAACTCAAGTGGGAACATTAGTGTCATTCCCACCATTCAAGTGGTGATTTCAATTCAATTCACCACTTCACAATTCATTTCACCATCATTTTCAAGAATTTGACATCGGACACTGTATGGCCTTTCCAACCGTCTGTAACCGTGGACGCGGCTATTCGAATAGATTGACACTCCGTAGAGGTTGCACACTTGTGCCACAACATTTGATTTCATCCGTCGGGATTACCCCGAATCATCGTAACACAGTACGCGGATCATCAACCATAACCTTTCACTTACAAATCCTAGTATGAGCACCTCTCCCCATGAGTTTGGCCTCCCAGTGAAGACCAACTGTCAACCTGGGAACTGCACAGGGCTTGGCCGTACAATTCACCTCAATTCACATCATTTCTCAGCAACGGAGGCAGCCTCAAGCATAACCCCTATGATGTGTGTTCAGAGGGAACCCATACTAAGATGCATAAACTTCCAGTTAAGCCCTACCCATAATCAGGTATTGTGGGGGTACTCAATATTGGAAAGGTATCGCATTCAAACCAATATCAGTTTTATCAAAAATCACCATCTTCTCTTTGTCATATTCACCTTCAAAAATCATTCAATGGAATGCTTCATCATTCCAAGGTTTCAAAATTCAATTCAATTCACATTGTTCCCATCTAGAGTAGTCAAGTTTTAATTCATTAGCACTAGCTCTAAATCATGAGGGGTGCTACCTTGCTTTGCTAGATTGAGACTAACTTTACTACTCTAGTAAACTTCCTTCACTTTGACCAAAGTTAACTATAAAAGTAACTCTTGGAAAACAACAAGTAAAACTTGTAATGCAGAAACTTGGGATAGGCTCATGGTAAGAAAAGATAAGACTATGGTGCCTTGCCCCAAAGGGCTTTGCACTTTGCAAGAATATTAGCTTGCCTTGGTAGTTCTCAAAGTTCTCCTCCTCCTCCTCTTGGTAGCAACCTTCTTCTTCCGGGTATTCTCCGGTGCTAGCGTCTAAATTTGAATACGAGTATAATCACTCAACTAATTCAATGGCTATTCCATACATCACATACATTCACACAAACGATTCTATGCACACCATTAATCTAATTAGGGTGCATTGGTTGTGTTGCTTGAGGAGAAATAATTTCCTTTTATTTAATATGTAAATGATAGTTTCCATAGGGTTCTTGAGGAATAATTTCCTCTCATTGAAATCTTCTTAAGATTTAATTTCTCAAATAATCAGGCATGACTTTATATTGACCTAAGTCAAACATTCATTATCATCATTGGAGAAAATGATTTAAATGAGGTAGACCACCTCATACCATTTAATAATTCTACAAATGATTTAATTCTCCAAGTATTTCATATAAGAGTGTTTGACCAGGGATTCAAACATCACATGAATTCATTTGGGACAAGATTTAAATGAATTAAAATACTTCATATGATTTGCATAATAGTTTTGGACAATATCACTTTAAGAAACTAGCCATAGTGTCCATTAATTAAACTAGGGCATGATCATGCAAAGTGACCACACCATTTTCTTGCAGAAACAATTAGTGTAAGTCAAATGTGAGCTATTGGAGTTGGAATTAACTTAATATCTATTTTGGTTGATTTTCAATAATTATTTGAATGTGGAAAAGTCCCTGCCTTCATCTTTTTATCAGATTAATTCTACAACAGATCTTGAGGTGGGACCAGTGGCATATTGTAGAACTTTTTACTAGCTTTCCAACAATATCAAATTTGTTAAATTTGGCCAAGCCAAACAGATTCTATGAATTTTAAAAGTTGGGTTCAGTGTTGAATTTGTTTGGAATTGAATTAAAACTGGATTTGAATTGTTGGGCTGGCGGGAAACGAAACTGGGCCGAAACGGTTTGAATTAAAGAAATTCGGCCCAGCAATGCATCCAGTGCGCGTGGGCCTGCTGACAGTGTGGGGGCCACAGGTCAACGGCTGTTTAAACCCGAAACGGTATGAGCTAACGAGGTGCGTTGGATTAGATCCTCATCGGACGGCTCACGTGCATCGTCGTCTCCGACGAGATGCCGTAGCTTCTCCGGCGAGCCTAGGGGGTCGGAGAGCTAACCAGAGGTCCGGCGAGGGTTGGCAGTGCGCGCGAGGAAGTGGTAGACGATGGCGAGGCAGCCTGTAGTAGTGGCGAGGCGTGGGGAAGCTCCAATCGACGGCGGCGATCTCCGGGTACTGGCGGCTCCGATCACCAAATTGGGGCTGCTCCGGCGTCAATTGGGTGTGTGGTTTGGTCGTGGAGAAGCAGGGATGAGAGGAGAAGCTGGTGGTGTGCTCAGATTGCTTCGGGGAACTCGGTATTTATAGAGGGTTTGGGGTGCCGCGGGGCAGGGTCGAGGGCGACATGCGCGTGGCGATTCCGGCGAGCGGTTGGGCTAGGCAACGGTGCAGCAGTAGTCTACGAGTCCAGGCGAAGCTAATGGCGGTGACGGCATGGTCGGGCGACGTCTGTGGCGCTCGCATTGCTTCCATATCTGGCGGCGGCGTTCACGGGATCGTGTCGTCGTCTCCGGCGGCGGCGGTCCAGGGTCTTGGTTCCGAGCGTGTCTGGTGGGTCTGAAGTGGCGCTGCGATGCTCAAGGAGTTGAGAGAGGGGCCAGAGCTTGCTCGTGCTGGTGGAACGGCGCGTGGCCAGGGTGGTCTGCGGAGTGTCCACGCGCGACGCGAGCGGCATCCTGGCGCGATCTTGGCGCGCATTCTCCGGCGATGGTCTGCGTCGAGCTGGACCGTGGCTTGGCTAGGGAGGTGTAGGAGAGCACGGTGGCGATGTTTGGCACCAGGGCCAGTGCAGGAGAGGAAGGAGAAGAGGGGAGGCTCGGCATGGTGGCGACATGGCCGGCATGGCCATGCACATGCTGGCTAGCCTCTCCCCTTAGGGTTGCTATGCAGCATTGAGTGAGAAAGGGGACAAGGGGACCAAGTAGAGTAGTTTCGGGTAGATTAGAGTTGGGTAGATCACTATTTGAAATAGTGTCAAATAGTTCCATATTTGCAATTTGCAAATTTGTCCAATTTTTGAGTGAGTTCAAATGGTTGCCCAATTTGAAATGTGTGTGTTTAGTTGAGTTGTAAATGACCAGAGAAGATGAGAGGTGGTGGTGGAATTGTTCAATTCAAAGAATTGCAAAAATCACTAAGTGTGAGAATGTTCCACTTAATAAAAAGTTCCAACTTTGGATGAGCATAGTATTTGATCTAAAAATAATTTGGCATGGTGGTCTTTACAAAAAGTGTTCACCTTGATGTGCTCTTGGATGAGGTGTAAAGAGTTGACAAAGTTTAGTTTGGAAAATTTGAATTGCAGGGGCTCAAAGTAGTGATCAGACTAAAAATGGCAGATTTGACCATTATCATATGTGATCCAAATTTGAGTTTGAAATTCATTTGATTTGTGTTTCTTTTATTCCAAAAGTTGTAATAAGTGTTCAGTAACATTATTCAACTAATGGTGAAGACCAAAATGGTCTAGGGTCAAAATTTATAAAAATGGCATAAGCCATATGTGAGGGTTTTAGGGTTTTTCTTTTATTTGATTTCTTTCTCTTTTTGATTTATTTGGTTGGTGATCTTCACATGATCCCATTAGGGTTTTAGAGTATAGCACATACACATAATAGCAATCATCATGGCATATCACTCAAATGCACAAGTCCTATGCATGTCACTATATGCAATTTAAAAAGTTTTTGTTGGTTTGCAAATGTTGCTTTCTGGAATTCTTCTAACTTTCTTTTTATTGAAATTTGGGATGTTACAAACCCTTCCCCCTTACAAAAGATCTCGTCCTGAGATCTAAAAGAAAGTTAGGTACTAAAGAGATCTGGGTACTCCTTCTTCATGAAGTCTTCGCGTTCCCAGGTGGCTTCATCTTCGGTATGATTGCTCCACTGTATCTTCAGAAACTTGATGCTTCGGGTGCGGGTGGTTCGGTAAGCTTCCTCTAGGATGCGAATCGGTACTTCGCGGTATGTCAGGTCCTTGTTGATATCCACCGATCGGTGATCGATGTTCTTGAACACTTCGGTCTTCTCAGGGACTTCAAGGCACTTCCGGAGGAGTGAGATGTGAAACACATCGTGCACAGCCGACATTTCTTCTGGAAACTCCAGTTGATAAGATACTTCGCCTCGGCGACTCAGAACTTTGAAGGGTCCGACATATCGGGGTGCGAGCTTTCCTTTCAGCTGAAACCTCTGCATCCCTTTCAAGGGGGATACCTTGAGATAGACGAAGTCTCCGATCTCGAAGGTCATCTCCCGACGTCTCTTGTCGGCGTAGCTCTTCTGTCTTGATTGTGCCGTCTTGAGGTACTCGCGAATCTTGTGCACTTTCTCCTCGGCTTCACGAAGAACATCTGGTCCAAAGACTTGGCTTTCTCCAACTTTTGACCAGTTCAGGGGGGTACGGCATTTCCTTCCGTACAAGGCTTCAAAGGGGGCCATATGCAGGCTAGCTTGATAGCTGTTGTTGTAAGAGAATTCTGCGTAAGGTAAGCAGTCTTCCCACTTGGATCCATACTCCAGTACACATGCTCTCAGCATGTCCTCCAATATCTGGTTGACTCTCTCAGTCTGTCCGTCGGTCTGAGGGTGATAGGCGGTGCTGAAATTCAGACGGGTTCCTAGTCCTTCGTGCACTTTCTGCCAGAATCTTGAGGTGAACTGTGATCCTCTATCTGACACTATCGATTTCGGGGTTCCGTGCAGGGCGACTATTCTGGAGATGTACAGTTCAGCTAACTTTGGGCCTTGATATGTGGTCTTGACGGCGATGAAATGGGCGACTTTGGTCAATCTATCGACAACTACCCATATTGAATCATTGCCTTTGCAGGATTTGGGCAGTCCGGTGATAAAGTCCATTCCTACGGAGTCCCACTTCCATTCTGGAATCTGCAGTGGTTGTAGCAGTCCTGCGGGTCGTTGATGTTCTGCCTTGACTCTCTGACAGATGTCACACTTGGCGATGTAGCTGCCGATTTCTCTCTTCATTCCATGCCACCAGAATTGCTCTTTCAGGTCTTGATACATCTTGGTACCTCCGGGGTGGATGGAATAAAGGGTGTCAAGGGTTTCTTGCAGGATGACTTGCTTCAAGTCTGAGTCCGATGGTACGCAGAGACGCTCTTTGTACCAAAGAACTCCGGCTTCATCAACAGTGAATCCGGGGGCTTTTCCTGCGGCTATCTGTTTCTTGATTCCGTCGATGCTAGCGTTGTCCTTCTGGGCTTCCTTGATCTGGCTAACCAAGGTGGGTTGCAGTTCTATGCTGGCTAGGAATCCTTCACTAACAAGTTCAAGTCTGAACTGTTCAAACTCTTGATACAGGCTGGGCTGCTCGGTTGCGATCATGGAGTTCAACTGACACGGCAGTCGACTCAAAGCATCCGCTACCACATTGGCCTTGCCGGGGTGGTAGTGAATCTCCATGTCGTAATCCTTGATCAATTCGATCCATCGGTGTTGTCTCATGTTCAGCTCCTTCTGGGTGAAGATATATTTCAGGCTCTTGTGGTCGGAGTAGATCTCGCATCGATTACCCATGAGGTAATGACGCCAAACTTTCAAGGCTAAGACCACGGCTGCAAGCTCGAGGTCATGGGTTGGGTAGTTCTGTTCATGTTGTTTTAGCTACCTTGAAAGGTAGGATACAACCTTGCCTTCTTGCATAAGCACACATCCAAGACCAGTCTTGGAGGCGTCGCAATATACATCAAAGGGCTTGGTGATGTCTGGCATGATCAGGATTGGGGCTGTTGTCAGTCTACTCTTGAGCTGTTGGAAGCTCGCTTCACATTTGTCAGTCCACTCAAACTTCTTGTCCTTCTTTAGCAGTTGGGTCATTGGTCGAGCGATGCTCGAAAAGCCTTCTACAAATCTGCAGTAATATCCGGCTAATCCAAGAAAAGCGCGGACCTCGGTTTGGGTGGTTGGGGCTTGCCATTCCATAACGGTTTTGATCTTGGTGGGATCTACGGCAATTCCTCCTGCAGACAAGATATGTCCCAGGAATCCTACTTCCTCCAACCAAAACTCACACTTGCTGAACTTGGCATACAACTGGTGATGTCTAAGGGTTTCTAGGACAGTCTCCAAATGCTGTTCATGTTCCTCTTCGGACTTGGATTATACAAGAATGTCAACGATGAAGACAACGACAAACTTGTCCAAAAAGTTCATGAAGATCTTATTCATGAGATTCATGAAATAAGCGGGGGCATTGGTTAATACAAATGACATGACATTGTACTCATACAACCCATATCTGGTGGTAAAGGCAGTCTTTGGAATGTCGGTGGCTCGGATGTTCAGCTGATGATATCCAGTTCTAAGGTCTATCTTGGAGAAAACTTTGGCTCCGGTTAGTTGATCAAACAAGTCTTCTATCTTGGGTAGGGGGTATTTGTTTTTGATGGTGACATCGTTAAGCTTACGATAGTCAGTACATAAACGATTGGCACCATCCTTCTTGTCCACAAACAAAACTGGGGATCTCCAGGGGGATGCACTAGGTCTAATCAGACCTTTGGCCAACATATCATCTATCTATTTCTTCAGCTCCACAAGCTCTGTTGTGTTCATGCTGTAGGCTCTCTGAGCTATAGGTCCAGTTCCGAGGATTAACTCGATGATGAACTCGATATCCCGATCCGGGGGCATACCGGGTAGATCATCCGGAAACACATCAGGGTAGCGACAAACGACCCTGATTTGATCCAGAGTTGGCTTGGATACACTTTGGTTGCAGGTGAATTTTCTGGGTAGTCTTTCAGAGACATGTTCTACTACGATACCGGTGCTGGTAGTCATGGTGATGGCTTTCTTGGCACAGTCTATCAATCCATTGTGTTTTGACATCCAGTCCATTCCTAGTACGACTTCCAAACCTTTGGTTCCCAGAATGATTAGATTGGCATAGAAATCTACATCATGGATTTTGATGGGTACTTTTTTGCAAAATTTTCTGGCTTTGGTGGTTGATCCGGGGATTTGAACTATCATAACATGCTTCAAACTGATGGGTTGAATTTTACTTGTTGATGCAAAGTCTTCAGTGACAAAAGAATGAGATGCTCCGGAATCAAACAACACTCTGGCAGGGATGTGGTTGACAGAAAACATACCCAGTACAACATCTGGTGCTTCCTGGGCTTCTTCGGCGTTCATGTGGTAGAGACGGCCGTTGCGGTTATTGGGGTTGTTGGGGGCGAACTTCTTGCCGGTGGAGACATGGCGTTGCTGCTGAGCAGGTGCAGCGGTGTTGCCTGCGAGCTTGGCGAGCCACTTGGGACACTCGTTGGAGTAGTGCCCCACTACACCACACTCATAACAAGTGATGGTGGCCTTGTCCTTGGTCGCAACGGGAATGGCGTTGTTTTCGGTCCTGGGAGCGGTGTTGGTGTTGTTGTTGTTGTTGTTGTTGGGGGCTCTGGGCGGAGCGCGGTTGTAGTTGTTGTTGTTGTTGTGGTTGTTGTTGTTGTAGTTGTTGTTGTTGTAGCCTCCTGGCTTGGAGTTTCCTCCACTCCGGTTCTGATAACCGGGGTGCGAGTTCTGCATCGGGGGTTTGTTGTTGTTTCTCGGAGTGAAACCTCCGCTTGAGCTGGGGCGATACTTCTGGGCATTGCTAGACCCACTCTGGTGCATCATACGACGCTTGCGGTTCTCATTGGCTTGGTTCAGCTTGCCCTCCATCTGGATGGTGGAGTCAACAAGGGCTTCAAGGTCGGCGAAGGGGATATTGACGAGGACAGTCTGCATCTCATCATGCAGTCCGTTCAGGAATCTCTCCTGCCTCTTCTCGGTGGTGTCGGTCTCGTCGGGGGCGTACCTTGACAGTGTAAGGAACCTGTCGCGGTATTCTACCACCGTCAAGCGACCTTGCTTCAGTTCACGGAACTCATCCCTCATCTTCTTGATAAGACCCGGGGGTACATGCTACTTGCTGAACTTGAGCTTGAAATCCTCCCAAGTCATGAACTGACCTCCGTTCATGGCACGGGTGCTTGTCCACCAAGCGCGGGCTGGTCCGACAAGATAGTGGGTTGCAAACAAGACCTTCTCATTGGCTTCCACTCCGGCTACCTCCAAGTTGTTCTCCATAGTCTGGAGCCAGTCGTCGGCGTCGAGGGGTTCTTCAGTCTTGCTAAACACCGGAGGATTGGTGTTCTGAAAGTTCTTGAGCTTGGACCCTGGGTGGTCATGATTTCCAGGGCCTTGGTTGGCAATGTTCTGCAAGGCTGTGATGTTGGCTTGACGTTCAGCTCTTTCTGTCTCCCTGTCGGCAAGCAGGGTTTGCAGCAGTTGCATCATCGCATCATTGGTGCGATTGGGAGGGGCCATCTGAAGATAGAGAAGATCATGAGATAAGAGGGAAAATTTCTATGGTTTGTTTTGAGTAAGTTTGAGAACATTTGAAACTTGTAATCTTTTCATAACAAACATAACATTCATTCATTTATCACATAGTACAAACTAACACCCACATACTACCATGGCTTTAAGAACCATTCTCATGCTACGATACAAAGGACGGGATACAACTCACACCCACATAAGTGAAACTAGTGCAACTACTCCTCATCCTCGACGTCGATCGGGACGTAGTCGTCAGGTCCTGCCTCTAGGAACTCGTAGTCCTCCTCCTCGGTGAACTCGTCCTCCTCAAAGTCATCGTCGTCGCTCCGGAAGGCTCCTCCTCCCTGAATGTCGATACCTCCGTCGTTGTCCTCCAGCTCTCTAATCTGATCCTCCTGGGCCTTGACAGTGGCCTCAAGAGATGCGATCTTGGCGCGAAGGCGCGCAATCGTCGAGTCCTTCTTGGCACACTGCTGGCGAAGGCTCTTGCGGTTGTTGTTGAGTAGCTTGATCGCCTCACCCTGCTCGATGATGTGAGCATGGGTCTGGTTCGCGTAAGCGCGAGTGGCGTCGAGGTCCTTCTGAGTCTGGTAGAGCATGAAGTCCAAGTGCTCAGTGATACGTCTCCGACGTATCGATAATTCCTTATGTTCCATGCCACATTATTGATGATATCTACATGTTTTATGCATACTTTATGTCATATTTATGCATTTTCCGGCACTAACCTATTAACGAGATGCCGAAGAGCCAGTTGCTGTTTTCTGCTGTTTTTGGTTTCAGAAATCCTAGTAAGGAAATATTCTCGGAATTGGACGAAATCAACGCCCAGGGGCCTATTTTTCCACGAAGCTTCCAGAAGACCGAAGGAGAGACGAAGTGGGGCCACGGGGCACCGCCACACTAGGGCGGCGCGGCCCAGGGGGGCCCGCGCGGCCCTAGCGTGTGGGGCCCCCGTGATGCCTCCTGACCTGCCCTTCGGCCTACATATAGTCTTCGTCGCGAAACCCCAGTACCAAGAGCCACGATACGGAAAACCTTCCAGAGACGCCGCCGCCAATCCCATCTCGGGGGATTCAGGAGATCGCCTCCGGCACCCTGCCGGAGAGGGGAATCATCTCCCGGAGGACTCTTCACCACCATGGTCGCCTCCGGAGTGATGAGTGAGTAGTTCACCCCTGGACTATGGGTCCATAGCAGTAGCTAGATGGTCGTCTTCTCCTAATTGTGCTTCATTGTCGGGTCTTGTGAGCTGCCTAACATGATCAAGATCATCTATCTGTAATGCTATATGTTGTGTTTGTTGGGATCCGATGGATAAAGAATACTATGTTATGTTGATTATCAATCTATTACCTATGTGTTGTTTATGATCTTGCATGCTCTCCATTATTAGTAGAGGCTCTGGCCAAGTTTTTACTCTTAACTCGAAGAGGGAGTATTTATGCTCGATAGTGGGTTCATGCCTCCATTAAATCTGGGACAGCGACAGAAAGTTCTAAGGTTCTGGATGTGTGATACGTCTCTGATGTATCGATAATTTCTTATGTTCCATGCCACATTATTGATGATATCTACATATTTTATGCACACTTTATGTCACATTCGTGCATTTTCTGGAACTAACCTATTAACAAGATGCCGAAGTGCCAGTTGCTGTTTTCTGCTGTTTTTGGTTTCAGAAATCCTAGTAAGGAAATATTCTCGGAATTGGACGAAATCAACGCCCAGGGTCCTATTTTGCCACGAAGCTTCCAGAAGACTGAAGAGGAGACGAAGTGGGGCCACGAGGTGGCCAAACCACAGGGCGGCGCGGCCCAAGCCCTGGCCGCGCCGACCTGTAGTGTGGGCCCCTCGTGACGTCCCTTGACCCGCCCTTCCGCCTACAAATAGCCTTCATCGCGAAACCCCCAGTACCGAGAGCCACGATACGGCAAACCTTCCAGAGACGCCGCCGCCGCCAATCCCATCTCGGGGGATTCAGGAGGTCGCCTCCGGCACCCTGCCGGAGAGGGGAATCATCTCCCGGAGGACTCTACGCCGCCATGGTCGCCTCCGGAGTGATGTGTGAGTAGTCTACCCCTGGACTATGGGTCCATAGCAGTAGCTAGATGGTTGTCTTCTCCCCATTGTGCTTAATTGTCGGGTCTTGTGAGCTGCCTAACATGATCAAGATCATCTATCTGTAATTCTATATGTTGCGTTTGTTGGGATCCGATGAATAGAGAATACTTGTTATGTTGATTATCAAAATTCATGTCTATGTGTTATTTATGATCTTGCATGCTCTCCGTTATTAGTAGATGCTCTGGCCAAGTTGATGCTAGTAACTCCAAGAGGGAGTATTTATGCTCGATAGTGGGTTCATGTCTCCGTGAATCTGGGGGACTGAGAGAACCTCTAAGATTATGGATGTGCTGTTGCCACTAGGCATAAAACATTGGTGCTATGTTCGAGGATGTAGTCACTGATTACATTACGCGCAATACTTAATGCAATTGTCTGTTGTTAGCAACTTAATACTGGAGGGGGTTCGGATGATAACCTGAAGGTGGACTTTTTAGGCATAGATGCATGCTGGATAGCGGTCTATGTACTTTGTCGTAATGCCCAATTAAATCTCACAATACTCATCATAATATGTATGTGCATGGTCATGCCCTCTCTATTTGTCAATTGCCCAACTGTAATTTGTTCACCCAACATGCTGTTTATCTTATGGGAGAGACACCTCTAGTGAACTGTGGACCCCGGTCCAATTCTCTTTACTGAAATACAATCTACTGCAATACTGTTCTACTGTTTTCTGCAAACAATCATCTTCCACACTATACATCTAATCCTTTGTTACAGCAAGCCGGTGAGATTGACAACCTCGCTGTTTCGTTAGGGCAAAGTACTTGGTTTGTGTTGTGTAGGTTCCACGTTGGCGCCGGAATCCCTGGTGTTGCGCCGCACTACATCTCGCCGCCATCAACCTTCAACGTGCTTCTTGGCTCCTACTGGTTCGATAAACCTTGGTTTCATACTGAGGGAAAACTTGCCGCTGTACGCATCACACCTTCCTCTTGGGGTTCCCAACGGACGCGTGCTGTACGCGTATCAAGCTCTTTTTCTGGCGCCGTTGCCGGGGAGATCAAGACACGCTGCAAGGGGAGTCTCCACATCCCAATATCTTTACTTTGTTTTTGTCTTGCTTAGTTTTATTTACTACTTTGTTTGCTGAACTAAATCAAAATACAAAAAAATTAGTTGCTAGTTTTACTTTATTTATTGTCTTGCACTCTATATCAAAAACACAAAAAAATTAGTTACTTGTATTTACTTATTTCATTATGTTTCCTTTTAATTTTACCGTAAAAAACATGCCGGTAGGATGCGGGTCTATAGTTGGGAGAAATAATATAGAAGAATTTTTCAACCATGTTAGTACCGTTGACGATTTTGAAGATAGACACTTGGTAGATCTT
Organism: Lolium perenne; assembly: GCF_019359855.2. Classification (NCBI taxonomy): domain Eukaryota; kingdom Viridiplantae; phylum Streptophyta; class Magnoliopsida; order Poales; family Poaceae; genus Lolium; species Lolium perenne. Next base: position 210,683,217 of record NC_067249.2, read on the forward strand.
GCTCCTACTTATGAAATTGCTGCTGCTGCTCTAGTTCGCATGTTGGAAACTAAATTTGTTAATCTCAATCCTATAATCCAACACATGTTTCTTACACTCGGTGATATGGAAGAAGGAGAAAAGAAAGATTTTGTTTTAGAAACCCTTCTTAGAGAATTTGGTGGAATAGCAAGGGAGGCTAGAAAGGTCTTTACTAAATATGATATGCTTGGTTCTTATACCAATTTTGTTAGTCTCCTTGAAAAGATGGATATGGATAGAATAAAGTACACTAATAATATTAATGATGGTGGGGAGATTAAAACACCAATACCATGTAAGCTCCTAGCAATGCATGAAGCACTAGAAAATAACTATGCTTGGCTTGTTCCTGAAAATTTGTTTGATGAGAGTAGCAAGCCCAAGACTAATGAAAAGGGAGACGCTAAAACTTATGTATCCAATATACTATGCATGGTTGAGAAAAATCCGCATCCCGCTGTAGATGCACCATCTCTTGATAATACTTGATACACACTTTCTGCGCCTAGCTGAAAGGCGTTAAAGAAAAGCGCTTATGGGAGACAACCCATGTTTTTACTACAGTACTTTGTTTTTATTTTGTGTCTTGGAAGTTTTTTACTACTGTAGCAACCTCTTCTTATCTTAGTTTAGTGTTTTGTTGTGCCAAGTAAAGTTGTTGATAGAAAAGTTCATACTAGATTTGGATTACTGCGCAGAAACAGATTTCTTTGCTGTCACGAATCTGGGCAAAATTTTCTGTAGGTAACTCAGAAAATTATGCCAATTTACGTGAGTGATCCGCAGATATGTACGCAACTTTCATTCAATTTCAGAATTTTCATTTGAGCAAGTCTGGTGCCTCGATAAAATTCGTCAATACGAAATGTTCTGTTTTTGACAGATTCTGCCTTTTATTTCGCATTGCCAGTTTTGTTATGTTCGATGGATATTTCGATTCCGTTGACTTTCAGTAGCTTTGTGGAATGTCCAGAAGTGTTAAGAATGATTATGTCACCTCTGAACATGTATATTTTGATTGTGCACTAACCCTCTAATGAGTTGTTCTAAGTTTGGTGTGGAGGAAGTTTTCAAGGATCAAGAGAGGGAGATGATACAACATGATCAAGGAGAGTGAAAGCTCTAAGCTTGGGGATGCCCCGGTGGTTCACCCCTGCATATATCAAGAAGACTCAAGCGTCTAAGCTTGGGGATGCCCAAGGCATCCCCTTCTTCATCGTCAACATTATCAGGTTCCTCCCCTGAAACTATATTTTTATTCCATCACATCTTATGTACTTTGCTTGGAGCGTCGGTTTGTTTTTGTTTTTTGTTTTGTTTGAATAAAATGGATCCTAGCATTCACTTTGTGGGAGAGAGACACGCTCCGCTGTAGCATATGGACAAGTATGTCCTTAGGCTCTACTCATAATATTCATGGCGAAGTTTCTTCTTCGTTAAATTGTTATATGGTTGGAATTGGAAAATGATACATGTAGTAAATTGCTAAAATGTCTTGGGTAATGTGATACTTGGCAATTGTTGTGCTCATGTTTAAGCTCTTGCATCATATACTTTGCACCCATTAATGAAGAAATACATAGAGCATGCTAAAATTTGGTTTGCATATTTGGTCTCTCTAAGGTCTAGATAATTTCTAGTATTGAGTTTGAACAACAAGGAAGACGGTGTAGAGTCTTATAATGTTTACAATATGTCTTTTATGTGAGTTTGCTGCACCGCTTCATCCTTGTGTTTGTTTCAAATAGCCTTGCTAGCCTAAACCTTGTATCGAGAGGGAATACTTCTCATGCATCCAAAATACTTGAGCCAACCACTATGCCATTTGTGTCCACCATACCTACCTACTACATGGTATGTCTCCGCCATTCCAAAGTAAATTGCTTGAGTGCTACCTTTAAATTTCTATCCTCTACCTTTACAATATATAGCTCATGGGACAAATAGCTTAAAAATTATTGTGGTATTGAATATGTACTTATGCACTTTATCTCTTATTAAGTTGCTCGTTGTGCGATAACCATGTTCACTGGGGACGCCATCAACTACTCTTTGTTGAATATCATGTGAGTTGCTATGCATGTTCGTCTTGTCTGAAGTAAGGGAGATCTACCACCTTATGGTTAGAGCATGCATATTGTTAGAGAAGAACATTGGGCCGCTAACTAAAGCCATGATCCATGGTGGAAGTTTCAGTTTTGGACAATATCCTCAATCTCAAATGAGAAAATTAATTGTTGCTACATGCTTATGCATAAAAGAGGAGTCCATTATCTGTTGTCTATGTTGTCCCGGTATGGATGTCTAAGTTGAGAATAATCAATAGCGAGAAATCCGATGCGAGCTTTCTCCTTAGACCTTTGTACAGGCGGCATAGAGGTACCCCTTTGTGACACTTGGTTAAAACATGTGCATTGCGATGATCCCGGTAGTCCAAGCTAATTAGGACAAGGTGCGGGCACTATTAGTATACTATGCATGAGGCTTGCAACTTGTAAGATATAATTTACATGATACATATGCTTTATTACTACCGTTGACAAAATTGTTTCTTGTTTTCAAAATCAAAGCTCTAGCACAAATATAGCAATCGATGCTTTCCTCTTTGAAGGACCTTTCTTTTACTTTTATTGTTGAGTCAGTTCACCTATTTCTCTCCATCTTAAGAAGCATACACTTGTGTGAACTGTGCATTGATTCCTACATACTTGCATATTGCACTTATTATATTACTCTATGTTGACAATATCCATGAGATATACATGTTACAAGTTGAAAGCAACCGCTGAAACTTCATCTTCCTTTGTGTTGCTTCAATGCTTTTACTATGAATTATTGCTTTATGAGTTAACTCTTATGCAAGACTTATTGATGCTTGTCTTGAAGTACTATTCATGAAAAGTCTTTGCTATATGATTCACTTGTTTACTCATGTCATTTACATTGTTTTGATCACTGCATTCACTACATATGCTTACAAATAGTATGATCAAGGTTATGATGGCATGTCACTCCAGAAATTATCTTTGTTTATCGTTTACCTGCTCGGGACGAGCAGGAACTAAGCTTGGGGATGCTGATACGTCTCCGACGTATCGATAATTTCTTATGTTCCATGCCACATTATTGATGATATCTACATGTTTTATGCACACTTTATGTCACATTCGTGCATTTTCTGGAACTAACCTATTAACAAGATGCCGAAGTGCCGATTCTTTGTTTTCTGCTGTTTTTGGTTTCAGAAATCCTAGTAAGGAAATATTCTCGGAATTGGACGAAATCAACGCCCAGGGTCCTATTTTGCCACGAAGTTTCCAGAAGACCGAAGAGGAGACGAAGTGGGGCCACGAGGTGGCCAAACCACAGGGCGGCGCGGCCCAAGCCCTGGCCGCGCCGACCTGTAGTGTGGGCCCCTCGTGACGCCCCTTGACCTGCCCTTCCGCCTACAAATAGCCTTCGTCGCGAAACCCCCAGTACCGAGAGCCACGATACGGAAAACCTTCCAGAGACGCCGCCGCCGCCAATCCCATCTCGGGGGATTCAGGAGATCGCCTCCGGCACCCTGCCGGAGAGGGGAATCATCTCCCGGAGGACTCTACGCCGCCATGGTCGCCTCCGGAGTGATGTGTGAGTAGTCTACCCCTGGACTATGGGTCCATAGCAGTAGCTAGATGGTTGTCTTCTCCCCATTGTGCTTAATTGTCGGGTCTTGTGAGCTGCCTAACATGATCAAGATCATCTATCTGTAGTTCTATATGTTGCGTTTGTTGGGATCCGATGAATAGAGAATACTTGTTATGTTGATTATCAAAATTCATGTCTATGTGTTGTTTATGATCTTGCATGCTCTCTGTTATTAGTAGATGCTCTGGCCAAGTTGATGCTAGTAACTCCAAGAGGGAGTATTTATGCTCGATAGTGGGTTCATGTCTCCGTGAATCTGGGGGAGTGATACGCGTTCAACACGCATCCGTTGGGAACCCCAAGAGGAAGGTGTGATGCGTACAGCGGCAAGTTTCCCTCAGTATGAAACCAAGGTTATCGAACCAGTAGGAGCCAAGAAGCACGTTGAAGGTTGATGGCGGCGGGATGTAGTGCGGCGCAACACCAGAGATTCCGGCGCCAACGTGGAACCTGCACAACACAACCAAAGTACTTTGCCCCAACGAAACAGTGAGGTTGTCAATCTCACCGGCTTGCTGTAACAAAGGATTAACCGTATTGTGTGGAAGATGATTGTTTGCAGAAAACAGTAGAACAATATTGCAGTAGATTGTATTTCAGTAAAGAGAATTGGACCGGGGTCCACAGTTCACTAGAGGTGTCTCTCCCATAAGATAAACAGCATGTTGGGTGAACAAATTACAGTTGGGCAATTGACAAATAAAGAGGGCATGACCATGCACATACATATCATGATGAGTATAGTGAGATTTAATTGGGCATTACGACAAAGTACATAGACCGCCATCCAACTGCATCTATGCCTAAAAAGTCCACCTTCAGGTTATCATCCGAACCCCCTCCAGTATTAAGTTGCAAAGCAACAGACAATTGCATTAAGTATGGTGCGTAATGTAATCAACAACTACATCCTTAGACATAGCATCAATGTTTTATCTCTAGTGGCAATAGCACAACACAACCTTAGAACTTTCATCCTTTGTCCCGGTGTCAATGCAGGCATGAACCCACTATCGAGCATAAATACTCCCTCTTGGAGTTACAAGCATCTACTTGGCCAGAGCATCTACTAGTAACGGAGAGCATGCAAGATCATAAACAACACATAGATATAACTTTGATAATCAACATAACAAGTATTCTCTATTCATCGGATCCCAACAAACGCAACATATAGAATTACAGATAGATGATCTTGATCATGTTAGGCAGCTCACAAGATCCGACAATGATAGCACAATGGGGAGAAGACAACCATCTAGCTACTGCTATGGACCCATAGTCCAGGGGTAGACTACTCACACATCACTCCGGAGGCGACCATGGCGGCGTAGAGTCCTCCGTGAGATGAATCCCCTCTCCGGCAGGGTGCCGGAGGCGATCTCCTGGATCCCCCGAGATGGGATCGGCGGCGGCGGCGTCTCTGGAAGGTTTTCCGTATCGTGGCTCTCGGTACTGGGGGTTTCGCAACGGAGGCTTTAAGTAGGCGGAAGGGCAGGTCAAGAGGCGGCACGGGGGCCCCACACCACAGGGCCGCACGGCCAAGGGGGGGCCGCGCCGCCCTAGGGTGTGGCCCCCTCGTGGCCCCTCTTCATCTCTTCTTCGGACTTCTGGAAGCTTCGTGGCAAAATAGGACCCTGGGCGTTGATTTCGTCCAATTCCGAGAATATTTCGTTACTAGGATTTCTGAAACCAAAAACAGCAGAAAACAAAGAATCGGCACTTCGGCATCTTGTTAATAGGTTAGTTCCAGAAAATGCACGAATATGACATAAAGTGTGCATAAAACATGTAGATAACATCAATAATGTGGCATGGAACATAAGAAATTATCGATACGTCGGAGACGTATCAGCATCCCCAAGCTTAGTTCTGCTCGTCCCGAGCAGGTAAAGCGATAACACAGATAATTTCTGGAGTGACATGCCATCATAATCTTGATCATACTATTTGTAAAGCATATGTAGTGAATGCAGCGATCAAAACAATGTATATGACATGAGTAAACAAGTGAATCATATAGCAAAGACTTTTCATGAATAGCACTTCAAGACAAGCATCAATAAGTCTTGCATAAAAGTTTACTCATAAAGCAATAATTCAAAGTAAAAGCATTGAAGCAACACAAAAAAAGATTAAGTTTCAGCGGTTGCTTTCAACTCATAACATGTATATCTCATGGATATTGTCAACATAGAGTAATATAATAAGTGCAATATGCAAATATGTAGGAATCAATGCACAGTTCACACAAGTGTTTGCTTCTTGAGGTGGAGAGAAATAGGTGAACTGACTCAACATTGAAAGTAAAAGAATGGTCCTCCATAGAGGAAAAGCATCGATTGCTATATTTGTGCTAGAGCTTTGATTTTGAAAACATGAAACAATTTTGTCAACGGTAGTAATAAAGCATATGTATCATGTAAATTATATCTTATAAGTTGCAAGCCTCATGCATAGTGTACTAATAGTGCCCGCACCTTGTCCTAATTAGCTTGGACTACCGGATCATCACAATGCACATGTTTTAACCAAGTGTCACAAAGGGGTACCTCTATGCCGCCTGTACAAAGGTCTAAGGAGAAAGCTCGCATTGGATTTCTCGCTATTGATTATTCTTCAACTTAGACATCCATACCGGGACAACATAGACAACAGATAATGGACTCCTCTTTTATGCACAAGCATGTAACAACAATTAATAATTTTCTCATTTGAGATTGAGGATATTTGTCCAAAACTGAAACTTCCACCATGGATCATGGCTTTAGTTAGCGGCCCAATGTTCTTCTCTAACAATATGCATGCTTAACCATAAGGTGGTAGATCTCTCTTACTTCAGACAAGACGGACATGCATAGCAACTCACATGAAATTCAACAAAGAGTAGTTGATGGCGTCCCCAGTGAACATGGTTATCGCACAACAAGCAACTTAATAAGAGATAAAGTGCATAATTACATATTCAATACCACAATAGTTTTTAAGCTATTTGTCCCATGAGCTATATATTGCAAAGGTGAATGATGGAATTTTAAAGGTAGCACTCAAGAAATTTACTTTGGAATGGCGGAAAATACCATGTAGTAGGTAGGTATGGTGGACACAAATGGCATAGTGGTTGGCTCAAGTATTTTGGATGCATGAGAAGTATTCCCTCTCGATACAAGGTTTAGGCTAGCAAGGCTTATTTGAAACAAACACAAGGATGAACCGGTGCAGCAAAACTCACATAAAAGACATATTGAAAACATTATAAGACTCTACACCGTCTTCCTTGTTGTTCAAACTCAATACTAGAAATTATCTAGACCTTAGAGAAACCAAATATGCAAACCAAATTTTAGCATGCTCTATGTATTTCTTCATTAATGGGTGCAAAGCATATGATGCAAAAGCTTAATCATGAGCACAACAATTGCCAAGTATCACATTACCCAAGACATTTATAGCAATTACTACATGTATTATTTTCCAATTCCAACCATATAACAATTTAACGAAGGAGAAACTTCGCCATGAATACTATGAGTAGAAACTAAGGACATACTTGTCCATATGCTACAGCGGAGCGTGTCTCTCTCCCATAAAGTGAATGCTAGGATCCATTTTATTCAAACAAAACAAAAACAAAAACAAACCGACGCTCCAAGCAAAGCACATAAGATGTGATGGAATAAAAATATAGTTTCAGGGGAGGAACCTGATAATGTTGTCGATGAAGAAGGGGATGCCTTGGGCATCCCCAAGCTTAGACGCTTGAGTCTTCTTAATATATGCAGGGGTGAACCACTGGGGCATCCCCAAGATTAGAGCTTTCACTCTCATTGATCATGTTGCATCATACTCCTCTCTTGATCCTTGAAAACTTCCTCCACACCAAACTCGAAACAACTCATTAGAGGGTTAGTGCACAATAAAAATTAACATATTCAGAGGTGACACAATCATTCTTAATACTTCTGGACATTGCATAATGCTACTGGACATTAATGGATCAAAGAAATTCATCCAACATAGCAAAAGAGGCAATGCGAAATAAAAGGCAGAATCTGTCAAAACAGAACAGTTCGTATTGACGAATTTTAAAATGGCACCATACTTGCTCAAATGAAAATGCTCAAATTGAATGAAAGTTGCGTACATATCTGAGGATCATGCACGTAAATTGGCTTAATTTTCTGAGCTACCTACATGGAGGTAGACCCAGATTCGTGACAGCAAAGAAATCTGGAACTGCGCAGTAATCCAAATCTAGTATGAACTTTTCTATCAACGGCTTAACTTGGCACAATAAAACACTAAACTAAGATAAGGAGAGGTTGCTACAGTAGTAAACAACTTCCAAGACACAAAATAAAAACAAAGTACTGTAGGTAAAAACATGGGTTGTCTCCCATAAGCGCTTTTCTTTAACGCCTTTCAGCTAGGCGCAGAAAGTGTGTATCAAGTATTATCGAAGGGTGGTGCATTCTCAGCGGGGTGCGGAGTTTTCTCAACCAGGCATAGTATATTAGATACATAAGTTTTAGCATCTCCCTTTTCATTAGTCTTAGGCGTGCTACTCTCATCAAACAGATTTTCAGGAACAAGCCAAGCATAGTTATTTTCTAGTGCATCATTCATAGCTAGGAGCTTACATGGTATTGGTGCTTTGATCTCCCCACCATCATCAATATTATTAGTGTATCTTATTCTATCCATGTCCATCTTTTCAAGGAGACTAACAAAATTAGTATGCGAACCAAGCATATTAAATTTAGCAAAGACCTTTCTAGCTTCTCTTGCTAGACCACCAAATTCTCTAAGAAGGGTTTCTAAAACAAAATCTTTCTTTTCCCCTTCTTCCATATCACCAAGTGTGAGAAACATGTGTTGGATTATAGGATTAAGATTAACAAATTTAGTTTCCAACAGGCGAACTAAATGCGCAGCAGCAATTTCATAAGTAGGCGCAAGGTCTACCAAGTGTCTATCTTCAAAATTTTCAATGGTACTAACATGATTGAAGAATTCTTCTATATTATTTCTCCCAACTATAGACCCACGTCCTACCGGTATGTCTTTTGTGGTAAAATTAAAAGGAAACATGATGAATCAAGTAAAGTAAATGCAAGTAACTAATTTTTTTGTGTTTTTGATATAGCAAACAAGATAGCAAATAAAGTAAAACTAGCAACTAATTTTTTTGTATTTTGATTTAGTGCAGCAAACAAAGTAGTAAATAAAACTAAGCAAGACAAAAACAAAGTAAAGAGATTGAGAAGTGGAGACTCCCCTTGTAGCGTGTCTTGATCTCCTGCAACGGCGCCGAAAAAGCTGCTTGATACGCGTTCAACACGCGTCCGTTGGGAACCCCAAGAGGAAGGTGTGATGCGTACAGCGGCAAGTTTCCCTCAGTATGAAACCAAGGTTATCGAACCAGTAGGAGCCAAGAAGCACGTTGAAGGTTGATGGCGGCGGGATGTAGTGCGGCGCAACACCAGAGATTACGGCGCCAACGTGGAACCTGCACAACACAACCAAAGTACTTTGCCCCAATGAAACAGTGAGGTTATCAATCTCACCGGCTTGCTGTAACAAAGGATTCACCGGATGGTGTGGAAGATGATGGTTTGCAGAAAACAGGAGAACAATATTGCAAGAGATTGTATTTCAAGAAGAGAATTGGACCGGGGTCCACAGCTCACTAGAGGTGTCTCTCCCATAAGATAAACAGCATGTTGGGTGAACAAATTACAGTTGGGCAATTGACAAATAAAGAGGGCATGACCATGCACATACATATCATGATGAGTATAGTGAGATTTAATTGGGCATTACGACAAAGTACATAGACCGCCATCCAACTGCATCTATGCCTAAAAAGTCCACCTTCAGGTTATCATCCGAACCCCCTCCAGTATTAAGTTGCAAAGCAACAGACAATTGCATTAAGTATGGTGCGTAATGTAATCAACAACTACATCCTTAGACATAGCATCAATGTTTTATCCCTAGTGGCAACAGCACAACACAACCTTAGAACTTTCTGTCACTGTCCCAGGTGTCAATGCAGGCATGAACCCACTATCGAGCATAAATACTCTCTCTTGGAGTTACAAGCATCTACTTGGCCAGAGCATCTACTAGTAACGGAGAGCATGCAAGATCATAAACAACACATAGATATAACTTTGATAATCAACATAACAAGTATTCTCTATTCATCGGATCCCAACAAACGCAACATATAGAATTACAGATAGATGATCTTGATCATGTTAGGCAGCTCACAAGATCCGACAATGATAGCACAATGGGGAGAAGACAACCATCTAGCTACTGCTATGGACCCATAGTCCAGGGGTACACTACTCACACATCACTCCGGAGGCGACCATGGCGGCGTAGAGTCCTCCGGGAGATGAATCCCCTCTCCGGCAGGGTGCCGGAGGCGATCTCCTGGATCCCCCGAGATGGGATCGGCGGCGGCGGCATCTCTGGAAGGTTTTCCGTATCGTGGCTCTCGGTACTGGGGGTTTCGCAACGGAGGCTTTAAGTAGGCGGAAGGGCAGGTCAAGAGGCGGCACGGGGGCCCCACACCACAGGGCCGCGCGGCCAAGGGGGGGGCCGCGCCGCCCTAGGGTGTGGCCCCCTCGTGGCCCCTCTTCGTCTCTTCTTCGGACTTCTGGAAGCTTCGTGGCAAAATAGGACCCTGGGCGTTGATTTCGTCCAATTCCGAGAATATTTCGTTATTAGGATTTCTGAAACCAAAAACAGCAGAAACAAAGAATCGGCACTTCGGCATCTTGTTAATAGGTTAGTTCCAGAAAATGCACGAATATGACATAAAGTGTGCATAAAACATGTAGATAACATCAATAATGTGGCATGGAACATAAGAAATTATCGATACGTCGGAGACGTATCAGGGAGTGAGAGAAACCTCTAAGATTATGGATGTGCTGTTGCCACTAGGGATAAAACATTGGTGCTATGTTCGAGGATGTAGTCACTGATTACATTACGCGCAATACTTAATGCAATGGTATGTTGTTAGCAACTTAATACTGGAGGGGGTTCGGATGATAACCTGAAGGTGGACTTTTTAGGCATAGATGCATGCTGGATAGCGGTCTATGTACTTTGTCGTAATGCCCAATTAAATCTCACAATACTCATCATAATATGTATGTGCATGGTCATGCCCTCTCTATTTGTCAATTGCCCAACTGTAATTTGTTCACCCAACATGCTGTTTATCTTATGGGAGAGACACCTCTAGTGAACTGTGGACCCCGGTCCAATTCTCTTTACTGAAATACAATCTACTGCAATACTGTTCTACTGTTTTCTGCAAACAATTATCTTCCACACTATACATCTAATCCTTTGTTACAGCAAGCCGGTGAGATTGACAACCTCGCTGTTTCGTTGGGGCAAAGTACTTGGTTTGTGTTGTGCAGGTTCCACGTTGGCGCCGGAATCCCTGGTGTTGCGCCGCACTACATCTCGCCGCCATCAACCTTCAACGTGCTTCTTGGCTCCTACTGGTTCAATAAACCTTGGTTTCATACTGAGGGAAAACTTGCCGCTGTACGCATCACACCTTCCTCTTGGGGTTCCCAACGGACGCGTGCTGTACGCGTATCAATGTGCTGTTGCCACTAGGGATAAAACATTGATGCTATGTCCGAGGATGTAGTTATTGATTACATTACGCACCATACTTAATGCAATTGTCTGTTGTTTGCAACTTAATACTGGAAGGGGTTCGGATGATAACCTGAAGGTGGACTTTTTAGGCATAGATGCATGCTGGATAGCGGTCTATGTACTTTGTCGTAATGCCCAATTAAATCTCACAATACTCATCATAATATGTATGTGCATGGTCATGCCCTCTCTATTTGTCAATTGCCCAACTGTAATTTGTTCACCCAACATGCTGTTTATCTTATGGGAGAGACACCTCTAGTGAACTGTGGACCCCGGTCCAATTCTCTTTACTGAAATACAATCTACTGCAATACTGTTCTACTGTTTTCTGCAAACAATCATCTTCCACACTATACATCTAATCCTTTGTTACAGCAAGCCGGTGAGATTGACAACCTCGCTGTTTCGTTGGGGCAAAGTACTTGGTTTGTGTTGTGCAGGTTCCACGTTGGCGCCGGAATCCCTGGTGTTGCGCCGCACTACATCTCACCGCCATCAACCTTCAACGTGCTTCTTGGCTCCTACTGGTTCGATAAACCTTGGTTTCATACTGAGGGAAAACTTGCCGCTGTACGCATCACACCTTCCTCTTGGGGTTCCCAACGGACGCGTGCTGTACGCGTATCAATGTGCTGTTGCCACTAGGGATAAAACATTGATGCTATGTCCGAGGATGTAGTTATTGATTACATTACGCACCATACTTAATGCAATTGTCTGTTGTTTGCAACTTAATACTGGAAGGGGTTCGGATGATAACCTGAAGGTGGACTTTTTAGGCATAGATGCATGCTGGATAGCGGTCTATGTACTTTGTCGTAATGCCCAATTAAATCTCACTATACTCATCATATCATGTATGTGCATTGTCATGCCCTCTCTATTTGTCAATTGCCCAACTGTAATTTGTTCACCCAACATGCTATTTATCTTATGGGAGAGACACCACTAGTGAACTGTGGACCCCGGTCCATTCTTTGAATCGAATACAATCTACTGCAATACTTGTTCTACTGTTTTCTGCAAACAATCATCATCCACACTATACATCTAATCCTTTGTTACAGCAAGCCAGTGAGATTGACAACCTCACTGTTTCGTTGGGGCAAAGTACTTTGGTTGTGTTGTGCAGGTTCCACGTTGGCGCCGGAATCCCTGGTGTTGCGCCGCACTACATCTCGCCGCCATCAACCTTCAACGTGCTTCTTGGCTCCTACTGGTTCGATAAACCTTGGTTTCTTACTGAGGGAAAACTTGCCGCTGTACGCATCACACCTTCCTCTTGGGGTTCCCAACGGACGCGTGTTGTACGTGTATCACTCAGCATGGTGCCTCAACTGCGGGTGCGGCTGCAGCTCCATGGGCACTCCCATGGCATCACGCCTCATGAGATGCGCGAAGCGCGAAGCGAGGATGCGCACCGCGTTCTGTCCACAGAGGCGCGCAAGTGCCTCTTGAAGGCCACGTGCGAGTCCGTCGAGCCAGTTGCTCTCGCGGAAGGAGAAGAGGATCCTCTCCGAGGTGGGAGGCTCCATCTTTCCCCTCAAGTCGGCAGTGATGATCCACTGCAACTCTCCTCCAGGAGTGTCGTCCACCTGAATCCCGTGGAACTCAGGGTGCGGGCGCTCGAGGAAGTCCAAAAGGGCGTTGAGGTCGTGCTCGAAGATCAAGCTCCCTCCGTTCCTAAGCTGGTAAAACTTGGTGTTGATGGGTTCATTCGGCTCCATCTGAAAGAGAATTGGATGAGTAAGTTAGAGAGTGCAAAGTGTGGCAAATTTTTAAGTAGATTCAAATAAGATAGAACATGATTCATTAAATTTTGAAAAAGTCTCAAGGGCAAGAGTGTAAGTAAATTTTCACAAATATTTTCTTCATTTGATTTCAAAGTTTAAGTTTTTCAGAACGCCCATTCTAACTAAGGTTTTCTAAGGTCAAACAATGGCTCTGATACCAACTTGTCAACACCCGGATTTTTAAGTCCGGATGCCTATTATGTCATACATCGCAATCCCAGGAATATTGTTGTTGCGAGGCATAATAGTTAAGTATCACAGTCATCATTCATTACAAACCATAATGTCTTACAATTGGAATCACATCATCCATATTACACGAATAGTTGATCTATTGATCAACGAACAAACACAAGTTCATAGCGGAAGCGTAAGATACAAGGACTCTCTAGTCCATAGGCCAACGCTTGACGTCGGAAGACTCCTAGTTGTCGTAGGCGTCCTGCTGGTCATCTCCTTGTTCATCTTCATACTCTGGCCATTTGAATAGCCAGGGACAAAGCCGTGAGTACTTCAAGTACTCGCAAACTAATACTAGTGTAAGTGCTAGACATTTCTAGTAAGGTTTGCTAAGCTCTAGTTTATTTGCATAAAGCCAATTTTAGTTCACAAGTATTTGAGTAAAAACTTATTCATGTGCTAACTAACTCAAGTGGGAACATTAGTGTCATTCCCACCATTCAAGTGGTGATTTCAATTCAATTCACCACTTCACAATTCATTTCACCATCATTTTCAAGAATTTGACATCGGACACTGTATGGCCTTTCCAACCGTCCATAACCGTGGACGCGGCTATTCGAATAGATTGACACTCTGCAGAGGTTGCACACTTGTGCCACAACATTTGATTTCATCCGTCGGGATTACCCCGAATCATCGTAACACAGTACGCGGATCATGAACCATAACCTTTCACTTACAAATCCTAGTATCACTACAAGAAAAAGGTCATGTAGAGACGCACACCATTAGACGCTTTCATTTCTGTCCCTACATCTGTAATCCGCCCCTCTATTAAGACTTTCATTGAGACGCTACCTACATCGTCCTAAAGTTGAGCCTTTACACATTGTTATTACTAGAATTAATAAGAGAATTTCCTGGGTTGTTATATTTGCGTCATCCACGTTTTGCCTTTCTCACAGTTAGAACTTATCTATTCCCCACCCTGTGTAAAACCTAGGGCCGCCGCCACGCATCCGATCGCTTCCCAGACGAGGACACACGATCTCAATGGAATAATGGATCCATCCGGCTGCTGGACTCGGCCAGGATCTGGTGAGTTGTTTGCCCCTGGACTTCTATCTTTATTCTTGCCATTGGACGTGATTACTTGTTTCTTGCCGCTGGATTTGATCGACAGCTCCTTGTGGCTGGACTCGATCATCTGCTCCTTGCCACATAGTTTCTTCCTCTTCTCCCATCTAGATCTCTGAAATATTTCCTTGTATATGTCGCAGATTAGTGTTCATATACCTGGATTTGCCTACTGATCATGGATAATTTTGTAGTTTTTGCAGAGGAGAATAAACGAGTCAACACCTGGAGGTCTTATTCATAACGGAGACTACCTTGCATCAACCTGCAGAAAATAATGTTTTTCTCTGACTTTATATTCACTTGCCTTTCTCGATCCTACAGAGTTGTGCACAGAACTGATGCTCGCCTTCTTGTTTTCCTTGCAGACATGAGATCATATTTTCTGTAGTACATATATGTCTTCTATCGGACTCGATCTCTAGGGTACATCTTTGTTGCTGCACACAGTGTTTAATTACTCTGATATCATAATCATATTATATTGTTGTCAAATATTTATAGTTTGCCGATTAATATTTGCTCCTGTAGTTGTGTGTTTGCAGGATTTAGTTTCTAAAGGTTACTCACGCAGCTCAGAATAGATATAGCAAAGGTTTGGAGAAGCAGTGAACCGGAGCGCTGTTAACTACAGAGATCTATTAGACTCACTCATCTAATTACTCAGGAGATTACACGCTGAGTTCTTGGAAATAGAGTTCCAGGAATTATTCAGTCACGTATACAAATTTTTATAAAGATGTATCTTTCACTTGTAATTGTAAAGCACAATTCCAATCAGATAATATAATTTATACTTTCTGGCAGTGCGCCGTGCTTTTATAATGTCTTCTGTTATTGGATTAACTGAATTTTGGTTTTTGTCATATGATGTGAACCAATGCTAGTTGATTGAAAAGTTGTAAAATAAAATAAATTTATTATGTATAACACAAAGCATCTCCATTTAATAATGCAAGAAGGCGACTCGATGCTGGGAGAGACAGTGTGTTATCCATCTAGAACGTGTCTCAATTAGCATATACACGTTTTTGATAGCGCCTCATTTTATTTTAGAGACGCTCGGTCATGCGTCTCAAGGGTGTTTGAGACGGTGCATAAGAAGACGTTTCCAGGACGCTTTATAATAGCATCTTTACAACTACATAAAGACGAATTAAAGCATCATTAGCTTACAAATTAGACGTCTCTACATGTATATTTTCTTGTAGTGTATGAGCACCTCCCCCCATGAGCTTGGCCTCCCAGTGAAGACCAACTGTCAACCTGGGAACTGCACAGGGCTTGGCCGTACAATTCACCTCAATTCACATCATTTCTCAACAACGGAGGCAGCCTCAAGCATAACCCCTATGATGTGTGTTCAGAGGGAACCCATACTAAGATGCATAAACTTCCAGTTAAGCCCTACCCATAATCAGGTATTGTGGGGGTACTCAATATTGGAAAGGTATCGCATTCAAACCAATATCAGTTTTATCAAAAATCACCATCTTCTCTTTGTTATATTCACCTTCAAAAATCATTCAATGGAATGCTTCATCATTCCAAGGTTTCAAAATTCAATTCAATTCACATTGTTCCCATCTAGAGTAGTCAAGTTTTAATTCATTAGCACTAGCTCTAAATCATGAGGGGTACTACCTTGCTTTGCTAGATTGAGACTAACTTTACTACTCTAGTAAACTTCCTTCACTTTGACCAAAGTTAACTATAAAAGTAACTCTTGGAAAACAACAAGTAAAACTTGTAATGTAGAAACTTGGGATAGGCTCATGGTAAGAAAAGATAAGACTATGGTGCCTTGCCCCAAAGGGCTTTGCACTTTGCAAGAATATTAGCTTGCCTTGGTAGTTCTCAAAGTTCTCCTCCTCCTCCTTTTGGTAGCAACCTTCTTCTTCCGGGTATTCTCCGGTGCTAGCGTCTAAATTTGAATACGAGTATAATCACTCAACTAATTCAATGGCTATTCCATACATCACATACATTCACACAAACTATTCTATGCACACCATTAATCTAATTAGGGTGCATTGGTTGTGTTGCTTGAGGAGAAATAATTTCCTTTTATTTAATATGTAAATGATAGTTTCCATAGGGTTCTTGAGGAATAATTTCCTCTCATTGAAATCTTCTTAAGATTTAATTTCTCAAATAATCAGGCATGAATTTATATTGACCTAAGTCAAACATTCATTATCATCATTGGAGAAAATGATTTAAATGAGGTAGACCACCTCATACCATTTAATAATTCTACAAATGTTTTAATTCTCCAAGTATTTCATATAAGAGTGTTTGACCATCACATGAATTCATTTGGGACAAGATTTAAATGAAGTAAAATACTTCATATGATTTGCATAATAGTTTTGGACAATATCACTTTAAGAAACTAGCCATATTGTCCATTAATTAAACTAGGGCATGATCATGCAAAGTGACCACACCATTTTCTTGCAGAAACAGTTAGTGTAAGTCAAATGTGAGCTATTGGAGTTGGAATTAACTTAATATCTATTTTGGTTGATTTTTAATAATTATTTGAGTATGGAAAAGTCCCTGCCTTCATCTTTTTATCATATTAATTCTACAACAGATCTTGAGGTGGGACCAGTGGCATATTGTAGAACTTTTTACTAGCTTTCAAACAATATCAAATTTGTTAAATTTGGCCAAGCCAAACAGATTCTATGAATTTTAAAAGTTGGGTTCAGTGTTGAATTTGTTTGGAATTGAATTAAAACTGGATTTGAATTGTTGGGCTGGAGGGAAACGAAACTGGGCCGAAACGGTTTGAATTAAAGAAATTCGGCCCAGCAACGCATCCAGTGCGCGTGGGCCTACTGACAGTGTGGGGGCCATAGGTCAGCGGCTGTTTAAACCCGAAACGGTATGAGCTAACGCGGTGCGTTGGATTAGATCCTCATCGGACAGCTCACGTGCATCGTCGTCTCCGACGAGATGCCGTAGCTTCTCCGGCGAGCCTAGGGGGTCGGAGAGCTAACCAGAGGTCCGGCGAGGGTTGGCAGTGTGTGCGAGGAAGTGGTAGACGATGGCGAGGCAGCCTGTAGCAGTGGCAAGGCGTGGGGAAGCTCCAATCGACGGCGGCAATCTCCGGGTACTGGCGGCTCCGATCACCAAATTGGGGCTGCTCCGGCGTCAATTGGATGTGTGGTTTGGTCGTGGAGAAGCAGGGATGAGAGGAGAAGCTGGTGGTGTGCTCAGATTGCTTCGGGGAACTCGGTATTTATAGAGGGTTTGGGGTGCCGCGGGGCAGGGTCGAGGGCGACATGCGCGCGGCGATTCCGGCGAGCGGCTGGGCTAGGCAACGGTGCAGCAGTGTGATACGTCTCCGACGTATCGATAATTTCTTATGTTCCATGCCACATTATTGATGATATCTACATATTTTATGCATACTTTATGTCATATTTATGCATTTTCTGGAACTAACCTATTGACGAGATGCCGAAGAGCCGATTCTTTGTTTCTGCTGTTTTTGGTTTCAGAAATCCTAGTAAGGAAATATTCTCGGAATTGGACGAAATCAACGCCCAGGGGCCTATTTTCACACGAAGCTTCTAGAAGACCGAAGAGTCAACGAAGTGGGGCCACGAGGTGGCCAGGAAGTAGGGCGGCGCGGCCCAAGCCTTGGCCGCGCCGACCTGTCTCCTGGGCCCCTCGTGACGCCCCTTGACCTGCCCTTCCGCCTACAAATAGCCTTCGTCGCGAAACCCCCAGTACCGAGAGCCACGATACGGAAAACCTTCCAGAGACGCCGCCGCCAATCCCATCTCGGGGGATTCAGGAGATCGCCTCCGGCACCCTGCCGGAGAGGGGAATCATCTCCCGGAGGACTCTTCACCGCCATGGTCGCCTCCGGAGTGATGAGTGAGTAGTTCACCCCTGGACTATGGGTCCATAGCAGTAGCTAGATGGTTGTCTTCTCCTCATTATGCTTCATTGTCGGATCTTGTGAGCTGCCTAACATGATCAAGATCATCTATCTGTAATGCTATATGTTGTGTTTGTTGGGATCCGATGGATAGAGAATACTATGTTATGTTGATTATCAATTTATATCTATGTGTTGTTTATGATCTTGCATGCTCTCCGTTATTAGTAGAGGCTCTGGCCAAGTTTTTACTCTTAACTCCAAGAGGGAGTATTTATGCTCGATAGTGGGTTCATGTCTCCGTGAATCTGGGGGAGTGACAGAAACCTCTATGGTTATGGATGTACTGTTGCCACTAGGGATAAAACATAGATGCTATGTCCGAGGATGTAGTTATTGATTAAATTACGCACCATACTTAATGCAATTGTCTTTTGTTAGCAACTTAATACTGGAAGGGGTTCGGATGATAACCTGAAGGTGGACTTTTTAGGCATAGATGCATGCTGGATAGCGGTCTATGTACTTTGTCGTAATGTGCAATTAAATCTCACAATACTCATCATATCATGTATGTGCATGGTCATGCCCTCTCTATTTGTCAATTTCCGAACTGTAATTTGTTCACCCAACATGCTATTTATCTATGGGAGAGACACCACTAGTGAACTGTGGACCCCTGTCCAATTCTTTACATCTGAAATACAATCTACTGCAATTGTTCTACTGTTTTCTGCAAACAATCATCATCCACACTATACATCTAATCCTTTGTTAGAGCAAGCCGGTGAGATTGACAACCTCACTGTTTCGTTGGGGCAAAGTACTTGGTTTGTGTTGTGCAGGTTCCACGTTGGCGCCGGAATCCCTGGTGTTGTGCCGCACTACATCTCGCCGCCATCAACCTTCAACGTGCTTCTTGACTCCTACTGGTTCGATAAACCTTGGTTTCTAACTGAGGGAAACTTACTGCTGTACGCATCACACCTTCCACTTGGGGTTCCCAACGGTCGCGTGCTGTACGCGTGTCAAGCTAAATTTCTGGCGCCGTTGCCGGGGAGATCAAGACACGCTGCAAGGGGAGTCTCCACATCCCAATCTCTTTACTTTGTTTTTGTCTTGCTTTACTTTATTTACTACTTTGTTTGCTGCATTATATCAAAACACAAAAAAAATTAGTTGCTAGTTTTACTTTATTTGCTATCTTGTTTGCTATATCAAAAACACAAAAAAATTAGTTATTTGCATTTACTTTATCTAGTTTGCTTTATTTACTATTGCTAAAATGGGTACTCCTGAAAATACTAAGTTGTGTGACTTCACAACCACAAATAATAATGATTTCTTATGCACACCTATTGCTCCACCTGCTACTACAGCAGAATTCTTTGAAATTAAACCCGCTCTACTGAATCTTGTTATGCGAGAGCAATTTTCTGGTGTTAGTTCTGATGATGCTGCTGCCCATCTCAATAATTTTGTTGAACTTTGTGAAATGCAAAAGTATAAAGATGTAGATGGTGACATTATAAAATTAAAATTGTTCCCTTTCTCATTAAGAGGAAGAGCTAAAGATTGGTTGCTATCTCTGCCTAAGAATAGTATTGATTCGTGGACTAAATGCAAGGATGCTTTTATTAGTAGATATTATCTGATGGCGTGTAACTCACACGTTCGTTGGGAACCCCAAGAGGAAGGTATGATGCGCACAGCAGCAAGTTTTCCCTCAGAAAGAAACCAAGGTTTATTGAACCAGGAGGAGCCAAGAAGCACGTTGAAGGTTGATGGCGGCGGGATGTAGTGCGGCGCAACACCAGGGATTCCGGCGCCAACGTGGAACCTGCACAACACAACCAAAGTACTTTGCCCCAACGAAACAGTGAGGTTGTCAATCTCACCGGCTTGCTGTAACAAAGGATTAACCGTATTGTGTGGAAGATGATTGTTTGCAGAAAACAGTAGAACAAGTATTGCAGTAGATTGTATTTCAGTATAGAGAATTGGACCGGGGTCCACAGTTCACTAGAGGTGTCTCTCCCATAAGATAAACAGCATGTTGGGTGAACAAATTACAGTTGGGCAATTGACAAATAAAGAGGGCATGACCATGCACATACATATCATGATGAGTATAGTGAGATTTAATTGGGCATTACGACAAAGTACATAGACCGCCATCCAACTGCATCTATGCCTAAAAAGTCCACCTTCAGGTTATCATCCGAACCCCCTCCAGTATTAAGTTGCAAAGGAACAGACAATTGCATTAAGTATGGTGCGTAATGTAATCAACAACTACATCCTTAGACATAGCATCAATGTTTTATCCCTAGTGGCAACAGCACAACACAACCTTAGAACTTTCACATCCGTCCCCGGTGTCAATGCGAGCATGAACCCACTATCGAGCATAAATACTCCCTCTTGGAGTTACAAGCATCTACTTGGCCAGAGCATCTACTAGTAACGGAGAGCATGCAAGATCATAAACAACACATAGATATAACTTTGATAATCAACATAACAAGTATTCTCTATTCATCGGATCCCAACAAACGCAACATATAGAATTACGTATAGATGATCTTGATCATGTTAGGCAGCTCACAAGATCCGACAATGATAGCACAATGGGGAGAAGACAACCATCTAGCTACTGCTATGGACCCATAGTCCAGGGGTAGACTACTCACACATCACTCTGGAGGCGACCATGGCGACGTAGAGTCCTCCGGGAGATGATTCCCCTCTCCGGCAGGGTGCCGGAGGCGATCTCCTGGATCCCCCGAGATGGGATCGGCGGCGGCGGCGTCTCTGGAAGGTTTTCCGTATCGTGGCTCTCGGTACTGGGGGTTTCGCAACCGAGGCTTTAAGTAGGCGGAAGGGCAGGTCGGAGGCGGCACGAGGGCCCCACACCACAGGGCCGCGCGGCCAAGGGGGGGCCACGCCGCCCTAGGGTGTGGCCCCCTCGTGGCCCCTCTTCGTCTCCTCTTCGGACTTCTGGAAGCTTCGTGGCAAAATAGGACCCTGGGCGTTGATTTCGTCCAATTCCGAGAATATTTCGTTACTAGGATTTTTGAAACCAAAAACAGCAGAAAACAGCAACTGGCACTTCGGCATCTTGTTAATAGGTTAGTTCCAGAAAATGCACGAATATGACATAAAGTGTGCATAAAACATGTAGAAAACATCAATAATGTGGCATGGAACATAAGAAATTATCGATACGTCGGAGACGTATCAGCATCCCCAAGCTTAGTTCTGCTCGTCCCGAGCAGGTAAAACGATAACACAGATAATTTCTGGAGTGACATGCCATCATAACCTTGATCATACTATTTGTAAAGCATATGTAGTGAATGCAGCGATCAAAACAATGTATATGACATGAGTAAACAAGTGAATCATAAAGCAAAGACTTTTCATGAATAGCACTTCAAGACAAGCATCAATAAGTCTTGCATAAGAGTTAACTCATAAAGCAATAATTCAAAGTAAAGGTATTGAAGCAACACAAAGGAAGATTAAGTTTCAGCGGTTGCTTTCAACTTGTAACATGTATATCTCATGGATATTGTCAACATAGAGTAATATAATAAGTGCAATAAGTAAATATGTAGGAATCAATGCACAGTTCACACAAGTGTTTGCTTCTTGAGGTGGAGAGAAATAGGTGAACTGACTCAACATTGAAAGTAAAAGAATGGTCCTCCATAGAGGAAAAGCATCGATTGCTATATTTGTGCTAGAGCTTTGATTTTGAAAACATGAAACAATTTTGTCAACGGTAGTAATAAAGCATATGTATCGTGTAAATTATATCTTATAAGTTGCAAGCCTCATGCATAGTATACTAATAGTGCCCGCACCTTGTCCTAATTAGCTTGGACTACCGGATCATCGCAATGCACATGTTTTAACCAAGTGTCACAAAGGGGTACCTCTATGCCGCCTGTACAAAGGTCTAAGGAGAAAGCTCGCATTGGATTTCTCGCTATTGATTATTCTCAACTTAGACATCCATACCGGGACAACATAGACAACAGATAATGGACTCCTCTTTTATGCATAAGCATGTAACAACAATTAATAATTTTCTCATATGAGATTGAGGATATTTGTCCAAAACTGAAACTTCCACCATGGATCATGGCTTTAGTTAGCGGCCCAATGTTCTTCTCTAACAATATGCATGCTTAACCATAAGGTGGTAGATCTCTCTTACTTCAGACAAGACGGACATGCATAGCAACTCACATGAAATTCAACAAAGAGTAGTTGATGGCGTCCCCAGTGAACATGGTTATCGCACAACAAGCAACTTAATAAGAGATAAAGTGCATAATTACATATTCAATACCACAATAGTTTTTAAGCTATTTGTCCCATGAGCTATATATTGCAAAGGTGAATGATGGAATTTTAAAGGTAGCACTCAAGCAATTTACTTTGGAATGGCGGAAAATACCATGTAGTAGGTAGGTATGGTGGACACAAATGGCATAGTGGTTGGCTCAAGTATTTTGGATGCATGAGAAGTATTCCCTCTCGATACAAGGTTAGGCTAGCAAGGCTTATTTGAAACAAACACAAGGATGAACCGGTGCAGCAAAACTCACATAAAGACATATTGTAAACATTATAAGACTCCACACCGTCTTCCTTGTTGTTCAAAACTCAATACTAGAAATTATCTAGACCTTAGAGAGACCAAATATGCAAACCAAATTTTAGCATGCTCTATGTATTTCTTCATTAATGGGTGCAAAGCATATGATGCAAGAGCTTAAACATGAGCACAACAGTTGCCAAGTATCACATTACCCAAGACATTTATAGCAATTACTACATGTATCATTTTCCAATTCCAACCATATAACAATTTAACGAAGAAAAAACTTCGCCATGAATACTATGAGTAGAAACTAAGGACATACTTGTCCATATGCTACAGTGGAGCGTGTCTCTCTCCCATAAAGTGAATGCTAGGATCCATTTTATTCAAACAAAACAAAAAACAAAAACAAACCGACGCTCCAAGCAAAGCACATAAGATGTGATGGAATAAAAATATAGTTTCAGGGGAGGAACCTGATAATGTTGTCGATGAAGAAGGGGATGCCTTGGGCATCCCCAAGCTTAGACGCTTGAGTCTTCTTGATATATGCAGGGGTGAACCACCGGGGCATCCCCAAGCTTAGAGCTTTCACTCTCCTTGATCATGTTGCATCATACTCCTCTCTTGATCCTTGAAAACTTCCTCCACACCAAACTTAGAACAACTCATTAGAGGGTTAGTGACAATAAAAATTAACATATTCAGAGGTGACACAATCATTCTTAACACTTCTGGACATTGCATAAAGCTACTGGACATTAATGGATCAAAGAAATTCATCCAACATAGCAAAAGAGGCAATGCGAAATAAAAGGCAGAATCTGTCAAAACAGAACAGTTCGTATTGACGAATTTTATTAGGCCACCAGACTTGCTCAAATGAAAATGCTCAAATTGAATGAAAGTTGCGTACATATCTGAGGATCATGCACGTAAATTGGCTTAATTTTCGGAGCTACCTACAGGGAGGTAGACCCAGATTCGTGACAGCAAAGAAATCTGGAACTGCGCAGTAATCCAAATCTAGTACTTACTTTACTATCAAAGACTTTACTTGGCACAACAAAACACTAAACTAAGATAAGGAGAGGTTGCTACAGTAGTAAACAACTTCCAAGACACAAAATAAAAACAAAGTACTGTAGGTAAAAACATGGGTTGTCTCCCATAAGCGCTTTTCTTTAACGCCTTTCAGCTAGGCGCAGAAAGTGTGTATCAAGTATTATCAAGAGACGAAGTGTCAACATCATAATTTGTTCTAATAATAGAATCAAAAGGTAACTTCATTCTCTTTCTAGGAAAGTGTTCCATACCTTTCTTGAGAGGAAATTGATATTTTATATTACCTTCCTTCATATCAATGATAGCACCAACAGTTCGAAGAAAAGGTCTTCCCAATATAATGGGACAAGATGCATTGCATTCAATATCCAAGACAACAAAATCAACGGGGACAAGGTTATTGTTAACGGTAATGCGAACATTATCAACTTTCCCTAAAGGTTTCTTTGTAGAATGATCAGCAAGATTAACATCCAAATAACAATTTTTCAATGGTGGCAAGTCAAGCATATTATAAATTTTCTTAGGCATAACAGAAATACTTGCACCAAGATCACATAAAGCATTACAATCAAAATCTTTAACCTTCATTTTAATGATGGGCTCCCAACCATCCTCTAGCTTTCTAGGAATAGAGGCTTCGCGCTCTAGTTTCTCTTCTCTAGCTTTTATGAGAGCATTTGTAATATGTTGCGTGAAAGCCAAATTTATAGCACTAGCATTAGGACTTTTAGCAAGTTTTTGCAAGAACTTTATAACTTCAGAGATGTGGCAATCATCAAAATTCAAACCATTATAATCTAAAGCAATGGGATCATCATCCCCAATGTTGGAAAAAATTTCAGCAGTTTTATCACGAAGCGGTTTCAGCGATTTTAGCGATTTAGCGGTTTCTCGCGCTTTGCATTAGAAGTGGAAACATTGCTAACACCAATTCTTTTATTATTAATAGTAGGAGGTGCAGCAACATGTGTAGCATTAGCATTACTAGTGGTGGTAATAGTCCAAACTTTAGCTACATTCTTCTCTTTAGCTAGTTTTTCATTTTCTTCTCTATCCCACCTAGCACGCAGTTCAGCCATTAATCTTATATTCTCATTAATTCTAACTTGGATGGCATTTGCTGTAGTAACAATTTTATTATGATGATTCTCATTAGGCATAACTTTCGATTTCAAAAGATCAACATCAGCAGCAAGACTATCGACTTTAGAAGCAAGTATATCAATTTTCCCAAGCTTTTCTTCAACAGATTTGTTAAAAGCAGTTTGTGTACTAATAAATTCTTTAAGCATAGCTTCAAGTCCAGGGGGTGAACTCCTATTATTGTTGTAAGAATTCCCATAAGAATTACCATAGCCGTTGCCATTATTATAAGGATATGGCCTATAGTTGTTACTAGAATTGTTCCGGTAAGCATTGTTGTTGAAATTATTATTTTTAATGAAATTTACATCAACATGTTCTTCTTGTGCAACCAATGAAGCTAACGGAACATTATTAGGATCAACATTTGTCCTATCATTCACAAGCATAGACATAATAGCATCAATCTTATCACTCAAGGAAGAGGTTTCTTCAACAGAATTTACCTTCTTACCTTGTGGAGCTCTTTCCGTGTGCCATTCAGAGTAATTGATCATCATATTATCAAGAAGCTTTGTTGCTTCACCAAGAGTGATGGACATAAAGGTACCTCCAGCAGCTGAATCCAATAAATTCCGCGAAGAAAAATTTAGTCCTGCATAGAAGGTTTGGATGATCATCCAAGTAGTCAGTCCATGGGTTGGGCAATTTTTAACCAGAGATTTCATTCTTTCCCAAGCTTGAGCAACATGTTCAGTATCTAATTGTTTAAAATTCATTATGCTACTCCTCAAAGATATAATTTTAGCAGGGGGATAATATCTACCAATAAAAGCATCCTTGCATTTAGTCCATGAATCAATACTATTCTTAGGCAGAGATAGCAACCAATCTTTAGCTCTTCCTCTTAATGAGAAAGGGAACAATTTTAATTTTATAATGTCACCATCTACATCTTTATATTTTTGCATTTCACATAGTTCAACAAAATTATTAAGATGGGCAGCAGCATCATCAGAACTAACACCAGAAAATTGCTCTCGCATAACAAGATTCAGTAAAGCAGGTTTAATCTCAAAGAATTCTGCTGTAGTAGCAGGTGGAGCAATAGGTGTGCATAGGAAATCATTATTATTTGTGGTTGTGAAGTCACACAACTTAGTATTTTCAGGGTTGGCCATTTTAGCAACAGTAAATAAAGCAAACTAGATAAAGTAAATGCAAGTAACTAATATTTTGTGTTTTTGATATAGCAAACAAGATAGCAAATAAAGTAAAACTAGCAACTAATTTTTTTGTGTTTTGATTTAGTGCAGCAAACAAAGTAGTAAATAAAACTAAGCAAGACAAAAACAAAGTAAAGAGATTGAGAAGTGGAGACTCCCCTTGCAGCGTGTCTTGATCTCCCCGGCAACGGCGCCAGAAAAAAGAGCTTGATGGCGTGTAACTCACACGTTCGTTGGGAACCCCAAGAGGAAGGTATGATGCGCACAGCAGCAAGTTTTCCCTCAGAAAGAAACCAAGGTTTATCAAACCAGGAGGAGCCAAGAAGCACGTTGAAGGTTGATGGCGGCGGGATGTAGTGCGGCGCAACACCAGGGATTCCGGCGCCAACGTGGAACCTGCACAACACAACCAAAGTACTTTGCCCCAACGAAATAGTGAGGTTGTCAATCTCACCGGCTTGCTGTAACAAAGGATTAACCGTATTGTGTGGAAGATGATTGTTTGCAGAAAACAGTAGAACAAGTATTGCAGTAGATTGTATTTCAGTATAGAGAATTGGACCGGGGTCCACAGTTCACTAGAGGTGTCTCTCCCATAAGATAAACAGCATGTTGGGTGAACAAATTACAGTTGGGCAATTGACAAATAAAGAGGGCATGACCATGCACATACATAGCATGATGAGTATAGTGAGATTTAATTGGGCATTACGACAAAGTACATAGACCGCCATCCAACTGCATCTATGCCTAAAAAGTCCACCTTCAGGTTATCATCCGAACCCCCTCCAGTATTAAGTTGCAAAGCAACAGACAATTGCATTAAGTATGGTGCGTAATGTAATCAACAACTACATCCTTAGACATAGCATCAATGTTTTATCCCTAGTGGCAACAGCACAACACAACCTTAGAACTTTCATCCTTGTCCCAGTGTCAATGCAGGCATGAACCCACTATCGAGCATAAATACTCCCTCTTGGAGTTACAAGCATCTACTTGGCCAGAGCATCTACTAGTAACGGAGAGCATGCAAGATCATAAACAACACATAGATATAACTTTGATAATCAACATAACAAGTATTCTCTATTCATCGGATCCCAACAAACGCAACATATAGAATTACAGATAGATGATCTTGATCATGTTAGGCAGCTCACAAGATCCGACAATGATAGCACAATGGGGAGAAGACAACCATCTAGCTACTGCTATGGACCCATAGTCCAGGGGTAGACTACTCACACATCACTCCGGAGGCGACCATGGCGGCGTAGAGTCCTCCGGGAGATGATTCCCCTCTCCGGCAGGGTGCCGGAGGCGATCTCCTGGATCCCCCGAGATGGGATCGGCGGCGGCGGCGTCTCTGGAAGGTTTTCCGTATCGTGGCTCTCGGTACTGGGGGTTTCGCAACGGAGGCTTTAAGTAGGCGGAAGGGCAGGTCAGGAGGCGGCACGAGGGCCCCACACCACAGGGCCGCGTGGCCAAGGGGGGGCCGCGCCGCCCTAGGGTGTGGCCCCCTCGTGGCCCCTCTTCGTCTCCTCTTCGGACTTCTGGAAGCTTCGTGGCAAAATAGGACCCTGGGCGTTGATTTCGTCCAATTCCGAGAATATTTCGTTACTAGGATTTCTGAAACCAAAAACAGCAGAAAAGAATCGGCACTTCGGTATCTTGTTAATAGGTTAGTTCCAGAAAATGCACGAATATGACATAAAGTGTGCATAAAACATGTAGATAACATCAATAATGTGGCATGGAACATAAGAAATTATCGATACGTCGGAGACGTATCATTATCCCCCTGCTAAAATTATATCTTTGAGGAGTAGCATAATGAATTTTAAACAATTGGATACTGAGCATGTTGCACAAGCATGGGAAAGAATGAAATCTTTGGTTAAAAATTGCCCAACCCATGGACTGACTACTTGGATGACCATCCAAACCTTTTATGCAGGACTGAATTTTTCTTCGCGGAACCTATTGGATTCAGCTGCTGGAGGTACCTTTATGTCCATCACTCTTGGCGAGGCAACAAAGCTTCTTGATAATATGATGATTAATTACTCTGAATGGCACACGGAAAGAGCTCCACAAGGTAAGAAGGTAAATTCTGTCGAAGAAACCTCTTCCTTGAGTGATAAGATTGATGCTATTATGTCTATTCTTGTGAATGATAGGACTAATGTTGATCCTAATAATGTTCCGTTAGCTTCATTGGTTGCCCAAGAAGAATATGTTGGTGTGAATTTCATTAAAAATAACAATTATAATAATTCTAGGCCATATCCTGCTAATGGTAAATCTTATGGTAGATATGCTTCACCTAATGAGGAAAAGATGTTAGAAATTGAAAGATCCACCAAGAAATTTATGCAATCACAATATGAGCAAAATAAATTGTTTACTAAAACTATGAATGAGCAATCTACCTTGTTGAAGAATATAGGAAATCAACTTGAAAATCTGAATATGGAGATCTCTGGGATGCAAACTAAACTTGCAAATGCTGAAAATCGAATCTCATACATGTCTGCGTCACAATCTTCTTTAATTAATAAAATGGCTGCTAAACCTGAGGATATAGATAATAAAATTGTTACTACAGCAAATGCCATCCAAGTTAGAATTAATGAGAATATAAGATTGATGGCCGAATTGCGTGCTAGGTGGGAAAGAGAAGAAAATGAAAAAGAAGATAATATAGCTAAAGTTTGGACTATTACCACCACTAGTAATGCTAATGCTACACATGTTGCTGCACCTCCTACTAATAATGGTAAAAGAATTGGTGTTAGCAATGTTTCCACTTCAATTGCAAAGCGTGAAAAACTGCCTGAAACTGCTAAAATTGCTGAAACTGCCTGTGATAAAACTGCTAAAAAAAATTCCAACATTGGGGATGATGATCCCATTGCTTTAGATTATAATGGTTTAAATTTTGATGATTGCCACATCTCTGAAGTTATAAAGTTCTTATAAAAACTTGCTAAAAGTCCTAATGCTAGTGCTATAAATTTGGCTTTCACGAAACATATTACAAATGCTCTCATAAAAGCTAGAGAAGAGAAACTAGAACGTGAAGCTTCTATTCCTAGGAAGCTAGAGGATGGTTGGGAGCCCATCATTAAGATGAAGGTCAATGACTTTGATTGTAATGCTTTATGTGATCTTGGTGCAAGTATTTCCGTTATGCCTAAGAAGATTTATAATATGCTTGACTTGCCACCATTGAAAAATTGTTATTTGGATGTTAATCTTGCTGATCATTCTACAAAGAAACCTTTGGAAAAGTTGATAATGTTCGCATTACCGTTAACAATAACCTTGTCCCCGTTGATTTTGTTGTCTTGGATATTCAATGTTCCCATCATATTGGGAAGACCTTTTCTTCGAACTGTTGGTGCTATCATTGATATGAAGGAAGGTAATATTAAATATCAATTTCCTCTCAAGAAAGGTATGGAACACTTCCCTAGAAAGAGAATGAAGTTACCTTTTGATTCTATCATTAGAACAAATTATGATGTTGACACTTCGTCTCTTGATAATACTTGATATACACTTTCTGCGCCTAGCTGAAAGGCGTTAAAGAAAAGCGCTTATGGGAGACAACCCATGTTTTTACTACACCTTTGTTTTTATTTTGTGTCTTGGAAGTTGTTTACTACTGTAGCAACCTATCCTTATCTTAGTTTTGTGTTTTGTTGTACCAAGTAAAGTCGTTGATAGTAAGGTTCATACTAGATTTGGATTACTGCGCAGAAACAGATTTCTTTGCTGTCACGAATCTGGGCAAAATTCTCTGTAGGTAACTCAGAAAATTATGCCAATTTACGTGAGTGATCCCCAGATATGTACGCAACTTTCATTCAATTTGAGCATTTTCATTTGAGCAAGTCTGGTGCCTCAGTAAAATTCATCTTTACGAACTGTTCTGTTTTGACAGATTCTGCCTTTTATTTCGCATTGCCTGTTTTGATATGTTCGATGGATTTTTCGATTCCATTGACTTTCAGTAGCTTTGTGCAATGTCCAGAAGTGTTAAGAATGATTATGTCACCTCTCAACATGTATATTTTGATTTTGCACTAACTCTCTAATGAGTTGTTTTGAGTTTGGTGTGGAGGAAGTTTCAAGGATCAAGAGAGGGAGATGATACAACATGATCAAGGAGAGTGAAAGCTCTAAGCTTGGGGATGCCCCGGTGGTTCACCCCTGCATATATCAAGAAGACTCAAGCGTCTAAGCTTGGGGATGCCCAAGGCATCCCCTTCTTCATCGACAACATTATCAGGTTCCTCCCCTGAAACTATATTTTTATTCCATCACATCTTATGTGCTTTGCTTGGAGCGTCGGTTTGTTTTTGTTTTTGTTTTTGTTTGAATAAAATGGATCCTAGCATTCATTGTGTGGGAGAGAGACACGCTCCGCTGTTGCATATGGACAAATATGTCCTTAGGCTTTACTCATAATATTCATGGCGAAGTTTCTTCTTCGTTAAATTGTTATATGGTTGGAATTGGAAAATGATACATGTAGTAATTTTCTAAAATGTCTTGGATAATGTGATACTTGGAAATTGTTGTGCTCATGTTTAAGCTCTTGCATCATATACTTTTCACCCATTAATGAAGAAATACATAGAGCATGCTAAAATTTGGTTTGCATAATTGGTCTCTCTAAGGTCTAGATAATTTCTAGTATTGAGTTTGAACAACAAGGAAGACGGTGTGGAGTCTTATAATGTTTACAATATGTCTTTTATGTGAGTTTTGCTGCACCGGTTCATCCTTGTGTTTGTTTCAAATAAACCTTGCTAGCCTAAACCTTGTATCGAGAGGGAATACTTCTCATGCATCCAAAATACTTGAGCCAACCACTATGCCATTTGTGTCCACCATACCTACCTACTACATGGTATTTCTCCGCCATTCCAAAGTAAATTGCTTGAGTGCTACCTTTAAAATTTATATCCTCTACCTTTGCAATATATAGCTCATGGGACAAATAGCCTAAAAACTATTGTGGTATTGAATATGTACTTATGCACTTTATCTCTTATTAAGTTGCTTGTTGTGCGATAACCATGTTCCTGGGGACGCCATCAACTACTCTTTGTTGAATATCATGTGAGTTGCTATGCATGTTCGTCTTGTCTGAAGTAAGGGAGATTTACCGCTAAAATGGTTAGAGCATTGCATATTGTTAGAGAAGAACATTGGGCCGCTAACTAAAGCCATGATCCATGGTGGAAGTTTCAGTTTTGGACATATATCCTCAATCTCATATGAGAAAATAAATAATTGTTGAATGCTTATGCATAAAAGAGGAGTCCATTATCTGTTGTCTATGTTGTCCCGGTATGGATGTCTAAGTTGAGAATAATCAATAGCGAGAAATCCGATGCGAGCTTTCTCCTTAGACCTTTGTACAGGCGGCATAGAGGTACCCCTTTGTGACACTTGGTTAAAACATGTGCATTGCGATGATAATCCAGGTAATCCGAGCTAATTAGGACAAGGTGCGGGCACTATTAGTATACTATGCATGAGGCTTGCAACTTGTAAGATATAATTTACATGACACATATGCTTTATTACTACCGTTGACAAAATTGTTTCTTGTTTTCAAAACCAAAGCTCTAGCACAAATATAGCAATCGATGCTTTCCTCTTTGAAGGACCTTTCTTTTACTTTTATTGTTGAGTCAGTTCACCTATCTCTCTCCACCTCAAGAAGCAAACACTTGTGTGAACTGTGCATTGATTCCTACATACTTGCATATTGCACTTGTTATATTACTTTGCATTGACAACTATCCATGAGATATACATGTTATAAGTTGAAAGAAACCGCTGAAACTTCATCTTCCTTTGTGTTGCTTCAATACCTTTACTTTGAATTATTGCTTTATGAGTTAACTCTTATGCAAGACTTATTGATGCTTGTCTTGAAGTACTATTCATGAAAAGTCTTTGCTATATGATTCAATTGTTTACTCATGTCATTTACATTGTTTGGATCGCTGCATTCATTACATATGCTTTACAATAGTATGATCAAGGTTATGATGGCATGTCACTCCAGAAATTATCTTTGTTATCGTTTACCTGCTCGGGACGAGCAGAAACTAAGCTTGGGGATGCTGATACGTCTCCGACGTATCGATAATTTCTTATGTTCCATGCCACATTATTGATGATATCAACATGTTTTATGCATACTTTATGTCATATTTATGCATTTTCTGGAACTAACCTATTGACGAGATGCCGAAGAGCCAATTGCTGTTTTCTGCTGTTTTTGGTTTCAGAAATCCTAGTAAGGAAATATTCTCGGAATTGGACGAAATCAACACCCAGGGGCCTATTTTCACACGAAGCTTCTAGAAGACCGAAGAGTCAACGAAGTGGGGCCACGAGGTGGCCAGGAGGTAGGGCGGCGCGGCCCAAGCCTTGGCCGCGCCGACCTGTCTCCTGGGCCCCTCGTGATGCCCCTTGACCTGCCCTTCCGCCTACAAATACCTTCGTCGCGAAACCCCCAGTACCGAGAGCCACGATACGGAAAACCTTCCAGAGATGCCGCCGCCGCCAATCCCATCTCGGGGGATTCAGGAGATCACCTCCGGCACCCTGCCGGAGAGGGGAATCATCTCCCGGAGGACTCTTCACCGCCATGGTCGCCTCCGGAGTGATGAGTGAGTAGTTCACCCCTGGACTATGGGTCCATAGCAGTAGCTAGATGGTTGTCTTCTCCTCATTATGCTTCATTGTCGGATCTTGTGAGCTGCCTAACATGATCAAGATCATCTATCTGTAATGCTATATGTTTTGTTTGTTGGGATCCGATGGATAGAGAATACTATGTTATGTTGATTATCAATTTATATCTATGTGTTGTTTATGATCTTGCATGCTCTCCGTTATTAGTAGAGGCTCTGGCCAAGTTTTTACTCTTAACTCCAAGAGGGAGTATTTATGCTCGATAGTGGGTTCATGTCTCCGTGAATCTGGGGGAGTGACAGAAACCTCTAAGGTTATGGATGTACTGTTGCCACTAGGGATAAAACATTGATGCTATGTCCGAGGATGTAGTTATTGATTACATTACGCACCATACTTAATGCAATTGTCTATTGTTAGCAACATAATACTGGAAGGGGTTCGGATGATAACCTGAAGGTGGACTTTTTAGGCATAGATGCATGCTGGATAGCGGTCTATGTACTTTGTCGTAATGCCCAATTAAATCTCACAATACTCATCATATCATGTATGTGCATGGTCATGCCCTCTCTATTTGTCAATTTCCCAACTGTAATTTGTTCACCCAACATGCTATTTATCTATGGGAGAGACACCACTAGTGAACTGTGGACCCCGGTCCAATTCTTTACATCTGAAATACAATCTACTGCAATTGTTCTACTGTTTTCTGCAAACAATCATCATCCACACTATACATCTAATCCTTTGTTACAGCAAGCCGGTGAGATTGACAACCTTGCTGTTTCGTTGGGGCAAAGTACTTGGTTTGTGTTGTGCAGGTTCCACGTTGGCGCTGGAATCCCTGGTGTTGCGCCGCACTACATCTCGCCGCCATCAACCTTCAACGTGCTTCTTGACTCCTACTGGTTCGATAAACCTTGGTTTCTAACTGAGGGAAACTTACTGCTGTACGCATCACACCTTCCACTTGGGGTTCCCAACGGTCGCGTGCTGTACGCGTGTCACAGTGGTCTACGAGTCCAGGCGAAGCTAATGGCGGTGACGGCACGGTCGGGCGACGTCTGTGGCGCTCGCATTGCTTCCATGTCTGGCGGCGGCGTTCACGGGATCGTGTCGTCGTCTCCGGCGGCGGCGGTCCTGGGTCTTGGTTCTGAGCGTGTCTGGTGGGTCTGAGGTGGCGCTGCGATGCTCAAGGAGTTGAGAGAGGGGCCAGAGCTTGCTCGTGCTGGTGGAACGACGCGTGGCTAGGGTGGTCTGCGGAGTGTCCACGCGCGACGCGAGCGGCATCCTGGCGCGATC
Organism: Lolium perenne; assembly: GCF_019359855.2. NCBI lineage: Eukaryota > Viridiplantae > Streptophyta > Magnoliopsida > Poales > Poaceae > Lolium > Lolium perenne. The sequence continues at coordinate 210,717,663 of NC_067249.2, forward strand.
TTGGCGCGCGTTCTCCGGCGATGGTCTGCGTCGAGCTGGACCATGGCTTGGCTAGGGAGGTGTAGGAGAGCACGGTGGCGATGTTTGGCACCAGGGCCAGTGCAGGAGAGGAAGGAGAAGAGGGGAGGCTCGGCATGGTGGCGACATGGCCGTCATGGCCATACACATGCTGGCTAGCCTCTCCCCTTAGGGTTGCTATGCAGCATTGAGTGAGAAAGGGGACAAGGGGACCAAGTAGAGTAGTTTAGGGTAGATTAGAGTTGGGTAGATCACTATTTGAAATAGTGTCAAATAGTTCCATATTTGCAATTTGCAAATTTGTCCAATTTTTGAGTGAGTTCAAATGGTTGCCCAATTTGAAATGTGTGTGTTTAGTTGAGTTGTAAATTACCAGAGAATATGAGAGGTGGTGGTGGAATTGTTCAATTCAAAGAATTGCAAAAATCACTAAGTGTGAGAATGTTCCACTTAATAAAAAGTTCCAACTTTGGATGAGCATAGTATTTGATCTAAAAAGAATTTGGCATGGTGGTCTTTACAAAAAGTGTTCACCTTGATGTGCTCTTGGATGAGGTGCAAAGAGTTGACAAAGTTTAGTTTGGAAAATTTGAATTGCAGGGGCTCAAAGTAGTGATCAGACTAAAAATGGCAGATTTGACCATTATCATATGTGATCCAAATTTGAGTTTGAAATTCATTTGATTTGTGTTTCTTTGATTCCAAAAGTTGTAATAAGTGTTCAGTAACATTATTCAACTAATGGTGAAGACCAAAATGGTCTAGGGTCAAAATTTATAAAAATGGCATAAGCCATATGTGAGGGTTTTAGGGTTTTTCTTTTATTTGATTTCTTTCTCTTTTTGATTTATTTGGTTGGTGATCTTCACATGATCCCATTAGGGTTTTAGAGTATATCACATACACATAATAGCAATCATCATGTCATATCACTCAAATGCACAAGTCCTATGCATGTCACTATATGCAATTTAAAAAGTTTTTGTTGGTTTGAAAATTTTGCTTTCTGGAATTCTTCTAACTTTATTTTTATTGAAATTTGGGATGTTACTCTTCCTCCTCTTCATCTTCGCCTTCATCATCATCGTCTTCCTCTTGAGCATGGCCCTTGCCATGAGGTGGCTCGGAGATGGAGTCTTCGGAGCTTGACCAAATGAGCTTCGACTTCCACTCACCGGGAGGAGTGATGTTGTCATCGGAGCCCTCGGAGACAGGAAGCTGCATGTGCCTCATCATCGCCTTTTGGCGTTGGCGGATCTTCTTGTTGTCGTGATGAGCTCGATACATCCTATCTTCAAGGTCCCTCTTGAAGCAAAAGGACTTCTTGAGGCGAGCGGTGAGCTTGGCGAAGAGGCCCTTGGTCTTGACGGAGTTGGGCACGTAGTCAGAGTCATCACTATCGGCTTCGTCTTCGTCCTTGTCCTTGGGAGCTCCCTTGCCGTACCTTGGAAGGTCATGGTTCTTGACAAGAGGACTCTTCTCCTTATGAATAGTGATGTTGGGGCAGCATTGCTCAAGAAGATCTCCACGACCCGCTTGATCCCACTTTAGGCAAATGAGCCTCATAATGTAGGGTGCATATTGAGGGAGCTTGCGAAGAAAGGCACAGTCACACATCTCATGCCAAATATAGTCCATGACGTCCAGCTGCTTGCCGCGGCCCCTCATCTCATGAGTGCGCACAAGAAGGTTTACAAGAAACCCGTGCACTTCATCATGGTTAGTGTGCTTGGGGTTGATGGTGCTGCGGTAGATGCGATTCATGATGTCGTAGACAGGGAGGAGGTGCTAAGCACTTCCACACAACAACCTTCCGGGAATGTAGAGGTTGGACATCTTCTCTTTGGCCATTGGCTTGGGCTGTAGGTGGATCTGGAAGACGTTGGTGTGATACGCCTCCGACGTATCGATAATTTCTTATGTTCCATGCCACATAATTGATGATATCTACATGTTTTATGCATACTTTATGTCATATTTATGCATTTTCCGGCACTAACCTATTAACGAGATGCCGAAGAGCCAGTTGCTGTTTTCTGCTATTTTTGGTTTCAGAAATCCTAGTAAGGAAATATTCTCGGAATTGGACGAAATCAACGCCCAGGGGCCTATTTTGCCACGAAGCTTCCAGAAGACCGAATAGAAGACGAAGTGGGGACACGAGGCGGTGCCACAGTAGGGCGACGCGGCCCAAGCCCTGGCCGCGCAGGCCTAGCGTGTGGGCCCCTCGTGACTCTCCCGACTCTGCCCTTCCGCCTACAAATAGTCTTCGTCGCGAAACCCCCAGTACCGAGAGCCACGATATGGAAAACCTTCCAGAGACGCCGCCGCCACCAATCCCATCTCGGGGGATTCAGGAGATCGCCTCGGCACCCTGCCGGAGAGGGGATTCATCTCCCGGAGGACTCTACACCGCCATGGTCGCCTCCGGAGTGATGAGTGAGTAGTTCACCCCTGGACTATGGGTCCATAGCAGTAGCTAGATGGTTGGCTTCTCCTCATTATCCTTCATTGTCGGATCTTGTGAGCTGCCTAACATGATCAAGATCATCTATCTGTAATGCTATATGTTGTGTTTGTTGGGATCCGATGGATAGAGAATACTATGTTATGTTGATTATCAATCTATGTGTTGTTTATGATCTTGCATGCTCTCCGTTACTAGTAGATGCTTTGGCCAAGTTGATGCTTGTAACTCCAAGAGGGAGTATTTATGCTCGATAGTGGGTTCATGTCTCCGTGAATCTGGGGGAGTGACAGAAACCCCTAAGGTTATGGATGTGCTGTTGCCACTAGGGATAAAACATTGATGCTCTGTCCGAGGATGTAGTTATTGATTACATTACGCACCATACTTAATGCAATTGTCTGTTGTTTGCAACTTAATACTGGAAGGGGTTCGGATGATAACCTGAAGGTGGACTTTTTAGGCATAGATGCATGCTGGATAGCGGTCTATGTACTTTGTCGTAATGCCCAATTAAATCTCATAATACTCATCATATCATGTATGTGCATTGTCATGCCCTCTCTATTTGTCAATTGCCCAACTGTAATTTGTTCACCCAACATGCTATTTATCTTATGGGAGAGACACCTCTAGTGAACTGTGGACCCCGGTCCATTCCTTTACATTGAATACAATCTGCTGCAATACTTGTTCTACTGTTCTCTGCAAACAATCATCATCCACACTATACATCTAATCCTTTGTTACAGCAAGCCGGTGAGATTGACAACCTCACTGTTTCGTTGGGGCAAAGTACTTTGGTTGTGTTGTGCAGGTTCCACGTTGGCGCCGGAATCCCTGGTGTTGCGCTGCACTACATCTCGCCGCCATCAACCTTCAACGTGCTTCTTGACTCCTACTGGTTCGATAAACCTTGGTTTCTAACTGAGGGAAACTTACTGTTGTACGCATCACACCTTCCACTTGGGGTTCCCAACGGTCGCGTGTTGTACGCGTGTCAAGCTAAATTTCTGGCGCCGTTGCCGGGGAGATCAAGATACGCTGCGAGGGGAGTCTCCACATCCCAATCTCTTTACTTTGTTTTTGTCTTGCTTTATTTTATTTACTACTTTGTTTGCTGCACTAAATCAAAACACACAAAAAATTAGTTGCTAGTTTTACTTTACTTGCTATCCTGTTTGCTATATTAAAAACACACAAAAAATTAGTTACTTGCATTTACTTTATCTAGTTTGCTTTATTTACTATTGCTAAAATGGGTACTCCTGAAAATACTAAGTTGTGTGACTTCACAACCACAAATAATAATGATTTCTTATGCACACCTATTGCTCCACCTGCTACTACAGCAGAATTCTTTGAAATTAAACCTGCTTTACTAAATCTTGTTATGAGAGAGCAATTTTCTGGTGTTAGTTCTGATGATGCTGCTGCCCATCTCAATAATTTTGTTGAATTATGTGAAATACAAAAGTATAAGGATGTAGATGGTGACATTATAAAATTAAAATTGTTTCCTTTCTCATTAAGAGGAAGAGCTAAAGATTGGTTGCTATCTCTGCCTAAGAATAGTATTGATTCATGGACTAAATGCAAGGATGCTTTTATTGGTAGATATTATCCCCCTGCTAAAATTATATCTTTGAGGAGTAGCATAATGAATTTTAAACAATTGGATACTGATCATGTTGCACAAGCATGGGAAAGAATGAAATCTTTGGTTAAAAATTTCCCAACCCATGGACTGACTACTTGGATGATCATCTAAACCTTTTATGCAGGACTGAATTTTTCTTCACGGAACCTATTGGATTCAGCTGCTGGAGGTACCTTTATGTCCATCACTCTTGGTGAAGCAACAAAGCTCCTTGATAATATGATGATTAATTACTCTGAATGGCACACGGAAAGAGCTCCACAAGGTAAGACGGTAAATTCTGTCAAAGAAACCTCTTCCTTGAGTGATAAGATTGATGCTATTATGTCTATGCTTGTGAATGATAGGACAAATGTTGATCCTAATAATGTTCCGTTAACTTCATTGGTTGCCCAAGAAGAACATGTTGATGTAAACTACATTAAAAATAATAATTTCAACAACAATGCTTACCGAAACAATTCTAGTAACAACTATAGGCCATATCCTTATAATAATGGCAACGGCTATGGTAATTCTTATGGGAATTCTTACAACGATAATAGGAACACACCCCCTGGACTTGAAGCCATGCTTAAAGAATTTATTAGTACACAAACTGCTTTTAACAAATTTGTTGAAGAAAAGCTTGGGAAAATTGATATACTTGCTTCTAAAGTCGATAGTCTTGCTGCTGATGTTGATCTTTTGAAATCGAAAGTTATGCCTAATGAAAATCATAATAATAAAATTGTTACTACAGCAAATGCCATCCAAGTTAGAATTAATGAGAATATAAGATTGATGGCCGAATTGCGTGCTAGGTGGGAAAAAGAAGATAATGAAAAAGAAGATAATATAGCTAATGTTTGGACTATTACCACCACTAGTAATGCTAATGCTACACATGTTGCTGCACCTCCTACTATTAATGGTAAAAGAATTGGTGCTGGCAATGCTTTCACTTCTAATGCAAAGCGCGAAAAACTGCCTGAAACTGCTAAAACTGCTGAAACTGCCTGTGATAAAACTGCTGAAATTTTTTCCAACATTGGGGATGATGATCCCATTGCTTTAGATTATAATGGTTTGGATTGATGATTGCCACATCTCTGAAGTTATAAAGTTCTTACAAAAACTTGCTAAGAGTCCTAATGCTAGCGCTATAAATTTGGCTTTCACAAAACATATTACAAATGCTCTCATAAAAGCTAGAGAAGAGAAACTAGAACGCGAAACTTCTATTCCAAGGAAGCTAGAGGATGGTTGGGAGCCCATCATTAAGATGAAGGTCAATGACTTTGATTGTAATGCTTTATGTGATCTTGGTGCAAGTATTTCCGTTATGCCTAAGAAAATTTATAATATGCTTGACTTGCCACCATTGAAAAATTGTTATTTGGACGTTAATCTTGCTGATAATTCTACGAAGAAACCTTTGGGGAGAGTTGATAATGTTCGCATTACCGTTAACAATAACCTTGTCCCCGTTGATTTTGTTGTGTTGGATATTGAATGCAATGCATCTTGTCCCATTATATTGGGAAGATCTTTTCTTCGAACTGTTGGTGCTATCATTGATATGAAGGAAGGTAATATTAAATATCAATTTCCTCTCAAGAAAGGTATGGAACACTTCCATATAAAGAGAATGAAGTTACCTTTTGATTCTATCATTAGAACAAATTATGATGTTGACACTTCGTCTCTTGATAATACTTGATATACACTTTCTGCGCCTAGCTGAAAGGCGTTATAGAAAAGCGCTTATGGGAGACAACCCATGTTTTTACTACAATACTTTTATTTTATATTTGAGTCTTGGAAGTTGTTACTACTGTAGCAACCTCTCCTTATCTTAGTTTTGTGCATTTTTGTGCCAAGTAAAGTCGTTGATAGTAAGGTTCATACTAGATTTGGATTACTGCGCAGAAACAGATTTCTTTATTGTCACGAATCTGGGCCTAATTCTCTGTAGGTAACTCAGAAAATTATGCCAATTTACGTGAGGGATCCTCAGATATGTACGCAACTTTCATTCAATTTGAGCATTTTCATTTGAGCAAGTCTGGTGCCTCAATAAAATTCGTATTTACGAACTGTTCTGTTTTGACAGATTCTGCCTTTTATTTCGCATTGCCTGTTTTGCTATGCTTGATGGATTTTTCGATTCCATTAACTTTCAGTAGCTTTGTGCAATGTCCATAAGTGTTAAGAGTGATTATGTCACCTCTGAACATGTAAATTTTAATTATGCACTAACCCTCTAATGAGTTGTTTTGAGTTTGGTGTGGAGGAAGTTTTCAAGGATCAAGAGAGGGAGATGATACAATATGATCAAGGAGAGTGAAAGCTCTAAGCTTGGGGATGCCCCGGTGGTTCACCCCTGCATATATCAAGAAGACTCAAGCGTCTAAGCTTGGGGATGCCCAAGGCATCCCCTTCTTCATCGACAACATTATCAGGTTCCTCTAGTGAAACTATATTTTTATTCCATCACATCTTATGCACTTTGCTTGGAGCATCGTTTTGTTTTTTGGTTTTTGTTTTTGTTTGAATAAATGGATCCTAGCATTCATTGTGTGGGAGAGGGACACTCTCCGCTGTTGCATATGGACAAATATGTCCTTAGGCTTTACTCATAATATTCATGGCGAAAGTTTCTTCTTCGTTAAATTGTTATATGGTTGGAATTGGAAAATGATACATGTAGTAATTGCTAAAATGTCTTGGATAATTTGATACTTGGCAATTGTTGTGCTCATGTTTAAGCTCTTGCATCATATACTTTGCACCTATTAATGAAGAAATACATAGAGCTTGCTAAAATTTGGTTTGCATAATTGGTCTCTCTAAGGTCTAGATAATTTATAGGATTGAGTTTGAACAACAAGGAAGACGGTGTAGAGTCTTATAATGTTTACAATATGTCTTTTATGTGAGTTTTGCTGCACCGCTTCATCCTTGTGTTTGTTTCAAATAAACCTTGCCAGCCCAAACCTTGTATCGAGAGAGAATACTTCTCATGCATCCAAAATCCTTGAGCCAACCACTATGCCATTTGTGTCCACTATACCTACCTACTACATGGTATTTCCCGCCATTCCAAAGTAAATTGCTTGAGTGCCACCTTTAAAATTTCCATTCTTTATCTTTACAATATATAGCTCATGGGACAAATAGCCTAAAAACTATTGTGGTATTGAATATGTACTTATGCACTTTATCTCTTATTAAGTTGCTTGTTGTGCGATAACCATGTTCCTGGGGACGCCATCAACTACTCTTTGTTGAAAATCATGTGAGTTGCTATGCATGTTCGTCTTGTCTGAAGTAAGGGAGATTTACCACTAAAATGGTTAGAGCATGCATAATGTTAGAGAAGAACATTGGGCCGCTAACTAAAGCCATGATCCATGGTGGAAGTTTCAGTTTTGGACAAATATCCTCAATCTCATATGAGAAAATTAATTGTTGTTGAATGCTTATGCATAAAAGAGGAGTCCATTATCTGTTGTCTATGTTGTCCCGGTATGGATGTCTAAGTTGAGAATAATCAATAGCGAGAAATCCAATGCGAGCTTTCTCCTTAGACCTTTGTACAGGCGGCATAGAGGTACCCCTTTGTGACACTTGGTTAAAACATGTGCATTGCAATGATAATCCAGGTAATCCGAGCTAATTAGGACAAGGTGCGGGAACTATTAGTATACTATGCATGAGGCTTGCAACTTGTAGGATATAATTTACATAACACATATGTTTTATTACTACCGTTGACAAAATTGTTTCTTGTTTTCAAAATCAAAGCTCTAGCACAAATATAGCAATCGATGCTTTCCTCTTTGAAGGAACTTTCTTTTACTTTAATTGTTGAGTCAGTTCACCTATTTATCTCTCCACCTCAAGAAGCAAACACTTGTGTGAACTGTGCATTGATTCCTAAATACTTGCATATTGCACTTGTTATATTACTCTATGTTGACAATATCCATGAGATATACATGTTACAAGTTGAAAGCAACCGCTGAAACTTAATCTTCCTTTGTGTTGCTTCAATGCCTTTACTTTGAATTATTGCTTTATGAGTTAACTCTTATGCAAGACTTATTGATGCTTATCTTGAAGTTCTATTCATGAAAAGTCTTTGCTATATGATTCATTTGTTTACTCATGTCATTTACATTGTTTGGATCGCTGCATTCATTACATATGCTTACAATAGTATGATCAAGGTTATGATGGCATGTCACTCCAGAAATTATCTTTGTTATCGTTTACCTGCTCGGGACGAGCAGAAACTAAGCTTGGGGATGCTGATACGCCTCCGACGTATCGATAATTTCTTATGTTCCATGCCACATTATTGATGATATATACATGTTTTATGCATACTTTATGTCATATTTATGCATTTTCCGGCACTAACCTATTAACGCGATGCCAAAGAGCCAGTTGCTGTTTTCTGCTGTTTTTGGTTTCAGAAATCCTAGTAAGGAAATATTCTCGGAATTGGACGAAATCAACGCCCAGGGGCCTATTTTGCCACGAAGCTTCCAGAAGACCGAAGAGAAGACGAAGTGGGGCCACGAGGCGGCGCCACAGTAGGGCGGCGCGGCCCAAGCCCTAGCCGCGCCGGTCTAGCGTGTGGGCCCCTCGTGACTCTCCCGACTCTGCCCTTCCGCCTACAAATAGTCTTCATCGCGAAACCCCCAGTACCGAGAGCCACGATACCGAAAACCTTCCAGAGACACCGCCGCCGCCAATCCCATCTCGGGGGATTCAGGAGATCGCCTCCGGCACCCTGCCGGAGAGGGGATTCATCTCCCAGAGGACTCTACACCGCCATGGTCGCCTCCGGAGTGATGAGTGAGTAGTTCACCCCTGGACTATGGGTCCATAGCAGTAGCTAGATGGTTGTCTTCTCCTCATTATGCTTCATTGTCGGATCTTGTGAGCTGCCTAACATGATCAAGATCATCTATCTGTGATGCTATATGTTGTGTTTGTTGGGATCCGATGGATAGAGAATACTATGTTATGTTGATTATCAATCTATGTGTTGTTTATGATCTTGCATGCTCTCCGTTACTAGTAGATGCTTTGGCCAAGTTGATGCTTATAACTCCAAGAGGGAGTATTTATGCTCGATAGTGGGTTCATGTCTCCGTGAATCTGGGGGAGTGACAGAAACCCCTAAGGTTATGGATGTGCTGTTGCCACTAGGGATAAAACATTGATGCTCTGTCCTAGGATGTAGTTATTGATTACATTACACACCATAATGCAATTGTCTGTTGTTTGCAACTTAATACTGGAAGGGGTTCGGATGATAACCTGAAGGTGGACTTTTTAGGCATAGATGCATGCTGGATAGCGGTCTATGTACTTTGTCATAATGCCCAATTAAATCTCATAATACTCATCATATCATGTATGTGCATTGTCATGCCCTCTCTATTTGTCAATTGCCCAACTGTAATTTGTTCACCCAACATGCTATTTATCTTATGGGAGAGACACCTCTAGTGAACTGTGGACCCCGGTCCATTCCTTTACATTGAATACAATCTGCTGCAATACAAACAATCATCATCCACACTATACATCTAATCCTTTGTTACAGCAAGCCGGTGAGATTGACAACCTCACTGTTTCGTTGGGGCAAAGTACTTTGGTTGTGTTGTGCAGGTTCCACGTTGGCGCCGGAATCCCTGGTGTTGCGCCGCACTACATCTCGCCGCCATCAACCTTCAACGTGCTTCTTGACTCCTACTGGTTCGATAAACCTTGGTTTCTAACTGAGGGAAACTTACTGCTGTACGCATCACACCTTCCACTTTGGGTTCCCAACGGTCGCGTCCTGTACGCGTGTCATGGTGTCATAGCCATGAAGCTCATATCCAATGCCTCTAGCAAACTCCTCCCACGTGGCCTCCATCACATGCTCCCTAGTCATCCATCTCAACGAGCGAAAGCCTCCTTCATCCTCAAGGAAAACAGCTGTGGCGTAGAATTGGCATATCACTTCCTTGGAGTAGTTGTGAGAGAAGGTCATCAAAGGTGTCAGCCCTTGTTCATTACAAATCTCAAGAGCTTCTCCAAAATACTCGAGGTTGGAGTTGAGCTTATCCATGCTGATGGAGTATTGGGGGCAACAATTGAATTCCTTGGCCCCATAGACTTTGTTGTAGATCCTTTCCTGATTGACATGATAGAAGAAAGGATTGGGGCATTGACGGGCATTCCTTGGTAGTAAATACGGATTGGCCCCTCGTATTTCCAAGAATTGGGCTTTCTTGACATCAACCATTGACTTCTGAGGACCTTGGGCGGTTCTAGCTGCTGCCTCCCTCTGACGTTTGGTGGTTCTTGTTGGAATGATCTCTTCTTGCTCGTCTTCATCTCGATGACGACGAGAGGGTGGCTTAACCTTGCCGCCACCACGGGTCCTAGGTGCTCCTGTGAACAACAAAGGTTTGGGAGGGAATAGGGGATAAGTGCACAAGCCACGAATTTTAAGGATCAAAGAGGACACTAACAAGCAACATTGGTGAACCTAGCCAAAGCGGTAGTACCGCAATTTTGAACTGGTAGTACCGCTTGGACCGGTAGTACCGCCCGTGAACGAGCGGTACTACCGCTCAAGCTCAGCACATCTAGATCGAGATTGAGGACATGGCAAAGTAGTTCATAGTGTCACACATTGTTGCTAGCTAGTATCCCCGCACATGTAGAGCTTCCAAGAGGGCTTCTCCACCGTAAATCTCCATCAAACCCTAGCCTATGCATCTAGGGAGTTCAACACACCCTATAGAGAGAGATTATGGTTCATACCGGAGGACATGGCAGAGAAGAGAGTGGGGAAGCTTCTCCACGGAGGAGATTTGGTCGGCGGCGGCTGGAAGAGGAGATAGGGGCCGATCTCCTCGAGGTCTTGAGCTTGGGGACGTCGGTGACTTGAGGTGGATGGGGGTTTGTGGTGGTTTGGGACGAATCCTGACCCCAACCGGTACCTCTAGTCAAAAACGCAAGCGGTAGTACCGCTCGTAAAAGCGGTAGTACCGCTCGTAAAAGCGGTACTACCGCTTACCGATACTTACCCGGTACCTCGGGCGGTAGTACCGCTCTGGGGACAAAATTCAGTTTCGTCAGATTACTGCCCAAAGCGGTAGTACCGGCCTGAGAAGCGGTAGTACCGGCCTCCAAACTCAAAGACAATTAGATTTTGGTGTAGACTTGTGCTTTTAGACTGAGTTGGCTCGAGAGATAGATAATGGCTTAGGATTAGATGACGGAACTGTTAAGGTACTGCCCAACCAAGCTTGTAAGAATCAAAGCAAGAAAAGGCAAGCTTGGGTGAATTTCCCATGAATAAACAAAGAGAAAAGAAGAGACTAAATACAAAAAAAAAAAGAGAAAACAAAACAAAAGAACAAAAAGCTCCTCAAGGAGGAGGTTGGTGGCCGAAGCCACCGTGTAAGAGTTTGGTAGTGTGAGGCCGCATAGAAGTACCTAGGACTCACGGCTACAACTCAACATGAAGCTCATAGCCACTTAATTGACAAATAGCATATGCTTTGGGTTTCTTTATGCATTATGGGGGGAGGGATAGCTCAATAAGTTTAAACCGCACTCCCCCTATGTTCATGCGTGCTTTACATCTAGACATATAGCACAAGAGTGGTATAAGTACCCACTTTTGACACAATGTCCGGATGAGAAGCACAAAGGTAGAGAAGCAAACCTTGACGATAATCGGTAGAGAGCGAGTCCATTGTCTTGTCAGACTCATAAGGGAAGAATTGATACTTGGGGTTGCTATACCGTTGGACCCCCTCATATCTTGCTCTTGAGTATGTCTTGTACTTTACTTGAGTTATGAAAGAGTCTTGACGCTTTAGCACCCCGGCGAGAATGGAACAAAAGGATAGGTTCTCGCCATGACCTCATGATTTGGGTCCTCGCCATGACCTCATTGTTGTTGATGCCGAACTTGAGGTTGTGGAAGAGGTGATCTAGCACTTGGTTGTCTAATGGAAGAGACTTGGCCTTGTGGTATAGATGGTTCCACATAGGTGGAACTTCGTTCTTTCCCGACACTCATAGAAGGTAGCTTTTGAGATCGGCGAGTGCCAACACCCATCCTTCCTATGGCAACTGGGGGAATTGCATCTCCTTTCTCACAAGAAGCACTTCGCCTCCTCCAAAGAACTAACAGATCCATCGAAAGGTCTCATCACTCAATACCACAAACCACACAATAGACTCATACTCCATCATCATGTTTGAGTGTCTTCTTAGGTTTGTTTCTCACTTCCGGCAACCCCATGAGGTTAGGGTAAGAGTATGGCTAGGAGTATATAGTGGATTCCTTCTTTTCCAATGAAGACATCCAAGATCTTGAGCATAAACTCCATTCCATTGTTGCTTCTTCTTGCAAGGATTATGTCATAGAATTTGTATTGAAATTGTTTGAGAAACTTCATCATGGTTCATTTCCTTCAACACAATTCCTAAAAAACACAATCTCTACACAAAGAAGCAAATTCCATTAGTCCTAGACCGTGGCCTCTTGAAGAGACTAGCTCCACAAGAGAACCACTACATGTTCATAATAGTAGGTCCAAAGACCCAAGAGTGTAGAGCAATGAACAAAGAGAACATATGCAAGAGTCTTGACAAGGTAGGACTTGATCACCACCTTGTCAAGGCTCCAATACCTTTAAGATTGCTTGTGTTGTCGTCATGAGAAAGATAGAGATAAGTGACTTGATGACGACAACGAATTCCTTGCTTCCGGACATAAGACTTGTGGCTTCAAGAATAACCACCCAATAAGCACCTCCGAAAGCATGGTCCTTCATGGATCAAGAGTTGGAAATAGGAGCCCATTTTTCAATGGGCCCTATCTTCACATTCTTCTTTTCATTGATCCTTCTTCCTCTCTCGATCTTCTTTGGCATGATTGCCACTTCTCCTTCATTGCACAAGTCCTCATAGGCTTCAATGACTCCTTCCAAGAATTGAATTTGGACTTGAAGACTCTCAATCTCGGACTTCAAGTGGTTAACTTCATCTTCATGATCCGATAGAGCTTCCTCAAGAAAAGAATTTCTTCTCAAGAGTAAACGCTTGTGTCTCTCCAAAGTGGCAATGTCGTCTTCATGATTACAACAAGTGTGATCCTTGCTTGAGAGTTGGTATTCTTTTAAGGCTTCATCTTGCATAAGCTTGATCACCATAAGTTTGTCCTCTCTTGCTTCTCTTAAGATACGCAATTTCATCCTCATGGTTACAACAAGTGACATTTTCTTTGCTCAAACGGATCCACTCCAACAAGGATTCATTTTGCCTCTCATTCACTTCAAATAGCTTGGCCTTGTGTTTCTTTAGAGTGGCAATCTCTTCTTCGTGATCACAACATTGCACCTTCTCTTTACTCAAGCGATAGTATTCATCCAAGGCGTTCTCTTGAGTTGATATGACTTCCAAGAATTTTGCATTGTGTCTTCTCAAGAAGCAAACTTCGTCAAGGAGCTTGTCACAACATGAATTAGGACCTTCATCTTCTTTCTTCTCGGCAAAGGTTGCAACATCCTCAAGCGACCATTCATGACTTTCTTCAAGATAACACTTCTTTGCCTTGAGCTTGTCCACCCAACCAAGAGCATAATCTCGATCCTTGATGAGTTGGGAGATGAGAGAATTGTTGAAGTCTTCAATAATAAGAGCACTAGCTACAAGAGTCATACGCATGCACACTTCTTCCTCGTAAGCTTGGGTGAGAGAGATAAGTTCAAATTCCTCCTTCTTTTCAAGCCTTTCCTTTTCCACCATATGGTCTTGATCTCCTAGCATGTTAGTTCTAGGCTTCTCGGTGGAGGAGATCTTGGTGTCGTCGTTGTTGAAGGATAGCTTGGAGAGCCCTTTGGGAAGAGATCTAAACTTGCTCTTACGAATGAGGTATCCATTATTTACGTCCCTTCTCTCGTAGATACAATCCGCAACGAAGTGACTTTTGTTGCCACAATTGTAGCAAGAGCTTCTTGGTCTTGAGCTTCGTTTCTTGTTTCCACTCCAAGGAAGGAGAGCATTGTAGAACTTTTTCTTGATCCAAAGGTCATCCACAAACGTCGCTCCAAGATCTCGCATTTGCACGGTGAGAGCAATAAGGCGCCGGTACATCTCTTCGGGCGATTCTCCCTCTTCCATGACGAAGTCGTTGGCCATCACTTCATTAAAACGAGAGCATTGGATGCTCCCATTTCCAAGGAAGAGATTGTCATGTTCATCCCAAGCTTCCTTGGCGGTCTTGAGCGAGCGGATATGAGCGCGGTCCTTGGGAGTAATGGCCAAGAGAATCATGTTGATGGCGATGGCGTTGAGTTGGTCGTCCACCACTTCCCTTCTTGTCAAGTTCATTGGGTCTTGTGGTGAATATCCCTCTTCAATGATACGCCAAAGCTCGGTAGAAGCGCTGCGCACATGAGAACGCATTAAGAATTTCCAATCACCAAAGCTATTAGATTCAAGTAGTGGTGGTGAACCATGAGGCAAAATCCATGGCATGGATATTGGAACATTTACGGCATAATCACTTGGTGGAGACACCACACGATTATCTGTTAATTGTCCCACAACCGGAGATTCATCCTTCCCTTTTGTTGAGGTGTCAACATCCTCAAGATCCTTTTCCCGAGGTGGATTTGTCGATTGCTCAACAAATCCAACACAAGGAAAAGTGTTAACTTGTGGTGGGGGAACATCGACACTTCTCTTAGTATCTATGATGAGGCTTGATTTTGGAGTAATCAACTCCATCATCATAGCCTTCATTTGAGATACAATGGATGACTCCAATTTCTTGAGGTCATCCAAAGTAGCCGGAGTATTATCCGCAATTGATGATGGAGATGATTGCTCACCGGGAAGGACTCCTTTCATAACCACCTCTTGTTCGGCCATTTCTTAGGCGGTAAAGCCCGAGCAAGAAAACTTTGCTCTGATACCACTTGAATGGATCGTAGCGAATAAGAGGGGGGGTGAATGGCGCTACGACAAGTTTTAGCCTTTTTCAATTTTTAGTGCAACGGAAGATAAAGGTGAGAACTTTAGCGATAGCGGTGTTCCTACAAAGATCCTAGAACAAGTGCAACAAGCAAAGGAATCAACAAGATAGTAAGAGTAAGGAGCGAGACAACCGGGGGCGTGGAGACAAGGCGAGGTTTGTTTCCCGCAGTTCCTTCCACAATAGGAAGTACGTCTGCGTTGAGGAGGTGCTAGTCTCACACAAGAGACTAGACGGCCACACCACGAAGGAAGGCCTCACCTTCTTCCTCGAGAGAGCTCCACGAAGGTGCTCCCCCTTCTCCACTAAGGCACCGGTCGAGGCGGTGATTCCTTCACAAGGTTGGGGCGAGCTCCACACACACAAGGATGCTCCCAACACCCTATGGAGCTAGTACATCACCAAGTGACAAGGGATTAACTTATCAATGCCTGCGGGTTGTAGACTAGGGTTTAGCTAGAAGTAGAGGGCAAGTAGATCTCGAAGGTTTCAGCCGAAAAGTACTCGACGATATGAAAACTAGGGTTTGTGAGACAATGATTCGATGCTTTCTTTGTCCCTCGACTCCCCCTTATATAGGAGGTGGAGCCGAGGGATTCGTAATGTACAAGTTACAGAGTCCGGGAGGGTTTCCAACTCATCCCGCAAGATTGCAAGTACTATCTCCTAATACAACTCTAGCTTTCCTAGATAGTAATTTGGGCTTTCGATTCTTCTTATCCTTCGAGTCGTGGGCCTTCAGTAAACCCCGGGTACCATCTTCGGCAGGCCCATTGGGGATGCCTATGTCAGTAGCCCCCGAGATTTTGCTTGAATCATAGAGTCAGGGAAAATCTCTATTTTTATATTTACTTGATAACTCTGAACTTCACCACATATTTTTGCATATGAATTTCTATATTGTACAGGGATAATGGTAGTTGGGGCTAGTTCATCTGACAGATCAAGTACTAGTTAACTGCTCTAGTGGCAATCCGCAAAAACCTACTTCAAGATCACTTCCCTGGACATGATCTCGGGATACTGGTGTAAACTTCGACAGGTGCCGCTTAAGGTCTTACTATTCTGTCGAGTCCCGGTCATATTTATCGGCTACCTAACGCGTCCGTTAGGATTTTTCTTCGTATCTGTTGATACGGAAAAAAGTAGCAAACCGACGTCAGAGACGGCGCCACGCCACACAGAACGGATCTGGGGTCTTACCTTCGCAAAGTTTTGCGGCATTCAGAAATTGTTCGCAACTTTGGCGTTCTGAGAATATATTTTCGAGTGCTTATTCGGCTGTTGGAATAGCACATTTTATTGAGTCAACGGATGACTTATATTGCTCTCCCGATGGGAGTATATGTAGAGTTATTTATATAACTCGAAATATACTCTCTTGTTCTTCTTTTTTTTTATAATTTCATCAGGTACGCGAACAGCGTTCCCGATGGGAGTAGCCCCCGAGGCTACAGCCAAGGACTTGTGCTTGGGTGTAGGCTCCACGCCTTATGTCGCTATATTTTCCTTCTCTCTCGAAATTTTCAAAACTCTCGGGTGCGCGAACAGCGCTCCCGATGGGAGTAGCCCCCGAGGCTATGAGCAAATACTTGTATTTGATCATAGGCTCTCGCCATTTCTATTTTGTCTTTCTCGAATTTTTTCATTTTTCCAAAGTAGCCCCCGAGCATTTGATCAAAAACTTATATTTGATCAAAGGCTCTCAAAGTGATCCATAATCTTCTACTGTCGCCTTTTTTATGAAGCTGTTGAGTCGAGATTTCCTCTTGTCAAAGTGACATCACTGCTGACGATAGCCACGACCGCTGGTCCTGGAAAACGCGAGAAGCCTTGCGGGCCCAACTTACACACCGTATTGACACGTCGTGCAAGTGGGAGACACACGTCCTCCACTTTTCCTGGCGCACGTACTGTAGCTCCTGTGCTTTCGCGCCTGTATGAAATTACTTTTTACCCCTTGTCCACGTGTACACCATCTGTCCCGTAATTTCTCAATCCAACGGCGCGTCGATTCACCGCACCCCTATATAAAGGTATCATCTTCCTCCTTCAGTCTTTTTGCACGCGCCACACCTCTGCTTCTCCTCTGCCAAATCCTCCATTGTTCCCACTGCTTCAAGCTCACAACCACACTCACACCCTTCGCCGCCAAGTTCATTGATGCCGCCTCGCATCCGTTTGACAAGACACAGCACTCCGGAGTCGAGAATGGCGACGGCGGATCTGGGAAGCACGGAGTGGGAAAGATCCAAGATCTCCGCCCAAGACATCAATCTGCTGAAGAAGATGGGGTTCAACAAGAAGGAAAGCTCGCTCTGCTTCCCCAAGGAGGAAAGCTACCCCAAGCCTCCAATCGAATATCGGGTCAGTTTTGTTGACCACCTCATCCGAGGTCTTTCTCCCCCAATCCACGAGTTTCTTCGGGGTCTTTTGTTTGTCTATGGGCTTCAACTGCATCAGTTGACGGCCAATTCCATCCTCCATGTGTCGATCTTCATCACATTGTGTGAGTGTTTCCTCGGGGTCCAACCTAATTGGGCTCTGTGGAAACGTATCTTTTGCCTCCGCCGTAATGGCTCCCACAACGTCGCCTACAACATTGGCGGTGTTGTTATCTGTGTTCGTTCTGACGTCGAGTATTTCGACGTCAAATTCCCCGACTCTGTCCAAGGCTGGCGAAAGAAGTGGCTGTATATCCAAGAAGAAAGCTCCAATCCAGTGGAGGACAACATCGCCCCTTTTGACGGAGAAGCCAAGATCCTTCGCCGCCGTTCTTGGGATGCTGAAGCCACTGAAGCTGGGAAATTGGCGACAGAATCGTTGATGACTCGCATCCATGAGCTCTAGAACACCCGCGGCAAGGAACTTTCGGGCATTGAGATTACTGCTTATTTCCTTAGGATTAGAGTGCAGCCTCTTCAGGCTCGCAAAAATCCCCTCTGGAAGTATGCTGGTGAAGAAGATGTTGACAGGCTCTCAAAAGACCTTCTTTTGAAGGATTTTGAGAAGCTTATCCGCAAAATCTCATCGCTCAACAAGAAGGATCCAATTCCATCTTCTTGCCGCATTACGCCATATAGTAGCGCCAATCCTCTTCCCGAGATATTTTTTCCTCTTAGTTGCTATATTGTCTCGTCGAGTTTTAATATTTTATCGACTACTATCTTAATACTTTTGCATAACTTCTTTTTTTTATCGACACACTTTTTTACCAGAACCATCATGTTCTCGCTTCTCTTCCTCCTTTTCCTGAGGGTGGGGAAGTTGAAGACCGTGCTGTTGTCGACGATGACAACCAAGGCACCTCGCATCCCGAAAGTGAAGTCGCGGGTTCTCACAAATTCGCGGCTTCTTCTGAGAAAGATGCTGATTCTGAGGCCACCGCCTCAACACACTCCCTTCCTCCTGCTGTTTCTCCAAGGAACAAAAGGAAAAGGAATGAAGTCGAAGATTCCGGCACCTCCAAAGCCGAAGAAGTTGATCCTTCAGATAAGAAGACAACTTTTAACCCATATGATGCTGCCCTCATCAGCTCGTAAGTTATCTCTTGCTTTATGATGTTTTGCTCTTGGCATTTTTGTCTATATCGCTTCTTATGTTGTCATCATTTTTACTGCAGTGATGACGAGGAAGAGGCGCCAGCTATTGACGCGACTGCTCGAACGAGTACGTCGCGTACTTTAGTTGTGTCTGAGGTGCAAGTTGAAGGAGAAGAATCGTCGCCTCCTCAGCAGAACACCGATCAACCAACTCCTCCTGCAAGCCCCCTTGCCCCTTCGCCAAAGAGGACAAGGGTTGAGTCAATCACGGAGCCTACCTTACAATTGGGTGGCTCCTCAACTCCTATTTTAGATGATGTAAGTCCTCGAGTACTTTCCGATGCTGTCAACTTTTTCCATTGTTTGCCTCTTTTTTTTTGCTTTGCGCTGTCGAGCTTTTGACTATATTGATGCCTTCTTTCTTTATCTTTCTTCATCAGCCTTTGATTAAGGAATTCATCCGCTTCGGTGCCCAATTCGTCGGGTGCCGTGAATATGCTAGCAAAGCTGAAGGTAATATTTTTCTGCTTCTCCTAGCTCATGATTTCTCACTCCTTTCTTGTCGTGTTTTTTGACTGGTGTTGACTATTTTGGCAGAGAAACTGGCGGAAGCCAACAAACGTGCTGATACACTTGCTCAAAAACTGGAGCAAAGTGAAAAGGCTCGTAAGAAGGCCGAATCAGATGCTAACAAGGCCAAGGCAGATGCTGAAAAGGCCAAGGCAGATGCTGCTGGCGTTGAAGATCTTCGGAAGAGGCTTCACGACGCCGAGACTTCTTTGAGCGACAAAATAGCTGAGCAAGCTGCTCGAGAGGGAAAGATCCTCAGTCGCTTGGATACACTGAGTCGATTTTTTGTTAGTAAGTACTCGAATCATATAGCAAAGACTTTTCATGAATAGTACTTTCAAGACAAGCATCAATAAGTCTTGCATAAGAGTTAACTCATAAAGCAACAATTCAAAGTAAAGGTATTGAAGCAACACAAAGGAAGATTAAGTTTCAGCGGTTGCTTTCAACTTATAACATGTATATCTCATGGATATTGTCAATGTAAAGTAATATAACAAGTGCAATATGCAAGTATGTAGGAATCAATGCACAGTTCACACAAGTGTTTGCTTCTTGAGGTGGAGAGAGATAGGTGAACTGACTCAACATAAAAGTAAAAGAAAGGCCCTTCGCAGAGGGAAGCATTGATTGCTATATTTGTGCTAGAGCTTTGGTTTTGAAAACAAGAAACAATTTTGTCAACGGTAGTAATAAAGCATATGTGTCATGTAAATTATATCTTACAAGTTGCAAGCCTCATGCATAGTATACTAATAGTGCCCGCACCTTGTCCTAATTAGCTCGGATTACCTGGATTATCATTGCAATACATATGTTTCAACCAAGTGTCACAAAGGGGTACCTCTATGCCGTCTGTACAAAGGTCTAAGGAGAAAGCTCGCATCGGATTTCTCGCTATTGATTATTCTCAACTTAGACATCCATACCGGGACAACATAGACAACAGATAATGGACTCCTCTTTAATGCATAAGCATGTAGCAACAATTAATTTTCTCATATGAGATTGAGGATATTTGTCCAAAACTGAAACTTCCACCATGGATCATGGCTTTAGTTAGCGGCCCAATGTTCTTCTCTAACATTATGGATGCTCTAACCATTCTAGCGGTAAATCTCCCTTACTTCAGACAAGACGGACATGCATAGAAACTCACATGATATTCAACAAAGAGTAGTTGATGGCGTCCCCGGGAACATGGTTATCGCACAACAAGCAACTTAATAAGAGATAAAGTGCATAAGTACATATTCAATACCGCAATAGTTTTTAGGCTATTTGTCCCATGAGCTATATATTGCAAAGGTAGAGGATAGAAATTTTAAAGGTAGCACTCAAGCAATTTACTTTGGAATGGCGGAGAAATACCATGTAGTAGGTAGGTATGGTGGACACAAATGGCATAGTGGTTGGCTCAAGGATTTTGGATGCATGAGAAGTATTCCCTCTCGATACATGGTTTAGGCTAGCAAGGTTTATTTGAAACAAACACAAGGATGAAGCGGTGCAGCAAAACTCACATAAAAGACATATTGTAAACATTATAAGACTCTACACCGTCTTCCTTGTTGTTCAACCCAATACTAGAAATTATCTAGACCTTAGAGAGACCAATTATGCAAACCAAATTTTAGCAAGCTCTATGTATTTCTTCATTAATAGGTGCAAAGTACATGATGCAAGAGCTTAAACATGAGCACAACAATTGCCAAGTATCACATTATCCAAGACATTTTAGCAATTACTACATGTATCATTTTCCGTTTCCAACCATATAACAATTTAACGAAGAAGATTCAACCTTCGCCATGAATACTATGAGTAAAGCCTAAGGACATATTTGTCCATATGCAACAGCGGAGCGTGTCTCTCTCCCACACAATGAATGCTAGGATCCATTTTATTCAAACAAAACAAAAACAAAAACAAACCGACGCTCCAAGCAAAGCACATAAGATGTGATGGAATAAAAATATAGTTTCACTAGAGGAACCTGATAATGTTGTCGATGAAGAAGGGGATGCCTTGGGCATCCCCAAGTTTAGACGCTTGAGTCTTCTTGATATATGCAGGGGTGAACCACCGGGGCATCCCCAAGCTTAGAGCTTTCACTCTCCTTGATCATATTGTATCATCTCCCTCTCTTGATCCTTGAAAACTTCCTCCACACCAAACTCAAAACAACTCATTAGAGGGTTAGTGCACAATCAAATTTACATGTTAAGAGGTGACATAATCATTATTAACACTTCTGGACATTGCACAAAGCTACTGAAAGTTAATGGAATCGAAAAATCCATCAAGCATAGCAAAATAGGCAATGCGAAATAAAAGGCAGAATCTATCAAAACAGAACAGTTCGTAAAGACGAATTTTATTGAGGCACCAGACTTGCTCAAATGAAAATTCTCAAATTGAATGAAAGTTGCGTACATATCTGAGGATCACTCACGTAAATTGGCATAATTTTCTGAGTTACCTACAGAGAATTAGGCCCAGATTCGTGACAGCAAAGAAATCTGTTTCTGCGCAGTAATCCAAATCTAGTATGAACCTTACTATCAATGACTTTACTTGGCACAACAATTCACAAAACTAAGATAAGGAGAGGTTGCTACAGTAGTAACAACTTCCAAGACTCAAATATAAAATAAAAGTACTGTAGTAAAAACATGGGTTGTCTCCCATAAGCGCTTTTCTTTAACGCCTTTCAGCTAGGCGCAGAAAGTGTGTATCAAGTATTATCAAGAGACGAAGTGTCAACATCATAATTTGTTCTAATAATAGAATCAAAAGGTAACTTCATTCTCTTTCTAGGGAAGTGTTCCATACCTTTCTTGAGAGGAAATTGATATTTAATATTACCTTCCTTCATATCAATGATAGCACCAACAGTTCGAAGAAAAGGTCTTCCCAATATAATGGGACAAGATGCATTGCATTCAATATCCAAGACAACAAAATCAACGGGGACAAGGTTATTGTTAACGGTAATGCGAACATTATCAACTCTCCCCAAAGGTTTCTTTGCAGAATTATCAGCAAGATTAACATCCAAATAACAATTTTTCAATGGTGGCAAGTCAAGCATATTATAGATTTTCTTAGGCATAACGGAAATACTTGCACCAAGATCACATAAAGCATTATAATCAAAGTCATTGACCTTCATCTTAATGATGGGCTCCCAACCATCCTCTAACTTCCTAGGAATAGAAGCTTCGCGTTCTAGTTTCTCTTCTCTAGCTTTTATGAGAGCATTTGTAATATGTTTCGTGAAAGCCAAGTTTATAGCACTAGCATTAGGACTCTTAGCAAGTTTTTGTAAGAACTTTATAACTTCAGAGATGTGGCAATCATCAAAATCCAAACCATTATGATCTAAAGCAATGGGATCATTATCCCCAATGTTGGAAAAAATTTCAGCAGTTTTATCACAAGCAGTTTCAGCAGTTTTAGCAATTTCAGGCAGTTTTTCACGCTTTGCATTAGAACTGGAAACATTGCCAACAACAATTCTTTTACCATTAATAGTAGGAGGTGCAGCAACATGTGGAGCATTAGCATTACTAGTGGTGGTAATAGTCCAAACTTTAGCTATATTATCTTCTTTAGTATTTTCTTCTCTTTTCCACCTAGCACGCAATTCGGCCATCAATCTTATATTCTCATTAATTCTAACTTGGATGGCATTTGCTGTAGTAAATTTTTTATTATTATGATTTTCATTAGGCATAACTTTCGATTTCAAAAGATCAACATCAGCAGCAAGACTATCGACTTTAGAAGCAAGAATATCAATTTTCCCAAGCTTTTCTTCAACAGATTTGTTAAAAGCAGTTTGTGTACTAATAAATTATTTAAGCATAGCTTCAAGTCCAGGGGGTGTATTCCTATTATTGTTGTAAGAATTCCCATAAGAATTACCATAGCCGTTGTCATTATTATAAGGATATGGCCTATAGTTGTTACTAGAATTGTTCCGATAAGCATTGTTGTTGAAATTATTATTTTTAATGAAGTTTACATCAACATGTTCTTCTTGAGCAACCAATGAAGCTAACGGAACATTATTAGGATCAACATTTGTCCTATCATTCACAAGCATAGACATAATAGCATCAATCTTATCACTCAAGGAGGAGGTTTCTTCGACAGAATTTACCTTCTTACCTTGTGGAGCTCTTTCTGTGTGCCATTCAGAGTAATTAATCATCATATTATCGAGAAGCTTTGTTGCTTCGCCAAGAGTGATGGACATAAAGGTACCTCCAGCAGCTGAATCCAATAGGTTCCGCGAAGAAAAATTCAGTCCTGCATAAAAGGTTTGGATGATCATCCAAGTAGTCAGTCCATGGGTTGGGCAATTTTTAACCAAAGATTTCATTCTTTCCCAAGCTTGTGCAACATGCTCATTATCCAATTGTTTAAAATTCATTATGCTACTCCTCAAAGATATAATTTTAGCAGGGGGATAATATCTACCAGTAAAAGCATCCTTGCATTTAGTCCATGAATCAATACTATTCTTAGGCAGAGATAGCAACCAATCTTTAGCTCTTCCTCTTAATGAGAAAGGGAACAATTTTAATTTTATAATGTCACCATCTACATCTTTATATTTTGGATTTCACACAATTCAACAAAATTATTGAGATGGGCAGCAGCATCATCAGAACTAACACCAGAAAATTGCTCTCGCATAACAAGATTCAGTAAAGCAGGTTTAATTTCAAAGAATTATGCTGTAGTAGCAGGTGGAGCAATAGGTGTGCATAAGAAATCATTATTATTTGTGGCTGTGAAGTCACACAACTTAGTATTTTCAGGAGTACCCATTTTAGCAATAGTAAATAAAGCAAACTAGATAAAGTAAATGCAAGTAACTAATTTTTTTGTGTTTTTAATATAGAGTATGCAAACAAGACAGTAAATAAAGTAAAGCTAGCAACTAATTTTTTTGTATTTTGATTTAGTGCAGCAAACAAAGTAGTAAATAAAACTAAGCAAGACAAAAACAAAGTAAAGAGATTGGATTGTGGAGACTCTCCTTGCAGCGTGTCTTGATCTCCCCGGCAACGGCGCCAGAAAAAGAGCTTGATACGCGTACAACACGCGTCCGTTGGGAACCCCAAGAGGAAGGTGTGATGCGTACAGCGGCAAGTTTTCCCTCAGTAAGAAACCAAGGTTTATCGAACTAGTAGGAGCCAAGAAGCACGTTGAAGGTTGATGGCGGCGAGATGTAGTGCGGCGCAACACCAGGTATTCCGGCGCCAACGTGGAACCTGCACAACACAACCAAAGTACTTTGCCCCAACGAAACAGTGAGGTTGTCAATCTCACCGGCTTGTTGTAACAAAAGATTAGATGTATAGTGTGGATGATGATTGTTTGCAGAAAACAGTAGAACAAGTATTGCAGTAGATTGTATTCGATTAAAAGAATGGACCGGGGTCCACAGTTCACTAGAGGTGTCTCTCCCATAAGAATAAGCATGTTGGGTGAACAAATTACAGTTGGGCAATTGACAAATAGAGAGGGCATGACCATGCACATACATGATATGATGAGTATAGTGAGATTTAATTGGGCATTACGACAAAGTACATAGACCGCTATCTAGCATGCATCTATGCCTAAAAAGTCCACCTTCAGGTTATCATCCGAACCCCTTCCAGTATTAAGTTGCAAACAACAGACAATTGCATTAAGTATGGTGCGTAATGTAATCAATAACTACATCCTCGGACATAGCATCAATGTTTTATCCCTAGTGGAAACAGCACATCCACAACCTTAGAACTTTTTGTCACTGTCCCAGATTTAATGGAGGCATGAACCCACTGTCGAGCATAAATACTCCCTCTTGGAGTTAAGAGTAAAAACTTGGCCAGAGCCTCTACTAATAACGGAGAGCATGCAAGATCATAAACAACACATAGATATAAATTGATAATCAACATAACATAGTATTCTCTATCCATCGGATCCCAACAAACACAACATATAGCATTACAGATAGATGATCTTGATCATGTTAGGCAGCTCGCAAGACCCGACAATGAAGCACATAAGGAGAAGACAACCATCTAGCTACTGCTATGGACCCATAGTCCAGGGGTGAACTACTCACTCATCACTCCGGAGGCGACCATGGCGGTGAAGAGTCCTCCGGGAGATGATTCCCCTCTCCAGCAGGGTGCCGGAGGTGATCTCCTGAATCCCCCCGAGATGGGATTGGCGGCGGCGGCGTCTCTGGAAGGTTTTCCGTATCGTGGCTCTCGGTACTGGGGTTTTCGCGACGAAGGCTATAAGTAGGCGGAGGAGATAGGTCAGGGGGCGACGCGAGGGGCCCACACACTAGGACGGCGCGGCCAGGGCTTGGGCCGCGCCGCCCTAGCGTCTGGCCACCTCGTGGCCCCACTTCGTGACTCCTTCGGTCTTCTGGAAGCTTCATGTGAAAATAGGCCCCTGGGCGTTGATTTCGTCCAATTCCGAGAATATTTCCTTACTAGGATTTCTGAAACCAAAAACAGCAAAAAACAGCAACTGGCTCTTCGGCATCTCGTTAATAGGTTAGTGCCGGAAAATTCATAAATATGACATAAAGTATGCATAAAACATGTAGATATCATCAATAATGTGGCATGGAACATAAGAAATTATCGATACGTCGGAGACGTATCATTGCTCTTGCCAAGAACTTCAACGTGCCAGAAGATCTTGGGCTCAAACTTCGCCAAGAAGGCCTGAAGGTTGGCATAGGGGGCACCATCGCGCTGATTGCCGATAGCAAGCAAAATGCCGACTGGACCAAGGTTGGCGACATAGGGCAGATGGAAACGAAGAAGTGGCAATCTCTCATTAGAGCTGCCAAACCTTCCTCAAAGCCGATCCTCGCCTATCTTGGCGTTAAACCAACTCCTGCTCCAAGCGCATCGAAGCCGGAGGTCAAGTAGACCACCCTTTCTTTCTTTTCTTGTTTCTTTTGATGTTGTCACCAAAGTAGCTTTGGCGACGCCTACCACATTAGTTTGTTAGGGCTTTCTCCATTGTAATATCTTGTAAGCACTCCAAAAAATCAATGGAATTCTATCTTGCTTGATGATTGATGTCGAGCCTTTTCTTTCAGTTGACGTTCGATAATTATACTCCAACTCCTGCCCCTTCCGACGTTTTGCCCACTTCTCCTCGCTCGAAGAAAGCGCTGGTAACTAATGTCCCTGATGAAGATTCCTCGAGTAAAACATTATCGCAAGACTTGAAAGAACTTTGTCAACAACTTCAACATGCGAAGAAGCAAACACTTGTGATGATGCATGATACGTCTCCGACGTATCGATAATTTCTTGTGTTCCATGCCACATTATTGATGATATCTACATGTTTTATGCACACTTTATGTCATATTCGTGCATTTTCTGGAACTAACCTATTAACAAGATGCCGAAGTGCCAGTTGTTGTTTTCTGCTGTTTTTGGTTTCAGAAATCCTAGTAAGGAAATATTCTCGGAATTGGACGAAATCAATGCCCAGGGTCCTATTTTTCCACGAAGCGTCCAGAAGACCGAAGAGGAGACGAAGTGGGGCCACGAGGTGGCCACACCCTAGGGCGGCGCGGCCCCCCCCTTGGCCGCGCGGCCCTGTGGTGTGGGCCCCTCGTGCCGCCTCCTGACCTGCCCTTCCGCCTACTTAAAGCCTCCGTCGCGAAACCCCCAGTACCGAGAGCCACGATACGAAAAACCTTCCAGAGACGCCGCCGCCGCCAATCCCATCTCGGGGGATTCAGGAGATCGCCTCCGGCACCCTGCCGGAGAGGGGAATCATCTCCCGGAGGACTCTACGCCGCCATGGTCACCTCCGGAGTGATGTGTGAGTAGTCTACCCCTGGACTATGGGTCCATAGCAGTAGCTAGATGGTTGTCTTCTCCCCATTGTGCTTCATTGTCGGATCTTGTGAGCTGCCTAACATGATCAAGATCATCTATCTGTAATTCTATATGTTGCGTTTGTTGGGATCCGATGAATAGAGAATACTTGTTATGTTGATTATCAAAGTTATGTCTATGTGTTGTTTATGATCTTGCATGCTCTCCGTTACTAGTAGATGCTCTGGCCAAGTAGATGCTTGTAACTCCAAGAGGGAGTATTTATGCTCGATAGTGGGTTCATGTCTCCGTGAATCTGGGAAGTGACAAATCTCTAAGATTATGGATGTCTTTGTTGCCACTAGGGATAAAACATTGGTGCTATGTTCAAGGATGTAGTCACTGATTACATTACGCGCAATACTTAATGCAATCGTCTGTTGTTAGCAACTTAATACTGGAGGGGGTTCGGATGATAACCTGAAGGTGGACTTTTTAGGCATAGATGCATGCTGGATAGCGGTCTATGTACTTTGTCGTAATGCCCAACTAAATCTCACTATACTCATCATAATATGTATGTGCATGGTCATGCCCTCTTTATTTATCAATTGCCCAACTGTAATTTGTTCACCCAACATGCTGTTTATCTTATGGGAGAGACACCTCTAGTGAACTGTGGACCCCGGTCCAATTCTCTATACTGAAATACAATCTACTGCAATACTTGTTCTACTGTTTTCTGCAAACAATCATCTTCCACACAATACGGTTAATCCTTTGTTACAGCAAGCCGGTGAGATTGACAACCTCACTGTTTCGTTGGGGCAAAGTACTTTGGTTGTGTTGTGCAGGTTCCACGTTGGCGCCGGAATCTCTGGTGTTGCGCCGCACTACATCCCGCCGCCATCAACCTTCAACGTGCTTCTTGACTCCTACTGGTTCGATTAAACCTTGGTTTCTTCTTGAGGAAACTTGCCGCTGTGCGCATCACACCTTCCTCTTGGGGTTCCCAACGGACGTGTCAACCACACGCATCAAGCAAATTTCTGGCGCCGTTGCCGGGGAGATCAAGACACGCTGCAAGGAGGGTCTCCACTTCCCAATCTCTTTACTTTGTTTTTGTCTTGCTTAGTTTTATTTACTACTTTGTTTGCTGCACTAAATCAAAATACAAAAAAATTAGTTGCTAGTTTTACTTTATTTGCTATCTCGTTTGCTATATCAAAAACACAAAAAAATTAGTTACTTGCATTTACTTTATCTAGTTTGCTTTATTTACTACTGCTAAAATGGCTACCCCTGAAAATACTAAGTTGTGTGACTTCACAACCACAAATAATAATGATTTCTTATGCACACCTATTGCTCCACCTGCTACTACAGCAGAATTCTTTGAAATTAAACCTGCTTTACTAAATCTTGTTATGCGAGAGCAATTTTCTGGTGTTAGTTCTGATGATGCTGCTGCCCATCTTAATAACTTTGTTGAACTATGTGAAATGAAAAAATATAAAGATGTAGATGGTGACATTATAAAATTAAAATTGTTCCCTTTCTCATTAAGAGGAAGAGCTAAAGATTGGTTGCTATCTCTGCCTAAGAATAGTATTGATTCGTGGACTAAATGCAAGGATGCTTTTATTGGTAGATATTATCCCCCTGCTAAAATTATATCTTTGAGGAGTAGCATAATGAATTTTAAACAATTAGATACTGAGCATGTTGCACAAGCATGGGAAAGAATGAAATCTCTGGTTAAAAATTGCCCAACCCATGGACTGACTACTTGGATGATCATCCAAACCTTCTATGCAGGACTAAATTTTTCTTCGCGGAATTTATTGGATTCAGCTGCTGGAGGTACCTTTATGTCCATCACTCTTGGTGAAGCAACAAAGCTTCTTGATAATATGATGATCAATTACTCTGAATGGCACACGGAAAGAGCTCCACAAGGTAAGAAGGTAAATTCTGTCGAAGAAACCTCTTCCTTGAGTGATAAGATTGATGCTATTATGTCTATGCTTGTGAATGATAGGACTAATGTTGATCCTAATAATGTTCCGTTAGCTTCATTGGTTGCCCAAGAAGAACATGTTGATGTAAACTTCATTAAAAATAATAATTTCAACAACAATGCTTACCGGAACAATTCTAGTAACAACTATAGGCCATATCCTTATAATAATGGTAATGGTTATGCTAATTCTTATGGGAATTCCTACAATAATAATAGGAACACACCCCCTGGACTTGAAGCTATGCTTAAAGAATTTATTAGTACACAAACTGCCTTTAACAAATCTGTTGAAGAAAAGCTTGGGAAAATTGATATACTTGCTTCTAAAGTTGATATTCTTGCCTCTGATGTTGATCTTTTGAAATCGAAAGTTATGCCTAATAGGGATATTGAAAATAAAATTGGTACTACAGCAAATGCCATCCAAGTTAGAATTAATGAGAATATAAGATTAATGGCTGAACTGCGTGCTAGGTGGGATAGAGAAGAAAATGAAAAATTAGCTAAAGAAAAGAATGTAGCTAAAGTTTGGACTATTACCACCACAAGCAATGCTAATGCTACACATGTTGCTGCACCTCCTACTATTAATAATAAAAGAATTGGTGTTAGCAATGTTTCCACTTCTAATGCAAAGCGCGAGAAACTGCTAAATCGCTAAAGCTATTAAACTGCCTGTGATAAAACTGCTGAAATTTTTTCCAACATTGGGGATGATGATCCCATTGCTTTAGATTATAATGGTTTGAATTTTGATGATTGCCACATCTCTGAAGTTATAAAGTTCTTGCAAAAACTTGCTAAAAGTCCTAATGCTAGTGCTATAAATTTGGCTTTCACGCAACATATTACAAATGCTCTCATAAAAGCTAGAGAAGAGAAACTAGAGCGCGAAGCCTGTATTCCTAGAAAGCTAGAGGATGGTTGGGAGCCCATCATTAAGATGAAGGTTAAAGATTTTGATTGTAATGCTTTATGTGATCTTGGTGCAAGTATTTCCGTTATGCCTAAGAAAATTTATAATATGCTTGACTTGCTACCGCTGAAGAATTGTTATTTGGATGTTAATCTTGCTGATCATTCTACAAAGAAACCTTTGGGGAAAGTTGATAATGTTCGCATTACCGTGAACAATAACCTTGTCCCCGTTGATTTTGTTGTCTTGGATATTGAATGCAATGCATCTTGTCCCATTATATTGGGAAGACCTTTTCTTCGAACTGTTGGTGCTATCATTGATATGAAGGAAGGTAATATAAAATATCAATTTCCTCTCAAGAAAGGTATGGAACACTTCCCTAGAAAGAGAATGAAGTTACCTTTTGATTCTATTATTAGAACAAATTATGATGTTGACACTTCGTCTCTTGATAATACTTGATACACACTTTTCTGCCTAGCTGAAAGGCGTTAAAGAAAAGCGCTTATGGGAGACAACCCATGGTTTTTACTACAGTACTTTGTTTTTATTTTGTGTCTTAGAAGTTGTTTACTACTGTAGCAACCTCTCCTTATCTTAGTTTAGTGTTTTGTTGTGCCAAGTAAAGTCGTTGATAGAAAAGTTCATACTAGATTTGGATTACTGCGCAGAAACAGATTTCTTTGCTGTCACAAATTTGGGCTGTTTTCTCTGTAGGTAACTCAGAAAATTATGCCAATTTACGTGAGTGATCCTCAGATATGTACGCAACTTTCATTCAATTTGAGCATTTTCATTTGAGCAAGTCTGGTGCCTCGATAAAATTCGTCAATACGAACTGTTCTGTTTTGACAGATTCTGCCTTTTATTTCGCATTGCCTCTTTTGCTATGTTGGATGAATTTCTTTGATCCATTAATGTCCAGTAGCTTTATGCAATGTCCAGAAGTGTTAAGAATGATTATGTCACCTCTGAACATGTTAATTTTTATTGTCACTAACCCTCTAATGAGTTGTTCTAAGTTTGGTGTGGAGGAAGTTTTCAAGGATCAAGAGAGGAGTATGATGCAACATGATCAAGGAGAGTGAAAGCTCTAAGCTTGGGGATGCCCCGGTGGTTCACCCCTGCATATTCTAAGAAGACTCAAGCGTCTAAGCTTGGGGATGCCCAAGGCATCCCCTTCTTCATCGACAACATTATCAGGTTCCTCCCCTGAAACTATATTTTTATTCCATCACATCTTATGTGCTTTTCTTGGAGCGTCGGTTTGTTTTTGTTTTTTGTTTTGTTTGAATAAAATGGATCCTAGCATTCACTTTATGGGAGAGAGACACGCTCCGCTATAGCATATGGACAAGTATGTCCTTAGGCTCTACTCATAGTATTCATGGCGAAGTTTCTCCTTCGTTAAATTGTTATATGGTTGGAATTGGAAAATGATACATGTAGTAATTGCTATAAATGTCTTGGGTAATGTGATACTTGGCAATTGTTGTGCTCATGTTTAAGCTCTTGCATCATATACTTTGCACCCATTAATGAAGAAATACATAGAGCATGCTAAAATTTGGTTTGCATATTTGGTCTCTCTAAGGTCTAGATAATTTCTAGTATTGAGTTTGAACAATAAGGAAGACGGTGTAGAGTCTTATAATGTTTACGATATGTCTTTTATGTGAGTTTTGCTGCACCGGTTCATCCTTGTGTTTGTTTCAAATAGCCTTGCTAGCCTAAACCTTGTATCGAGAGGGATTACTTCTCATGCATCCAAAATCCTTGAGCCAACCACTATGCCATTTGTGTCCACCATACCTACCTACTACATGGTATTTCTCCGCCATTCCAAAGTAAATTGCTTGAGTGCTACCTTTAAAATTCCATCATTCACCTTTGCAATATATAGCTCATGGGACAAATAGCTTAAAAACTATTGTGGTATTGAATATGTACTTATGCACTTTATCTCTTATTAAGTTGCTTGTTGTGCGATAACCATGTTCACTGGGGATGCCATCAACTACTCTTTGTTGAATTTCATGTGAGTTGCTATGCATGTTCGTCTTGTCTGAAGTAAGAGAGATCTACCACCTTATGGTTAAGCATGCATATTGTTAGAGAAGAACATTGGGCCGCTAACTAAAGCCATGATCCATGGTGGAAGTTTCAGTTTTTGGACATATATCCTCAATCTCATATGAGAAAATTATTAATTGTTGTTACATGCTTATGCATAAAAGAGGAGTCCATTATCTGTTGTCTATGTTGTCCCGGTATGGATGTCTAAGTTGAGAATAATCAATAGCGAGAAATCCAATGCGAGCTTTCTCCTTAGACCTTTGTACAGGCGACATAGAGGTACCCCTTTGTGACACTTGGTTAAAACATGTGCATTGCGATGATCCGGTAGTCCAAGCTAATTAGGACAAGGTGCGGGCACTATTAGTATACTATGCATGAGGCTTGCAACTTGTAAGATATAATTTACATGATACATATGCTTTATTACTACCGTTGACAAAATTGTTTCATGTTTTCAAAATCAAAGCTCTAGCACAAATATGGCAATCGATGCTTTTCCTCTATGGAGGACCATTCTTTTACTTTTATTGTTGAGTCAGTTCACCTATTTCTTTCCACCTCAAGAAGCAAACACTTGTGTGAATTGTGCATTGATTCCTACATACTTGCATATTGCACTTATTATATTACTCTATGTTGACAATATCCATGAAATATACATGTTACAAGTTGAAAGCAGCCGCTGAAACTTAATCTTCCTTTGTGTTGCTTCAATGCCTTTACTTTGAATTATTGCTTTATGAGTTAACTCTTATGCAAGACTTATTGATGCTTGTCTTGAAGTACTATTCATGAAAAGTCTTTGCTATATGATTCACTTGTTTACTCATGTCATATACATTGTTTTGATCGCTGCATTCGCTACATATGCTTTACAAATAGTATGATCAAGGTTATGATGGCATGTCACTCCAGAAATTATCTTTGTTATCGTTTTACCTGCTCGGGACGAGCAGAACTAAGCTTGGGGATGCTGATACGTATCCGACGTATCGATAATTTCTTGTGTTCCATGCCACATTATTGATGATATCTACATGTTTTATGCACACTTTATGTCATATTCGTGCATTTTCTGGAACTAACCTATTAACAAGATGCCGAAGTGCCAGTTGTTGTTTTCTGCAGTTTTTGGTTTCAGAAATCCTAGTAAGGAAATATTCTCGGAATTGGACGAAATCAACGCCCAGGGTCCTATTTTGCCACGAAGCTTCCAGAAGACCGAAGAGGAGACGAAGTGGGGCCACGAGGTGGCCACACCCTAGGGCAGTGCGGCCCCCCTTGGTCGCGCGGCCCTGTGGTGTGGGCCCCTCGTGCCGCCTCCTGACCTGCCCTTCCGCCTACTTAAAGCCTCTGTCGCGAAACCCCCAGTACCGAGAGCCACGATACGGAAAACCTTCCAGAGACGCCGCCGCCGCCAATCCCATCTCGGGGGATTCAGGAGATCGCCTCCGGCACCCTGCCGGAGAGGGGAATCATCTCCCGGAGGACTCTACGCCGCCATGGTCGCCTCCGGAGTGATGTGTGAGTAGTCTACCCCTGGACTATGGGTCCATAGCAGTAGCTAGATGGTTGTCTTCTCCCCATTGTGCTTCATTGTCGGATCTTGTGAGCTGCCTAATATGATCAAGATCATCTATCTGTAATTCTATATGTTGCGTTTGTTGGGATCCGATGAATAGAGAATACTTGTTATGTTGATTATCAAAGTTATGTCTATGTGTTGTTTATGATCTTGCATGCTCTCCGTTACTAGTAGATGCTCTGGCCAAGTAGATGCTTGTAACTCCAAGAGGGAGTATTTATGCTCGATAGTGGGTTTATGTCTCCGTGAATCTGGGGAAGTGACAGAAATCTCTAAGATTATGGATGTGCTGTTGCCACTAGGGATAAAACATTGGTGCTATGTTCAAGGATGTAGTCACTGATTACATTACGCGCAATACTTAATGCAATCGTCTGTTGTTAGCAACTTAATACTGGAGGGGGTTCGGATGATAACCTGAAGGTGGACATTTAGGCATAGATGCATGCTGGATAGCGGTCTATGTACTTTGTCGTAATGCCCAACTAAATCTCACCATACTCATCATAATATGTATGTGCATGGTCATGCCCTCTTTATTTGTCAATTGCCCAACTGTAATTTGTTCACCCAACATGCTGTTTATCTTATGGGAGAGACACCTCTAGTGAACTGTGGACCCCGGTCCAATTCTCTATACTGAAATACAATCTACTACAATACTTGTTCTACTGTTTTCTGCAAACAATCATCTTTCACACAATACGGTTAATCCTTTGTTACAGCAAGCCGGTGAGATTGACAACCTCACTGTTTCGTTGGAGCAAAGTACTTTGGTTGTGTTGTGCAGGTTCCACGTTGGCGCCGGAATCTCTGGTGTTGCGCCGCACTACATCCCGCCGCCATCAACCTTCAACGTGCTTCTTGAATCCTACTGGTTCGATTAAACCTTGGTTTCTTACTGAGGGAAACTTGCCGCTGTGCGCATCACACCTTCCTCTTGGGGTTCCCAACGGACGTGTCAACCACACGCATCAATGCAGCAATCCCGCAAAGCATCCGAAGGAGAGAAAATTGCCCTTCAACAAGCTCGGGAATCCATAGCTGCCAAGGAAGCTGCTGTTTCTGAAGCTGAGAAGGCAACCACTCGAGAAAATAGTATGCTCGAGCTAATGAATGAAGCCAGTGTGGATATGTCAGGTATGCTTTTTCAACAAAAAGCTTCTTCCATCTTTATATTGTATCCTTTTTTGAATTTCTCATGCCGCCGCCAAATAGGTTCCTTTCTCGACGCTGCTGCTGAAGATGAAAGGGTAAACGTGTCAACACCCGGATTTTTAAGCCCGGATGCCTATTATGTCATACATCGCAATCCCAGGAATATTGTTGTTGCGCGGCATAATAGTTAAGTATCACAGTCATCATTCATTACAAACCATAAGTCTTAAAAATTTGGAATCACATGATCCATATTACACGAATAGTTGATCTATTGATCAACGAACAAACACAAGTTCATGGTTCATAGCGGAAGCGTAAGATACAAGGACTCTCTAGTCCACAGGCCAACGCTTGACGTCGGAAGACTCCTAGTTGTCGTAGGCGTCCTGCTGGTCGTCTCCTTGTTCATCTTCATACTCTGGCCATTTGAATAGCCAGGGACAAAGCCGTGAGTACTTTAAGTACTCGCAAACTAATACTAATGTAAGTGCTAGACATTCTAGTATGGTTTGCTAAGCTCTAGTTTATTTGCATAAAGCTAGTTTTAGTTCACAAGTATTTGAGAAAAGCTTATTCAAGTGCTAACTAACTCAAGTGGGAACATTAGTGTCATTCCCACTATTCAAGTGGTGATTTCAAATCAATTCACCACAAGTCATTTCACCATCATTTTTCAACATCATTTTCAAAGATATGACATCGGAAACTGTATGGCCTTTCCAACCGTCCGTAACCGTGGACGCGGCTATTCGAATAGGTTTACACTCTGCAGAGGTTGCACACTTGTGCCACAACATTTGATTTCATCCGTCGGGATTACCCCGAATCATCGTAACACAGTACGCGGATCATCAACCATAACCTTTCACTTATAAATCCTAGTATGAGCACCTATCCCCATGAGCTTGGCCTCCCAGTGAAGACCAACTGTCAACCTGGGAACTGCACAGGGCTTGGCCGTACAATTCACCTCAATTTCACATCATTTCTCAACAACGGAGGCAGCCTCAAGCGTAACCCCTATGACGTGTGTTCAGAGGGAACCCATACTAAGATGCATAAACTTCCAGTTAAGCCCTACCCATAATCAGGTATTGTGGGGGTACTTAATAATTGGAAAGGTATCGCATTCAAACCAACATCATTGTTTATCAAAAATCACTATCTTCTCTTGGTCATATTCACCTTCAAAAATCATTCAATGGAATGCTTCATCATTCCAAGGTTTCAAATTCATTTCAAATTCACATTGTTCCCATCTAGAGTAGTCAAGTTTTATTCATTAGCATTAGCTCTAAATCATGAGGGGTGCTATCTTGCTTTGCTTGATTGAAACTACTCCACTACTCTAGTAACTACCATCACTTTGACCAAAGTTAACTATAAAAGTAATTCTTGGAAAACAACAAGTACAACTTGTAAAGTAAAAACTTGGGATAGGCTTATGTAAGAAAAGGTAAGATTCATGGTGCCTTGCCCCAAGGGGCTTTGCACTTTGCAAGAATATTAGCTTGCCTTGGTAGTTCTCAAACTGTTCCTCCTCCTCCTCTTGGTAGCAACCTTCTTCTTCGGTGTACTCTCCGGTGCTAGCGTCTAAATTTGAATACGAGTATAATTACTCACTAATTCAATGGCTAGTCCATATATCACATATAAACACACAAACTATTCTATGCACACAAATAATTTAACTAGGGTGCATGGGTTGTGTTATTTAAATAGAATTCACTTCTTTGTATTTAATATGTAAATGATAGTTTCCATAGGGTTCTTGAGAAATAATTTCCTCTCATTGAAATCTTCTTAAGATTTAATTTCTCAAACAATCATAGATGAACTTATATTGACCTAAGTCAAATGTTCATCTTCATCATTTGAGAAAATGATTTAATTGAGGTAGATCACCTCATATCATTTAATAACACTACATATGATTTAAATCTCAAGTAATTCATATAAGAGAGTTTGAACAATATCAACTAGTTAAACTAGCCATATTATCCATTAATTAATCTAGGGCATGATCATGCAAAATGACCACACCATTTTATTGCATAATCAATTAGTGTAAGTCAAATGTGAGCTATTAGAGTTGGAATTAACCTAATATCTATTTTGGTTGATTTTTAATAATTATTTGAATAGGGAAAAGTCCCTACCTTGTTATTTTTATCAAATTAATTCTACAAGGAATCTGCTCATGAGGCCAGTGGCATTTTGTAGATAATTTCAGTAGCTTTCCAACAAAATAAAATTCATTGAATTTGGTTTAGCCAATTTAAATCTATTGATTTTCAAAGTGGAGGCAGTATTGAAATTCATTTGTAATTGTTTAAAACGAATTTGAATTAAAAGGCCGGGCGGGAAAACTAAACGGGCCAGATTCAAATTAAACGGCCCAAGCCAGCCCAGCCACGGTCCAGTGCCGCGCGGGCTGCCTGACAGAGGGTCCCGCATGTCAGCGGCTCTTAAACGCCGAAGCGGTAAGTTTCAATGTGAGGCGTTGGATTAGATCAAAGATCAACGGCTCGAGTTCATCATCGTCTCCGACGAGAACCCGACGCTCTGGCGGCGGCGGTAGGGGGTCGGAGGGCTAACCAGAGCTCCAGCTAGGGATGGCAGTGTGCTCGGGGTAGATGTGGACGACGGCGAAGCTCCAGGTACCGGTGGCGTCGCCTGAGGTGGACTGGTTCGCCGGCGATTGCTGCAGAGCTTCCGTGGCAGCGAGCTCTCGATTGGCCTTGCTCCGGCGTGAATCAGGTGAGTGGTGAGGTGGTTGAGAAGCTGTGAGAGGTGGGGAGTGCGGTGGTGTGTTTGGATCATCCAGGGTAGGTCTCCTTTTATAGCAGCGCATGGGTGCTGCGGGGCAGGGTGGTGGTCGACCGTGGCACGGCGATTCCGGCGAGTGGTCGAGCTAGGCGAGGTGGTGGCAGTGCTCTACGTGTCCAGGCGAGTCTAATGGCAGCGACAGCTTGGTCGGGGGAGGCTTGGTTGGGTCGCGTTGCTTCCAGGCAAGTCGCGGCCATGGCGGGATCTTCTTCTCCGTCCACGGCGGTCCAGGGTCTGGTCGAGGTGATGTCTGGCGGCGTCCAGGTGGCGAGGTGATGCTAAAACGGCTCTCGAGCGGGGCCAGGGCGAGTGCAGGGTGGTGGCGCGAGAGGTGGCCAGAGCGCGTCCATGCACGTGCAGGCGCGACGTCATCGGCATGGTGAGCGTGTTCTGGGCGCGCGTCGTCCGGCCAGTGTCGTCGTCCTCCTCGACAACGGTGGTGCTAGGCAGTGCTAGGCGATGCGGTGGCGTGCTGTGGCGCAGTGGCCAGGGCAAAGAAGCAATGGAAGAGAGGGAAGCTCGTCGGGTTGGGCGACATGGCCGGCATGGCCATGTCTAGCCTTGCTCTCCCTCTCCCTAGGTTTCTATTGTGCATTGAAATGGCTTAAGGGGACCAGGGGACAATGTAGAATAGATATGGGGTAGATTAGGTGGAGTAGATCACTATTTGCAATAGTGTGTAATAGTGCCATATTTGGAAATTGATGAATTTGTCCAAATTTGATTTTATTCAAATGGTTGAACAATTTTAAATGTGTGTGTTTAGATAAGTTGTAATTGACCAGAGATGATTAGAGGTGGTGGGGGAATTGTTGAATTCGAAAATTTGCAAATTTGGGCTAAGTGGAGATTGTTGAATATGTTAAAAAGTTGAATCTTTGGATGAGCATAGCTCTTGATCAAGAATGATTTTGGCATGGTTATCTTTACAAAAGTTGTTCACCTTGATGTTGACTTTGAAATGGTGCAAAGAGTTAGCAAGGTTTGGCTTGATAAAATTGAATGGCAATTGCTCAAAGTAGTGATCAGGCTATAAATTTCAGTTTTGACCATTATCATATGTGAGCTAGTTTTGTATTTGAAAATTATTTGAATTGTGAACCTTTGATTACAAAAGTTGTAATAAGTGTTTAAATACATTATTCAACTAATGGTGAAGACCAAATTGGTCTAGGGTCAAAATTTATAAAAAAATGCCATAGTGCATATGTTAGGGTTTTTAGGGTTTTTCAATTATTGGAATTTCTTCTTCTTTGATTTATTTGGTTGGTGATCTTCATATGATCACATTAGGGTTTTAGGGTATAGCACAAACAAATATTAACACTCATCATGGCATAACACTCAAATGCACAAGTCCTATGCAGGGTACTATATGCAATTTAAAAAGTTTTTGTTTGTTTGAAATTTTGCTCTCTGGAATTCTCTAACTTTCTTTTTATTGAAATTTGGGATGTTACAAAACGTGAGGACAAATCTTCTCGTTAACCTTTCTCTTGACCATGGTTCTCTATTCTGGGCCACTCCAGAGCGGACCCGACAGATTGTCAGGTTTCAAGACCGCGCCTGTCAGGTTCGCGAGTTCCTTGATTTCTGCACTAGAACATTGTCCCTTGTTTACAAGACGATGTTTCCTCGAGATGAGGCTCCCGACACTCTTCTCGGGTTGATGGAAAAATTTTGGGATGCCCCTCGTATTCATAACTTTGTACGAGCTCAGTTGTCTGCTGGGGCAAGATTCGCCATGATCATGATACAGATCTGTCATCCAAAATTAGATCTGACGACGATTGTCTCCAAATGCCCGGCCAAGCAATCGAAGCGAAAAAGTAACATTGATAAAATCAATGACGTTGTGACTCCTGTAGCCGAAAAAATGATGGATGAACTTCTTCGGATGGATTCCGAATTCTTTGTCAAGGGGAGCTATGCCGAGCATACGACGACTGCTGCAAATAACAAAGGTCTATCCATAGATAGTATATTAGGCATTGACTGAGTTGTACTATATTGCGAAAATTCATGTATGTATTTTTTGTCGAAGTCTTTGTATTAATGAAGTTGTCTATATTGCGAAGTATAATCTATATTGTGAAGCCCCCGAGCCTTTGGCCGGAGCTTATACTTGTTTTTTCGTCTCGATGAATTTACTGTTTTTGCGAGAATATATATATTTTGCTGTCGTGGGTTATGAGCCCCCGAGCATGTCGACGAAAAATATGTATATCACCAATATCTTTTACTATATTGCAGCACCGCGAGCCCACCTCATTAAAAACCTTTCCAGCCCCACTCGGTGCCCTGAAAAGGAAAAGAGTGCGTCTGAAAACTCGCGGGCGTTTCAGTACATTGTATTTTTACAACGGAGGACTATATTTCGATTCTAAGCGTAGAACCGATGAGTTGCGCCACGTTCCAGGGATTTTTCTCTGGAGCTCCTATCTTCTTGTCCTTGATCTTGTACGCTCCTCCTTCAATTACTTCTGTGACGATGTAAGGGCCCAGCCATGGTGACTCGAGTTTTTCAGTATTTTGCTGATTGAGCCGTATGACTAAATCTCCGACCTGAAAAGATCTTGGCCGCAATCGTCGACTGTGGTAATTTTTCAGGTCTTGCTGGTACTTGGTGACCCGTGATAGTACTTCGTCTCGAGCTTCATCGAGTGCATCTACATCGTCCTCCAAAGCTCTTCTTGAAGTTTCTTCATCATACTCTGTGACTCTTGGGGAATCATGCTCTATTTCAATCGGTAGTACTGCCTCAGCTCCATGGACTAGGAAGAACGGAGTTTCTTGTGTCACCGTATTTGGTGTTGTTCGAATACTCCACAAAACACTTGGCAATTCTTCTGGCCAGGTATGTCGAGCCTTTTCAAGCGGTCCTAGCAAGCGCTTTTTAATACCATTGCAGATGATACCATTGGCTTTCTCGACTTGACCATTGGTTTGCGGGTGCCCAACTGACGCGAAGTGCAATCTGATGCCTACTTCTGCGCAGTATGCCTTGAATTCTTTGGATGTGAAGTTACTGCCATTGTCTGTGACGATGCTATGAGGTACTCCAAATCGAAAAACAATGCTCTTCACGAATTTTATTGCTGACGCTGCATCTGGTGAATTTATCGGCTTTGCTTCTATCGACTTGGTGAATTTATCGACAGCAACAAGCATATACTCGTATCCTCCTGTCGAGGCCTTGTGTAATTTTCCCACCATATCAAGACCCCATTGGGCAAAGGGCCAAGACAATGGTATTGGCATCAGCTCTGCTGCTGGAGAGTGGGGTTTTGCGGCGAATCTCTGGCACGCGTCGCAGGTTTTTACTATCTCCTTCGCATCCTCGATTGCTATCAATCAGTAAAATCCAGCCCGAAAAACCTTGGCCGCAATAGCTCGACTGCTCGTGTGATGACCACATATTCCTTCGTGTACATCCTTTAAGATTATCCTTCCTTCTTCGGGTGTGACGCATCTTTGTAATACGCCCGAAATACTACGCTTGTATAACTCCCCTTTGACCACTGTAAAGGCCTTGGATCATCGAATAACTTGCCTTGCTTCGATTGGATCATCGGGTATTTCTTTCCTTAGGATATATGATATGTACGCTTGCATCCATGGGACTTTCACCATCATCACCAGCTCCTGGTCCTCTTCTTCTTCTGGTGCTTCCTTAAGAGCTATCGAAGTTTTCTCCTCCT
Source organism: Lolium perenne (assembly GCF_019359855.2). Lineage (NCBI taxonomy): Eukaryota > Viridiplantae > Streptophyta > Magnoliopsida > Poales > Poaceae > Lolium > Lolium perenne. The sequence goes on from NC_067249.2 coordinate 210,759,138, forward strand.
TTTCCTTCTTCTGCACCTTCTTTGGTTTGGTGGATCTCTCGGTTATTTCTTCCCAAAATACTCCTGGCGGGATTGCAAGGCACTGCGACCCGATGTTTGCGAGAACATCGGCTTCATCGTTGCTCAGCCTGCTAATGTGGTTTACTTCGCATCCATCAAATAACTTCTCAAGCTCGTTGTACACTTCCTTGTATGCCACCATGCTGTCATTGACTACATCACACTGGTTCATGACCTGCTGAGCTACCAACTGTGAGTCGCCAAAGATTTTTAATCGGGTTGCACCACAAGCTTTCGCCATCTTCATCCCGTGTATGAGAGCTTCGTATTCTGCTTCATTGTTAGATGCGTTTGGGAACGTCATCCGTAGGACATACTTCAGTTTTTCGCCTTCAGGTGATATAAGTATCACACCTGCACCAGCTCCTTCTACCCTTTTGGACCCGTCAAAATTCATGGTCCAAGTTCTCGATAAATCTGGAGGTCCTGTGTTTTGCAGCTCCATCCACTCTGCGATGAAATCTGGCAGAATTTGCGACTTTATTGCCTTTCTTTTTTCATACGTGATGTCCCGAGGAGAAAGTTCTATTCCCCAAAGGGAGACACGCCCTGTAGCTTCTGGATTGTTCAGTATATTTGATAGAGGTGCTTCATTGACCACTATTATCGGGTGTGTCGAAAAATAGTGGCGCACTTTTCTTGCTGTTGTGAACACTCCATATGCTAACTTCTGGTACTGCGGGTACCGCTGCTTGGAAGGCGATAGAACTTCACTGATGAAATATACCGGCCTTTGTACTCCATGGAGTTTTCCTTCTTCTTCTTCTCTTTCGACGACTAGCGCCGTGCTGACCACCCGAGGCGTGGCTGCAATGTATAACAGGAGAGGTTCCTTCTCTTTCGGCGCCACCAAGATTGGTGGTGTCGAACTTGTGCGCTTTAAATCCTCGAAGGCTCTATCTGCCTCTTCGTTCCACTGGAATTTCTCTCCTTGCTTGATTAAAGCGTAGAACAGTAACGCCTTTTCTCCTAGCCTGGCGACAAATCTGCTTAAAGCTGCGACTCGCCCAGTTAGCTGCTGTATTTCTTTCAACTTTGTTGGCTTCCTCATTGTCACGATAGCTTGGATTTTTTCGGGATTTGCTTCAATCCCTCTCGCTGAAACTAGGAACCCAAGAAGTTCTCCTGCAGGGACACCAAAGGAACACTTTGTCGGGTTCAACTTGAGGCAAAACTTGTCGAGGTTATCGAAAGTTTCCTTCAGATCCTCGATTAGCGTTGTCCCCTTTTTTGATGTTATGACGACATCATCAATGTACACTTGTACGTTTTTCCCAATCTGTGTTGCTAGGCACTTCTGCATCATCCTCTGGTACGTTGCTCCCGCGTTTTTCAGACCAAAAGGCATTGTTCTATAGCAAAACATGCCATAAGGCGTGATGGACGCTGTTTTGACCTCATCTTCTTCTTTCAGTCTGATCTGGTTATAACCAGAATATGCATCCAGGAAGGAAAGACGTTCACATCCTGCCGTGGAGTCGATAATTTGATCGATCCTCGGGAGGGGAAAGTGATCCTTTGGACAATGTTTATTGAGACACGTAAAGTCGACACACATGCGAAGGACTTTAGTGTTTTTCTTCGGCACCAACACTGGGTTCGCTACCCATGTGGCCTCTGTATGCAGCTCCTTGATGAAACCAGATTCTCTCAGTCGATCAATTTCTGACAGCATAGCTTTGCGGTTTGGCTCCGAAAAACGCCGCAAAGGTTGTTTTATTGGTCTCGCTAACGGATCCAAGTTTAGGTGGTGCTCGGCAAGTTCCCTGGGTACTCCTGGCATGTCAGCTGGGCACCATGCGAAGATTTTCCAGTGCTCACGGAGGAACTTGACGAGCGCGCTTTCCTATGCGAGGTCCATGTCTGTCGCGATGGATAATGTCTACGCCCCCCTCCTTTTCCTGTAGACAGTGTTGGGCCTCCAAGAGCAGAGGTTTGTAGAACAGCAGCAAGTTTTCCCTTAAGTGGATCACCCAAGGTTTATCGAACTCAGGGAGGAAGAGGTCAAAGATATCCCTCTCATGCAACCCTGCAACCACAAAGCAAGAAGTCTCTTGTGTCCCCAACACACCTAATAGGTGCACTAGTTCAGCGAAGAGATAGTGAAATACAGGTGGTATGAATATATATAAGCAGTAGCAACGGCACCAGAAAAGTGCTTTGCCCAGGACAGTAAACAAGCAGTAATAACGCAGCAGTAGTAACGCAGTAAAACAGTAAACAAGCAGCGATAGCAGTATTTAGGAACAAGGCCTAGGGATCATACTTTCACTAGTGGACACTCTCAACATTGATCACATAACAGAATAGATAAATGCATACTCTACACTCTTGTTGGATGATGAACACCATTGCGTAGGATTACACGAACCCTCAATGCCGGAGTTAACAAGCTCCACAATATTCAATGTTCATATTTAAATAACCTTAGAGTGCAAGATAGATCAACACAACCAAACCAAGTACTAACATAGCATGCACACCGTAACCTTCACACTATGAAAGGAGGAATAGATCGCATCAATACCATCATAGTAATAGTTAACTTCATAATCTACAAGAGATCACAATCATAGCATAAACCAAGTACTTCATGATGCACACACTGCCAACATTACATCATGGAGGAGGAATAGACTACTTTAATAACATCACTAGAGTAGCACATAGATGAATAGTGATACAAAACTCATATGAATCTCAATCATGTAAGCAGCTCATGAGATCATTGTATTGAAGTACATAGGAGAGAGATTAACCACATAGCTACCGGTACAGCCCCGAGCCTCGATGGAGAACTACTCCCTCCTCATGGGAGACAGCAGCGTTGATGAAGATGGCGGTGGAGATGGCAGCAGTGTCGATGGAGAAGCCTTCCGGGGGCACTTCCCCGTCCCGGCGGCGTGCCGGAACACAGACTCATGTCCCCCAGATCTTGGCTTCGCGATGGCGGCGGCTTTGGATGGTTTCTCGTACTGTGGCTTTTCCGTATCGTGGTTTTAGGTCCAGGGGCTTTATATAGGCGAAGAGGCGGCGTCAGGAGGTCGAAGGGGCGACCACACTATAGGGGGCGTGGCCCCCCCTTGGCCGCGCCGGCCTAGGGTTTGGTGGGCCTGTGCCCCCTCTCTGGCGGTTCTCGTGTGTTCTGGATGCTTCCGGGCAAAATAGGAACCTGGGCGTTGATTTCGTCCAATTCCGAGAATATTTCGTTACTAGGATTTCTGAAACCAAAAATAGCAGAAAACAGGAACTGGCACTTCGGCATCTTGTTAATAGGTTAGTTCCAGAAAATGCACGAATATGACATAAAATGTGCATATAACATGTAGATATCATCAATAATGTGGCATGGAACATAAGAAATTATCGATACGTCGGAGACGTATCAATGGACGTCGTCTTGTTTGGATCTGTCGGGTGAATCTGCACCTCCTTAGAATTTTTCTCAGTATTAAAGGTTGATTCTTTGTTGGGCCTTCCTACATCTGGCAGCACATCATAATCAGTCGTGAGCCTTGACGCCATGTACTCTGCTTGCATCCCGAAGGTTTCTGATAGTCGATGAAAATCCTTATCACACTTATCGGCTAGCGCAAAGCTTCCTTTGACTGTGATTGGTCCCTTAGGTCCAGGCTGTTGGAGATATGCCCAAGAGGCAATAATAAAGTGGTTATTATAATATCTTTGTGTTTATGATAAAAGTTTGCATACCATGCTATAATTGTATTAACCGAAACATTGATACATGTGTGTTATGTAAACAACAAGGAGTCCCTAGTAAGCCTCTTGTATAACTAGCTTGTTGATTAATGGATGATCATGGTTTTGTGATCATGAACATTGGATGTTATTAATAACAAGGTTATGTCATTAGTTGAATGATATAATGGACACACACCCAAATGAGCGTAGCATAAGATCAAGTCATTAAGTTCAATTTGCTATAAGCTTTTGATACATGGTTGTCTTAGTCCTTCGACCATGAGATCATGTAAATCACTTACACCGGAAGGGTACTTTGATTACATCAAACGCCATTGCGTAAATGGGTGGTTATAAAGATGGGATTAAGTATTTGGAAAGTGTGAGTTGAGGCATATGGATCAATAGTGGGATTTGTCCATCCTGATGACGGATAGATATACTCTGGGCCCTCTCGGTGGAATGTCGTCTGATTAGCTTGCAAGCATATGATTTGATCATAAGAGATGACATACCACGGTACGAGTAAAGAGTACTTGTCAGTAACGAGGTTGAACAAGGTATGGAGATACCGATGATCAAACCTCGGATAAGTAAAGTATCGTGTGACAAAGGGAATTGACATCGTATGTAAATGGTTCAATCGATCACTAAGTCATCGTTGAATATGTGGGAGCCATTATGGATCTCCAGATCCCGCTATTGGTTATTGCTCGGAGAGGAGTCTCGACCATGTCTGCATAGTTCGCGAACCGTAGGGTGACGCGCTTAAGGTTCGATGTCGCATAAGTAGATTTGAATATGGTATGGAGACGAAGTTTGTTCGGAGTCTCGGATGTGATCCAGGATGTCACGAGGAGGTCCGGAATAGTCCGGAGAATAAGATTCATATAAGGGAAGTTGATTTCTCGGGTTTCGGAAATTTTCGGTATTTTTCCTGTGGTTGACTGGAAGGGTCTAGAAGGTACCGGAGGGGTCCTGCATGGGGCACACGAGCTATGAGGCCTTGCATGGGCCGAGGGGATGCTCCCTGGCCTAATGGGCCAGGGGCACATGGCCCCCAAGGCCCAGGCCGGCCAACCCCCTAGGGTTTCCTAGGGGGGATCAACTTGGGGGAGGGGAAAGCCCTCTCCCCCCTCTTGGTCGCCGCCCCCCCCAACCCTAGATGGGAAAGGGGGCAACCTTGGCCGGCTGGCCCCCTATATAAAGAGGGGAGGGGGTGGCCGGCCACACCCCCCATCCATTGCCTCCTCCTCTGGCCGCCTCTCCCTCCACCATACGCTGCTCCGGCTTAGGCGAAGCCCTGCAGCTTTTCTTCCTCCACTACCACCACCACGCCGTCGTGCTGCTGGAATTTGGAGGAGATCTACCACACCTCCGCTGCCCGCTGGAACGGGAGAGGAAGGAGCTTCATCGACACCGTACGCGCGACCGAGTACGGAAGTGCTGCCGGATTGCAGCACCGGGGACGATCGTCTACACCAACAACGAGATTAATCTCGTAGGCTTTGGAATCTTCGAGGGTTAGTCTCATCTCCATCTCGTTGCTTAGATCTTGTAGATTAGATCTTGGGTGTTCCATAGATTAGATCTTGGATTTATTCGTCTTACGGTAGGAAATTTTTTGTTTTCTTTGCTACGAACCCCATCAGTGGTATCAGAGCCATGTCTATGCATAGATCTGTTGCACGAGTAGAACACAATGGTTTTGTGGGCGGTGATGCTCTTGTTGCTTTAGTTTGTGTACTTTGCTTCTTGCGGGATGGTGGGATGAAGCGGCCCGGGCTAACTTTACATGACCGCGTCTCATGAGACTTGCTCCACGCTTGACATGCAACTTTTATTGCATAAGTGGCTTTGCGGGTGTCTGTCTCTCCCACCATAGTGAAGATTGTAATTTACACTTCTATTGTCAACACTAGTATCACCGTTGTGGTTCATGTTCGTAGGTAGATTGGATCTTACTCGAAAACCCTAAACCACGTAAAATATGCAAACCAAATTAGAGGCGTCTAACTTGTTTTTGCAGGGTTTGGTGATGTGATATGGCCATGATGTGATGATGATTATATTTGATGTATGAGATGTTCATTATTGTATTATGGCAACCGGCAGGAGCCTAATGGTTGTCTTTAATTTTGTTAAAGACCTGCGTGTCTATTCATCATGTAATAGCTTTATTTCAAGTAGTTGTTATAGTAGCTATAAGTGATGGACAACCATGAAGCGGCGCCACTGACCTTGACGCCATGCTGGTGATGATGGAGATCATGTCCGTGCTTTGGAGATGGAGATCAAAAGCACAAAGACGAAAGGCCATATCATATCACACATTATAAATTGCATGTGATGTTAATCCTTTTATGCATCCTATTTTGCTTAGATCGCGACGGTAGCATTATAAGATGATCCCTCTCACTAAATATCAAGATAATGAAGTGTTCATCCTTAGTATGCACCGTTGCTAAGACTTGTCGTTTCGAAGCATCTCGTGATGATCGGGTGTGATAGACTCTACATGTGCATACAACGGGTGCAAGCCAGATTTGCACACGCGGATACCAAGGTTGCCTTGACGAGCCTAGCATGTACAGACATGGTCTCGGAACACGGGATACCGAAAGGTAGAGCATGAGTCATATGAATGATATGATGAACACTTTGAGTGTTCGCCTTTGAAGCTACATCTTTTCTCGTGAAGATCGGACTTGGTGTAGTGGATTTGGTTCGTGTAATCACTAAAACAATGCGAGGGATGTTGTTTTAAGTGGGAGTTCACCTAGTTAATTTCAGAATTAAATTGAACTCAATTTATCATAAACTTAGTCTAAACTCTTTGCAAATATGTTGTAGATCATGGCGCCCCCCTCCATCAATTTTAACCAGTTCCTAGAGAAAGAAAAGCTTAAGGGCAATGGTAGCAACTTCACTGACTGGTTCCATCATGTGAGGATTTTCCTCACTGGTGGAAACCTGCAATTTGTGCTCGAAGCACCGCTAGGTCCCCCACCACCTCCTGCAGTGTCTGAGGACATAAAGAATGTTTATGAGACTCGGGCAACTCGGTACTCCGAAGTTCAGTGTGCCATCTTGTGCAGCTTAGAGGCAGAGCTCCAAAAGCGTTTTGAGCACCACGACCCCTGTGAGATGATGCGTGAGCTCAAACTTATCTTTGAGACTCATGCGGCCGTGGAGAGCTATGAGGCCTCGAAGCGATTCTTTACCCGCATGATGGAAGAAGGCAGCTCCGTTAGTGAGCACATGCTCGTCATGTCCGGCATGCGAAGAAGCTCAATGACTTGGGGATGATGATCCCTAACCAGCTGGGTATTCATCGTGTCCTTCAATCACTGCCACCAAGTTACAAGAACTTCGTGATGAACTACAACATGCAGAACATGAATAAAGATTTACCTGAAATCTTTTCCATGTTGAAATCTGCTGAAGTAGAGATTAAGAAGGAGAACCAAGTGTTGATGGTCAACAAGACCACCAGTTTCAAAAAGCAAGGCAAGCCTAACAAGGGTAACTTCAAGAAGGGCGGCAAGAAAGTTGCACCGCATCCTGAGAAGCCTAAGGCTGGTCCTAAACCTGAGACTGTGTGCTATTACTGCCAGGGGAAGGGGCACTGGAAGCGCAATTGCCCCAAATACTTGGCCGATCTGAAGAGCGGCCACGTCAAAAAGAAAGGTATATTTGATATACATGTTATTGATGTCTATCTTACTGGTTCTCGTAGTAGTGCACAGGTATTTGATACTGGTTCGGTTGCTCACATTTGTAACTCGAAACAGAACTGAGAATAGACGAAGCCTGGCAAGAGACGAGGTGACGATGCGCGTTGGAAATGGATCCAAAGTCGATGTGATCGCTGTCGGCACGCTCCCTCTACATCTACCTTCGGGATTAGTTTTAAACCTTAATAATTGTTATTTGGTACCTGCGTTGAGCATGAACATTATATCTGGATCTTGTTTAATGCAAGACGGTTATTCATTTAAGTCTGAGAATAATGGTTGTTCGATTTATATGAGTAATGTCTTTTATGGCCATGCACCTGAGATGAATGGTTTATTCTTGTTAAATCTCGATAGTAGTGATACACATGTTCATAACATTAATGCTAAGCGAATGAAATTGAATGATAATTCTACTTATATGTGGCACTGTCGTCTTGGTCATATTGGAGTGAAGCGCATGAAGAAACTCCATTCCGATGGACTTCTTGAGTCACTTGACTTTGAGTCACTTGACAGATGCGAAGCATGTCTAATGGGAAAAATGACTAAGACTCCATTTTATGGTACAATGGAGCGAGCTACAGACTTATTGGAAATCATACATACCGATGTGTGCGGACCAATGAGTGTAGCATCGCGCGGTGGTTATCGTTATGTTCTAACCTTCACGGATGATCTGAGTAGATATGGATATATTTACTTTATGAAACATAAGTCCGAGACTTTTGAGAAGTTCAAGGAATTCCAAAGTGAAGTAGAAAATCAACGTAACAAGAAGATTAAGTTTCTGCATTCTGATCGCGGAGGCGAATATCTGAGTTATGAGTTTGGCATGCATTTAAAGAAATGCGGAATACTTTCACAGTTGACACCGCCGGGAACACCACAGCGTAATGGTGTGTCCGAACGTCGTAATCGAACTCTGTTAGATATGGTTCGGTCTATGATGTCTCTTACCGATTTGCCGTTATCGTTTTGGGGTTATGCATTAGAGACAGCCGCATTCACTTTAAATAGGGCACCATCTAAATCCGTTGAAACGACACCGTATGAACTATGGTTTGGAAAGAAACCTAAGTCGTCGTTCCTTAAAGTTTGGGGTTGCGAAGCTTATGTAAAGAAGTTACAGCACGACAAGCTAGAACCCAAAGCGGAGAAATGCGTCTTCATAGGATACCCTAAAGAAACAATTGGGTACACTTTCTATCACGGATCCGAAGGCAAAATCTTTGTTGCCAAGAACGGATCCTTTCTTGAGAAGGAGTTTCTCACTAAAGAAGTGGACTGGAAGGAAAGTAGAACTCGACGAGGTTAATGAACCTTCTCTCATAGATCGAGTAGCGCGATGCGGAAGAAATTCTTGCACAATGCTCGCACCGATAGGAGAGGAAGCGAATGATGATGATCATGAAACTTCGAACGAGGAAGCTGCGAACCTCGCAGATCGACGAGGGAACGTACCACTCCTGATTGGTATGATCCCTGTCTGAATGTCATGATTGTGGACAACAATGATGAGGACCCTGCGACGTATGAAGAAGCAATGATGAGCCCAGATTCCAACAAATGGCAAGAAGCCATGAAATCCGAAATGGGATCCATGTATGATAACAAAGTATGGACTTTGGTAGACTTACCTGATAGCCGCAAGGCTGTCGAGAATAAATGGATCTTTAAGAGAAAAACAGATGTTGATGGTAATATTACTGTCTATAAAGCTCGACTTGTCGCAAAGGGTTTCCAACAAATTCAAGGAGTTGACTACGATGAGACTTTCTCACCTGTAGCGAAGCTAAAGTCTGTGAGGATTTTGTTAGCAATAGCTGCATTTTTCGATTATGAAATCTGGCAGATGGATGTCAAAACGGCGTTCCTTAATGGTGATATTGAGGAAGAGTTGTATATGGTACAACCCAAAGGTTTTGTCGATCCTGAAAATGCTGACAAGGTATGCAAACTTCAACGTTCCATTTATGGACTGAAGCAAGCATCCCGGAGTTGGAATCTACGCTTTGATAGAGTGATCAAAGACTTCGGTTTTATACGGACTCATGGTGAGGCCTGTATTTACAAGAAAGTGAGTGGGAGCTCAGAGCGTTCTCGATATTATATGTAGATGACATATTATTGATTGGGAATGATATAGAACTATTAAGCAAAGTTGTTAAAGGTTATTTGAATAAATGTTTTTCAATGAAAGACCTTGGTGAAGCAGCATACATTTTAGGCATCAAGATTTATAGAGATAGATCAAGACGCCTAATAGGCCTTTCACAGAGTACATACTTGGACAAGATTCTAAAGAAGTTTAGAATGGATGAAAGCAAGAAAGGGTTCTTGCCTATATTGCCAGGTAAGGTCTTGAGTAAGACTCAAGGTCCAGCTACAGCAGAAGAAAGAGAGAGGATGAGCAAGATCCCCTATGCTTCGGCAGTAGGCTCTCTCATGTATGCCATGCTGTGTACTAGACCGGATATCGCACATGTCGTTAGTTTGACCAAATAGATATCAAAGTGATCCAGGAATGGAACACTGGACAGCGGTCAAGAATATCCTGAAGTACTTGAAAAGGACTAAGGATATGTTTCTTTGTTATGGCGGTGACCAAGAGCTCGATGTAACTAGTTACACCGATGCAAGTTGGAACACCAATCCTGATGACTCTAAGTCTCAGTCTGGGTACGTGTTTATATTGAATGGTGCGGCAGTAAGCTGGAGCAGTTCCAAGCAGTGCACGGTGGCGAAATCTTCAACAGAATCTAAATATATAGCGGCTTCAGAGGCTTCATCGGAAGCGGTATGGATGAAGAGGTTCATTGTTGAGCTTGGTGTGGTTCCTAGTGCATTGGACCCGCTAGTCATTTATTGTGACAACACGGGTGCCATCGCCAATGCAAAGGAACCAAGGTCACACAAGAAGCTGAAGCATATCAAGCTGCGTTTTCATTCGATTCGCGAGTACATCGAAGATGGTGAAGTAGAGATTTGCAAAGTACACACAGATCTGAATGTTGCAGATCCGTTGACTAAAGCTCTCCCTAGGGCAAAGCATGACCAACACCAGAATGCTATGGGTGTTAGGTACCTTACAATGTAATCTAGATTATTGACTCTAGTGCAAGTGGGAGACTGTTGGAGATATGCCCAAGAGTCAATAATAAAGTGGTTATTATAATATCTTTGTGTTTATGATAAAAGTTTGCATACCATGCTATAATTGTATTAACCGAAACATTGATACATGTGTGTTATGTAAACAACAAGGAGTCCCTAGTAAGCCTCTTGTATAACTAGCTTGTTGATTAATGGATGATCATGGTTTCGTGATCATGAACATTGGATGTTATTAATAACAAGGTTATGTCATTAGTTGAATGATATAATGGACACACACCCAAATGAGCGTAGCATAAGATCAAGTCATTAAGTTCAATTTGCTATAAGCTTTCGATACATGGTTGTCTTAGTCCTTCGACCATGAGATCATGTAAATCACTTACACCGGAAGGGTACTTTGATTACATCAAACGCCATTGCGTAAATGGGTGGTTATAAAGATGGGATTAAGTATTTGGAAAGTGTGAGTTGAGGCATATGGATCAATAGTGGGATTTGTCCATCCTGATGACGGATAGATATACTCTGGGCCCTCTCGGTGGAATGTCGTCTGATTAGCTTGCAAGCATATGATTTGATCATAAGAGATGACATACCACGGTACGAGTAAAGAGTACTTGTCAGTAACGAGGTTGAACAAGGTATGGAGATACCGATGATCAAACCTCGGATAAGTAAAGTATCGTGTGACAAAGGGAATTGACATCGTATGTAAATGGTTCAATCGATCACTAAGTCATCGTTGAATATGTGGGAGCCATTATGGATCTCCAGATCCCGCTATTGGTTATTGCTCGGAGAGGAGTCTCGACCATGTCTGCATAGTTCGCGAACCGTAGGGTGACGCGCTTAAGGTTCGATGTCGCATAAGTAGATTTGAATATGGTATGGAGACGAAGTTTGTTCGGAGTCTCGGATGTGATCCAGGATGTCACGAGGAGGTCCGGAATAGTCCGGAGAATAAGATTCATATAAGGGAAGTTGATTTCTGGGTTTCGGAAATGTTCGGGATTTTTCCGGTGGTTGACTGGAAGGTTCTAGAAGGTTCCGGAGGGGTCCTCCATGGGGCCCACGACCTAGGAGGCCTAGCATGGGCCGAGGGGATGCTCCCTGGCCTAATGGGCCAGGGGCACATGGCCCCCAAGGCCCAGGCCGGCCAACCCCCTAGGGTTTCCTAGGGGGGGATCAACTTGGGGGAGGGGAAAGCCCTCTCCCCCCTCTTGGCCGCCGCCCCCCAAACCCTAGATGGGAAAGGGGGCCACCTTGGCCGGCTGGCCCCCTATATAAAGAGGGGAGGGGGTGGCCGGCCACACCCCCATCCATTGCCTCCTCCTCTGGCCGCCTCTCCCTCCACCATACGCTGCTCCAGCTTAGGCGAAGCCCTGCAGCTTTTCTTCCTCCACTACCACCACCACGCCGTCGTGCTGCTGGAATTTGGAGGAGATCTACCACACCTCCGCTGCCCGCTGGAACGGGAGAGGAAGGAGCTTCATCGACACCGTACGCGCGACCGAGTACGGAAGTGCTGCCGGATTGCAGCACCGGGGACGATCGTCTACACCAACAACGAGATTAATCTCGTAGGCTTTGGAATCTTCGAGGGTTAGTCTCATCTCCATCTCGTTGCTTAGATCTTGTAGATTAGATCTTGGGTGTTCCATAGATTAGATCTTGGATTTATTCGTCTTGCGGTAGGAAAATTTTTGTTTTCTATGCTACGAACCCCATCACAGGCATCCTCCACAACAGGTACGTGTAATGTGGTACCGCCATAAACCTGGCATATGCTGGTCGTCCCAACAAAGCGTGGTATTGTGATGGGAAATCCACAACTTCAAATTCCAGCCTCTCTATTCTGTAGTTTTCTCGGGTCCCGAACTGAACGTCGAGATTGATCTTCCCCAACGGATAACTTGGCTTCTCCAGTGTGATGCCATGGAAACGTGTGTTGGTTGGTTTTAGATTTGCTAGAGATATGTTCATCTTCCTTAATGTATCTGCATACATCAGATTTAAACTGCTGCCTCCATCTATGAATACTCGAGATACATCGAATCCTGCAATTACTGCTAGTAAGATAAGTGCTGACTGCCCTGGTCGAGGAACTTGATGTGGATGATCCGCTATTGTGAAGCCAATTTCTTGCCCTGACCAATTAAGGTACTCAACCGTTGGTGGAGGCATTTTCTCTGCCATGAACACATGTTGCGAGATTACTTTCTGAGCTCTATTGGATGACCTGCCTTTCTGAATCATCGAGACCGCTCCGTTGGAATTGGGATCAACATGAGGTGGTGGTGCAGGTGCTGCCGCTATTCTGAGCTGATGTCGATTTTCGTCCGTAATTGCGGGAGGAGGTGGCAAGTGGATCTCACTCCTGGGTCCTTGAGGATTTCTGTGTGTTGTCTGGGCATTGGCGTGCCCTACCCACCTTAACATTGCTTGGAAATTTCGGCAATCCTTTTGCAAGTGTCCTGACTGCCTCTTTTCGTTGTTGTCGAGATAAAAATGCATCTGACACGGCCCGTTCATCATCTCCTCGGGGGACACGAAAGGTCTCTGGAACCTTGGCCCAGTATTTTGCCTGTTGTTTCGAGAGTCATCTCTACTGTCGCCTCGCTGCTCGTTGCTCCTCTGATAATCATCTCTATTGTTTCCTCTGGCGCTTGCTCGAAAGCCAGCCGAAATTTGTCCAGGAGCATCATAGCTCGAGTACTGCCGAGGAAATCGTCGCCTATTTTGATAATTTCGACCGCGGTCCTCCTCTGGTGACCTATGCCGTTTGTTGTGAACAGCATCTTCTCCATCTGCCCATCTGTTTGCTATCTCCATTAATGTGGATACTGTCTTTGGGTTGGTTCTCCCCAAGTCCTCGACAAAATCTCCTCGCCTGATTCCTGCGACAAACGCATCTATCGCTCTCTCGTCAGATATATTCTCTGCCGAGTTTTTAATGATATTCCACCTTTGGATGTACTTCCTCATTGATTCGTCTGGGTTTTGTCGACACGCCCTCAGTTCCTCTAGTGATGCAGGTTTTTTGCAAGTGGACCGGAAATTCTTGACGAACACGTCCTCGAAGCTATCCCAGTTGTCGTTAGATCCTGGAGGAAGCTTTTTTATCCAAGATCGCGCAGCTCCACTTAAATGCACCTGGATGCTTTGCATAGTTGTTGCTCTGGTTCCTCCTGTGAGCTTCACCGTCTCGAGGTAATCAACTAGCCAATCCTCTGGATCTTGCAGGCCGTCGAATTTTTTGAAGTTATCAGGCAGTTTGAATCCCGAAGGGACTCGAGTTTTTCGGACCCTCCTTGTGAAGCACGGCAACCCACACATATCCTCATCATCTAGTTCTGGGGAATGCCGATGTTCTCTTCTATTTTGTCGTGCTCTGTCCACCCTTGCTTGCGCTGCTGTGTCTCTTGCTCCACTTGTTCTTTTGGGAGCTGGTGCTGCTGCCGTGGGCCGTGGACTATTTTGCCTTGCTGCTCCTTCGGGAGGTGTTGCTGCAAATGCCGTTCCCATGGCCCCGACTCCTGCCATCGCCATGTTGTACAATGCCTCTCTTGGATCTCCGGGAGGTGGCCTGGATGCAAGGATAAAGGCCTGTGTCGCCATATACCCATCTTCTGGTGTCTTGGGGATAATGTTTCCCCTCGTGTCTATCAACATAAAAGACATGTCAAGGTTTTGAACCAAGTGCTCTCTTTCTCCCTCAGGTATGTTTTGCAACCTTGATCTTGCTCTGTTCCGAGCTTCTCTGTGGCTATCTCCCGAAGTTCCTGAATGTCGACTTAGTTCTGCCCTTCGCCTGCTTGATGCGGAGGCTGCCTCCCTTCTTCTGTTCAGAGCAGCTGTCTGTTTTTCCAATTCCCTTGCAGCTCGCGCGAGCCTATATTGATATGCTTGCAATTCTTCTGGCGTGGCTGTTGTGGCCATTGGTTCTGAACCATCCATAGCTCTTGCGGCTCTATCCCATGCTGCTTGTGGAAGTTGAACCCTAACACGTGGTGTAGGTCTGACATATTTATTGCCTAAACCTCGTCTTAGATCGGAGGGATCGACGTATGGATTTCCCAAATCATCGAAAGCCTCAGACGTTTCCTCCTGATCGCGACTTGGCTCTTCGATGGCATAAATCTGATGATATTTTGAATTCAGATCTTTGCTGGGTTTGGTGACACCATCATAAAGATTGGTGAAGACCTTGCCCACAGTAGTGGATTTGTCGATGAAGTTGAAGTTGTCGACGCTGCTCGAGTCATCGCTTATATAAGAGTCCGCAGATGACTCGAAGGACATGTCGCTGAAGATCCTGGCGAGTTTTTCGCTTGCCCTGGTGCTGATGAAGCGTGGCGATGAAGTCTCCTCTTCGCCTGACTCGATTGACGATGTTGAGTTCGAAAAATCGGAATCAACCGCCGATAATCCCGACGAGATCGGAATTTCGAGACGATACGCTCCCTCCTTCTCGACGCGAAAGTGGAACCTTCCGAACGTCATCTCCATAGGATCCTCCAGATACGCATATGCATCCAAACGGGAGGGCGGGTGAGGAACAAAATCGACAGGACCAGTTGCGATCTGTTTACCTCGATCCATCGCGTTGCTTGCTGTTGATGAAGTCGACGATCTTGAACGTGCCATCGAGATCAGATCCTTGACGCCTCTAATTCCCACAGACGGCGCCAATTGACAAGGGATTAACTTATCAATGCATACGGGTTGTAGACTAGGGTTTAGCTAGAAGTAGAGGGCAAGTAGATCTCGAAGGTTTCAGCCGAAAAGTACTCGACGATATGAAAACTAGGGTTTGTGAGACAATGATTCGATGCTTTCTTTGTCCCTCGACTCCCCCTTATATAGGAGGTGGAGCCGAGGGATTCGTAATGTACAAGTTACAAAGTCCGGGAGGGTTTCCAACTCATCCCGCAAGATTACAAGTACTATCTCCTAATACAAATCTAGCTTTCCTAGATAGTAATTTGGGCTTCCGATTCTTCTTATCCTTCGAGTCGTGGGCCTTCAGTAAACCCCGGGTACCATCTTCAGCAGGCCCAATGTCCCATAGCTGCACATCTCCAATGTCCCACCATAGGAACCCTACCACTAAGATCCACTAAGGAGTACCACGAATTGGCGAACTTTCTCTCGGTAGAATGATAGATCGGGGTCTCCTCCACCACTCCTCAAAGTATGAGCAAGATTGGTTGGATGGATGGGGAGATCCCTCACTTTGAGCTCAGCAACAATGGAGGAGAGAGAGAAGAGCTAAAAACGAGCTGGGGAAGAATGGGCCTTTATATAGGTCCCTCCAAATCCAACCGTTATGTGATGTTTTTGCCTACTTTTGGGAAGCGGTACTACCGCTCTGAGTTCGAATCCCCACAGAACTTGTCCATGTGGACACATAGCGGTACTACCGCTCGCAGTACCGCTCGAGGTACCGCAATAGGGTCCAGACCTTACTGGATCCAAAGCGGTACCGGAGCGGTACCAAAGCGGTACTACCGTAACGTGTTACGGTACTTGAGCGGTACCGTGGGCGGTACTACCGCTCAAGGTACCGTAAAGGTACCGTAACTTATTCTGTGGGTCAGTATCGTGTGCAATCCTCAGAGCGGTATCTCAGAGCGGTACCAGTAGGGGTAGCGGTACTACCGCTCCTGGTACCGGTAGTACCGCTATGGCTAAAACAACATTTTCCTCTTTTCCTCTCCTACCATGTTTACCTCGCGACACACACACAAAACCAGAAAGCCTAAGAACTACGCTTCGGTCTTCTGATCATGATGTGTCCGGCGAGGACACCGTACACCTTGCAAACATATTAATGACAAACTTTGTGCACGGTTAGAATTGTTCGAGTATTGTTATCAAACACACAAAACTGCAGATATCCACGCCCAATTCGCCGCCGCCGCTCTTCTCCTCCGTGCCATCTGGCAACTTCCACGAACCCACACCAAACCCCAGCTTCTAGCCTGTACGATCACACCGCTCCCAAAAATCCAACAAAAATCCAACAAAAATCACAACGGCATGAACTACCTCAAGAACTCGCGCTCCTCCCTCTCCCGCCTCCTCCGCTACAATCTCGCCGGCCGACCGCCGCCGCCGCCGCTCCCGGCGGGGCCGACCGCGCGGCACTACTACGCCTCCCCGCGGCTCCCGGGGCTCCTCCGCCCGTCCAGCCGAGGCCTCCTCCGCCACGACCCCACCGCCGCATGCCGTCCACCGCCGTCTCCCCCTCCCCGGCACTACTTCACCTCCTCGCGCCGCCCGCAGGTCATCCACTTCAGCCGCCGCCGCGGCGGCAGCGGCGGCGGCGGGGCGCGGTGGTACCACGACCGGCGCAAGCTCACCGCGGTGGTCCTCATCTCCGGCGGCGCGGCGGTCGTCGTCTACTTCGGGAACCTCGAGACGGTGCCCTACACGAACCGCACCCACTTCATCCTCGTCTCGCCCCGGCTCGAGCGGCAGCTGGGCGAGTCGCAGTTCGCGGATCTCAAGAAGGAGCTGGCCGCCAAGATCCTGCCCCCGCTGCACCCGGACAGCGTCCGCGTGCGCCTCATCGCCTCCGAGATCGTGCGCGCGCTCCACCGCGGCCTCGCCGACCGCCGCGCCGACGACTTCAGCGACGCCTCCTACGGCGACATCTCCTCCGACCTCGCCATCAGGAACCGCGACATGGATGCCGAGGACGTGATGCAGCGCGCCTCGCCCGACAAGGACGCGGGCGCGGCCGCCGCCGCGCAGCGGAACGACGAGCTGCTCGATGACCGGTGGGTCGCCGAGAGCCGGCGGCGGGGGAAGGCGCGGGGGGCGCAGCCGCAGACCAAGCATCTCAACGAGCTCAACTGGGAGGTGATCGTTGTCAGGGATAACATGGTCAACGCAATGTGCTTGCCCGGCGGTAAAATTGTTGTCTTCACTGGATTGCTCGACCATTTCAAGACTGATGCTGAGATCGCAACTGTGCTCTCCCATGAGGTAAAAGTTTGCTCATTGGACTATCGGCTCACATATTGTTTTTGTTGCTTTTTTACACTGCGTTTGAATTTACATTGTTACCTCTATCTTTTAGATTGGGCACGCTATCGCGAGGCACGTGCCAGAGATGATCACCAAGGGCATGTGGTTTACTATCTTGCAGATTGTCATCCT
The DNA here is from genome assembly GCF_019359855.2 of Lolium perenne. NCBI lineage: Eukaryota > Viridiplantae > Streptophyta > Magnoliopsida > Poales > Poaceae > Lolium > Lolium perenne. The sequence continues at coordinate 210,776,924 of NC_067249.2, forward strand.
ACAGTTTATTTACATGCCAGACTTGATCAATGCAATGTCAAATTTGCTTCTCAGGCTGCCCTTCTCGCGAAGGTATTCATTTCTGCATTTTGCATTGTTCATGAAATTTCGGTATTTGCATTCTACACATGATAAGTTGCATATATGACTGAAATGACATGCTCTCACAAATCTGTCAAAGTCAATAAATTTGGACCAAATGGGTTTGATTTATCTATATATATCTCATTTTGTTGTAATTTATACGGATCTTGCTTCAAGTGTCTCTCTGTAGGTCACCCTAAACTAATTTGAGCCGTCCTATCATTTCTGTTTAATGTACCACACATCAGTCAGAATCTATCTAGGTAAAGTGATCTTTGTACCACATTAACAAATAAAAAGTAATTGTCACCAATGTCCAAGTTGGGTCGAAAACTATTACCATTGTCATTTGACTTGGCAGATGCTCTGAAGAAGTACATGCCTGCAATCCAGGTTTGTAACTTCATGAAGCAACTAATGTGAGCAGCCCTATCAAAATATTTCAGCTTTTGCCACAGATAAGTGATAATCTATCTAGGTGAAGTGATCTTTGTACCACATTAACAACTGAAAAGGTTTGGAAAGTCTCACCATTGCCACCGACATCCAATTTATGTCAACTATTAATAGTATCACTTGTCATTTGATCTGGCAGATGCTCTGAAGAATTATATGCCTGTAGTCCAGGTAAACTTCATAAAGTGTCAAGATATTTGCTCATATCCTTTCATGGATTTACATTTATATTTTAGGTTATTCAGAGGCACCTTTGAGGCACATACTTTTTATAGGGACTAACTCACAGTAGTGGCATTTCAAGTAATAAAACCCATGGCGCTTGATAGTTCCAATGGTTGGCAGAGTCCATTTTGATAGACTTATTAACTATTCACAAAGGTAGAAACTAGACCAAATAAGATTTAAAATACCATATTTCATGTGTACCGAAGCCTGGGCATGGAATTGATCACCAAACACCAAATTGACTAGAATGATAATAGGATATCACCGCGGCGGAGCTTTGCGCCAAGTGGCTAGGCAAAATAGAGGGTATTTTAGCCAAAAATTGCTAAATATGAAGGAATGTTAGGTAAAAGATATTTTGGCAGCGCCGTCTCCACCCATAGCTACACTGTTGGGATGACTTTCTTGTAAATCTATTACACCTCCTACCAAAGTTGACAAGGATGAAGCCCTTCTTGTACATTATCAGAATCCTATTACAAATACATTATCATTTACAGTGGATGAAAGTTCCGCTGTCTGTTGATTTTATACCAGAATTCACTCATAAAAAAGTTTTAAATGTACAAAATCGATCATTCTGAGGATTGGGTTGTGTGTATTTGCGATTCTCAAGCCTTTTACCATTTGGTAAGTTTGCACAATTACCTACCGGCAAAACCAGTCCCCTTGACAAGTGCGTGTTCCAGTATGAAGCAGTGGTCACAGGTCAGTGAGGATCTTCAGTGATGGGAAAATTTGAAACATGGGAAAATTGGTCTTTTACCCAAAAGTTTACTGGTCTTAGATCATCTACCCAAAGTTGAATGTCCACTAGTAAAATACCCATTAGGGACTTGAGACCAAATAAATTATCGTTCAGTCTGCTGGTCACAAGACTCTTTCTAGCCCTTGGGTGACAAAACGGAGCTGGGCACAAGACACTTTCTAGGCCAGCTTATGTGAAGCAGATTCAAACCCTCGCTACACAAAGTTCATGCATTTAGCTACATGTACCGGTGATTTGCAACCTGATCACTATTACTTCAGCCTCAAGTTGATCAATATTGCTTCAGACTAAGTAAAAAACTAATGGAAGTACTGATTGACTTATGTTTCTGATGGTAGTGCTAATATTTCTAGTAATTAGCTGCCAACACCTGCATGCAGATAAATGACAGCCATCAATATGTGATCCTTCAACACCTATAAGGACCATCCCTGCCCAGCCGATGCGAGGAGTGATTCAACCAGGGAAGTGAAAAAGGAACAATCAACTCACATAGCTATTAAAGGGTCGTGCTCGCCTTGGACTGCTGTCGAAGGCGTCCAGATTGGACCGCCGCCTTGGACTGCTGTCCAAGGCGTCCAGATTGGACCGCCTAGGTGTCCAGGTCGTCGCTTAGGCGAGGAAGGCGTCGCTCTGGGCGATTTTGGACGCCATGGCCTGGTCGAGCGGGAATCCAAAATTGGAGCGGGAATTAGAGAAGGCCACAGGAAGTGAGGGGAATAGAGAGAGAAGACAGGGAGGAACCGATTACTCACAGTAATTGACTGATTGAGAGAGAAATTGGCGGTCTGGGAGGGAAATTGGAGGCGGGAGAGAAGAGAGAGAGGAGGGAGCATGGAGGGAAATTGGGGGCCAGGGACAAGGGAAAGAGAGGGAAGAGAGAGAGAGGGGAACAGACCAGGGGAATCAGATTGGAAGAGAAGAGAGAGGAGGGAGCTCCTCTCAAGCTTCTGGCGACTCCTCCCCCTGGTGCAGCCCTCTCAAAGGCGTTGCCTTGCAACCCGCCTTGAGTGCCAAGGCGTTGAGCCCCCCCCCCCCCCCAGTGCGTTGGGCCGCCTGGCCGCCTTTAAAACCAGCATATGATTGTTCAAAATAAAATACTCTGTACAACCATTTCTAGCAAAATAAAAATAAAAAAAACCTCGACTATAGTAGAATATTGACTGTTAAGCCTCGTCGGTACAAGCTATCATTGGAGCTTTCTATGATGAAAGCCCGTCGCCTCGCCGTTGAGCTGATATATGACATGGCCAATACTTCCTTGCACACGACTGCCAAGCAAGCAAGTGCAGACATTGAGTGCTTCTGCCTAGTGCATCTGAAATGTTGCATCATAGGAGCTACGATGTGTAGCTATAGGAAGTCAGCAGTTGTCTTGAAACAAGATGGCAAGTAACTGAAGTCATCTCCTTAAACATGGACTAGCTGCTGATCCGTTGGTGTTCTGATCTGTCACTTTTGTTCTGATTATCTGCTCCATTGATTGAGTAGCTGGTTGTGTACCTATCTGCCTTGCCCAATCTGGATCCGCTGATGCTACTTTCTGTCGATATGAAATTTTCCTGCCACTTTTTGATGTAGCCTTGATTGCTTCGTAGATACATCAAGGTTTTATTCGATTAGGCGAACCCTGCACTACTGTACTCTGTTCAGTTTTTTACCCATGGATAATCCTCCATGTTCCCTATTACGAAAGAGTTGTGGTGATAATGTCATCCATGTTTGACCATGGATAATCCTCCATGTTTCTCGTAAGCTGTTTTAGTACTAGTGAGATTATTTATTTGTAGGGACAGTCCTGTCTTTTGTCCATCGTAAAAAGTAAACTAGTGTTTTTTAGACGGGGCGAGCTGGTTAGCTGAATTCTAGTAGCTGCAATATGCCAGTATGTTTAATTGTTATGCCATTAGTCTTCCGGGTGCTGTACAGTTGTCAACCTTGTTATTTCATTGTCAAATCTATGCAAGAAACTCTTGTTGGAAGCTTTTCTGATGATGTTACCTGTGTATAGGATGGAGATAGAGGCAGATCACATTGGACTCATGCTACAAGCTTCTGCTGGTTTCGACCCACGCGTAGCTCCTACAGTCTACGAGAAGCTAGGAAAGATCGCGGGAAATCAATCAGTGCTGAAAAACTACCTCTCCACTCATCCTTCTAGCCAGAAACGGGCCGAGCTGTTGTCACGAGCCCAGGTAATGGAGGAGGCGATGCAGTTATACAGAGAAGCTCGTGCTGGCCATGGCACCGAAGGTTTCCTCTAAGGTTCTTGCTTTTTAGTAGCTGATGCGGAGGGACGCTCTTGTTACCTGCACAGCTATATAGTATGTAAGAAGAGCGTGCTCTGTGTCTGAAGATGTATGTTCTTTGCCTTGTTATTACGGTCTGTTCTTGTCAGCCACGTTTGCCAAGCAGATGGTAGCTGCTTAATTTGTGATTAGGAAAAAGGAATAGATGATTGCTGTCAATAATTGGTGTCTCAGAGCAGCTTCTACAGCACAGGTTTCCTTGGTCTATGGGGATGTTCCTGATGATGTTGATTACTACTTTTTTGTCATCTATTCAGCTTGTAGTCAGCTAGTCTTGGAATATTCAGATCTCAACCACTAGTTTGTTTTCATTTAAATAGCCAATCACTTCTAACTGAGTTGTCATGGAAACCTTAATCGTCCGGGCCTGCTATCAATCTTGACGTGCTTGTTCACTTCGTATTTGCGAATCAGATGGTAGTTGCTTCATTTGTTATTAGGAAAAAAAAAAGGAATAGATTAGTGCTGTTAATAATTGGTGTCTCGGAGCAGCTTCTGCAGACCTAATTCCTTTGATTTATGGCGATGTTCCTGATGATGTTGATTACTACTTTTTTGCCATCTACTTGAATTTGTGTAGTCAGCTAGTCTTGGAATATTCAGATCTCATTCTCAACCACTAGTTTGTTTCCCTTTAAATAACCAAGCACTTCTAACTGAGTTGTCATGGAAACCTTAATCGTCCGGCCTGCTAGCAATCTTGACGCGCTAGTACTTGGTATTTAGTCAATCTATACACCCATTTGATAACACATTCTAGATATATACACTATTCTGTCTACCTACTGAAGATCCAAAATTGCACGAGCAAGACTAGGTAGTGATGCTTCTCCACCCAACAACCCTCTCGCCGATACCATTCATACACTGATACACGTTCGGTGGCATGGCATCAGCGTGGGATTCCGCGACTTCTGGTCAGTTGCTTGAAGATCAATCTGTCTATCTGGGCGATTATCCTACTCTCCAGCCCACCGATCGATCTCCGTCTCTTCCGCTGGCGTCTCTCATCCTATGAGATCTGCAAATTGCTTGCTGCCATACACAATGCTCTCCTCCTCCTCGGAAACGCAATAGTTTATCAAACTACAGTGTACAACTACATAATATAAGCTGGGAACACGCTGCAAGGGAGAGTGATTTGGCTGGTTTTGTTAGCTTTTCGGTGCACGAAGTGTCGCTCGCTGATTTGCTGTTGCTTACACTCATGGTGATCATACTATTCCATGATGCAGTGTTCGACACTTGGATTTGGGCTAATGAGACCTTTCCGGCAGCTAAAGGATGCCGGCCTTCGGCTCGCCACTTGGGTCGCAATTTCGCAGTGTATTTTGACCAAGTGGTCGCGTTGAGACGTGCAAGCGGGAGCTTGAACACTGGCAATTTTTTGCTGTGCCGTGATAGACCGAGGTACCAGCAAAGCAACAACAGGTTGACCGGCCAGGCAGAGATGACGGCCATGGCTGGCTATTTCTTCGCCATTTCCAGATGCGATGAAAAGTGAAGTGATTCGAGCGCCGAGTACAAAGTCGAGAGGAGTTGGTGAGGACGAAGCACGTCAACGGAAGAAGTTCACAATAATGGCGTCCACTGTCCAGGAGCGGTGGTTGGGCGAAGAAGATGGGGCTACGGTAGTACTTGACGCGGCGTTCTGAACTTCATACCACTGTTGCGTCGGACCTACCACTAGCGTGCCGTGACAAGTATAGGAGTAGTGTGGATGGACGGCCAGGAATGAGTGGGAGCCGTGATTCTAGATCCTAGTTGGGAATTGTGGGACATCGTTTTTGGGTGCGACAAGCGATCGATCAGGAACGTGCAAGCTTATCGCGATCTCTGATTGATTCTTCCCCTCTGGTACACGACGATCATGCTGCCCTGGCTTTTCAGGAACACACTCACCTCCAATTATCTTTTCGAAAAGGTTTTTTTTTGCGAAATATAGTACAGGAGTAGACGCTCGCATATACGTACATACACTCACCTCTATGAACGCACGCGCACACACACACACCCTACCTCTATGAGCACCTCCGAGAGACTGCGTCCAAGAAATTTCATCCGGTGGGTCTTGAGATTGACGAAGTCACCACATGTGCCTCGCCGTCGACGAAAACGTCGCCTCCCACTAAAGAATATTCCGCCTTTTAATGAGACACCAAAGTGTGGACTGGAGGTGCCACTGCCCTCCTAACCACCCAACCACAAGTTAAGGGTGTGTTTGGATTGCTACCAAATTATACCCTACCAATTTTTTGGTCATGACCAAAAGATTGGTTGTTGTTTGGATAGTTGCCAATTTTTTGGCTTGCCAATGCTCCACTACCAACTCTAGTTTAATTTTTTAGCCAATGTTGGCCAACTTGTGGGTAAGGAATAGCTCAACAAAAATATTGGCTAGCCAAAATTTTGGTGGGGCAATCTTGGGCACAAACCAAATACACCCTAAGTTTTTCACCCGATTTATAAACAAAGTTAAAAAGGGCTAAACGGTTACACATTGACAAGGGACTCTCGTAAAAAGCATATTAATCAAAGATTAATAAAAAAAAGGAAAAATACCAAATATGCCACCAAAGACACCAAAATAGGACCTATTGGCACCAGAGATCCATAAGGATGCCCCCAAAAGGGTAACGGAACGCGTCAGACGGTCAAAGGTTTTCACCCAGCACACACGTGGAGAAAGTACCCACTCTAGAACCCGGAGAGGATTACGAAATCCGCAGACATGGCTATCGATGGTGCCGGAGCACCAATTTTTGCTTGGAAAAAACTTCGAATCACTCTCAATATTTAGGACTGCCCACTTTCCCCAAGTCAAGCATTCATAATGAGATGATAGCTGCATTTGTCGAAGCACCGCCAACACTAAAACCCCAGAGCATCCCGATGACCAAAGAGCAAGAACATCAACATCGCCCATCGCTAAGAGACGCACACGCAGCCAGACGCAGTCCCTCCCCTTATCAGCCAGGCACTCTTCTATTTCGAAGGCTTGTTTCTTATGATTAGGAGGAACTCATCAAATTCAAGAGCTTCATTGATTCCAAGTCATTTAGGTGGGCAAGAGAGCAACGGGTTGATTTATATTTCCAGTTTGCGGCCCTTTGTTCCAGTAAAAGGGTCACTCGTTATGACGTTGCCTCCCACTCGTAGCGCACTAATGATTTAGCGTCAGCTAAGTTTCATCCACGACCATTGGAAGTGCAACAAGTGCTTTACAAAGTTGCACCACTAGCAATAAAGCAACACCTAAAGATAATCATAGACAACAACCATCCGTAACATGAGACAAGTAATTTGATTTGGTACCACGGATGCGGTACGGACCATGTTTATTATCAATTGATTACACGCGACCAGACAGGCAAGTGGAAAGCAATAGAAATGTTCCGACACGCCCCTTGCCACCCACCATCCAAAGACAAGGAAGAGACCAGACCCTGAACCTAACTAAAACGGACTGGAATAGTATGTAACCAAACTGGAAAGGAAATGTTGGAAGAATCTTGTCCACAGCACCAACGCAATCGCCAAACCCTCCAATTGCCACCACCAAACCCACTGATCGATCACACGACGAGCTGAGCTAAGCCAGAGGCGCTTCAGGGCTTCCACAGGAGGGTGGTGTCGGCGATCATGGCGGTCACGACGTAGGGGTCCATGTTGGACGCCGGCCGACGGTCCTCGAAGTAGCCCTTGCCGTTCTGCTCCGTCTCGCGGCCAACACGGATCGACGCGCCACGGTTGGCAACACCCTGAAGAGCAAAAACAGTTTATCAGAACCACTCCTGTAACAAGACACAGATTCAGGTGATTCGGAGCAATGCACGTACCCAGCTGAAGGTGTGGATGTCAGCAGTCTCGTGCTTGCCGGTGAGACGGCGCTCGTTGCCCTCGCCGTAGGCGGCGATGTGCTCTTTGTGCCTCAGCTTGAGCTTCTCGACGGCGGCCACGATGACCTCGAACCCACCATCCTTCCTCATCGAATCAGTGCTGAATGCAAAATTCACGATCAGTAATAAAGTTCAGAAGAAACGAGGTTTTTCGAACTGTGTGTTCATCGTGATCGTCTTACCTGTAGTTTGTGTGGGCACCAGCACCGTTCCAGTCACCTGGGATGGGCTTGGGGTCGAATGTGACGATGACTCCAGCGATCTCAGTGATCCTCTGAAGAAAGAGATATGACATTTAATGACAATAATTTTAACTGAAAACAAATGCAGTTTGAGATAACACACTATCAGAAGACCAGAATAAGATCACATGACTATCAGATCCACTTCCTGATTGAATAATAATAATATTATTATTATTATACCTCAAGAATGTAGCGAGCAACCCACACTTGGTCACCAGCAGAAATGCCAACGCTTGGGCCAACTTGGAACTCCCACTGAAAACCGATCATAAATTTACCATGGTCAGAAAAGACAGTAATAATTTATCCAAGGCACAGAGGATGATAATGTACAGAAGTAGTATTCACCTGCCCAGGCATGACCTCGCCGTTGATGCCACTGATGTTGATGCCTGCATAGAGGCAGGCCTTGTAGTGGGAGTCAACGATGTCACGCCCAAAGGACTTCTCCGCACCAATACTGCAGTAGTAAGGACCCTACAAATATAGTTGAGATAAGTTAGGTTACACTTCAACACACTTTGCACCAAATTCAACCAATCAAGCAAACGTATAATTGAGATGTACCTGAGGACCGGGGAACCCACCAACGGGCCAGCCAAGAGGCCAGTTGATATCCTTCTGCAGGAGGGTGTACTCCTGCTCAATACCGTACCTACCATTACAACAACAAGGTCCGTCAGTCAGTCAATCAATTATCATTACAAAACAGTTAGACGACTATTTCAAGTGTTGTGATAATTATTAATCAAATACTATGCATATTATATACCATGGCTCCTCGGCAGCAACAGCAGGGTTGCTGAAGACCTTAGCAGCGGCGTTCCTCTTGTTGGTGGGGATGGGCTCGCCAGCTGGGGTGTAGCAATCGCACATGACCTGCAAGTTGTTCGAATTTAGTAAAGGGGGATCTGGATTATTGTTAAGGATGTTGACAAAACGGCCATCGGATTCCTTCACTGTAGTTAGGTAGACCGGACACAGCAGGCCTAATAACCAAAGAGGAGTAGTATCTATTTTTTTGGGTGGTCCTAGACTTCATAATTTGCTGTAGAAAAGACTTGATAGATTTTGTGAGAGAAATTGATTTCTTGTTGTTAAATAGTGCTTGATTAAACAATACAGCTTCTACATCAGAAGAGATTCAGGTTGATCTCCCCTCATAATGATACTGGAGCATGAATAGTTGACCTGAAGACTTGGATCAGTCAAGTGCAGTGACACATACTACAAGTATACAGATCACTTGGACAGTTGTATTATTTCGAGAGTTTATAGTGGAGTAGTGACTCACAAGGATGTTGTTTCCCCTCCTGAATGGGTCCTTGAAGATAGCCTGTGGGCTGCAAGATGACACATCCCCAAAGGCAAAGAAAGTTACTCCTGGGATCCAAAGTAAGCAAGCATGGAAAACAGAGTAAACCTTGGTGGGTGGCACTTACTACAGGATGACCTCGCTGTCCTCGCCGGGGGCCTGGCCGGTGCTGGAGCCGTCGTAGTTCCACTTGGGCAGCTTGCTGGGATCGGAGACCGGGCCGGGGAGAGTCTGCACCAACCAATCAGAACAGTATATGCAGAGTTAGCGGAACAGTATATGCAGTTAGCAAAAAAGGATCTCGCAAGCTCAGATATAAGCAGAGCAGCAGCTCAGCGGAAAGGTGATAAGACACGGCACGGGATCCTTGCCGTGCCGCTGAATCTTTACTGCTGAGATGGTGAGTAGTAGTATCTTACCCTGGCCTTGCTCCTGAGATCCATGCCAGATCCGCCGATCCTGCAATAAAAGGAGAGGATCCATACATGATTAATTATAGAAAGAAGAATCCAAACAAATTTAAGACAGACTATTTACCATATACGGTTTGTGTTGATTTTTTTTACAGCGCACAGTAAAACTGTATGATCGAAGGTCGATCAAGGGAGGTGGAATTATTGGATGGATCGTCCGTTCAGGAGATGGAAACAAAGCATCTGACCGACGCCATGTTACGCGTGGGGAGGACCAGGGGCCGGGCGGGGGCGGCTAGCAGAGTCTGGCCACTTCGGGGATCCGCCTCTCCAAACAGGAGAAACACGACGAGTCCGTACTACTAATGGTACGATTTACGATCCTTCCGTAAGCATATCCAAAACATCCAGAACGGGGAGCAAATCGGCACCCAAAACCGTTTCTCTCGCACGGGGAAACGGCTTCTTATTTCTTGTCGCCATGGAGAGCGCGCAAGAAGAAGAAAGGTGGTGCTAGGGCCGCACGAGCACCACAGCCGCTCACACGGATCGTAAAAGCGAAGAGATTAAAAGAAAAACTAATACTCCGGAACGAATCTGCCCGGCGACGCGAGCCAGAAGGAACCCGGCCGGACGTTTCGCTGGAATAATCCCCCGATGAGGATCAGGCCGGCTAATGATCTCTCACTCCTCTCGATGAACGCACGCGCTGCCGTCGCCGGCGGCCAGGACGCCACGACGTAGAAACGGCCGTGGGGCGTAGCCCGTAACGGAAGATCCCGAGGAAGGAGGAGGAGCGGTGAAAGCGGGTAATAAGGGCGTACCATATGTACTCGGCGATGATCTTCTCCGTGGAGCCGGAGAGGTCGAGGTTGAGGAGATCGGTGAGGAGCGCCATGGCGTGGGGACTGAGGGCGAGGATTAAGGAAGGCTGGCGGAGGAGGACGATGGGGTTCTGGTGCTGGTGGGAGATCGGGAGGGCGGCTATATAGCCGCGTACCCAGCTGGGCTGGGATGGCAAGGGAAGCAAGTTGTTGGCTGGCTGGCCTCGCCCAATCCGTACGTACGTATCCGTGTACAAAAACCCCGTTCAAGAAACCAAAACGTATCCGCGTACATCACCGCCGCGCCGCTATACGCGCGAGCACGCGGTATGAGTATTCCGTATTGGACTGTATTTCTCTCTATCACTCGGTGTACCTGCACGGTGCCGTGGGTGGGCCCACTCTCGGGCTCTCGGCTTTGCGAGTTCCGGGGATAAAATATTTCCGGTTGTTTGGTTGGATCGGCACACCGGGGGTAGGTGCGCGCTGACCGTCGCGGCACCTTCAATCTCCTACGCTATACCATGACATGCGGGACCGGACGAGGGCGGACCCGCTGGCAGTGAGAAGGTCGGGACGCGACCGGTCAGACGGGGTTTGTTGCGGGGAAAATAATTCGTTGTATCGCGGACGCCACAGCTTTATCGGTGCGGATTTTATTTATCAGTTCCGAGAATAGGGGTAAACCCGGTTCCTGCGTGCGTGCGTAGCTTTTTCCAAGGAAAAAATAAGGGAGTAATGCTTTTTTCCAACGCTTTGGAGAGGAGGAGTCCAAATCCAAATAAATTGATTTCAAATGCACAGCCTGTTGCTGGCCATACCAGCACAGCATGGGCGGGGCGTAGATTCCTGGAATCTTCATCACACGGCCAGCCCAGCCCAGGGATCTTGCCTAAATTATGTGCATAAACTCTTTCCGCATTTACGTGATCACATTAATTTCCCCTACTCCTGGAGAATCTTTCTCTCTAGCCGCCTGCCTTTTTCTGTTCGAACAGTACCAAATTAACCGGGGTCAGTAAAACCGGGAGAAAAAACGCGCACGTGATGTACGGAACAGGAGCGAAAAGAGGTTTCCCGGTTCAGGGAAAAAAGTTCGGTGCCAGGCGCGGTTTCGTAACGCCAGAGCGCACGTGAACCAATTGCGCAGCGCAGCGGTACAGGACTACAGGAGTACAGGGGGTGCACGCATTCATTCATTCATCAGTGCACGGATGCGGTGGATCTTATCTCTCCACGTCCGATGATGTGTGTGAATCTCGGCTGGCCTGCCGGCGTCTGGCTCCGTGTGGGTACGCCCTGAATTCGTTACAACTTATTTTTGAGCGGAGGTTACGTGTATTTGTACGGTTTTCCGTATCAATCTGCCGATTAGCTTCGTATGTCTACAATTAGGTATAATCTGCATCAATCCGTTTCGATTATAATAATAGGTCAATAATATACTATAAAATTACGTCGCAGGTTTATGTAAATTTAAATATATCTTGCGAAAATCCATATTTGAACATGGGAACATACTCCTGCTGCACAAGAAAAACATTTTAAGATGCTTAAAAAATCTAATAAAAATTTGGCGCATATGTATCTACATTAAGGATTAATTAATTAAGGCTTAAGCACATATGATGTCGAGATGCACACGTCAGTTTTTTTTTTTTGATTTTTTTAACATTTTCGGCCGCCCCTATTTCATAAACCAGGAGTATCAAAACATCTTCTCCTCCGTACCTTGACACTCTTTATTGTATAGACATATTCAAATTTAGAAGAAAAAAAATCAACATAAGGTAAATGATACAAAAATAGCAATATCTGATCGAAGCAAAACAGTTACACGCACCCTCACCAAGTGTGTTTACTAAAGAAGAGATGCACACTTACATGATTGACGAAGTAGCCACAGAAAGGGCATCTCTAGGAGGCCGACGTAAAAGGATCGACCTATTCCAAGCCTAATTTTGGGCTGGAATTACGTCTGCACGGATGGATAGCAAACCACGCGTGCATGACTTAGCTTATGCACCGACATCAATAGCCCGCCCCACCTTCTGCATGTGTGCCCGTAGTTTCGGGCGGTATCAATCGGTCTTATGTGCCGCCATCAATCAACACCGCTAGGGTGGGGCGACGTCTGATGTGGGCATTACCCTTCCGGTACCTGATAACAGGGGGTTCATGAGGATCACTGCGGTCCATGGTGGACCAATACGTTGGTTGCAGCGGTGGAAATATATATTTTTCGAAAAGGGGATATGACCCCAGCCTCTACATCGTGGTGATGCACACGACTTTTATTAATAATCCAGTCACAACAAAAGTATGTTGTACATAAAAAGTCACGGATCACTCATGATCAATACATAAATCAATCATGAAAACATACAAAACTGCAACTAGACGAACTAAGCATCATGTAGTCGACTAGTGTGACACCATCCAGCATGGGACAAGATATTATGTGCGGTGGAAAGATATAAGGAGATGGATTCCTGATGGACAAGGCAATGAGATATTGATTAAGGAAAAGATAGATAGATCTTGTTGTAACCTAGTCGAATCCGTACAGTACTCTCGGGACCTGACCTCCTATATAAATATTAGGAGAGGGCCTGCTGGAGCCTATCCACACAACCTACACAATCTCGCATACACTAAACCCTAGAAACCTCGCTTCCCGGGAGATCACCACTACGCAGTCTATCGGATGTCTCATTATAACTTTTTTCATGGATAATCAAGATCAGACAAGCAGGAGTAAGGATTTTACTTCATCGAGAACTCCGAACCTAGGAAAATCTCGCCTTTCGCTCGTTTGGTATCCGATGTCTCATGCTAACCTGCAGGATTCCATCAACCCTAAGTTTCTCATGGTGTGCATTGCCGAGAAGCCCCCTCATCAATTGACATTGTCTGTGGAAAACATTTTTTTATGAATTAGGTGCGCGCTGGCCGTCGCGGCAACCTCACCCTCCTCTGCTACCCGTACACGATGACACGCGGGATCGTATGAGGCCGGACCGGTAGGGCTGGGACGCAACCGGTCCGACAGGGTTTGCTACGGCGAAAGAGTAATGCTTTTTCCAACGCTTTGGAGAGGAGTCCAAAGTCAAATAAATTGATTTGAAATTCACAGGCTGTTGTTGCCCAATAATGCTGGCCACCCCCACTGCCTGCCCTGCTCTCCCAACATGGGGTGCAGATTCCTGGAATCTTCACACAGCCAGCGCCAGCCCAGGGATCTTCTCCTCCTACCGAAATTAAATTATGTCCATATAAATTGTTGCCGCATTTAAGCGCCTACATTATGTTTTCCTATATCCTGGAGATCCATGGTTTTAACACGGGAGAATCTTTCTCTAGCTTTATATGTCCTTTTTGAACAGTACAAAATTAACCGGGGTATGTAACTGCAAGAGTCACGAGGGGAAGAAAAAAACTACGAGGTGGAGCGCACGTGACTAGATACGGCAGGGAAGAGGAACGTAAAAGGTTGAGGTGTGGTTTCGTAACGCCAGCGCGCACGTGATCCAAATGTGCAGCGCAACGCACCGGTATAGGACAGGTGCACACATTCATCACTGCATGGATGCGCTGGATCTTATCTATCTTTTCCGCGTTTGATGATGTGTGTCCATCTCGGTTGGCCTATCGACGTCTGATACTCTGATTGCGTGTAGGTATTGGGGGCTGACTGAACTATAGTTACTATTTCCTCCGATAATAGTAAGGCTGGCTATTGTGGTAAGTATCAAATAGTAATATTATGTATATAATACTTGTGTATAATATTATCTTTATAGTAGGCAGTATTATGAAGTAGTATCATAATCATACTATATTTGTTGCTTTTAGAATATCAAAGCAAATTTGTATAGTACAAAATTTGTTTCGCATTAACTTTTCTCGTGATATGCGTGATACACTATTCACCTATGTTACTCTAATTTTTTCTCTTCTTATTAATTAGTTGTCACATCATCAGTTTTGTGCATGATACTAGCTAAAATACTAGCACTATGGCTAGCCACCAAAAATAAAAGAATGCACATAAAACTACAAAGAGTAACCAGCTAAGTAGAGGTTCTTTGTGTTTAAATTTAACTCTATGAGAAGTGAGCAAGATATCCTTCTTGAAGAGTGCTCTCAACCGCGTGAAACTAGTATTTTTGGTGTTGGAAAATATGACCATTCCCTTCTTTCCAAATATTCCATGTTGCACAAACTGCAACCTCCATGAAACATGGTCCCAAGAACGATTGCTTACGTTCCTGAGATATTCTCTTTACGTAACCATTGAATCTGCACATAGTTCCAACATCTTGCAGCAAATGGACAGGTGAAGAAAAGGTGATCTCTAGTTTCAACCATGTGACGGTGACACAAGATACACTCAGAAGCTCAATTAAGGTGCCAATGCCTCCTTTGAATCATATCCTTCGTATTGATCTTATCAATGATCATTAACCAAGCAAACACTTTCACCTTTGGTAGGCATTTGCTTCTCCGCAACCATTTGATTTTTCTTCAGCCAGCAACCTTCGAATAGGAATTTATAGTGACTGGAAGGTGAGTAAGCACCATTATTTAGGGAATAAATCCACTGATCTTTCCCGCTGTTAATATTATTTCTTAGCTCATTTAAATTCGTCTGTAGGGACTGCATTTCATCAAAAGCTTGGACAGATAGTAACAAATAAAACATGCTTGCTAGATTCTCAGATTGTAGAGCTTCCATGACATAAGCATCAGGGTTCAAGGCAAAAGAGAATAGTCTGTCATAAGAATGTGCCAAAGGATCATGATTTGACCATTTATCGTTCCAGAGAAGCACTGAATGCCCTGAACCAATGTTACATGATGTTAAGCCTCTGTGCTGATAAAAAAGAGAGCAAATATCCTTCCACCAAAATGAACCATCCTTAGCCGTAGCATGTGGAACCTTCCCCTGATAGTGTGTCTGCCAAACTAGGTCTGCCCAAGGAATATTTGCTTTGTTCATAAATTTATCCATGAACTTTAGAAGCAGGGCATCATTCTGGATTTCTAGGTTCATAATGCCTAGGCCGCCTTTGTCCTTGGGTTTACATATATTGTTTCCTAGGCACTAAAGATTGAGCATGTTTCTTCCATTCTTTCCTTTTTGCCCATAGGCAATGTCTCCTGCCTCTGTCAATAATTTTTATAGTTGTTTTCTGAATCTTCATGGTGCACATATAGAATGTTGGCAAGGCTGAAAGCATGGAATCTATATAAGTAAGCCTTCCTGCATAGGATAAAAATCTGGAACAAGCATTTAATCTTCTCCCAACTTTATCCAATAAAGGGGACAAATCTTGGACAGTTGGTTTTGTGGTACCCAAAGGCAAGCCTAGGTAAGTAAATGGCATAGTTGTAATTCGACATTCTAGAATATGATCCAAACCATCTGCCAGCTCATCGGTGCAATTAATTGGGATCATATTAGATTTTTGGAAGTTAACATTTAAGCTAGTTGTATCAGCAAAATCAGATTTTTAAACAAAGCTACCTGAACTTGAAAGACTTCCATGACAACAATAGTATCGTCTACGTACTGGATCACTGGGAAGTCATGATTGAGGATAGGAATAGGGGCATTGAGATTACCCAATTTGAACTGATTATTGATCATAGACTGCGGTAGATTTTTTTTTTTGCACAAAGGAGGGGTCAGACGACCCCGGTGGAGCTAATATATTAAACCACATGGCATGTACATCTTAGAGAAAGTCCCTTTACATCTCTTGTCCAGAGAAGCCTATAATTTGAAGAAGGGACCTTCCACTTTACAAAAACCACCCTGACAAAAGAGTAGAAAAATCAATCGAGTCCAGGGAGGCCTCTGCCAACCGCCGCCGGCGAACTCCAGGCGTCTCCGCCGAGTTCCGAGCGCGTGCTCGAACGCTCTTGACCAGCACCAAGATCCAGCCCCTGGCTACCTCCAGAGAGTCGGGGACGAACCACTTGACTCCCCGTCGGTGTCGAGCTCCAGAAGCCGACCACAAGGGCCTCATTCATGGAGGTAGAAGAAGATTGCCCACCATCTTGGCCGAAGAACACAGCGACGATCTTGCTCACCGCGTGATGCGCGCAGACGAGATCAGCTCCATGATTGAGAGAGGGCTAAGCTTCATCAGTTAGTGTTCACCAAAGGATGAAGTTTTTTTTCTGATCCTACAAATTGAAACCGTTCTAGCTTACTAGCGCGATATGAAAAGAAAACATCCAACATAGCATCTTGAAATGTATTTTTATATTATGTAAATATGTAATTATGTATGTTGATATTTTTTTTACATCTTTAGTCAAACTTTAAATTACTTGACTTTGACTAAAGCCAAAACTCAGGGTAAATAAAAGCATAGGGAGTATACACCATTTCGGTGGCAGTAAGGGTATGCCCAATGCACTGCCCTAGAGGTACTGCTTCACACCTTTAGCTAGGTTTAGGTGGTCCAAAGTAGGTTCGGGTGAGGAGGCAACCTCCTCTTCAAGAAGTGGGATCTTGAGCCTTAGGGCATGCCCAATGCACTGCCCTAGAGCTACTGCCTCACACTTTTAACTAGGTTCGGGTGGTCCAAAGTAGGTTCGGATGAGGAGGCAGCCTCCTCTTCAGGAAGTGGGATCTTAAGCCTTAAAAGCATGCTTTTTGGAGAGAGAAAGAGATACATAGTGTCATATTTGTGGGGTCCCTTCTCTCTTTTTTCTAGCTAAAGTTGTATCTTCCATTGGAGATATAAAATTGATCATGTTGCTTCTGACAACTTTTTTACATGGAGCAGCTAGTTGTGTATGCCACCATTGCTCATGCCCTTAAAATCATGATTTTTAGAGACAGAAAGAGATACATAGTGTCATATTTGTGGGGTCCCTTCTCTCTTTTTTCTGACTAAAGTTGTAGCTTCCATTGGAGAGATAAAATTCACCATGTTACTTCTGACAACTTTTTCATGTGGAGCAGCTAGTAGTGTATGCCATCATTTCTCATGCCCTAATAGCTCTCGGTAACTTTCTGTGGAACCTACCGTGAGATCATCTTGTTGATTAGACTGAATCGTGGACTTTGAATTCTCCTATTTGATTGCCCTTGTCGGATAAATCCTTCTATCTCACACGGTTCTCCAACAACCCACAAGATCTAATTTTGAAGTGCTTTGAGGTCTCTGACTCTCGGGTTCATCGATATCATCGATAAAGTATAGTCAGTAGCTCTGCCTCGACCCTAACCACTCCAACACGATCTTACATCTCAAACTTGCGAGGGTTGTTTACTTGTTTGTGTTTCTGCCTTGCTCGTTGTCCAATGGGGAGTAGGGTTGAGATGACTTGTGTTGTAAGAAGAAGAAAAGTGTGTGATGAGAATAGCAATTGTGGAATGAAAATGTCTATAGTTTCACCTTGCACATTTCAAATGGATGGTTATTTCAAATTGCTTTTCCAAGCTAGGATTATATGTCGAGTGAGTTACAAGTCGGACGATGCGTAATCGTGCCTTTGTGGTCCTCTAATGGCCACGCTCATGGAATCAACTCATGACGTTGGCGCCCTAACCAATCCGCGTGCGCGCTGCCGATCGTTGAAATGATAGCTCCCTGTCTCCGAGCAAAAGATAATCCTGATTTAGTCTCTTCGATTTTGCGTCATTGACACGACATTTTCCTGGAATCATAATTTTTTTTGGCAAGATATTCCTCCGAAAGCGAAATAATTCACCTCAAATCTCAACGGGATTTTTCTTGGCGTGACAAATAATACCCGTACTAGTACTCCTAGTATTCTCTGTATCTGGGTTCCATTCAGAAGATTCCTGCGATCTGCATCTGCATCGACTTAATTATTCGAATCCTCCCTTACATAATTAAGCTACTTTTCCATCGTCCATGGGAGATGAGTGTACCACGACTTGTTAATTGCATCAGAATCACTTGCTACTTCCCCCAGTGCTGGACCTATTCCCGTTCCAATACCGCAGCAATGCATCCTGACTAGACGAGAGCCTCCAGTTTCAACTTGCGCCGGATTTATTAGGCCGTGACGACCGGGTTGATACATATTCTTGAATCCTTTGTTTGGTTCTTCACTTCTTCTCGAGTAAAGTTTCTTCTCGAAGCATGCAAGATTCGAACTGATATTTTTTTCTTCGTGTACGACGATTTCAGGATTAGGTAAGATAGACTTCTTTCCTTGGTTGCACACTTGCACTGTAGCTGCTAGCTTGTGCTGTTCGATCTGCTGGCCAATGCGGCCATGGCTTCGTGCCTGCCGCGAACAAGAAAAAGGGCGTTGCTTTCGTAGCTGTTTCTTGACATATTCAGAGACTCGTATAAAAGTTGCAGAGGAACCCTGGAAAAAGTACAGAACACGACAAGAAAATATGCTCGGCCGCAGCGTATTTCATTGTTTCAACAAAGCAGGTGCATTGTAGGCGACGTTTCAGCAAATCCGCAGCTGTTGTTACTGTCAGCTACATACAATAAAATTGATGATTATATAACTGCTCAGCTGCTAGTAGACCATTGGTAAGCTGGTTCTGAACTTCAGATAAATTATGGTAACCGAGCGGCGATTGAAAAGAAAAACGATCGGGACGGAGCTGACAAGTTCGTGGCGTTGCTGTGCGGTGCACGTCTCTGTAGCACGGCAGGTCAGCGGCTGATCACTCATGTGTCGCCCGCACCCTACGGGACTGAATACACTGTATTTGCGGTTCTGAATTATTTGTCTATTTTAAAATAAATGATTTAACATTTTCTGAATACAAAAATATTTTCATATTAAAATGTATCTAAATATTTTATGTTTAGAAAAAATTGAGTCTACTTGTTTTGAAATCACACATCACACATATAATGATTCTCTGAATGATTAGACCATCTCTAGCAGAGGCCGGACAAGAAATCCACGGCAACCCACGCCGTTGTTCACCGTAGCCCATTAATTTGTTCAGCACTTTTAGGCGGGCCTCGACCCATAGGTACTAACAACTATCATGGAGGTACCGCACATATCCGGCAAATGTTGCCGCCCCCGGCAGTGACATAAGTCGGCGATTAGCTTACTTAACTATGAACAACTCCGGCATGTCCATTTTAATTAATGCGGAGTTGGTTCTCGAGCGTGTGCATAGACATGTCTCTCGTCCCTGCGGTGTTAATGCCCGTCACCAGCCCTCTTGCCTACCTCAACATTATATAGGCCTCCTCTCGGCTACCTGTCATTGAAACCACATCTTCTCGTTCTTGCCACCGCACATGAGTACGCCAAGGCGTGATCAGCATACGAGAGCGGCAACTACATCGACCTCGATGACAATTATGACCAAAGTTGTCAAGACGACGACCTAGACGATGGTAACGGTAGCAGCCTAGATGACGACTACAATGGTGGCGATGAGCTTGACTACAACGTTTTTGACTAGTGAGACTACATTTAGGGTTTGATTGGCTTTTACTTAAATTTCTTTCAAATTCGTAAGATTTCCTAAGATTTTGAATAAAATTTGCCAGTTTGTTTTAAATTTATGAATTCAACTTATTTTGAAAAACCTTACTGGAAACCCATTGGGTGCATTCTCTCCCACTACACTGGCACAATGTGTGGAGACTTCCAATACCACCAATCCAATGCTGCTTGAGCATCTCCACCAGCGCGCGCCCCATGTCGATCCTAATAGCCATTTGGGGCTCCAGCGTTGTTTTTGGGCCACACTAGTGTGCAATAAAAGTAGTCGGCTACTATTGGTGTCCAATACAATCGTCGTCAACCCCGTAATGGCCCCTTCATGTGGGGCACTGAACGGGCGCGCCACGTCGGATGGAACCCCTCGAGCTCGCTTGGTAGCCGATGAATGAGTGGTCAGCATAATTGACCTAGCCATGCATGCCGGAGATTAATGGCGCCACCGCCCCGTCCAGCCCGCCCTACCTTCATCTACCTCTGACCAAGCAAAATAAATGGCCTAACCATGTGTGCCGGACTTTTAATGCGCACCATCGCCTCCACCGGGGTATAAAATGGAGTGCTTAGGCATCCTCCTCACACAAACCCTAGTGTCGCCATACACTTTCTCCCTTACACGTTCCATGGCAGGTGCTAGGGGGCCTGGCCGTGGACGGGGCCGCCGAGGCCGCCGCGACAGGGGAAGGGGCCGCGGTGCAGGATCCCCGCTGCCTGAACGCTCGCCGACGCTGGAGGAGGAGGAGACAGACGACAAGTTCTTCGAATTCATCGTCCTCATCAGCGAGGACCCTTTCTGCTCAAAGAGGCTCTCGGAGTTCGCGAAGTTTCTTGCCGATCAGGGTGTACCTGCGGAAAGCCAGCTATGGCTTTTGCCGGTGGCCTGTTAAGGTCCTGTTCGGCAGGCAAGGCCAAATGTTCCTCACATTGGCTGGGAGGAGTTTGCCCGTGCCCACAACCTGTAAGTCGGCTGCTTGGTGTGTAGGATAACGTTGCATAGAAAACAAAAAATTTCCTACCGCAAACACGCAATCCAAGCCAAGATGTAATCTAGAAGACGGTAGCAACGAGGGGATTATCGAGTCTCACCCTTGAAGAGATTCCAAAGCCTACAAGATGAGGCTCTTGTTGCTGCGGTAGACGTTCACTTGCCGCTTGCAAAAGCGCGTAGAAGATCTTGATCACGATCCCTCTGGCGCCACGAACAGGCAGCACCTCCGTACTCGGTCACACGTTCGGTTGTTGATGAAGACGACGTCCACCTCCCCGTTCCAGCGGGCAGCGGAAGTAGTAGCTCCTCTTGAATCTGACAGCACGATGGCGTGGTGTCGGTGGCGGTGGAGAATTCCGGCGGAGCTTCGCTAAGCGTGCGGGAGAGAAGGAGGAGCGGGGCGGCTAGGGTTTGGGGAGAGGGGGGCGCCGACCACTCTAGGGGTGCGGCCAACTTGTGGTGTTGGGGTGGCCGGCCCCCTCCCCTTGGCCCTCATTATATAGGTGGAACACCCAAGAGTTGGTCTACAAGTCTTCGAATAAGACCCCAAACCAAAACCTTCCATAACTCATGAAACCTACCCAAGCTAGGACTCCCACTAGAGGTGGGAGTTCCACCTTCCTTGGGAGGGGGTGGCCGGCCCCCCTTGGGGAGTCCACTTGGGACTCCTCCCCCTTAGGGTTGGCCGGCCATGGGAGGTGGAGTCCCACCGGGACTCCGCCTTCCTTGGTGGTTTCTTCCGGACTTTTCTAGAACCTTCTAGAACCTTCCATAGAACCTTCTGCATCATTTTAAATCACATAAAATGACATCCTATATATGAATCTTATTCTCCGGACCATTCCGGAACTCCTCGTAATGTCCAGGATCTCATCCGGGACTCCGAACAAATATTCGAACTCCATTCCATATTCAAGTTCTACCATTTCAACATCCAACTTTAAGTGTGTCACCCTACGGTTCGTGAACTATGCGGACATGGTTGAGTACTCACTCCGACCAATAACCAATAGCGGGATCTGGAGATCCATAATGGCTCCCACATATTCAACGATGACTTTAGTGATCGAATGAACCATTCACATACGATACCAATTCCCTTTGTCACGCGATATTTTACTTGTCCGAGGTTTGATCTTCGGTATCACTCTATACCTTGTTCAACCTCGTCTCCTGACAAGTACTCTTTACTCGTACCGTGGTATGTGGTCTCTTATGAACTTATTCATATGCTTGCAAGACATTAGACGACATTCCACCGAGAGGGCCCAGAGTATATCTATCTGTCATCGGGATGGACAAATCCCACTGTTGATCCATATGCCTCAACTCATACTTTCCGGATACTTAATCCCACCTTTATAACCACCCATTTACGCAGTGGCGTTTGGTGTAATCAAAGTACCTTTCTGGTATAAGTGATTTACATGATCTCATGGTCATAAGGACTAGGTAACTATGTATCGAAAGCTTATACCAAATAACTTAATGACGAGATCTTATGCTACGCTTAATTGGGTGTGTCCATTACATCATTCATACAATGATATAACCTTGTTATTAATAACATCCAATGTTCATGATTATGAAACTAATCATCCATTAATCAACAAGCTAGTTTAAGAGACATACTAGGGACTCTTTGTTTGTCTACATATCACACATGTACTAATGTTTCGATTAATACAATTATAGCATGATATATAAACATTTATCATAAACATAAAGATATAAATAATAACCACTTTATTATTGCCTCTAGGGCATATCTCCTTCAGTCTCCCACTTGCACTAGAGTCAATAATCTAGATTACATTGTAATATACCTAACACCCATGGCATTCTGGTGTTGGTCATGCTTTGCCCTAGGGAGAGCTTTAGTCAACGGATCTGCTACATTCAGATCAGTGTGTACTTTGCAAATCTTTGCTTCTCCATCTTCGATGTACTCGCGAATCGAGTGGTAACGCAGCTTGATATGCTTCAGCCTCTTGTGTGACCTTGGCTCTTGTGCATTGGCGATGGCACCCATGTTATCACAGTAAATGATTAATGGGTCCAATGCACTAGGAACCACACCGAGCTCTACAATGAACCTCTTCATCCATACCGCTTCGATGAAGCCTCAAGCCGCTATGTACTCGATTACGTTGAAGACTTCGCTACCGTGCACCTTGCTTCGAGCTTGCCCGACTTTTGCGGCACCATTCAATATAAACACGTACCCGGAGGTGTGACTTAGAGTCATCAGGATCAGTGTTCCAACTTGCATCGGTGTAACCGTTTACAACGAGCTCTTGGTCACCTCCATAACGAAGAAACATATCCTTAGTTCTTTTCAAGTACTTCAGGATATTCTTGACCGCTGTCCAGTGTTCCATTCCTGGATCACTTTGATATCTGCTAGTCAAACTAACATCATGTGCTATATCCGGTCTAGTACATAGCATGGCATACATGATAGATCCTACTGCCGAGGCATAGGGGATATTACTCATCCTTTCTCTTTCTTCTGCCGTAGCCGGTCCTTGAGTCTTACTCAAGACCTTGCCTGGTAACATAGGTAAGAACCCTTTCTTACTTTCGTCCATTCTAAACTTCTTTAGAATCTTGTCCAGGTATGTACTCTGTGATAGCCCTATTAGGCGCCTTGATCTATCTCTATAAATCTTGATGCCTAATATATACGACGCTTCACCAAGGTCTTTCATTGAAAAACTATTATTCAAATAACCTTTTACACTGCTTAATAGTTCTATATCATTCCCGATCAATAATATGTCATCTACATATAATATCAGGAATGCTACAGAGCTCCCACTCACTTTCTTGTAAATACAGGCCTCTCCATGACACTGTATAAACCCGAAGTCTTTGCTCACCTTATCAAAGTGTCGGTTCCAACTTCTTGATGCTTGCTTCAGTCCATAGATTGAACGCTGAAGTTTGCATACTTTGTCAGCATTTTTAGGATCGACAAAACCTTTGGGTTGTACCATATACAACTCTTCCTCAATGTCTCCATTAAGGAACGCCGTTTTGACATCCATCTGCCAAATCTCATAATCGAAAAATGCAGCTATTGCTAACAAAATCCTCACAGATTTTAGCTTCGCTACAGGTGAGAAAGTCTCATCGTAGTCAACTCCTTGAATTTGTCGGAAACCCTTTGCGACAAGTCGAGCTTTATAGACAGTAATATTACCATCAGCATCTGTTTTTCTCTTGAAGATCCATTTATTCTCGACAGCCTTTCGGCTATCAGGTAAGTCTACCAAAGTCCATACTTTGTTATCATACATGGATCCCATTTCGGATTTCATGGCTTCTTGCCATTTGTTGGAATCTGGGCTCATCATCGCTTCTTCATACGTCGCAGGGTCCTCATCATT
The DNA here is from genome assembly GCF_019359855.2 of Lolium perenne. Lineage (NCBI taxonomy): Eukaryota > Viridiplantae > Streptophyta > Magnoliopsida > Poales > Poaceae > Lolium > Lolium perenne. The sequence continues at coordinate 210,801,326 of NC_067249.2, forward strand.
GTTATCCACAATCATGACATTTAGACAAGGATCATACCAATCAGGAGTGGCACGTTCTCTTGTCGATCTACGAGGTTCAGTAGTTTCCTCGTTCGAAGTTTCATGATCATTATCATTAGCTTCCTCTATTGCCGGTGTAGGCGGTACAGGTACAACTTCCGGTACTGCGCTACTCTGATCAACGAGTATAGATTCATCAATCTCATCGAGTTCTACTTTTCTTCCAGTCACTTCTTTAGTGAGAAATTCTTTCTCAAGAAAGGTTCCGTTCTTAGCAACAAAGATTTTGCCTTCGGATTTGTGATAGAAAGTGTACCCTATAGTTTCCTTATGGTATCCTATGAAGACGCATTTCTCCGCTTTGGGTTCTAGCTTGTCCGGTTGTAACTTCTTTACATAGGCTTCGCAACCCCAAACTTTCAGGAACGACAGCTTAGGTTTCTTATTAAACCATAATTCATACGGTGTCGTTTCTACAGATTTTGATGGTGCTCTATTTAAAGTGAATGCGGCTGTCTCTAATGCATAACTCCAAAATGATAACGGCAAATCAGTAAGAGACATCATAGAACGAACCATATCTAAGAGAGTTCGATTACGACGTTCGGACACACCGTTTCATTGTGGTGTTCCCGGCGGTGTCAATTGTGAAAGTATTCCGCATTTCTTTAAATGCATGCCAAACTCATAACTCAGATATTCACCTCCATGATCAGATCGTAGAAATTTAATCTTCTTGTTACGTTGATTTTCTACTTTACTTTGAAATTCCTTAAACTTCTCGAAAGTTTCGGATTTATGTTTCATGAAATAGATATACCCATATCTACTCAGATCATCTGTGAAGGTTAGAACATAACGATAACCACCGCGCGATGCTACGCTCATTGGTCCGCACACATCGGTATGTATGATTTGCAATAAGTCAGTAGCTCGCTCCATCATACCAGAAAATGGAGTCTTAGTCATTTTTCCCATTAGACATGCTTCGCATCTATCAAGTGATTCAAAGTCAAGTGATTCAAGTAATCCATCAGTATGGAGTTTCTTCATGCGTTTCACTCCAATATGACCAAGACGACAGTGCCACATATAAGAAGAATTATCATTCAATTTAATTCGCTTAGCATCAATGTTATGTATATGCGTATCATTACTATCGAGATCTAACAGAAATAAGCCATTCTTTTCTGGTGCTCGACCATAAAAGATATTATTCATAAAAATAGAACAACCATTATTCTCAGACTTGAATGAATAACCGTCTTGCATTAAACAAGATCTAGATATAATGTTCATGCTCAACGCGGGTACAAAATAACAATTATTTAGGCTTAAAACTAATCCCGAAGGTAGATGTAGAGGAAGTGTGCCGACAGCGATCACATTGACCTTGGATCCGTTTCCAACGCGCATCGTTACTTCATCTTTCAGTAGTCTTCGTTTATTCTTTAGTTCCTGTTTCGAGTTACAGATATGAGCAACCGAACCAGTATCAAATACCCAGGTACTAGAACGAGAACGAGTGAGATAAACATCTATAACATGTATATCAGATATACCTTCTTTCTTCTTCTTCTTCTTGACAAGGCCGCTCTTTAGATCAGCCAGATACTTGGAGCAATTACGCTTCCAGTGTCCCTTCTCCTTGCAGTAATAGCACTCAGCATCAGGCTTAGGGCCATTCTTAGGTTTCATAGGAGGCGTGGCAGCTTTCTTGCCACCCTTCTTGAATTTTCCCTTAGACTTGCCCTGTTTCTTGAAACTGGTGGTCTTGTTGACCATCAACACTTGGTGCTCTTTCTTGATCTCAATCTCAGCAGCTTTTAGCATGCCAAAGAGTTCAGGTAACTCCTTGTTCATGTTCTGCATATTGTAGTTCATCACAAAGTTCTTGTAACTTGGTGGCGGTGATTGAAGGACACGATTAATCCCGGTCATTAGGAATCACTATTCCCAAGTCACTGAGTTTCTTCGCATGCCTGGTCATGGCGAGCATGTGCTCACTAACGGAGCTGCCTTCTTCCATCATACAGCTGAAGAAATGTTTCGATGCTTCATAGCACTCCACGACCGCATGAGTCTCAAAAATAGCTTTCAGCTCTTTCATCAACTCATGAGGATCGTGGTGCTCAAAACGTTTTTGAAGATCGGATTCCAGGCTGCACAGGATGGCACACTGAACTTGAGAGTACCGAGTTTTCCGAGTCTCGTAAACAACTTTTACTTCATCGGTTTCAGTTTCTGCAGGAGGGTCACCTAGCGGTGCATCAAGCACCTATTGCAGATTTCCGCCAGAGAGGAAGATCCTCACATGACGGAACCAGTCGGTGAAGTTGCTACCGTTGCTCTTAAGTTTTTCTTTCTCTAGGAACTGGTTAAAATTGATTGGGGACGCCATCTCTACAACATATATTTGCAAAAGTTTAGACTAAGTTTATGACAAATTGAGTTCAAATTTTAATTCAACATAATTAAAAATCTAGATGAACTCCCACTCAAAACAATATCCCTCGCATTGTCTTAGTGATCACACGAACCAAATCCACCGCACCTAAGTCCGATCATCACGAGACAAGGTGTGATTTCAATGGTGAACACTCAAAGTGTTCATCATATCAACCATATGATTCATGCTCTACCTTTCGGTATCACGTGTTCCGAGACCATGTCTGTACATGCTAGGCTCGTCAAGGCCACCTTAGTACCCGCATGTGCAAAACTGTCTTGCACCCGTTGTATGTACTTGTTGATTCTATCACACCCGATCATCACGAGATGCTTCGAAACGACAAGTCTTGGTAACGGTGCTACTAAGGATGAACACTTTATTATCTTGAGATTTTAGTGAGGGATCATCTTATAATGCTACCGTCGCGATCTAAGCAAAATAAGATGCATAAAAGGATTAACATCACATGCAGTTCATATGTGATATGATATGGCCCTTTTGTCTTTGCGCCTTTGATCTTCATATCCAAAGCACGGACATGATCTCCATCATATTCGGGCATGATCTCCATCATCGTCAGCGTAGCGTCAACGTCAATGGCGCCGTCTTCATGATTGTCCTCCATGTAGCAACTATTACAACTACTTTGAAATACTACTCAACATGAAATTTAAAGACAACCATAAGGCTCCTGCCAGTTGCCACAATACAATAATGATCATCTCATACATATTCATCATCACATTATGGCCATATCACATCACCAAACCCTGCAAAAACAAGTTAGACATCTCTAATTTGGTTTGCATATTTTACGTGGTTTAGGGTTTTCGTGAGAGATCTAATCTACCTACGAACATGAACCACAACGTTGATACAAATGTTTTCAGTAGAAGAGTAAATTGAATCTTCACTATAGTAGGAGAGACAGACACCCGCAAAGCCTCTTATGCAATACAAGTTGCATGTCGAACGAGGAACAAGTCTCATGAACGCGATCATGTAAAGTTAGTCCGAGCCGCTTCATCCCACTATGCCACAAAGATGCAAAGTACTCAAACTAAAGATAACAAGAGCATCAACGCCCACAAAACCATTGTGTTCTACTCGTGTAACCATCTATGCATAGACACGGCTCTGATACCACTGTAGGATAACGTTGCATAGAAAACAAAAATTTTCCTACCGCGAACACGCAATCCAAGCCAAGATGCAATCTAGAAGACGGTAGCAACGAGGGGATTATCGAGTCTCACCCTTGAAGAGATTCCAAAGCCTACAAGATGAGGCTCTTGTTGCTGCGGTAGACGTTCACTTGCCGCTTGCAAAAGCGCGTAGAAGATCTTGATCACGATCCCTCCGGCGCCACGAACGGGCAGCACCTCCGTACTCGGTCACACGTTCGGTTGTTGATGAAGACGACGTCCACCTCCCCGTTCCAGCGGGCAGCGGAAGTAGTAGCTCCTCTTGAATCCGACAACGCGACGGCGTGGTGTCGGTGGCGGTGGAGAATTCCGGCGGAGCTTCGCTAAGCGTGCGGGAGAGAAGGAGGAGCGGGGCGGCTAGGGTTTGGGGAGAGGGGGGCGCCGGCCACTCTAGGGGTGCGGCCACCTTGTGGTGTTGGGGTGGCCGCCCCCCTCCCCTTGGCCCTCATTATATAGGTGGAACACCCAAGAGTTGGTTTACAAGTCTTCGAATAAGACCCCCAACCAAAACCTTCCATAACTCATGAAACCTACCCAAGCTAGGACTCCCACTAGAGGTGGGAGTTCCACCTTCCTTGGGAGGGGGTGGCCGGCCCCCCTTGGGGAGTCCACTTGGGACTCCTCCCCCTTAGGGTTGGCCGGCCATGGGAGGTGGAGTCCCACCGGGACTCCGCCTTCCTTGGTGGTTTCTTCCGGACTTTTCTAGAACCTTCTAGAACCTTCCGCATCATTTTAAATCACATAAAATGACATCCTATATATGAATCTTATTCTCCGGACCATTCCGGAACTCCTCGTGATGTCCGGGATCTCATCCGGGACTCCGAACAAATATTCGAACTCCATTCCATATTCAAGTTCTACCATTTCAACATCCAACTTTAAGTGTGTCACCCTACGGTTCGTGAACTATGCGGACATGGTTGAGTACTCACTCCGACCAATAACCAATAGCGGGATCTGGAGATCCATAATGGCTCCCACATATTCAACGATGACTTTAGTGATCGAATGAACCATTCACATACGATACCAATTCCCTTTGTCACGCGATATTTTACTTGTCCGAGGTTTGATCTTCGGTATCACTCTATACCTTGTTCAACCTCGTCTCCTGACAAGTACTCTTTACTCGTACCGTGGTATGTGGTCTCTTATGAACTTATTCATATGCTTGCAAGACATTAGACGACATTCCACCGAGAGGGCCCAGAGTATATCTATCCGTCATCGGGATGGACAAATCCCACTGTTGATCCATATGCCTCAACTCATACTTTCCGGATACTTAATCCCACCTTTATAACCACCCATTTACGCAGTGGCGTTTGGTGTAATCAAAGTACCTTTCCGGTATAAGTGATTTACATGATCTCATGGTCATAAGGACTAGGTAACTATGTATCGAAAGCTTATAGCAAATAACTTAATGACGAGATCTTATGCTACGCTTAATTGGGTGTGTCCATTACATCATTCATACAATGATATAACCTTGTTATTAATAACATCCAATGTTCATGATTATGAAACTAATCATCCATTAATCAACAAGCTAGTTTAAGAGACATACTAGGGACTCTTTGTTTGTCTACATATCACACATGTACTAATGTTTCGGTTAATACAATTATAGCATGATATATAAACATTTATCATAAACATAAAGATATAAATAATAACCACTTTATTATTGCCTCTAGGGCATATCTCCCTCGTGGTGAACATCTCGTGGACGGGGAAATCAACATCCTCCATCCCCTCGATGTACAACCCATATGGCTCGTCATGCCGGGCGTAGACGAGGTCTCCACCTTGTACGCCGCCCTCGCGGCAGTTCGGTGGAGGCGTGGAGCCCAGGTCGTCCGGAAAGCCAGACTGCTCCAGTGCGGTGGTACTCAACTATGGCTGCTAGGGTTCTGAGGGCATCTCCAGCGGCGCGACGCATTTCAGACGCCCAAAAGTGGTCGCGAGCGTCCGTTTGCGTCGCCCCACGGACATATTTTGTCCGCGCGTCCGTTTGCGTCTGTGTGTGCTCCCACCGGGGCGACCCATTTTTTGAATTGCAACATAGTTAAAAACTTTCAAAGTAGTACATAAAAAATGCATAAAAACTATACAAAGTAGATCTATAGGCCTAGACTACTTGATTTCTGATGGGCCGGCACCGTCGTTGCGTCGCTCCATCGCCTGCTTCTCCGCAGCCTCCCGCGCGGCCGCTATGGCTCGATGCGCCGCAGCGTACTAGCTCAGTGCCTGCTCCAGCCTCGCGTTGGCGGCGTCTTCCTTGAGCGTCTCGAAAGACTCAATGATGGCCCTCTGCTCCGCCGCCCTCTCCTCCGGCGTAGGTGCATCAGGGTCATCAGAGGACCAAGATATCTCCGAGTCGGAGTCCTCTACTGCAGCGGCGGCGGCCAGCCTGCTCTGTTCCAGCTCGGTGTCCAACGCGACGTGGCCCGCCAGCTCCTCCTCTGCTTCTTTCACCGCGAGTGCCAAGGCCTTGGCGTCCCTGACCGGATCGAGGAGGTCGCCCGTGTTGTCGTCGGAGTCAAACTCCTCATCGGAGCTCGAGGTCGGGGGAGGTGGAGTGGGAGGTGTAGGTGGAGGTGGAGTCGCGGCAGCCTGGCCGCGGCCGGCGTTGCTCATGGTGGATCTGCTGTAGGCTGAGAGGAAGCAGCGCTACGGCAGCGGCGGCTAGGGTTTAGTGGGGAGGAGATGAGATGCTCGCGCCCCTGTATATATAGGTCGAAGGCAGGGTGACGGCCGCGCCACGCCTGACATCGCCATTACTGAAGGAGATATGCCCAAGAGGCAATAATAAAAGTGGTTATTATATATCTTTATCTTTATGATAAATGTTTATATACCATGCTATAATTGTATTAACCGAAACATTGATACATGTGTGATATGTAAACAACAGAGAGTCCCTAGTATGCCTCTTAACTAGCTTGTTGATTAATGGATGATTAGTTTCATAATCATGAACATTGGATGTTATTAATAACAAGGTTATATCATTATATGAATGATGTAATGGACACACCCAATTAAGCGTAGCATAAGATCTCGTCATTAAGTTATTTGCTATAAGCTTTCGATACATAGTTACCTCGTCCTTATGACCATGAGATCATGTAAATCACTTATACCAGAAAGGTACTTTGATTACACCAAACGCCACTGCGTAAATGGGTGGTTATAAAGGTGGGATTAATTATCCGGAAAGTATGAGTTGAGGCATATGGATCAACAGTGGGATTTGTCCATCCCGATGACGGATAGATATACTCTGGGCCCTCTCGGTGGAATGTCGTCTAATGTCTTGCAAGCATATGAATAAGTTCATAAGAGACCACATACCACGGTACGAGTAAAGAGTACTTGTCAGGAGACGAGGTTGAACAAGGTATGGAGCGATACCGATGATCAAACCTCGGACAAGTAAAATATCGCGTGACAAAGGGAATTGGTATCGTATGTGAATGGTTCATTCGATCACTAAAGTCATCGTTGAATATGTGGGAGCCATTATGGATCTCCAGATCCCGCTATTGGTTATTGGTCGGAGTGAGTACTCAACCATGTCCGCATAGTTCGCGAATCGTAGGGTGACACACTTAAAGTTGGATGTTGAAATGGTAGAACTTGAATATGGAATGGAGTTCGAATATTTGTTCGAAGTCCCGGATGAGATCCCGGACATCACGAGGAGTCCCGGAATGGTCCGGAGAATAAGATTCATATATAGGAAGTCATTTTATAAGATTTAAAATGATCCGGAAGGTTCTATGGAAGGTTCTAGAAGGTTCTAGAAAAGTCCGGAAGAAACCACTAAGGAAGGCGGAGTCCCGGAGGGACTCCACCTCCCATGGCCGGCCAACCCTAGGAGGGTGGAGTCCACCTTGGTCTCCACCAAGGGGGCCGGCCACCCCCCCACATGGAAGGGGGGAATCCCACCCCAAGTGGGATTCCCACCTTGGGTAGGTTTCCCTATCAAATGGAAGGTTTTGGGTTGGGGTCTTATTCGAAGACTTGTAGTCCAACACTTGGGGCTTCCACCTATATAATGAGGGGCCAAGGGGAGGGGGCCGGCCACCCCAAGACCACAAGGTGGCCGCACCCCTTAGTGGCCGGCGCCCCCCTCTCCCAAACCCTAGCGGCCCTCTCTCCTCCACCACATCCCGCACACTTAGCGAAGCTCCGCCGGATTTCTCCACCACCACCGACACCACGCCGTCGTGCTGTCGGATTCAAGAGGAGCTACTACTTCCGCTGCCCGCTGGAACGGGGAGGTGGACGTCGTCTTCATCAACAACCGAACGTGTGACCGAGTACGGAGGTGCTGCCCGTTCGTGGCGCCGTGATCAAGATATTCTACGCGCTTTTGCAAGCGGCAAGTGAATGTCTACCGCAGCAACAAGAGCCTCATCTTGTAGGCTTTGGAATCTCTTCAAGGGTAAGACTCGATAATCCCCTCGTTGCTACCGTCTTCTAGATTGCATCTTGGCTTGGATTGCGTGTTCGCGGTAGGAAATTTTTTGTTTTCTATGCAACGTTATCCTACAGTGGTATCAGAGCCGTGTCTATGCATAGATGGTTGCACGAGTAGAACACAATGGTTTTATGGGCGTTGATGCTCTTGTTATCTTTAGTTTGAGTACTTTGCATCTTTGTGGCATAGTGGGATGAAGCGGCTCGGACTAACTTTACATGACCGCGTTCATGGGACTTGTTCCTCGTTCGACATGCAACTTGTATTGCATAAGAGGCTTTGCGGGTGTCTGTCTCTCCTATTATAGTGAAGATTCAATTTACTCTTCTATTGACAACATTAGTATCAACGTTGTGGTTCATGTTCGTAGGTAGATTAGATCTCTCTCGAAAACCCTAAACCACGTAAAATATGCAAACCAAATTAGAGACGTCTAACTTGTTTTTGCAGGGTTTGGTGATGTGATATGGCCATAATGTGATGATGAATATGTATGAGATGATCATTATTGTATTGTGGCAACCGGCAGGAGCCTTATGATTGTCTTTAAATTTCATGTTGAGTAGTATTTCAAAGTAGTTGTAATAGTTGCTACATGGAGGACAATCATGAAGACGGCGCCATTGACCTTGACGCTACGCCAACGATGATGGAGATCATGCCCAAAGATGATGGATATCATGTCCGTGCTTTGGAGATGAAGATCAAAGGCGCAAAGACAAAAGGGCCATATCATATCACATATGAACTGCATGTGATGTTAATCCTTTTATGCATATTATTTTGCTTAGATCGCGACGGTAGCATTATAAGATGATCCCTCACTAAAATCTCAAGATAATAAAGTGTTCATCCTTAGTAGCACCGTTGCCAAGACTTGTCGTTTCGAAGCATCTCGTGATGATCGGGTGTAATGGAATCAACAAGTGCATACAACGGGTGCAAGACAGTTTTGCACATGCGGATACTAAGGTGGCCTTGACGAGCCTAGCATGTACAGACATGGTCTCGGAACACGTGATACCGAAAGGTAGAGCATGAATCATATGGTTGATATGATGAGCACTTTGAGTGTTCGCCATTGAAATCACACATTGTCTCGTGATGATCGGACTTAGGTGCGGTGAATTTGGTTCGTGTGATCACTAAGACAATGCGAGGGATATTGTTTTGAGTGGGAGTTCACCTAGATTTTTAATTATGTTGAATTAAAATTTGAACTCAATTTGTCATAAACTTAGTCTAAACTTTTGCAAATATATGTTGTAGAGATGGCGTCCCCAATCAATTTTAACCAGTTCCTAGAGAAAGAAAAACTTAAGAGCAACGGTAGCAACTTCACCGACTGGTTCCGTCATGTGAGGATCTTCCTCTCTGGCGGAAATCTGCAATATGTGCTTGATGCACCGCTAGGTGACCCTCCTGCAGAAACTGAAACCGATGAAGTAAAGGCTGTTTACGCGACTCGGAAAACTCGGTACTCTCAAGTTCAGTGTGCCATCCTGTGCAGTCTGGAATCCGATCTTCAAAAACGTTTTGAGCACCACGATCCTCATGAGTTGATGAATGAGCTGAAAGCTATATTTGAGACTCATGCGGCCGTGGAATGCTATGAAGCATCGAAACATTTCTTCAGCTGTATGATGGAAGAAGGCAGCTCCGTTAGCGAGCACATGCTCGCCATGACCGGGCATGCGAAGAAACTCAGTGACTTGGGAATAGTGATTCCAAACAGACTGGGGATTAATCGTGTCCTTCAATCACTGCCACCAAGTTACAAGAACTTTTTGATGAACTACAATATGCAGAACATGAACAAGGAGTTACCTAAACTCTTTGGCATGCTAAAAGCTGCTGAGATTGAGATCAAGAAAGAGCACCAAGTGTTGATGGTCAACAAGACCACCAGTTTCAAGAAACAGGGCAAGTCTAAGGGGAAATTCAAGAAGGGTGGCAAGAAAGCTGCCACGCCTCCAATGAAACCTAAGAACGGCCCTAAGCCTAATGCTGAGTGCTATTACTGCAAGGAGAAAGGACACTGGAAGCGTAATTGCTCCAAGTATCTGGCTGATCTGAAGAGCGGCCTTGTCAAGAAGAAGAAAGAAGGTATATCTGATATACATGTTATAGATGTTTATCTCACTGGTTCTCGTTCTAGTACCTGGGTATTTGATACTGGTTCGGTTGCTCATATTTGTAACTCGAAACAGGAACTAAAGAATAAACGAAGACTACTGAAAGATGAAGTGACGATGCACGTTGGAAACGGATCCAAAGTCGATGTGATCGCTGTCGGCACACTTCCTCTACATCTACCATCGGGATTAGTTTTAAGCCTAAATAATTGTTATTTTGTACCCGCGTTGAGCATGAACATTATATCTGGATCTTGTTTAATGCAAGATGATTATTCATTCAAGTCTGAGAATAATGGTTGTTCTATTTTTATGAATAATATCTTTTATGGTCGAGCACCTGAAAAGAATGGCTTATTTCTGTTAGATCTCGATAGTAGTGATACGCATATACATAACATTGATGCTAAGCTTAAATTGAATGATAATTCTACTTATATGTGGCACTGTCATCTTGGTCATATTGGAGTGAAACGCATGAAGAAACTCCATACCGATGGATTACTTGAATCACTTGACTTTGAGTCACTTGATAGATGCGAGGCATGTCTAATGGGAAAAATGACTAAGACTCCATTTTTTGGTATGATGGAGCGAGCTACTGACTTATTGGAAATCATACATACCGATGTGTGCGGACCAATGAGTGTAGCATCGCGCGGTGGTTATCGTTATGTTCTAACTTTCACAGATGATCTGAGTAGATATGGGTATATCTATTTCATGAAATATAAATCCGAAACTTTCGAGAAGTTTAAGGAATTCCAAAGTGAAGTAGAAAATCAACGTAACAAGAAGATTAAATTTCTACGATCTGATCGTGGAGGTGAATATCTGAGTTATGACTTTGGCATGCATTTAAAGAAATGCGGAATACTTTCACAATTGACACCGCCGGGAACACCACAACGAAACGGTGTGTCCGAACGTCGTAATCGAACTCTCTTAGATATGGTTCGTTCTATGATGTCTCTTACTGATTTGCCGTTATCATTTTGGAGTTATGCATTAGAGACAGCCGCATTCACTTTAAATAGAGCACCATCAAAATCCGTAGAAACGACACCGTATGAATTATGGTTTAATAAGAAACCTAAGCTGTCGTTCCTTAAAGTTTGGGGTTGCGAAGCCTATGTAAAGAAGTTACAACCGGACAAGCTAGAACCCAAAGCGGAGAAATGCGTCTTCATAGGATACCCTAAGGAAACTATAGGGTACACTTTCTATCACAGATCCGAAGGCAAAATCTTTGTTGCTAAGAACGGAACCTTTCTTGAGAAAGAATTTCTCACTAAAGAAGTGACTGGAAGAAAAGTAGAACTCGATGAGATTGATGAATCTATACTCGTTGATCAGAGTAGCGCATCGAAAGCTTCGTACCACCTACACCGGCAACAGAGGAAGCTAATGATAATGATCATGAAACTTCGAACGAGGAAACTACTGAACCTCGCAGATCGACAAGGGAACGTGCCACTCGTGATTGGTATGATCCTTGTCTAAATGTCATGATTGTGGATAACAATGATGAGGACCCTGCGACGTATGAAGAAGCAATGATGAGCCCAGATTCTAACAAATGGCAAGAAGCCATGAAATCCGAAATGGGATCCATGTATGATAACAAAGTATGGACTTTGGTAGACTTACCTGATAGCCGAAAGGCTGTCGAGAATAAATGGATCTTCAAGAGAAAAACAGATGCTGATGGTAATATTACTGTCTATAAAGCTCGACTTGTCGCAAAGGGTTTCCGACAAATTCAAGGAGTTGACTACGATGAGACTTTCTCACCTGTAGCGAAACTAAAATCTGTGAGGATTTTGTTAGCAATAGCTGCATTTTTCGATTATGAGATTTGGCAGATGGATGTCAAAACGGCGTTCCTTAATGGAGACATTGAGAAAGAGTTGTATATGGTACAACCCAAAGGTTTTGTCGATCCTAAAAATGCTGACAAAGTATGCAAACTTCAGCGTTCAATCTATGGACTGAAGCAAGCATCAAGAAGTTGGAACCGACGCTTTGATAAGGTGATCAAAGACTTCGGGTTTATACAAGTGTCATGGAGAGGCCCGTATTTACAAGAAAGTGAGTGGGAGCTCGTAGCATTCCTGATATTATATGTAGATGACATATTATTGATCGGGAATGATATAGAACTATTAAGCAGTGTAAAAGGTTATTTGAATAATAGTTTTTCAATGAAAGACCTTGGTGAAGCATCGTATATATTAGGCATCAAGATTTATAGAGATAGATCAAGACGCCTAATAGGGCTATCACAGAGTACATACCTGGACAAGATTCTAAAGAAATTTAGAATGGACGAAAGTAAGAAAGGGTTTTTACCTATGTTACCAGGCAAGGTCTTGAGTAAGACTCAAGGACCGGCTACGGCAGAAGAAAGAGAAAGGATGAGTTATATCCCCTATGCCTCGGCAGTAGGATCTATCATGTATGCCATGCTATGTACTAGACCGGATATAGCACATGCTGTTAGTTTGACTAGCAGATATCAAAGTGATCCAGGAATGGAACACTGGACAACGGTCAAGAATATCCTGAAATACTTGAAAAGAACTAAGGATATGTTTCTTTGTTATGGAGGTGACCAAGAGCTCGTTGTAAGCGGTTACACCGATGCAAGTTGGAACACTGATCCTGATGACTCTAAGTCACAGTCTGGGTACGTGTTTATATTGAATGGTGCTGCAGTAAGCTGGGCAAGCTCGAAGCAGTGCACGGTGGCTAAGTCTTCAACAGAATTAGAGTACATAGTGGCTTCAGAGGCTTCATCAGAAGCGGTATGGATGAAGAGGTTCATTGTAGAGCTCGGTGTGGTTCCTAGTGCATTGGACCCATTAATCATTTACTGTGATAACATGGGTGCCATCGCCAATGCACAAGAACCAAGGTCACACAAGAGGCTGAAGCATATCAAGCTGCGTTACCACTCGATTCGCGAGTACATCGAAGATGGAGAAGTAAAGATTTGCAAAGTACATACTGATCTGAATGTAGCAGATCCGTTGACTAAAGCTCTCCCTAGGGCAAAGCATGACCAACACCAGAATGCCATGGGTGTTAGGTATATTACAATGTAATATAGATTATTGACTCTAGTGCAAGTGGGAGACTGAAGGAGATATGCCCAAGAGGCAATAATAAAAGTGGTTATTATATATCTTTATCTTTATGATAAATGTTTATATACCATGCTATAATTGTATTAACCGAAACATTGATACATGTGTGATATGTAAACAACAGAGAGTCCCTAGTATGCCTCTTAACTAGCTTGTTGATTAATGGATGATTAGTTTCATAATCATGAACATTGGATGTTATTAATAACAAGGTTATATCATTGTATGAATGATGTAATGGACACACCCAATTAAGCGTAGCATAAGATCTCGTCATTAAGTTATTTGCTATAAGCTTTCGATACATAGTTACCTAGTCCTTATGACCATGAGATCATGTAAATCACTTATACCGGAAAGGTACTTTGATTACACCAAACGCCACTGCATAAATGGGTGGTTATAAAGGTGGGATTAAGTATCCGAAAAGTATGAGTTGAGGCATATGGATCAACAGTGGGATTTGTCCATTCCGATGACGGATAGATATACTCTGGGCCCTCTCGGTGGAATGTCGTCTAATGTCTTGCAAGCATATGAATAAGTTCATAAGAGACCACATACCACTGCGATTTAGTAAAGAGTACTTGTCAGGAGACGAGGTTGAACAAGGTATGGAGTGATACCGATGATCAAACCTCGGACAAGTAAAATATCGCGTGACAATGGGAATTGGTATCGTATGTGAATGGTTCATTCGATCACTAAAGTCATCGTTGAATATGTGGGAGCCATTATGGATCTCCAGATCCCGCTATTGGTTATTGGTCGGAGTGAGTACTCAACCATGTCCGCATAGTTCGCGAACCGTAGGGTGACACACTTAAAGTTGGATGTTGAAATGGTAGAACTTGAATATGGAATGGAGTTCGAATATTTGTTCGAAGTCCCGGATGAGATCCCGGACATCACGAGGAGTCCCGGAATGGTCCGGAGAATAAGATTCATATATAGGAAGTCATTTTATAAGATTTAAAATGATCCGGAAGGTTCTATGGAAGGTTCTAGAAGGTTCTAGAAAAGTCCGGAAGAAACCACTAAGGAAGGCGGAGTCCCGGAGGGACTCCACCTCCCATGGCCGGCCAACCCTAGGAGGGTGGAGTCCACCTTGGTCTCCACCAAGGGGGCCGGCCACCCCCCACATGGAAGGGGGGAATCCCACCCCAAGTGGGATTCCCACCTTGGGTAGGTTTCCCTATCACATGGAAGGTTTTGGGTTGGAGTCTTATTCGAAGACTTGTAGTCCAACACTTGGGGCTTCCACCTATATAATGAGGGGCCAAGGGGAGGGGGCCGGCCACCCCAAGACCACAAGGTGGCCGCACCCCTTAGTGGCCGGCGCCCCCCTCTCCCAAACCCTAGCGGCCCTCTCTCCTCCACCACATCCCGCACGCTTAGCGAAGCTCCGCCGGATTTCTCCACCACCACCGACACCACGCCGTCGTGCTGTCGGATTCAAGAGGAGCTACTACTTCCGCTGCCCGCTGGAACGGGGAGGTGGACGTCGTCTTCATCAACAACCGAACGTGTGACCGAGTACGGAGATGTTGCCCGTTCGTGGCGCCGTGATCAAGATCTTCTACGCGCTTTTGCAAGCGGCAAGTGAACGTCTACCGCAGCAACAAGAGCCTCATCTTGTAGGCTTTGGAATCTCTTCAATGGTAAGACTCGATAATCCCCTCGTTGCTACCGTCTTCTAGATTGCATCTTGGCTTGGATTGCGTGTTCGCGGTAGGAAATTTTTTGTTTTCTATGCAACATTATCCTACAATTACTACGTGCGCAGAGGTAGGCGACGGCCGCGCGCCACGCGAGGCATCGCCATTTACGCGGCCGCAGACTGCCGAAGCGTCGCCTCACTGCCAGTATTGGTGGAGAAGACGCATCGACGCTGCATCACTCCCAGGCGGGCCCGACGAAACGTCCGCCAGACGCGAGCGGACACTTTCCGCGTCTGCCGAGCGTCCGTCAGAGACGCATCCAGGCGCATATTTGAGCCAGGTTTGCATCTCCGCGGACGGCCTGATCACTTTGCGTCGTCCCGCTGAAGGTGGTGCCAGACGTATTTCCGGTCACGGCGAACGAAAACGATCGCTCAGAGACCATTTGCATCGCGCCGCTGGAGATGCCCTAGGCTAAAACAGGAGATCAGTGGAGGATACGTGTATCCATCGTTCAGGCTAGATTCACCGCTCTTTCTGGATCGTGCATGTGCAATGTACCATGGACTGAACAAAAAACTATTGAGGTCTGAATTCAACCGTGATTCCCGGATCCGGATCCAGGTATGTATTAAACTAAGAGCAGTTGGCTCAGAGCATCTTCAGTTGCATCCTCAAACTGTCCACTAAAACGCGTCGGATTGAGCGTTTGGGAAATATGTTTTGTTCGTGTTGTATTTGGGGGACGTCGCTCCCCAGCCGCATCTCCCAAACGCCGTCCCCAAACATTTTTTTTAAAGTATTTTTAACACACAACTATTTATCAAATATTATGAATAAATATGTTTGTGGAGATTGTTTTAAAATTAAAATACAACAAACAATAAAACAACTAAACAAATGTAATAAATAGGGCTAGATCAAGGTGCCACGGCATTTCCTTTGATCCTCCACAAATGCTCAACGAGATCAGCTTGAAGTTGATCATGAACATTGTTGTCACGGATCTCTGCGTGCATGGCGAGGAAATCAGCAAAAACTGCATGCACCTCATGATCAACCTCCGCAAGCGAGCCCTCACACTCATAGGGACCAACATGTGTCCTCGCATGATTCTTGTGGTCATCCTCGATGATCATGTTGTGCATGATCACACAAGCCTGCATCACCTCCCATATTTGATCGTGAGACCAGCTTAGAGCAAGGTACCGGACAATGGAAAATTGTGCTTGCAGCACACCAAATGCCCGCTCGACATCCTTCCTGCAAGTATCCTGTCGTGTAGCAAAGTGGGAATTCTTCAGACCTGATGGATTCAAGATTGTTTTGACAAAAGTGGCCCATTTTGGATATATACCATTGGCTAGATAATAGTCTTTGGTATATTGGTGGCCATTGATCTCATAGTTGCATGGTGGAGCATGCCCTTCCACTAGTCTGCTGAATACCGGAGACTGCTGCAACACGTTGATGTCATTGCGTAATCCCGCCATGCCAAAAAAAGAATGCCAAATCCACAGGTCATAATCTGCCACAGCTTCAAGCACCACCCTGCAATATCCATGACGCCTTTTGTATATACATTGCCAAGCAAACGGACAGTTCTTCCATGATCAGTGCATGCAATCGATGCTTCCAAGCATTCCAAGAAATCATCTGGCAACATTTTGTGCCATGATGCTTGCAGTCTCTTCTTCAGTTGGCCCTCTCAAGTAGTATTTGCCAAACTTTCCCACATAGCTCGGCAAAACTTGTACATGCACTCAATGACAGTAGACTCACTCATGCGAAGGTAGTCGTCCTGTGTATCGACAGGTGCTCCGTATGCAAGCATCCTCATGGCGGCGGTGCACTTCTAAATCGACGAGAACCCGACAACGGCTACAGCGTCGAGCTTGAGCTTGAAGTAGGGGTCGAACTCTCGAACGCCGTGGAGGATATTCATGAATAGACCCTCCATCTGCGAAAATTGTCGGCGCCGGTACATCTGAGAACTCTCGACTGCTCATCATGTACCGGCGCCGAAAATTGTCTTCATGTGTTGCACCATCTGCGAAGTAGTCGTTGTGCAGCATTGTATATCCCCCCATCCTCTGCCGGGGCTTGGACTTCTTTCTCCCCGGCGTTGATCCTCCGCGGCGCGGCCTCTTCCTCTTCTCCGCTTCGGCGGCAAGCATGTCCTGGAGGAACGCGGTGATCAGCAAATGCTCCCGGAGGTCATCACTGAAGGCTTGCTCGTCCTCCAGCAGCAGGGCAAGCATCTCGTCGTCGCTATCCATGTCTGAAGCAAAATCAATGGTTAAAATTGCGCCGAGGCAGACGACGCAACGAACAGCGGCCAATCACGCCTACCTGGCAAGTCGTCGAGCACCTTGTGTGCGCGGAGGTGGGGCGGATTTGACGCCGCGTTCTGGGACATAATGGCGATGCTGCGGCGATGAAACGACCAGCGGGAGCGCCAGCCGCGACGACGGTGCTGACTCTCTGAAGAGATCAGATGCCGAAACGGCCGGCAAATCCAGCGGCGGAGGAGGGGTGGGAGGCGCGGGAAGGAATGAGCGACGAGAAAAGAAGGCGTGAATCAACGGTTTATGCAAATAGTCACCGATATGTGGAAGCCCGCCTCGCTTTTCGTTGTGTTCGACGTGCCCGGTGCGTCCCTATGGGGCGGGGACAGGCTCGGGCGCCGGACACCGTATCGGGGTGTGCCGGACAAAAAAGGGCTTTGGAAGACGCGGCTGGAAGCGTTTTTTTTCGACGCGCTTCAAATCGCTTTGGGAGACGGTTTTAGGGAAGCGACAGGAGATGCTCTTAGTACTGAATATTATTAGAACAATAAACGGCAATGTTTGCACGTAGATGATAATTGCTGAAGAGAGATAGTAGTACAAATTCTTAAAGGTTTCCCTCATAATACCATCTTCTGTCCCGCGTAACAAACGAACGACTCATTGCATGCCAGCTACATTGCTCTGCATTTTCTTATCCCAGACCTTCTTAATATTATCACCTTGAGATGCCACTTGTCCTGCATTATCTTACCCTTTTTTTGCGAATTAAAAGTTCTTTTTTTGAAACGGAGGCAAAACTTTGCCTCGCCACAATTTGGCCAACCACGTTTTTGTAACCGGCCGGCGGTCCAAATTCTATTTTACGTAAGAAGCAAATCTAAGAACTTTTCCTTTGGAGTATCCTAAACCTTCCATACCGTCTTATAAAAATTGGAGGTAGTTGATCCAAAGAATTGCAAATCTTAAGCCCACTTAGCCGAATATTGTCCATTTGACGTGAGCCTCCACGAGATGATGTCTTCAATCTCCTCAATTAGGTGTACCTCTTGCAACTTGGTCCAAAGGTTAATGAATTGGGAGAGATGGTCTATGGTAAAGTTTTCATCCAAATTGATTTTCCCAACCTAAACGTTTGCCTCCATCGATTTGTTTATTTTCCAAGATTTCCTTTTTAAACATTCAAAGATAAGAGGCGCGATTTCCTTCGGCTTTCTTCCTTCAAGCCAAGGAGCATCCCAAAACGAAATCTTGCACCCGTTGCCAATGGTGATTTTGGTGGCGGCATAGAAAATATCCATATCCGCCTCGGAGCATGGGTTACTCGACCCGGCCCAAATCTTGGAGCTATCCATCCGTTCAAGCCACGGCCAACGAAGGCGAAGAGCAGCCGCAAATTTGTCCAAGCACATGACTCCAAGCCCACTAAGCTTTTTGGGTTGGCAAACTGTCTTCCAATTAACTTCACATTTCACCCAGGTTGCGGGAGGATAACAATCACGCTGGAGCACCGGCGCTAGAAAATCTGGGATGAAATTCAACCACAGACATCGCCTTCTCTCAGCACTATCTCTCTTAGCACAAAGATGGGATGCTTCATTTGCGCCCCTATTAACAATGCTATACAAAAACAAGTAAACACCCCACAAAGCTCTCTAATTTTCTGGAAGATGACGGCAACTTCGGATCTTCCACCATGGTCCTCCTCCCATAAAGCTAATGATTGAGCATCGCTCTCAACAGCAACCTTGTGGTACCCTTGTTCCATTGCAAGGATGACAGCGTCTCGGATCGCATATGCCTCCATGGTCATAGCATTAGCCACATGCTCGTACCATAGAGCTTGTGCTCGGATCAACAAACCAGAATTGTTCCGTACCACCACACCCGTGCCACCCCGCAGCTCCTCTGCATGGAACCCCGCATCTCTATTGATTTTCAACACTTCACCGTCAGGTGGCACCCACTTGAGTTGTTTTGTAATGAGTCTCCATCCTTGTTTCGCAAGCATGGATTGATTAAAAAAATGAATAACACTAAAACCCATTCCACCTATACACTTGGGAAGTGCCATTTTGTCCCATTTTCTCCAATGTATATTCCTTTAATTCTCATTACATCCCCACCAATATATGGCAATGCAACTGGTTATTTTCTTGCACAATTTCTAAAACAACTCATTGAATAGGTTGGAATAGATTGGCACACAGCCTTAATCAGAACCTCTCTTCCAGCTGCACTATTTTATTTTCTTGCTGTCCAGCCATTAACCAACTTCTTTACTGTTGTAACAATGTGTTCAAACTGACCATTAGAAGATCGACCGATGGCTGAAAAATATCTTACCCCCTTCTTGACATTATCATCTAGTACATCAAAGATGTGTTATTTTCCGTTGCTAATCTTACCAACACCTTGGAGCCAACGGAAAATCTTATCTGGAGATGCTGAAGTTTCAGTAGTTTTCATCAGCGCTATCGATGACCACAACGACGCGATTCAGTCCGAAACGGACCTCACTGAAACCAATCTAGCCTGAAAAGAAACCACCAAACAGTGTCCAGACCTGCGTGCTCACTTATAGGTAGCACGCAAGTTTCTACCTCCTGAGACAGCGAGGTGGACGTTCCTGTCGAAGCTTAATTTTCTTGTCGCGGTGTTCCATGGAGGGGGAGAAGATCCAAGGAGTAACGCAAGTAGCTGCATACGTAGATAGAATCCGTATACATTTCTGATCGCTTTCACGTGCCGAGGCGGTGAACCTGCCGATTCCTTGGCGGCGTCGCCGTCTCGATCGTGCCGTGATCGACGAGGATACGCATCACGGCCTACTAGGCCGTTGGACAGTAGACATGGTGATCACAAGCTACGGCCGGCGCCCGGCGGTAACCACTGCTTAAAAAAGATGGATTTGAACTGCGCTAGGATCTGGCTGGTTACTCTGATTGTGTTGGATAACATTAGCCTGTAGCGATTAGCTTTTGGCAAAGTCAAGTCTCAAGTCGTCGGTCACTCGGTCTTGCCATGTACTTTACGCTGGCAAATAGTTATGCTAACACGAGAACGTACTGTGCTTGACACGAGAAAGTCAAGCACTCTTGTTTGTTTACCGTATTTCCATGATGTCGCTCTATTGCGTGACCGTTTTTCCTCTTGCGTTTTGTTTTCTTCAGAGGGAACGAGAGGTTATGCGCGAGTCCTTCGTGAATCATCTTTGGACAATTGGACTTGCAGGCTTGCGGCTCTTCTGGAATCTTCGGACTTCCTAGCACCGGCGTTGATGTGACGACGGTACCTCGTGAGGAAAATTGGCACCACCATTACCCCGCAATTCGTCGTTCCTTTGAGGTGATCGATGATTCTGCTGGTGTTATCCGTACCCGTGCCCCGAGAATGGCTGTCCCAAAATTTGATGGAGAATAACACAAGCTGTGGCAACTTCGACGTGAAGATTATTTTGATATGTATGGCGCTGCTCCACAGCTATGGGTGAGGTTAGCGTCGCCGCAATTCATTGGCCACGCTGCTAGGTGGCTTTCGTCTATCAAGCCATCGATTCGCAAGTATACCGGGGCCGAGTTCAGTAACGGGGTTGTGCTGCGTTTTGGGCTAAATCAACATCAGCCACTAATTCATCGCATGTACAAGTCAAAGCATACACTGATGGCGGAGGACTATGTGAACCAGTTTGCAGGGTTAATCGATCAGTTGGCACCATATGAGGATCGACCAGATTCACTGCACTACATTGCTCGATTCATAGATGGCTTGAAGCCAACAGTTCATGTGCTTCTGGCTGTGAAGATTCCGCGGGATTTGGAGATTGCTTACATCATTGCTTTGGCACAAGAGGAGGTTGCTGATGGTATGACACCAACGTACTCGAGTGCTCCATTTGCACGCCGAACTACTGCTGTTACACCAAGTATCCAAAAGCAAGCTGATGATCCCATGGCCACTGACAGTACTGTCAAGCAACGCCAACCTGAATATGTTCATGTTGCTGACGAGAAAATATTGGCACTGAGGAATTACAGAAGGGCCAAAGGGTTGTGTTTCACTTCTGAGAATGGTGGTGGGCCAAAGATCACAAGTGTCTGTCAATTGTTCAACTCCATGTGCTATGTCCAGGAGATGGTGGAGCTTTACACTCTAGTTATGAATTATGATCACACCACTAAGCTAGTTGAAAGTGTGGATAATATGCAATTAATGCAGATTAGAGTGAAAGATTGTGTTGATACTGCTCCTGAAGGATCTATTGTTCTGAACTGCATTGTAAACGGCAAATCAATAGTGTTTCTTCTTGATTCTAGCAGTAGCAACTCATTTATGAGCTCCCAGTCTAAGAAGATTAATGGTCACATTCCTCTCCAGAAACCTCACGGAGTATTTGTAGATCCTGTGTAGACAAACATAAAAGGGCGCGGTAGCGCGGTGGAATACAAAAATCCTTGTACTTCTCAATGATATCTTGATAAATTAACGATGCAAATGCATGCTAAAAGTGCACTCATCAACAAGCAACAGTATACTACTGAGAATACAGTAAAGACAGAAGGGGAGAAAGGGATTCCTAAACCAGAAGCCAAATTCAAGGAGCCAAACAGCTGCTGGTATTGTGGACAAAGGTGGTTCTTTGGTCACCGTTGCCAACAATATAAGTCAGTCAATTTAATGACAGCTGAAGAACAAACTGACCAAAACCAGGAAGATCAAATGAATACCAACACATCAGAAGAACAAGAAACACGAGCCACCAGTCCAACTGAAGAAGAACTAATGCAAATCTCAGTACAAGCAGCTAGAGGCAAATGCACCAAAAACACATTTACACTATCAATCCAAATTGGAGGAAAAAACACCATTGCTCTTGTGGACACAGGCAGCACACACACCTTTCTGGACCTCAAGTTCTCCACTAAAATTAACTGCAAAACAATCACCAACAGCCTGAAAACTGTATTGGTAGCAGGAGGTGGTGAACTGAAAACGGGGGCTCATGTGGAGGATATTCAGTACACCATACAGGGGCACTCTTTCCATGATTCGTTCAAAATCTTACCACTAAATGGGTACGACATTATGCTTGGTGGCGACTTGATGCTCACCCACAGTCCAGGCAGGTTTGATTACATCACACGTGATGAGGACATCCCTACTACACCACTACCTCCGTCATTGATAAATGAAGATGAACCTGCTGTGAAGCTCAAGTCCAATGAAGTTCGGATTGGACCAATTACAAGGGCTCGTGCGAAGCTACTTAAACAACAGGTGAAATTGTTTCTAAACAGTACTTTGATTGATGAGAACTTTATACTGCCTAAGTCCTATTACTTATGTATCATCAGGTATCGAGAGGAGACGAGCATCGCACGAGGAGTAGAGGAGCAGCTGAACATGAAGACGGACGTCAAGACGGACGTGAAGCTGGACATGGAGCTGGACATGAAGATATCTCATGGACGCGCGAGGGAGGAGCGGGAGGCATGCGCGAGAGGAGAAGTCGACGTCCAAGCCGGTCCAGCACCCGGTTAGACCGGCCTCCAGACCGGCCATCCCGGTCTCTGGCCCGGTTGACCGGGCGCCAACGGGACGCATCGTACCGGAGCCAAACCGGACGAACTTTTGCGAAGTTTCCGGTTGCCGCCCGGTTGACCGGATGCCAGACCGGCCGGCCCGGTCCCTGGCCCGGTTGATCGGATTCCAGACCGGATCCGTCCGAGTCTGTCTCGACCAGATCTATTCTGGGTCGGTTACTCTTGTATCTTTTCGACCAGAACTCGTCCCGGACGCCTATATAAGTGCCCAGGACGCCCTCCTAGCTGCTTTAGACCACGTTTAAGATAAACCCTAGTTCTTAGTTGTTTGCTCTAGCAAAACTATTGAATCCCTACACCATATTGCTTGATATTGTGTAGATCCTGAAAAAGTCTTGTGTGATCTGTTGTTCCATTGGGAATTAGACGGTTGCAACTTACCGCTTCGTGGTCGGTGGCTACGTGCGCAAGTGTGTGGAGTTGCGAATATCTTCCAGGGTTGAGAGCTGTTGCATTGGCGACAGGGACCAATCGAGAGATCTCGTTGCGTCATACAAGTTATCATCAACTACATCGTCGTGTTTCTCCGCTGCCGTCACCCCGTGATCATCATCACCACCGTTGCTTACTGAGAAGATCGGGCCACCCCATATCATCTTGGTATCAGATTTCCAGTTTTCCTCGGTAAGCCATCCACAATCCACCCCATAGTTGAGTTGTGAGTGTTGTCCTATCCAGAAAAAGCCATAAAAAATTAGGGTTAGGGTTTGCCATAGCCTTAGATTGCACTAATTTCAAGTTTTAGTTGCTTTTCGTAGTTGTTTTTGCGTCTCTTTTCTTTCCATCTAGTATTTTAGGGTTTGAGTTTACTCTATCATCTTGTGTTACTTTGTCGTCTAGTGTCAGTTTTTGTTACTCCGAGTCCACATAGCGTACAGTGTGCTTGTTCCCAACCATAGACACAACCTTTCGATATAAAGTGGCTAGGAACTTCCCCAGAAGAGACTTGTTTTTACCGCTCGACAGGCTGCTCGTTAGGTTATCGGTGCTTTGCATATTTCTGTTGGCCGTGTTATCAAGGAGTTGTGTCAGAAAATCAAAAAAAAAGAGAAAATTGAAAAGAAGCAAAAAGAGCTACATAGCTGCGTGTGTTATACAAAAAAAAATCCAAAAAGAAAAGTGAAGTTCTAGTTGAATCAAGTGAAGGCCTAAGTTTACTTTACTGCACCCGTAGTTGAGCAATCTTGTGTCTGTCTTGTTGAGCTTTGCTAGCGTCTCTCTTGTGCATTGCAACCTTTTCCCACATATAGTTGCATTGCCCCATTATATCGCCTTGTGTGAGTATCATTGGTTGTCTACGGTCAGCGCTAGAACTTGTTATTGGTGCAAATAGGTAGCCTACCTACAGCCCCACATATACCCTGCTTTGTCGTGTGATTTGTTCTTATACCCTTGATATTCGCTTCGCTACATCCGTGCACTAGTTGTTTCTACAAGTGGTAAGCAACACTAATTTACTTTGGAACGGTAAGATTTCCTTTTCTTATTAGTTTTTGAGTGAGTTGTGAGAGTACCACCATATATATTTTTGATTTAGTGCACTAATCTACTAACGATGTCTGCTAGTGATCATAAAATTGTTAACCAGGAAAACAAGAGTGCTGCAGATATCATCACATGGAGGGAGTATGAGGCTCTTCGTAATGAGATGCGATGTGAATTCCGCGCTCAGGACGAGGTGCTTAATGGAAAGATTGACGAGATCTCCCAAAAGCTGGATATTACTCATGTGACCGTCACTACAATGCAAGATCAAATGACGGATGTACAACGCAGTCTTGCTGATTTGCGCTTAGCTGTTGAGAATTTGACCGCGCAACAACAACAAGAAGATGACGATGATCCTGAGCTTCAAGATGACGCACACAATGCTCGTGATGCGCCACGTGGTAATCGTCCTCGCGGTTGGGCTCCACTTGGCCGCAATGGTCGTGGACAAGATGAGGAAGATAGTTTGGGTAAGCCCAAGTTTTCTATCCCCAAGTTTGAAGGAGGAGCTGATGTTGAAGAATACCTCACTTGGGAGCTCAAGATTGAGAAGTTGTGGAGCTTACATTCGCATTATACTGAAGATCGGAAGATCAAGCTTGCTTCTTCCGAATTTGATGGCTATGCTTTGCGTTGGTGGGATGCTTTTGTTCGTAACCGCGAAGAGGATCGTGAGCAACCTATACGCACATGGCGTGCCATGAAGGAGGCGATGACTTCTTGCTTTGTGCCTACAAATTACTTGCGGAATATATATGATAAGCTGACTCTATTGAGATAAGGTGTGAAGACTGTGGATGAATACTACATGGAGATGGAGATGCTTATGCAGCGTGGCCGTGTCCGTGAGTCTCTCGAGATGACAATGCAGCGTTTCCTCAACGGTTTGAAGTATGATATCAAGGCATTGTTCGTCACTACAGCTACACCGATATGAATCAATTGTTACATCATGCAAGAGAAGCTGAATCACAGTTGGCTGACGAAGCAAAGATCAAAGGTCGAGCTACAGGAGCTGGGCGTTTCACACCCCGCGCGGCCCCATCTACGGCGCCGGCGCCTTCGACGCGCTCCGCACCTTACTCTACTCCGTCTAGTAAGCCGGTCTCCAATGTGTCTAACACAAAGATGTCCGAATCTGCTGCAAGTACGAGTGGTTCTAATGTGTGTACTGCACGTAACCGTGACATGCTTTGTCATACATGTGGTGGCAAAGGTCACTTTAAGAGAGATTGTCCTAACCGCAAAGTCATGATTATCAATGAGGACAATGAATACGAGACTGGAGATGATGTTGATCCTAATGCTCCAGAAGATGATGACTATGACACTGATGGTGAAGATGCATATCCGTCTGATGCTCGCACCATTGTTGTGTCGCAGCGTGCTCTTAATGTGTTGCCTAGTGCATCTACTCAGCGCTGCAATTTGTTCCAAACTAAGGCTTTAGTTGGTCCTGACAAGGCTTGCAAGGTCATTATTGATGGCGGGAGTTGCCGCAATTTAGCAAGCAAGGAGTTGTGTACCAAGCTGAAGTTGAAGTATCTACCGCACCCGCATCCATACTATATTCAGTGGTTAAGCGACAATGGTGAGATGAAGGTAAACCACATGGTGCGTGTTGAGTTTCCTATTGGACCGTATAAGGATTGCATTGATTTTGATGTCGTTCCTATGACGGTGTGTCACCTACTATTGGGTCGGCCTTGGCTCTATGACCATTCTGTGCAACACAATGGCCGTGCCAATACATATCACTTGGAGTTCAAGGGCAAGAAAATTAATTTACAGCCTATGACACCACAGCAAATTGTCAATGAGTCTCGTCAGAAAGTTGAAGTCAACTTGGAGGATGCTTCTTTAGATAGGCGAGATAATTGTAATGTTGTGAGTGATATAACGAAAAGTGAGAGAGTGAATTCCTTAGTCTCATTAGCCACCAAAGAAGACATGAGAGAATTTAGTGAGGATCCTACAGCCATGCCTCTTGTGCTTTTGTACAGGGGTACGGTTTTGGTTTCTAACGACATGACCCCTCTTCCTCTTGGTGTTTCTAATGTTTTGCAGGAATTTGGCAACGTGTTTTCGGATGAGGTACCTGCTGGACTTCCACCATTGCGAGGTATTGAGCATCAAATCGACTTGATTCCCGGAGCTTCGCTACCCAATCGGGCACCATATAGAACGAACCCCGAAGAGACGAAGGAGATACAGAAGCAAGTACAAGCGCTACTCGACAAAGGTTATATCCGCATAAGCCTTAGTCCTTGTGTTGTTCCTGTTATTCTAGTTCCTAAGAAAGATGGTACATGGCGTATGTGCGTAGATTGTAGAGCTATAAACAATATCACTATTCGATTTTGTCACCCTATTCCCCGTTTAGAGGATATGCTAGATGAATTGAGTGGTGCTGCTGTGTTCTCTAAAATTGATTTGCGTAGTGGTTATCATCAAATTAGGATGAAAGAAGGGGATGAGTGGAAAACAGCCTTTAAAACAAAATTTGGTTTATATGAGTGGTTAGTAATGCCTTTTGGTTTAACTAATGCACCTAGCACTTTCATGAGACTGATGAACCATGTTTTCCGTGATTTTATTGACAAATTTGTGGTTGTGTATTTTGATGACATATTAATTTACAGCCACAATGAATCTGATCATATTATACATATTCGACATGTTTTGCAAGTGTTGCGTGATAGTAAACTCTATGGTAATCTTGAGAAGTGCACATTTTGCAAAGATAAGGTCATATTTCTGGGTTATGTTGTCTCTAAGCATGGAGTAGAAGTAGATGTATCTAAAATTGAAGCTATTCAAAATTGGCCTACTCCCATGAATGTGAGTCAAGTTAGAAGTTTTCATGGTCTAGCTGGGTTTTATCGCCGTTTTGTGCCCAATTTTTCTACTATTGCTGCACCTTTGAATGAATTGACTAAAAAGGGTGTTGCTTTTGAGTGGGGCGTTGCCCAAGATCATGCTTTTGATGAACTGAAACGATTGTTAACTTCTGCACCGTTGCTTGCACTTCCTGATTTCAATAAGCAATTTGAGATTGAATGTGATGCTAGTGGTATTGGAATTGGTGGTGTGTTGATGCAAGAGGGTCGCCCAATTGCATATTTTTCTGAGAAATTTTCTGGTGCTAAGTTGAACTATACAATATATGATAAAGAATTGTATGCTTTAATTAGAGTTCTTGAGGTTTGGCAACATTATTTGTGGCCAAAAGAATTTATCATACATTCTGATCATGAAGCTTTGAAATATCTGAAAGCCCAATCTACTTTGCATAGGCGTCTTGCTAAGTGGGTTGAGTTCATTGAGTCTTTTCCGTACATTATTAAACATAAGAAGGGAAAAGATAACATTGTTGCTGATGCTCTATCTAGGAAGAATATGCTATTAACTCAAGTTGATGTTAAAATTCCTGGATTAGAAGTGCTATGTGATTTGTATGCTACGGATCATGATTTTGCTGAACCATATCGGTTATGTGCTCTTGGTAAAGCATGGGAAAAATATCACATACATGATGGGTTCTTGTTTCGAGCTAACAAACTATGTGTTCCAGAATCGTCTGTGCGTTTGCTCTTATTGCAGGAATCACATGCTGGAGGTTTGATGGGTCACTTTGGGCGTGAGAAGACGCTACTCATGCTCGCTGATCATTTTTATTGGCCAAAGATGAGGCGGGATGTGGACAGGTATGTGAAGAGTTGCATTACTTGCAACAAGTCCAAGTCCAAGCTGAAGCCTCACGGTTTGTATACTCCATTACCGGCACCTACTACACCTTGGGAAGATATTAGTATGGATTTTGTGTTGGGTTTGCCGCGTACTAAGAGAGGCCATGATTCTATATTTGTGGTAGTGGACAGATTTTCTAAAATGTCACACTTTATTGCCTGCCACAAAAGCGACGATGCGTCGCATATTGCTAACCTGTTTTTCAGGGAGATTGTTCGACTGCATGGAGTCCCGAAGACTATTGTTTCTGATCGTGATGTGAAGTTCATGAGCTACTTCTGGAAGACACTTTGGGGAAAGCTAGGGACAAAGCTACTGTTCAGTACTACTTGTCATCCCCAAACTGATGGTCAAACTGAGGTGGTGAATCGAACCTTGTCACAACTGTTGAGATCCATGATCAAGAAGAACCTGAAGGAGTGGGAAGAGTGTTTGCCGCATGTAGAGTTTGCTTACAACAGGGCGGTACATTCCACCACGGAGCTATGTCCTTTTGAGGTGGTGTATGGTTTTAAACCCATTACTCCACTTGATTTGTTGCCTTTGCCCATACATGAGAGAGTTAATATGGAGGCATCCAAGAGGGCAGATTTTGTGCGAAAAATCCATGTGAAGACTAAAGAGTTGATAGAGAAGAAAGGCAAGAGCAATGCTGCAAGGATGAATAAGAAGCGCAAAGAGATGTTGTTCAAGCCTGGTGATATGGTCTGGGTACATTTTCGCAAGGATAGGTTCCCGAAGCTGCGGAAGTCCAAGTTGAAGCCTCGTGGTACTGGTCCTTACAAAGTGCTTGCCAAGATCAATGATAATGCATACTCGATAGATCTTCCAGTTGATGAGTTTGGTGTCAGTAATTCTTTCAATGTTGCTGATTTGACACCATATGACGGAGAAGACCTTGGAGCGTCGGGGTCGACGCCTTTTGAACGGGGGGGGGGGGGGGGAGATGATGAGGACATCCCTACTACACCACTACCTCTGTCATTGATAAATGAAGATGAACCTGCTGTGAAGCTCAAGTCCAATGAAGTTCGGATTAGACCAATTACAAGGGCTCGTGCGAAGCTACTTAAACAACAGGTGAACTTGTTTCTAAACGGTACTTTGATTGATGAGAACTTTATACTGCCTAAGTCCTATTACTTATGTATCATCAGGTATCAAGAGGAGACGAGCATCGCACGAGGAGTAGATGAGCAGCTGAACATGAAGACGGACGTCAAGATGGACGTGAAGCTGGACATGGAGCTGGACATGAAGATATCTCATGGACGCGCGAGGGAGGAGCGGGAGGCATGCGCGAGAGGAGAAGTCGACGTCCAGGCCGGTCCAGCACCCGGTTAGACCGGCCTCCAGACCGGCCAGCCCGGTCTCTGGCCCAGTTGACCGGGCGCCAACCGGACGCATCGTACCGGAGCCAAACCGGACGAACTTTTGCGAAGTTTCCGGTTGCCGCCCGGTTGACCGGATGCCAGACCGGCCGGCCCGGTCCCTGGCCCGGTTGATCGGATTCCAGACCGGATCCGTCCGAGTCTGTCTCGACCAGATCTATTCTGGGTCGGTTATTCTTGTATCTTTTCGACCAGAACTCGTCCCGGACGCCTATATAAGTGCCCAGGACGCCCTCCTAGCTGCTTTAGACCACGTTTAAGATAAACCCTAGTTCTTAGTTGTTTGCTCTAGCAAAACTATTGAATCCCTACACCATATTGCTTGATATTGTGTAGATCCTGAAAAAGTCTTGTGTGATCTGTTGTTCCATTGGGAATTAGACGGTTGCAACTTACCGCTTCGTGGTCGGTGGCTACGTGCACAAGTGTGTGGAGTTGCGAATATCTTGCAGGGTTGAGAGCTGTTGCATTGGCGACAGGGACCAATCGAGAGATCTCCGCTGCCGTCACCCTGTGCGCAAGTTATCATCAACTACATCGTCGTGTTTCTCCGCTGCCGTCACCCTGTGATCATCATCACCACCATTGCTTACTGAGAAGATCGGGCCACCCCATATCAACACGAGCAATTAAAATGAAGTTCTATGGCAAGGAGAAAATACTCTTGCAAGATGAGTCACTAAAGAAAGGAGTTCAGCTCATGTGTATGGCCAAAGTCCCGACCCCTCCCCAACCCCTCCTCTCCCGACCCCTCCCCAACCCTAACCGCCGCCGCCGCCGGTAGCGCCACCGGGGCAAAGACCCTCGGGGCGTGGCGGTGGCAGGGGCCTCTCCTCGCCGATGTGGGGGACGGCGGACGGGCTCTCCCCTCCTCAACGCACGCGGCGGCGGCCGGCGCGGATGGTGATGGGCGGCGGCGGCTCTTGCGCTGCGGTCTCCCCCCTCCCCTCCCGTAGGCTTCCACCCGCGGCACACCGGTAGTGGCTGGTGGTAGGCGGAGGCCAGGCCCTCGGTCTGTGCCATGCCCTCCCCCGCCTCTCTTCGGTGCGTGGAGGCGATCTCGGGCTTCTTCCGCGTCACGAGGGCGCCCGGGGCAGCAGCCTTGGGTTCGACGGAGGAGGTGACTCTCTTCTACGCCGGAGAGGGTCGGCATGCGGTTGGTGGTGGTGGATCTTTTGATCTATCACCGCAATCCGGCGGCGAGATGGAGGGGCATGGAAGCCGGCGATGGTGTCGCCGGTGGAGGGTTGGATTGGCCAGCCCGGGATGGTCGCCGACGTGGGGGTCCGACCTGTTTAAAGGCGGCGGTCCTAGGGCCTCTCTTGCGTGAAGAGGAGGACCTACCGGGGGCCTGGACTCGTGATCTGCCCGGGGGGTTGAGTTCCGGAAGGCTCCACCGGCGAATGCACTAGTAGGAAAAGCCTCATCAGTGGCGCACGAAAATGGGCTTCTGTGGCGCACGGGTGGTGCGCCACAGAAACGTCGCCACAAAAATAAGGTTTCTGTGGCGCATCTGGCTGTGCGCCACAGAATTAAGGTTTCTGTGGCGCACTGGGTCCTATGCGCCACAGAAATAGGTAGTTCTGTGGCGCATGAGTTGTAGCTGCGCCACAGAAATGGGTGCGCCACAGAATTATGTTTCGGTGCGCCACAGAACAATCTACAGGTATACTCGAGTTTGTGCTCCCTGGTGTATTATAGAGGTTTTATACTGGTTTTATACACCGTATACAGGTTATATACTGATATAATATAGACAGATATAATATGGACATATATAATCATCACATCATCATCACATTACTTATAGCCCGATCGAGTTATACATATAGCTCCATACAACTCATAATCGATGCAAATTAAGAAAGTTCTCATCATCTCAAGAAACAAACGAAGTGACACCGGCCGCCGCCTACACTAGGATGAAATAGAGTACCGCCGCGACGATGGTGAGCAAGAGCGAGAGCACAAGGAAGGTCTTCATCTTGCTCTTGTTCGCTTGGTGCGCCCTCCACTTGGCAACCGCCTCGTGTCTAGTCGGGTACCCTTTGTAGCAGTTGCCGCTGAACTTGTGCACCTGTTTCTTGCACTCCTCCCACTCCTCGTACACTCCTGGAACCCGCCCCTCGAACACGACGTAGTACGTCATCTCTCTGGACACAAGGCATATTAGTATATAACGCAATGGAAAGAGTTAGAGGGTTCACATGCATACATATTCACAAGAATTAAAGCAAGGAAATAATAATAAACCTAAAAGACATATAGCATCTGTATCACATAAGTAATATGGTTCAATGATAACGACTACAATAGTAATTGAAGTCCAACAACGACGACCACCGTTTCGAGCAAATTAAGCAAGTTTAGTTTACAACACTGTACAAATTGTCCATCGATTCAAAGTAATGCTAGGCACACCGGCCTCGGTCAACGAGACGTCTTCTTGAGCGGCTCCGGGAACGGCTTGTACAAGTCCTTCGTCGTCCACGTCCTTCCATCACCCTGCCTATGTAGGCGTTCTTCGATATCCCTCTTAGACAACTCTCTGAGTTGGTGTAAGAGCCCCGATGAGTTGGATACATCTTGTAAGATAATTTCCGAGAGCTTTACTTGGATGCGATGGAAGTCTTCTCTAAGATCATCATCATTGATTTGCCTCGACATTTTAACGGGGTCTCGCTTACTAGGTGGCAAAGACATCATCTCTGCATCCTCGACAAACCCTTTAAGGTGATGGAGGACATAGAAGGCCTCCTTAATGCTGCCAGCTGGCTGCTTGACACAAGGGAAGTCGATCACGTGCTTGAACCCGGGCTTTTTAGTGCCCGGCCTGATATGTTGCCCATTTTTGTTGAAGGTGCCTCCATTTTTGGAGTAGCCAAGGATAGCCTCATCGAGAACACCCCTTATTCTCTTGTAGTCTTTCTTCGTCGTCGTACTCGACGAGTCGAAATACTGGGCTAGTGACCACTTCGGATCTAGGATGATGAGTGTGCGTATTTGTCCCTGCTCAACACATGCAATTGAAATGGAATGTTGGAAATGATCGGCAATGGAAGAAATATATAAGAAAGCATAAGTTACGACGGCCGTGAGCGGATGTGTACTTACTCGGGAAAGACAGCGAGAAGAATGGTGTTGCTCTCTTTGTACATGAGCATGAAGTTCTGGAGGTATCGCACCGCCTTGGTTCGTGTCCTTGAGCCGTCCTGGAGCTGGCTATCGCGCATGTAGTAGGGATCCGCTACCGCGATGTGGCGGGGTCTCTCTCTGTTGATCTTCATCTGAAGATTGATCGCGTATAGGCGGACCAAGTTATAGTCGAGCCGTTTCGAGTGAAATAGGTTGAAGACGTCCTCGAACGCTATGAAGAAGATATCCGCGGGGTCTTCATTGACGAAGTTCTGGTCGGACGGCACCTTGACCGTGAACACCGGGTAATTTGGATCCTTTTCTTTAAGAAGGACGCTCTCTAGATAAATAATAGTGTTCTGCAAAGGGAGCATTGGTCCACTTGCGAGGTGTTCCATGTCCGGAGGCGATATCGCTTACCAGCTTCATGACACCGGGCAAGCCATCCGGTGTAGGTGGTACCATGTCGTCGGCCCGGATCCTCTTAGGAGCAGGCTGGCTCGAAGATGCGCCCTTCTTGGCTCCTCTCTTCCTTGCCCTCTTCACCTGACCCATCAAGTGCTGGTGGTGGCAGATGGTGGTGCTTCGGGTGCTGGTGGTGCTTCGGGTGCTGGTGGTGCTTCTGAGGTCGCTGGGGTTGATTTGGGTGGCTCCCCGATGATCGTCTTACGCAGTGTGTTAGGGCTGAAAACGGTAGCAGGCTTGACTTGAGCTGGATTGCCAGCCTCCGGAGGAGTGTCTTGAGAAAGACCCGTGAAGACCAGTGCGCCGTCGTCACATCGTAGGGGGACGACCAAGTTGATCGCCGTGTGTGCGGAAGGCTTGTTCATCCATAGGAGGCATGTACATATCTTGGCTGCAGGCGCCAGTGTTGATGTAGGCATCGATGTCATCATCATCATCTGCATCGTTGCCATCAAGTGGCGCCATGTCCTGGACCTTAGGTGGTGGCGGTTGCGATGCCGCCGCTTGGCGTACCGTGCGTCTAGTTGACGATCGTTGCGGTAGCGCTCCCAACAACTGTTTGTGGCGTGTGGTGGTGGCGGCGATCGTCGGTTCCTTCCGGGTGGCGGCGGCGACCGCCGGTTCCTTCAGGGTAGTGGGGGCGGCGACCGCCGGTTCCTTAAGGGTGTCGTCGGCGCTGGCGATCTTGGGCCGGATGATAGTGGAGGTGGTGCCGGTGCTTTTCTTAGCACTCGGAAGACCCCCCCCCCAGAAGAATCTGGTTCTTCGGCCATTTCATAACCCATGAGGTGCAATTCCCAAGGGTCAAAACGTCGCCTTCGTCTGTGCCCGGAGGTTGAAAGGGGGGCATGGCGTAGCGGTACTCCGGCACTACCATTACCAACTTGACCTTCGCCACGTCTTCCGCCAATCTAGCGCCGTGCATAATGCGGGAAGCCATGACATGGCCGCTAGCAACTTCCACCAACTTGCCGCCGGGCTCCACCGCTTGCAGAAATATGCATGGTTCATCCTGAGTCAGGGGCGCCATGTTGGGCATCGTGAGATGGCAGTCACGAAAGGCATATATAGTTAAAGAAGATGACGCGAAGGAGTAACTAATGAGTTTACCTCCTTGATGGCGTCGATCTCGGCTACTGTCGATACAAGGGCGGCGGTTGGGGGCGTCGATGCGACCAGTTGGAGCTGCGGCGGCGGTTGGAGCTGCGGTGTCGGGTGGAGCGGCGGGTCTGGTGGAGCCCCGACGCCGGCGTCGGGTGGAGCGGCACCGTCGGCGACACGTGGAAGCTTGAGTTGCTGCCACTGATGCTGGGCACATGTATCGGCCCCACTTGACCTCCCGCATTCCAAGCAGCTAACCCCTCCATCAACCCAGGGGGGATGATCTGTCGGATCTTCTCGTCCAATAACTTGTTCATCATCTCCGTGTTCTCCAAGCGGCCCCACTTTTCGGCCACCAGCTTCTCTAGTGACTCCACCTTCTTCTTCAGCTCCTAAACCTCGGATTTATCCTTAGCCAACGACCTCCTCTCCAGCTTTCTCGTCTTGGCATCCGATCCGTAGTACTCGGATAGCTTCATACTTGTGCCAAAGCCGGACACACGGCCACCCGACGTCGGTGGCTTGTCCAGCTCCCTCTCCTTGTATTTGTTCATCGCCCTGTTGAAAGGCGTGTCCCACGGTTCCGTCGACCCCTGGGACGACGGGCCAGCCTTCGTCAACTCTTCATCCTTCAGACAAAGGAACTTAAGGTTAGCCCATTTGGCTTCATTGCCTGATAAGATGAGCGAAATAATATAGAACTATCCTTACTGTGTACTTCTCGAAATCCCTCACGTCTTCGTGATTCGTAATAAATTCCCCGTCTTCCAGTCTAAGTAGTAGCGGGACCGGACAAAGTTCCTAGCCTGTTCATCCTGGATTTTGTGCCGTGGGTTTTCTTCCCCAGACGTACCATCTCGGCATCCTCCTTGTCCCAAGTGGGCTGTTTTCCTCGGTAACCGCCGCTTCCGCAATGGTGGGTCCCTAAGTTCAACTCCCGCATTTTCTTCCCCCAGGCGGTCCATTTTTTAACAGTGTCACTCTCTAAGTAAGACTTGAATGCATTAAAGTCTTCTAAGGAGAGCGACGGTTCTTTGGTACTTATCCTCTCCCAGCTTGCACCGGCATCGATCTTTTTCTTCAGCCGGTTCTTCCAGCTGCTCAAGGCGGTGCTCATCTTCGTGAGAGCTAAAGATTCCACCTTCTTATTGAACGGCTCCGGGAACGTGTATCGTTGGTGAAGCTTCTGGAGGAGGGATTGGGCGAGAGCCTCGTTCTCCTTGCTTCTGAGGTCCTGAGTTAGGATCGGCACGGTTTCACGGACGATGCACCCTAGTTGCATGCCGTACCCTTTGGCAACCCACGAAGGCTCCAAGGGTAGGCCACTTTCGGAGACTACCGTGAAATGATCGGTGACGTTGGCGAGCACTTACGGCCTCCGATCCCTCCTTGGCCTCCTCGCCGTCCTCTTCTTCTTACCCTCCTGAGGGTTGCCGCTGCTATCACCTTCCGTGCGGTTGGCCGCGTTCTCTTCACCGGTCATCTCTTCACCGGTCTCGGCGGCGGCGTCCCAGTTATCGTCATCGTCACCGGTGTCGGCGGCGCCCCCCTGGCCCTCTCCCTCGGAGGCGGCGTCCCGGCCCTCGTCGGTGTCGTCGGCGGCCTCCTGGCCCTCTTCCTCATCGCCGGGCGACTCGGCGGCGGCCTTCCGGGGCTGCTCGTAGCACTCCCAGAAGTCCTTGTTGGCCTCTCTCGCTTCTTCGTTTTGGCTCCTGGGCTTAGAAGTGCTGCCCGACATGTTTATTTGCACTTCATTAAAAAGAGGCAACAAGTTAGTACAAAAGTCAACAAAAAAATTCGGCATGACTTTTGCTAATTTTTCTACGTAGGAGTGCCCATTTCTCAACCGAAACGGAAGTTAATCAACACTTCGGGAGAAATGGGCAACTCAATGAAATCCCTGCAAAAATATCCACCATATACACCATATATCCAACATATCCACCATATATCGACCATACAAAGTTGCCCATCTACAATACATCAAACAAAAGCCAACATAAACCTGGAGCATCTATTTCAGCATATTTTTTTAACCTGGATCAGTACAACAACAATGACTTTCTTAACCTGGAGCATCTACCACCTGGAGCACTACCACCTGGAGCACTACACAATCTGGAGCACTACACAACCTGGAGCACTACAAAAACCAGAGTACATTAAAGCTAGCACTTCAAACCAGAGAACTGCACTTCAAGTTTTTAGCTAACATTAATTCATTATATATGGGCAAGACCATTGGTACAAGATATAGAGAACTGCACAAAAGCATATACAAGATAATGAGCATGAGCATGAGCATGATCATTTCATAAATGAATTCAAATAGTAGCATTTCATGTACTAGTAGCATTATATGCTTCTTCATAACCAATAGCTATGCAACTTGGTTATAGAGCATAAACAAGCATACAAGCTTATAGAGCAAGCCAACCAGTAGCTACTGCCAACATGTGACTTCAAATGAAAATGCTATTATTCCAGATATCATTAACTAGCAGAAGCGTGAGCATCAAATGGAAATGCTAGTGACTTCAAATGAAAATGCTATTACTCATAAATATACATTACAAAAGGCAGTAGCTAGTGACTTAATTTTTTTATAAATTCAAAGAGAATTATACCAATAGCTAATCAAATTTTAGTAGATAATTACTTAAATTTAAAAAGGCAAGATAGAGCAAGCCAACCAGTAGCTACGCCAACATTTGAGCATGAGCATCATTTAACCTTACATTACATACATTATTTCCTACCATCTGCATAGAAGCATTACATAAACCCTTTTATTCATCATTGCATGGAAGCATTACATCAACCCTTACATTACATAATTATTCAGACAACCTAGGACACACTAAAACTAGATGGCTGAAACTACAACTAACTACAACAAACTACGATACCAAATCTTTGATTTTTTCATGCCCTTCCTCACCAAAGACAAGATAACTCCAGCTTTAACCTTTTCTTCAAGATTTGGTTCTACATAGTAGGGCAACACCTCTGTGGGTCCTCCTTCCCTCAACTGATGCTTATACTTTTTCAGTTTGATCATGCCCTTAGGTCTGGATTTTGGAACTGGGAGAACTTGTGTAGTGTATGTGAACACACCTAGCTGGTTCAAGCCATCCGCTGCTTCTTCTTCCCCGAACCTCGGCAGCGAAGCTTCCCTCTCTTGCACACTTCTCCTACGATACACTAGCAACTCCTTGTCCGCCCTACCCATAGAAAAAGTCTTGGAAAGAGTGGCATCCCTAGAGCCAGAGGCACCAAGGGAGCCAGTGCTCCTCCTCTTTGCACTCCAGACAGGTTGTCCATGTTTGGTGTGGTTTTCGTGTTCACTACACTAGGCATTTATACGGGATGGAGGGCATGCACAGAGGGTATGAGAACACAAGCTGAACAGTTGTGTTACATAGGACAATGCCATCAGTTTCTTTTTTTTAATTGTGATGTCAATCCACAAGAGGGAGAATATTCTCCAAAATGGGTCAGAGACAAGCCATTGGGAATATTCCCCAAAATGGGCCAGGAGAGCCTGTCCATTTTTGGTTCAGGAATATTCTTCAAAATCTGTCATATTTGGTCAGGAGAGACAATGCATGTACTGATGGTTCTTGCTACTGCATTACTGATGGTTCTTGCTACTGTCCACATCATGTACTGATGGTTCAGGAATATTCTTCAAAAGCTTTTTTATCTCTAAATTTCTACTGCATTCATTTGCTACTGCCAACAAATCCTACAAGTAATTCAAAATCAACTAGGCAGTGGTTGGTTCACTGCATTCCAATGATGATATGCATTCAAATAGTAGGCAGTGGCTTTTTTTTATCTTTGAACATTTATTTAGATATATCTTATCTTGCTAGGTGTTCTTCTTTTACAACATTCATCTAGTCACTACCAGGCATGATTTATGCATCCATTATATGCTTCATATAAATGAAGTTTCATCATACAAATACGGCATTATGATTGTCAACAGAGAAATAGCAAGAACTTTATTAGCTCTAGTGCAAGCAATGAATTAAAAACCAGCAACCAATGAATTAAAAAAAATAGAAAGCAATAAATTAAATAGCATTTGACTGCATCATTTGCATTTACATTTAAACCAGTAGCATCATTTGCATGAACAAGAGAACCTAAATCAATTTCTAGCTTGTACATTTCATCATTTCATCATAGCATCATTTCATCATTTCCATTTAAACCAGTAGCATCATTAGCTTTCACCAAGAATTGCTAACAAATCCTAGCAATAACATATACATACTACACTACAGCATGCCACCAAAGTAGATATAGGTCATTTGTTTCTACATTTATTTTGCTACAACATTATTCTTGATAGCAAGTAGCTTTTTATCTGCTAAGTTTCTACTGCATTCATTTGCTACAACATTAGCTTGTTCATTTTTATTTGCTACTGCATTCATACTAACCCTCTTTTGACTCTCTCTTACAAAGCAAATTGAGGTGTTCTTGAAATTCTATTTGACTACAGTAGCACTACAACCTAGTTTTTTTTTGTTTTGCTACAACCTATTTGACTACAGCAGCACTACAACCTAGTTTTTCTTGAAATTCTATTTGACTACAGCAGCACTACTGCATTCATTTGCTACTGATGCATTTTATTGAACCAACCAAACTACTAATGGAGATGCACATTTGAGCAATCCATAGCAGCATTGCAAGGAGATGAACATTTGAGCAATCCATAGCAACATTGCAAGCAATCCATAGCAACTAGGCTAGCCAGAGAGGGAATTAGGGCAGGGGACAGGGGAGTGGGGAGGACAGGGGAGAGGAGCTCTCACCGAACGGGTGGTGGTGGCGGGGATCAAGAGGTGGTGGTGGCGCTATCCTCCTCCTCCTCCTCCTCGGCGACGGCGGCTCGGGTGTCCTCCTCCTCCTCGGTGGCGGCGGCGGCTCGGGCGTCCTCCTCCTCCTCGGTGGCGGCGGCGGCTCGGGCGTCCTCCTCCTCCTCGGTGGCGGCGGCGGCTCGGGCGTCCTCCTCCTCAGCAGCGGCGGCGCTAGGCGGTGGCTCTAGGCGGTGGCGACGGCGCTAGGCGGTGGTGGCGGTTGCGCGAGAGAAGTGTGGCGCTAGGGTTGTGAGTGACTGAGTGGGGAAGAAACTGCTGTTGATCGAGTTATTTCACTAAGTGTCCAAATTCTGTGGCGCATCCCTCTAAGTGCGCCACAGAATTAAGCTTTCTGTGGCGCATCAAAGACCGACATGCGCCACAGAATTCCTTATTTCTGTGGCGCACCTAATGGGGAGTGCGCCACAGAATTTAGAAACTTGGCAAAACAAAACGGTTTACTGCTGTGTCCTGACAGATACATAGCACTAGTCTAGTGGTTAAGGCCAATGTTAGGCAGTTAGTAGCCAGGTTCGAACCCTGGCTGCCACAAAATTTTTGTTCCTTTTTTCATATTTTAGTTACATTTCAATAAATACAATAAATAACACAACATTATTTAGTAATTAGTAGGGAATTATAAATTACTTGTCTCATATAAACATGTTCTTGTTTCTCTCACACACACATGCATGTACTTGTCTAACACACACACTCACACACATGTGATAGACCAAAAAAAGATCTTCTTCGTCCCGGCTCCGAGCTCTAGCGTCTCTTCGCAATCTTCTTGCCCTTTCGGTTGTTGGCGGTTGAATACTTTATGCCGGCCACCTTGAGATTTCTTCGCGTGAACGGACAACCTTTAGAGGGTAGGGAGGTCTTCCTTCTTACTTTACTAGTAGTAGGCATGTTGAAGTGCCTGTCGAATTCCTCCTCCATCTTCGGGTCACCGTTTTTGTCCAAGTCTTCCTCGTTGGCGTCTCCTTGCATTCCTATGATGCTCCTCTTGCCCCTCCTCACGACAACACGGCTAGGCCTCGACGGATCGGTGATGAAGAAGCATTGGTCAACTTGGCTACCGAGTACCCATGGCTCATTTTTCGCGGATGCGTTCTTCGATTTTGCATCGGGTATAACCATGGTTGTGAAATATCGGCCTTCTTTTTCGACCTTCTTGGCCCATCTCACACGAAACATTGGCACCGTCTCTCCACAGTAATTGAGCTCCCATATCTCCTCGATCCTTCCAAAAAATCTTTCCTTGACATTAGTCTTGTCATCGGCGTATGACAGCATAGTTACTCCTGAGTTTTGATTTTCACTATTTCTGTCCTTTTCCTCGGTGTAGAATCTGTAACCGTTGATGTCGTACCCCTGATAGGTCCTTACGTTATGCGCGGGTCCCTGTGATAAGGTGTATATGAGTTTTTCATCTTCGGTAGAAGGCCTTTTTCTCTGTGCTTCAACCAGTTGAGTTTGCTTGAACCAACGCGTGAAGCTGGAGTTGTGCTTTTTGGTTACGTCTCCCATCTTCCTCGGCCAGCCCATATCGATGTAATTCTGCTCGACCATGCTTTTGTGCTCTTGCACGAAAGGTTCGATCAGTTTTAAGTGTTGTAGCGCGACCCGGTGAGCCCTCTCAAAGTCGTCGCGTCGATTTTCAATGCCAACATGGACTGAGCGGTAGCCCTCGCGGTGACCGACTCCAGCGAGCCTCCCGAGGTGCATCCTGGGGGGTAGACCAACATGATCCTCGTCGTCCTCAGTGCTTAGATAATTCTGGCAGAAGGAGATGCACTCGTAGGTTAGAAACCCCTTGGCCATGCTTGCGTCTGGACGGGCCCTATTGCGAACGCATCCTTTCATGACACCGTTCTGCCTTTCGAAAGGCATCATGTTGTGGAGGAACGTTGGGCCGAGCTGCTTGATGTCTTCAACGACATGGAGAAGGAGATGGACGCATATATCACAGAATGCAGGCGGGAAGTAAATCTCGAGCTCACATAGTATCACCACGATGTCATCCTGTAGCATCTTGAGCTGCCTCACGCCGATCGACTTCCTGGTGATAACGTCAAAAAAGTTGCAAAGGCCAAACAGCGTATCACGGACGTGCTCGTCCATTATGCCTCGGATCGCAACGGGAAGTATCTGCGTCATTAGCACGTGGCAATCGTGAGACTTCATCCCGGTGAACCTCTTCTTCGCTACGTCCAGATATCTGCTTATATTCCCCGAGTAACCGTGAGGAACTTTCACTCCTAGGAGGCACCTGAAAAACTGCTCGAGCTCCTCCGGACTCGTTGTGAAGCAGGCAGCGGGAAGCTGCACCACGTTCTTCTTAGCCCTTTTGCGGAGACGTTGAGTCCCTTCCGTCTGATCATCATCATCATCATCATCGTCGTCGTCAGTATCGGGGGCTTGAAGATCTTTCCTGATGCCAAAATGTTTAAGATCGTATCTTGCTTTCGGTCCATCCTTGGACTTTTCTGAGTTACAAAGAGTGCCAAGCAGACTCTCGGTAACGTTCTTCGTAATGTGCATGACATCGAGGCTGTGGGGCGTGTGGAGGACCTTCCAGTACTCCAAGTCGTGGAAAACAGACCTCGCTTTCCATACACCGAGCAGCGGCTCTGGCTTCGGTCGCTTCTTTCCCGGCGCTGGGCACTCCTTCCAATTTTTCAGAAGATCATCGATTTCTGCGCCGCTCCTCGGGCGTGGGGGTCCATCGGGCTCATCTTTACCATTGAACAGATCACCGCGTTTTCTCCACGGGTGATCCAAGCGAAGCCACCTTCGAGCACCTGGGTAGACGGTTTTCGAGGACCCGGGATCCCTTGGTAGTTGTAGATGCGGGGTATCGTCCATGCACTTCACACAGCCGTTGAATCCGTGGCCGACCTGGGCAGATACATATGCGTAACCAGGATAGTCCGTGACCGTCGTGATCAACGCGGCTCTCATATCGAAATAAGTTCTAGTGTAGGCGTCCCACGTACGGGGTGGCGTCTTCCACAACGTGTCTAACTCCTCTTTCAGCAGCCCGAGATACAAATGCATGTTGACACCTGGTTGTTTCGGCCCCTGAATGAGAATACTCAGGTGTATATACCTTTGCTTGGTGCACAGCCACGGGGGGAGGTTGTAAGGCCATACAAACACAGGCCAGGTGCTATGCGTGCTACTCTGGTTGCCGAACGGATTGAGTCCATCGGTGCTCATACCCAGCCTGATGTTCCTTGCGTCGCCCCCGAACCTAGGGAAGGCGATGTCCAATGCTTGCCACTGTCCAGCGTCTGAAGGGTGTGTCAGCATATAGCCTATCTCCGGATCTTCTTCGGGCTTCTGCCTTTCCGCGTGCCATTGCATGAGCTTTGCTTCCTTAGGGTCCACGAAATACCGCTGCAGACGGGGAGTGATAGGAAAGTACCATACCACTTTTCGAGGTACCTTCTTGTTCCCAACCTTGTACCGTCCGTGGCCACACACCGGACATGTGGTTCTGTCCTTGTACTCGCACCTATAAATCACACAATCATTAATGCAGGCGTGGTATTTTTCGTGCGGTAGGTCAAGGGGACACACGACTTTCTTGGCCTCCTCGGTACGCCTTGGCACTGTGTGCCCCCCCGGGAGACGATCGTGCGAGAATTTTAAGTTCTCGCTGAAGCTGGAATCGGTCCACTTGTTCGCGTCTTCATCCGCAGTAATCAAGCGTCACATGCAAGCGCGTATCCTGCGGACGACACCCAGGAAAGATCGGAATCATCCCGTCTTTCTCCATTTGCGACAGCTTGGCTCTCTCTCTAGCTGCAACTCTATCGTTGCTCGTCTCCTGGAGGAGAAGATCTTGAACATGAGAGTCCCGCAAGGCCGAAATTAGCGGGGTCGCGCTGGAATCTTCTTCTTCATCATGATGATGTTCTCCGTCGGCATCTTCTTCTTCATGATGATCTTCTCCGCCGACTTCTTCTTCATGATGATAGTCCCCGTCGGCATGATGATAGTCTTGTTCATGATGATAGTCATCTCGCTCGACATGGTCTTCATGCGCACCATTTGATGGGGCCGGCCGCGCCTGGTTGTCTTGCATGAAACTGCGCCTCAGCAGGTGCTCCTCCAGTTGTCCGGAATCAGGGTTGATCCAGCGCTCGAGTTTGCATGATCGACACGGACATCTTATCTGGCGCCTATTGTTCCGAATCATGTCCTCCATCGCGTCTATCTTGTATCTAGAGATTCGAGCGGAACTCATCGAGAGGACCATGCTTGCCTGCAAATGGTATACATAGAACAGGAAATTAGAACCGCACCAAATGCACACACATGCATGGGCCGTACCTCTCCTCAAGGTATTACATGGAGCGGAAAAATTCGGCATGACCTCTCCTCAAAGTAGGACATATGGGTAGTGCAAAATTTGCCGAAACGGAAATGAATCAATATTTCGGCAAACATCCATGCACCACACCGGCACACACACAAGCGCTTCACCTGCAACAAGCATCCATACACACGACTGCCACACAAGATCTACAAGCATATGCATGTCTCCTCCAAGCATATGTATGTCTCCTCCAACTACTCACCTTCTAGATTCGATACCGAGACGAGACCGCGATCGATGAGTTCGAGAGGAGGAGAGAGTATGGAGAGCCTTCTCCTCAACTCCAATTAAGTATCAACCAAAGTAAGTGCAATAAATACCCAAACAAGTGAAAAGTAGAGTCAAAATGGTATGAGAGAGAAGGGGGGACGAGCTAGATGGAGGAAGAAGAATGGCTTATGTAGTGTGGTAGGTGGGAGGTTGGCTCACTTTTGTAGATCTGGTTCGCTAATTCTGTGGCGCACCGAGAACAGTGCGCCACAGAATACCTTATTTCTGTGGCGCACCAGGGAAACTGCGCCACAGAATAGCTTATTTTTGTGGCGCACAGTGGCAGTGCGCCACAAAATATCTTATTTTTGTGGCGCAACTTGGCCGTGCGCCACAGATAAGCTTAGTTTTGTGGCGCACGGTGGTCCGTGCGCCATAGAAATAGTAAAACCAATGATTGGGGGTGACAGCTTGTGGGGTCCACCAAGTTTTTGTGGCGCACGGCTCGCTGGTGCGCCACAAAATTAAGCTATTTTTGTGGTGCACCTTGCCTGGTGCGGCACAAAATAAATTTCTGTGGCGCATTTTTCGAGGTGCGCCACAGAACTAAGCTCCGCCTATAAGGGTTTTCCTACTAGTGATGTAACAATGCTTTGCCTGGAGTTTGCTGGATCGGAGGTATTCGGTCGTGCGCACCCATGTTTTTATTCCGACCGATTGGTTCTGGAGGGAGCGGCGCGAAGCTCTTTTTCTGTGTTGACATCAAGTGACTATGGATCCATGATGAAAGTCGGAAGGAGAGAATTTCATGAAGGCTAGAGGGGAGGACTAGCTAAGGGAGGTTCAAGTCT
Source organism: Lolium perenne (assembly GCF_019359855.2). NCBI lineage: Eukaryota > Viridiplantae > Streptophyta > Magnoliopsida > Poales > Poaceae > Lolium > Lolium perenne. The sequence continues at coordinate 210,845,972 of NC_067249.2, forward strand.
TCGCGCTGTTGAGAGACTTTCTTGGTGTTTTGGGCTTCACGGCAGCGGTATGAAAGTGGGGACGACAACACAGGTGAAGTGTAGAGTCCTACCTTTCAGGGTGAAAACCCAAGGTCTGGCCTTAACTGGTTGTGCCTGACAATGGCCTTGGTGGAGGCATTGTTTTGAGAGCGGGGACTATCTTCAGGGTGAAAATCTAAGATCTTCGATCGGGCGACGACGGTGTTTGAGCACTGTTCCCTTCTTGGAGGCGTCGTTTTTTGGAGAGTCTGTAATTCAGGTGTTGTCTTGGCGGTGGATGTATTGCTGTTGTTAGGCCCGAGATACTGTAGCGGGACTTTTGTTTCTTAGTTCTCTTTTCCTTTTTTTGGCTGTGCGCGTCCGTAGTGCCATTAGGGTGGTGCGTTGTTGCAGAGGCTGGGTGTAATTGATATCTTATTGATATTAATATATTGCCTTTATCCAAAAAATGTGTATGGCCAAAGTGGAAAAAGCTCTAGCTAAAGGGGCAACATGTTACTGCTTATTTCCGTTGTCTAGTGTCGTGCCTATGTCGCCACAGGAAGACAAAGAACTACAGGACCTGTTGAATGATTTTAAAGATGTGTTTGAGGAACCTGTCGGCCTTCCACCCCAAAGGCAATGTGACCACTCAAAACTGGGTCTAAACCTCATAGAGTTAGACCATACAGGGTTCCCCATAAGCAAAAAAAAAAAAAAAAAAACAGAGATGGAACAACAAATCAAACAATTGCTAGAGTCCTCTGTGATCAGACCAAGCAAGAGTCCCTATGCCTCCCCATCTATTCTTGTGAGAAAACCAAGCAAGAGTCCCTATGCCTCCCCAGCTATCCTTGTGAGAAAGAAGGATGGATAATGGCACCTATGCATAGATTTCAGGAAACTGAATATGCAGACGATTAAAGACAAATTTTCCATCCATGTCATTGATTATCTACAGGACGAACTAAATGGACCAAGATACTTTACAAAACTAGACTTGAGGCCAGGCTACCACCAAATCCGTATGAAGCCAGAGGATGTACACAAAACCACTTTCGGGACATACTTTGGGCATTTTGAATATCTGGTGATGCCTTTTGGGCTCACAAATTTACCCGCAACCTTCCAGTCCCTAATGAACAAAGTTTTGTCTGATTTGATGAGGAAGATAATGCTAGTCTTCTTCGATTAAATTTTGATTTACAACAAGACAAGAGAAGAGCATTTGCAGCACGTCAAAAATTTCTTCGAGGCACTCAGGAAACACCAACTGTTTGCCATGCAAAGCAAGTGCATCTTTGCTACAACCAAGGTGGAGTACCTAGGGCATGTAATATCTGTAAATGACGCGCACGCTGTTGCGGGTTCTCAAATAAAATAAATATCTGCAAATGGTGTATCAACAGACCTACATAAGATCCAGGCTGTCAAGGACTAGCCACTTCCATAGAAGGAAGAAAAAAAAAGAATACCTTCCTACTACCTAAATTTCACAATGATCCCTAAATTGTGACAATTCTCACTCTAAGTATTGCATTGCAAATTTTACATGAACTAAGCCACAAAGGAATTGTACATTGAACTGAAAAAATGACACATTCAGTGTGTAAAAAAGAACAGTTGAAGATCTTTGCATTACGATTATTTTTCAGAAGGGAAACGGTGCCTCGGCCTCTACGTCACGCCACGCAAACAACTTTTTTTTTATTTAGAATGCAAAATTCAGCAGCCAAATATATTCGACTTGGAAAAGAAAAACCCGCGGCTATATTACTTGCGATATTAACTAGAGTACTAGACAACCACTATGATAAAGGAAAAAATAAATGAAAATGAGAACATTATGAATAGAAACAAACGAAAAGGGAATGGAACCCCGGCCTCCACATCGTGCAGTGCAAACATCCTTTTCGTTCGGAATGAAAAATCCAGCAGCCAAATATTTTGACCTAGAAAACAAATACCAATGTCGTATTTCTTGCGATAGTAACTCCACCAGACAACCACTAACCCTATATATGCTAAGGAAGAAAACAAATGGAAACCACACAACTCCTATGCTAGGACTTAAAGAAGAAACTCTGAACGTGCGCCAATGGTAACTAGTCAACCATAGGTTGATATCGGGATTTTCATCCCCAATTCGAGCTTCAATCCACCGCCTTTAGCAAGGACATAGGCGCCTCGACATAACTTTACCAGTCATCTTGTGTTTTCATCAGAGTGTGCATACTCGATGTAGCAGATGCTTGTACAATCATCAATTTTCCGGCTAACGGGCTCCTCGCTAACTGGATGTGGCAGGTGGAGAAACTGGAAGTTGATGATGCTCATACCGCCACTCCTTCGATCAACAACAACAGACTTGGTGCCATTGTAATATACATCGTGTGTAGCACCTACCGAGACCGGGAATAACTACAAACAAGTCGATTATAGAAGCACAAGCAATCACAACAATGGCATCAATGGTTGACTAGTTTCGGTTATCTTGCCTATCCCCATGAGCATGACTACACATGCTCCTTCCATGTACCAAATTGACATAGTACAATCGACAAAGCTAATTGAGGCCATCAAACACATCTAGAGCACCGCACGAAGGCCGTTCCAACCACCCAAGCCATAGGTGACGGATTGTCGTCTCCTGATCTTGTGTCTAGCCTAACAACTTTATCTAATTCGTTTTGGCTGCCCCATAGTTTCTTTATATATTAGGCCGGGCAGTGTCACTCGGTTCTTACATAGCGATTGTATCCATAATTAGGTAATCAATACTTCTTCATCAGAATTCCTATTGGAGAAAGGCACAAAAATATCACTAGTACATGAGATTTGCTGATCCGATATCAATACAGTGTCAATCAAACAGGGGGCACACGGACCAAGGCATGCATGTACAGGTCGTTCTTCCGCCCGATGGTAATGCCCATCTTTTCTGTCATGTCCACCTCTTCAACCTTAGCCCCTCCTGGGAGCTCCCAGTCAAAATGGTAGAGAAGTGTAGCAAGCACAATTTCCATGTTGGCTTCCGCAAATATCATTCCAGGGCATATTCTTCGTCCCGATCCGAAAGGAGTGTACTCAAAGTTCGTGCCTTTAAAGTCTACGATGCCAGACTCAAATCTTTCTGGCTTAAAGTCCTCGGGATCTTCCCAGTGCTTAGGGTCTCTGCTGATTGCCCACGCGTTGATCAACACTGTGGTGCCCTTGGGTATGTCGTACCCTAGAATTTTGCAAGCCTCTGTTGCTTCTCGAGGGAGAAGCAACGGGCCGGCTGGATGCAGCCTCATTGTCTCCTTGATGATGAGTCTCAGGTACTTGAGATTGGCCAAGTCATCCTCGGTCACCTTAGGTTTTCCTTTGAGATTGTGGCGTACTTCAGCTTGTGCTTTCTGCATCACATTTGGGCACCTCAGGAGCTCTGACATAGCCCATTGGAGCGTGGTCGCGGATGTCTCGCTCCCAGCATTAAAGAGATCCTGCGGTATGCCAATTTACACTTAGGAACTGCTAATTGTTTTGGGAAGTAAAGGATTTGTCACCCTTAGTGCTAAATCCTATAAGGATAGGGAACAATTCATATAGGTACTCATGGATTTAATCATTCGAAATAATCAGAAAGAAAAAAAATGAACAGACTTGTGTCTTGCTAACTACTCACTTGTTTCAAATACTTGATGCTACTTGATCAATGTTGGCCAAAAAAATTTGTTTGATAAATTTAGACATAATTTCAACATTTACAGCAGAAAATTGTAAATACTACTAATCCATCACGAAACGTACTTCCAAAAATTCGTAACTAGTTTGTTTAATATGCAGAGTATATCTTGAGATCTCTATTGTCAGAGTCACATTGTAAAGAAGGAGAAGTATTATCAAACAGAGGAGAGAAAGTACTTACAAGTATAACAGCTTTGATAACTCCCATAGTAAGAGGCACCTCGAGGCCACCCTCGTTTTGTATCCTCAACAGCACGTCCACCAGGTCCTCTCCATCTGCAGCGGCGCCGTCCCTCCCCTCCTGGTGCTGCTTGATGGCGTACTCCATGAGCTCGAAGGTCTTGCGGTGGGTCTCCTCGGCCAGCCTGGCCGTGCCGCTGATGAAGCTCGCGAGCCGCGACGACGGGAAGAGGTCACTGAGGTTGAACCCGGAGACGAGCTTGACGGTCTGCTCGAGCATCTGAAGGAACTCCTCCGTCTTGTCAAACCTGTCCCCGATCAAGGCCCGCTTCGTGGAGTCGGTGATCAGCGCGGTGATCCGCTCGCTGACGTTGATGGCCTCGTTGGAAGACGCCGATTGCGCGACGGCGGCCACGAGGCGGCCCACCTCCTCCTCCCGGATGTGGCGGAACGACTGCACGCGGCGCGCGCTGAGCAGCTCCAGGATGCAGATCTTGCGGAGCTGCCGCCACATCGGGCCGTAGGGGGCGAAGATGATGCCCACCCCGTCGGCGGCCATGATCTTGACGGTGGCGCTCCACGGCCGCGTGGCTAGCACGGCGTCGTGCGTCCGCATGATCTCGCGGGCGGCCTCCGGGGACGTGGCCACTACCACGGGCACCTCGCCGAGCTGGAGGTACATGAGCGGCGCGTCCAGCCGGCGCGCCAAGTCGGCCAGGACGCGGTGCACCAGCGGGCTGCCGGCGAGGTGGTGCAGGCTACCGATGACCGGAAGCCGCCACGGGCCGGGCGGCAGACGCAGGCCATCGCGGCCACCACGATTCCTGAAAAGCGCGAGGACCAGGAGAGGGAGGAGGAGAGCCAAAGAGAGGCAGAGGTAGCTTGCCGGTTGCTCCATGGCCTGATGAAGTGAAAGTGATGAGCGTGACGCAAGATAGTGGAGGCGATGATCAGTGCATCGTGACTGTATCTCTAATGCCAAGCCATGTCTTCTACAGTATATAAAGGGGTTACTGCACGAGCTGACGCCTCACGCGCGTGGGATCAAATCGAATCTTGTTGTCGGAAATACATATATATCCTCGATGATGACGTTCATGACTTCATGCAACGAAAATTCTTCGGCGGCTGTAGATGAGATGAGAAGCAACAAGGAAGAAGGGGTGTTGAATAAAGAATCACCCACGTGCGGGAAACATGATTCAGAAGTTCCGGGGCAGGTACGTATACAGCTTGTCCACCGCTTCATCTCAAAACAGCCTTTCCCTCCGTTTTGTAAATAAAGCTATATAGTAATAACAACTGATGATCTGACAAAAGATGATAAGAAACTCCTTCTACACAACAGATGAAAGATAAAAAGGGAAAAGAATCAAACTTTGTCACCAGAGACATCGGAATCAGACCGTGGAGAATCGGAGCTCCACAGCTATGCCCCAAGAGGGTAGCAACGCACCGAGCCGCCATCCTCAAGACCGCGACGGTCAAGGGTTTTCCTCACCCGGAGCCCTAGCGCGGAGAGGACATCTGTGCCCTAAAGAGAATTACGACACTTGCATGCATCACCACCATTGGCGCTGAAGGGCTAAGCTTTCGCCCGAAAAGCCTTCGCACCACTCCCGAAAAATCTCGGACCGTTCATAACGTGGTATGGGAGGAGCCCTCGCCGTAGCCGCAAGTAGGGCGCTAGGCCTAACGGGGTCGACTAGCCCCGTCGGTGCCATCCACCTATATGACCATGTCACCCCCTACCCACACCATCACCGAGTGGTCAAACTCCAAGGTCCCGCTCCACCAAGAAGCTCCGCACACCGCACTCCGCCGTGAGAGCCCAGAAGAATGCCATAGCAGGCCCGCATGACCATAATCGGGCCATGAGGGGCTTAGCCTAGCTGCATAGCACCCATGCCACCTTGTCCCCAAGAGTTTACACCCGCCATTGATGACTCCCACTACTGCGGCTAGGCCGCCTGAAGCTACCATCACCGCCACTGGAATGAACTCCATCATCACCAGGGCACCGTGCCACCGCCAAAACCACCATGTATCCTGAAGTGCAACCCGGTAACGAGTTGCCACCGCAATCGGGACCACACAGGCTTTGCCTGGCGGCTCCCACCAACGACGAATACGGTGGAGAGGGAGAGAGAGAGAGAGAGGGGGTGTTGCAGCCTTGCAGGGGCTAAGAGAATCTCCAGTCGCGTCTCCCAAATATTTTTGGGGCGTGCCGGACCTCGCGCGCCCCAAAGGCCCTTTTCACCCGGCGCGGCCCAATACGGTGTCCGGCGCCCCCATGCCGTCCCTGCTCCACAGGGGACGCTTCGGGCGCGCCGGGCAGAGCGAGAAGCGAGGAGGGAGTGGTGGGCCCGATGCATCATTGACACAAGAATGACGCGCAACCTTCACCTACCTCACGACGGAAGTTAATGGGGCGCAGCGACGGTGCAATTTCCACAGAGGTGCAGCGACATGTCTCGTCGCGACTAGCTCTCGTGCCGACGTTAATGTGTGCCACCGCTCCCACGCCTCCCTCCGGCGTATAAAAAAGGGTGCTCACGCATCGCCCGTCACACAAACCCTAGCGCCACAATCCGCAACCCTAGCCGTCGCCATCATAGAAGTCGAGGGACATTCCATGGCTGGTAGAGGTCGAGGTCGCGGTTGTGGCCGCGGCCGCGACGGCCGTGCTAGAGCAGCAACACCTGCACAATCACCGTTGCATGCGCCGGCATCGTCTTCTGAGGGGGAGTGAGTGTTCAAGTTCATCGTCATCCTCAACGGCGACAATACCTGAACATTTCTCGGGCCGGGCCGACCGAAGCCCGACGCAAAAAATCTTGGCCCAGGGCTGGCCCGGCCTGACCGTCGGGCCGGAAATCTTAGACCAAGCCCGACCCATCACAAGGAAAGCCCATCGGGTCTCAGGCCAGGCCGCTTCACTAAATCCGTAAAATCAAGGCCAGGCCCGACCCGGCCCAGCCATCGGGCGTAAAAATCAAGCCCAGGCCCAGCCCAGAGGTATGGTCGGGTTGGGCTTGGCCCGAGAATTTCGGGCCGGGTCGGACCGACCGGGCCGGGCTTCCCATGGCCAGGTCTAACGGCAACACACTCGGTATCCTGAGGCTGCCGGACGAGTTCGCCGAGTTCGTCGCCGGCAACGAGCCGGTCGGGTTGTCGATGTGGGAGGCTAGGTGCGGCTTTTGCCAGTGGTCGATGGACGTGCTCTTTGACAGGCGCGGCAAGATGTACCTCCACACCGGCTAGGAGAAGTTCGCGTGCTCCCACGACCTCCCTGATACGTTGCAAACATATCTATAATTTTTAATGCTCCATGCTTGTTTTACACAATTTCTATATGTTTTCGTTGCACTTTTATACATTTTCTGGCAGTAACCTATTGACAAGATGCCACAGTGTCAGTTCCCTATTTTCTGTTGTTTTGTATTTCAGAAAAGTTGTAAGGGAAATATTCTCAGAATTGGACGAAACAAAAGCCGAAGTCAATATTTTACCGTAACGAAGAAGAAGTCCAGAGGGGGGACGAAGAGGCGCCACAGGGCGGCCAGACCACCCCATGGCGCGGTCCCAGGCCTGGCCACGCCATGGCATGGTGTGGGCCCCTTGGCCTCCACTGACCTCGCCCTTCCGCCTATTTATTCACGATCTCGGGAAAAACCTAAACACCCGAGTCTCCATCCACGGAAAGTTTCCTCGCGGCTGCCATCGCAGACCCTAGCTCGGAAGGGTTGTAAAGCTCTTCCTGACACCCTGCCGGAGAGGGAGATCATCACCGAAGGCCTCTACATCGCCATGCCCACCTCCGAAGTGATGCGTGAGTAGTTCATCCCTGGACTATGGGTCCATAGCAGTAGCTAGATGGTTGTCTTCTTCAATTTGTGCCTCATGGTTAGATCTTGTGAGCTGCCTATCATGATCAAGATCATCTTTATGTAATGCTACATAGTGTGTTTGCTGGGATGCGATGAATATTGAATACTATGTTGAGATCGATTATATACTTGTCATATGTTATTTGTGATCTTGCATGCTCTCTGTTGCTAGTAGTTGTTGTTGGAGATATTCCCAAGAGGCAATAATAAAGTAGTTATTTTTATATCTTAGTGTTCATGATAAATGTTTACATCACATGCTATAATTGTATTAAGTGGAAACACTGATACATGTGTGTTGTGTAAACAACCAGAGTCCCTAGTAAGCCTCTCGTTTAACTAGCTTGTTGATTAATAGATGATCATAGTTTCCTGATCATGAACATTGGATGTTATTAATAGCAAGATCATATCATTAGGTGAATGATGTGATGGACACACACCCATAATAAGCGTAACATAAGATCAAGTCATTAAGTTCGTTTTTGCTACAAGCTTTCAATATATAGTAACTTAATCCTTAGACCATGAGATTGTGTAAATCACTTACACCGGATGGATGCTTTGATTACATCAAACACCACTTCGTAAATGGGTGGTTATAATGATGGGATTAAGTGTTCTGAAAGTATGAGTTGAAGCGCATGGATCAAGAGTGGGATTTGTCCATCCTGATGACGGATAGATATACTTTGGGCCCTCTCGGTGGAATGTCATTCAATTAGCTTGCAAGCATGTGACTATGTCACAAGGGATGACATATCACGGTAAGAGTAAATAGTACTTATCGGTAACAAGGTTGAACTAGGTATAGAGACACCGATGATCGAACCTCGGATAAGTAAAGTATCGCACGACAAAGGGAATCACTAGTGTATGTTAATGGTAAATTCTATCACGAAGTCATCGTTGAATATGTGGGAGCCATTATGGATCTCCAGGTCCCGCTATTGGTTATTGGTCGGAGAGGTGTCTCGATCATGTTTGCATAGTTCACGAACCGTAAGGTGACACACTTAAGGTTCGATGTTCTTTAAGTAGATATGGAATATGAAATGGAGACTGAATGTTGTTTGGAGTCTCGGATGGGATCCAAGACATCACGAGTAGGTCCGAAATAGTCCGGGGAATAAGATTCATATATGGGAAGTCATTTTCAGGGTTACCAGAAAAGTTCAGGATTTTTCGGTATTGTATCGGAGGTTCTAGAAGGTTCCGGAGGGTACCATAGTGGGGCCCACCTATCCCGGACGACCAACATGGACCGGAGGGGATCGTATAGGCCCACATGGGCCAGGCACACCAATCCCCCAAGGCCCATGCGGCTGGATCAAGTGGATAAGATCAAATCCCTTGAAAATAGGGACTTAACTTGGGGGGAAAGTTGCCCCCCCTTTTTTGGCCGACCCTAGGGCTTGGAGGAGGGGCCAAGACTGCCCCCCCACCTATATAAGAGGGAGGGGAGGGTTGGGGCGCAGCACATCATTCCCTCCAACCCTAGCCGCCACCTCTCTCCTTCCTTCTTCTTCCTGCACAGGCTTGGCGAAGCCAGGATTTTCTCCTCCACCACCACCACCACGCCATCGTGCTGCTGAGATTCCGAGGGGATCTACTCCTCCTCTACCCGCTAGAACAGGGAGAGGAAGAATGTCATCGACATTGTACGTGTGACTGAGTACGAAAGTGTTGCCGGATTGCAGCACTGGAAGGGTCATCTACATCAACCACGAGATCTGATCTCGTTAAGGCTTTGGATCTACGAGGGTTTGTTTCTCATCTGTCTCGTTGCTCCGATCTCATAGATTAGATCTTGGCTTTTCCATAGATTGTACCTTGGATTTATTCGTCTTTGCGGTAGAATTTTTTGTTTTACATGCAACGTACCCAACAGTGGTATCAGAGCCGTGTCTATGCGTAGATCTGTTGCACGTGTAGAACACAATGGTTTTGTGGGCGTTGATGCTTTTGTTGTTGCTTGCTTTTCGTGTACTTTGCATCTTTCGGGATGGTGGGATGAAGTGGCCCGGGCTAACCTTACATGTCTGTGCACATGAAACCTGCTCCATTTCTTGACATGCAACTTGTATTGCATAAGTGGCTCTGCAGGTGTCTTTTCTCCCATCATAGTTAAGATTCAATTTACAATCTGCACTTGACAACACTTGCATCAGCGTTGTGGTTCTTGTTCGTAGGTAAGATCGGATCTTATTCGAAAGTCCCAGTCCACGTAAAACATGCAAAGAAAATTAGAGGCGTCTAACTTTTTTTTGCAGGGGCATGTGATGTGATATGGTCATTATGTGATTATATTTATATTTGACGTAAGAGATGATCCTTATTATAATGTGGCAACTGGCAGGAGCCTAATGGTTGTCTTTATTGTTTCATGACCTGCGTGTCAATCTCCATGTAATAGCTTTATTTCATTACTATGAGTTAGTAGTTGTAATAGTTGCTATGGATGATGGACAACCATGAAGCGGCGCTATGGACCTTGGTGCAATGCTGGTGATGATGGAGATCATGCTCGTGTGCTTTGGAGATGGAGATCAAAGGCACAAGAAGAAAATGCCATATCTTATCATATTATCCATGCATGTGATGTTTATCCTTTTATGTATCTTATTTTGCTTAGATCGCGACGGTAACATTATAAGATGATCCCTCACATTAATATCAATATAATAAAGTGTTCTCCCCTCGTATGCACCATTGCAAAAGTTCGTCGTTTTGAAGCATCTCGTGATGATCGGATGTGATAGATTCTACGTTCACATACAACAGGTGTAAGCCATGTTGCACACGCGAAAAATACTTGGGTTTGCTTGATGAGCCTAACATGTACAGACATGGCCTCGGAACACAGGAAACCGAAAGGTTGAACACGAATCATATGGCTGATATGATCAACATGTTGATGTTCACCATTGAAGCTACATCATCTCACGTGATGATCGGACTTGGTGTAGTGAATATGGATCGTGTGCCACTAAACAACTATGAGGGATGTTGTATTAAGTGGGAGTTCTTTAGTAATTAGATTAAAACTTGAACTAATTATCCTGAACATAGTCTGAATTGTATTTTGAATTAATTTTGTAGAATTGGCATCCGTTATCTGTGATGCACTAGTCCTGTAATTGAGATAGAAACATTGTTAAATCTGGCAATTAACTTTACAGACTGGTATCATATTGTTATAGAATCAAGTAATGTTTAAAAGTCCTATTGCAATTTTTTGTAAATCTCAAATTGCTGATTCAAAAAGCAAAGGTTTCAATTAGTATCTAAAATTATCTTGTCTCTGTGAAACTTGATGTTCAAATCCGTTTGAAAAGTTAGGAGTTGGAAAGTTTGTTTTCAGAAATAAGCAAGGTGTGATATATATGTGATATCTAAGACCTTATTGCAAGATGATAGAATATAATTTAGTGAGACTACATAAGCTCATAAGTTTTATGGGAATGTACGAAGGTTGAAGTCGCTAGCCGTCCCGATCCTCCAACTAGTTGACACTAACGATATTCGCATATCCATAAAGTGGTCATCCTTAGTATGCACCGTTGCTAAGACTCATCGTTTCGAAGCATCACGTGATGATTGGGTGTTATAGATTCTACCTGTACATACAACGGGTGCAAGCCATATTTGCACATGCGAATACTAAGGTCAAACTTGACGAGCCTAGCATGTACAGACATGGTCTCGGAATACGGGATACCGAAAGGTAGAGCGTAGCTTAATCATGATGTTCTCATGATTTGATGGATAAAATTATGAGTGAAATTGTTCATCACATTAAAAGTTACTAATAGTTAATTCCGGTACACTTGTCATGTGATGACCAACTTCAAAGTACGAACCTCAAGGTTATTGGTATTTGACCAACATGCCTAGAAGTTGTAATGTTGAAGCGTTTTCTGAAATATGAGGAAAGACAAAAGAGAAACTACAAAAGTTATTGGCAGAAAGAAAGAAAAGACTAGAAAGTCTAGCTCAAGTGTATATAGATGATATACATGTTATGAATATATTCTTTGATTGGTCACACAATGAAATTTTTGGGTATATGTACCATATTGGTTGGTATGAGATGTCATACAACACAACACAATACAAGAATACAATGGCCTAAGTGATTGATAAGGAATGTGCTAATAATGCACGTCTGGAACAAAATAAAATATTATTGTATTCATCGTTGGCATTCTACCTAGCCCTTCAGATTTATAATAAAGAACTTCATAATTGTTATTTTTCTCTCGTCAAATGAAAGCAATGAGTTGTTCAAATTATGACCATACTCCGTGTATGATGGATAAGTTATTATAAATCTTAGTGGTGAAACACACATACATAACACTGACGCTAAAATGCCATAAGGCAAATAGTTTAAATTCCACTTATTTGTGGAACCGCCGTTTAGGTCATATTAGAAGGGAACGCATGAAGAAACTCTGTGCAAATGGATTTTTGGAGTAACTCGATTTTTGAATCATTTGGCACTTGCAAAAAAATTCTAAAAGAGAATGACTAAAGCACCATTTATAGGCCAAAAGTTAAACGGGCAACTAGCTTAGTGGAAACATACATGATGATGTATATGGTTCATTGGACATAGTTGTGTGCGGAAGATTCTTCTACTTCATGAAAACTTCCAACAATGAATTGAGTGTATATATACGGATATATTTATTTGATGAGGAAGAAGTCTGAAACATTTGAATAGATTCAAACAAATTTCAACACGAAGTGGAAATCATCGTAATGGAAAAGTCAAATATCTATGATTGGATTATGGTTGAAATATTAGAATTACAAGTTTTAGCAAAAATGTAAGAGAGTTACGAACTTGTTCCACAACTCACGTTTCTCGGAACACCATAGTTATGATGGAGTATTTGAAAGACGTATCCAAACTGTAACATCCCAAATTTTCAAACAAAGAAGAAAATGAATTTCCTTTTTCCAAAAATGAGAACCAACAAAAACTTTTATTACATCATGTGCTATGCATAGTGCTCATGCTTAATTCTTGTGCTAAATGCCATGATGATTGTTGGTATGCTTATCAAATGTGCTAAAACCCTAAACCATAATGAATGTGATCAAAGAGAAGAAAAGAAGAAGATAAGAAAAATGCACACCACCTCACATATGTGGCATATAGCCATAATGGAAAAACTTGACCTATGCCACTATACTTTACCCAAATGGTTTGAAACCATCACTACACTTAACCTAACACACAGGGAACCCAAATTGGTGACCTTAGGTCAAAGAAAAAGAAAATAAAATAAAAACATGAAACTCACATATGTGCTTATGGCCAATTTTGCAAAACCTTAACCTAGACCAATTTGGCTTGTGCCATTGGTTGGAGAATGTTACTAAACACTTAAGAACACCATTTGAATCAAAGAAACTCAAATCAAATCAAAATAGAATTCAAATTGAGCTCACATAAGATAATGGTCAAAATTGCATTTTATATCATGACACCTACTTTGAGCCTCTGTATTAAGAGATTTTTAAACCAAACAATCTCAACTCTTTGCACCTCATCCAAGACCTCATCAAGGTGAACAACTTTGGTCAATACCACCCCTGCAAATTCTTTCTCAATTTCAAATTCTCATCAAGCAAAGTAGCAACATTCAAACAGATTCTAGATTGTGCCATTTTTGAAATCTTGCAAATCAATTAGAATTTGCACACCACCACCACCATTGTGTGCCAAATATTATATGAATCAACTCCACCAAAAATCATTGCAAAATTCCAAAATTTGCTTCATGCGGCCATTTGGTCGAGCACCTGGTGTGCACCTTGCATATCCAGTGTGTTTTTGCCCTAACCATCAAGCCCTGGTCAGCATTAGTACCCTCATCCACTCCTTGCACGATGCCAAACACCAGAGACACGAGCTAGTACATGAAATCATCACCAATGAACCATGCCGTGCATGGCATGGCACACACACATGCCACCCCTCTCTCCTTGCTTTTCCATCGTGCACGACCGTGTCCAACACCTCCCTCTCACTCTCCTGGACTCGCTGGTACACGCCATCATCAGAGGAGAGCACCATATTGTCCAGCCCGAGCGCGCCCAGTGACGTCCACGACGCGCCAGAACACGCCACGCCACGCACTGGACGGGCCAGAGCATCGTCGCCACACGTCAGCCTCGTCCTCCATCTGCTTCCTCCTCTCGCCCGTGCACTCGCCGTTGACCCTGCTACAGCCCAGACACGCTCATTGGCCCGCTCGACGCCTGTAGACAACGCCACCATCGCCGACGTCCGCCGTAGTACCGAGCGCTTCCGTCACTCGCTTGCCCTCGTCACGGCCTCGTTTTCACCGCAATCAAGCCTGGCGTGACCGCCCTGACATCGCCAAAACGCTCGCGTCAGCGCCCAACCCTCTGCGCCCTGTAGACGCATCGCCATGGATGACCTCACCGCAGCACCACGGCCTCGCCCAGCCGCTATAAAAGGGGCACTCCCCTCTCTCAAATCTCCACACCACCAGCACCCCCTCCAATCAGAACCTCTCCTCGACCACACTCCGCTCCACATTAGCCACCTTCACCCTCCAATTTCATCACCGGAGCCGTGAAGCCGCCGCAGAAGCCGCCGGAGATTGACGCTACCTCCAGCGACGCCACCGGTACCAGGCGAACCGCCGTCCTCAACAACATCGCCGCGCACATCGCCGACCATCACCGGAGCGCCGGTGAAGCCTCCGACCCCCTGCTCACACCGCCAGTAAGCCCGCCCTCGCCATCGACGATGATGGCTGTGAGCCGTGGGATCAAGATCTAATCGTGCGTCCCTCGTTAGCCCATACCGATTCGGTCGTTATGACCCACTGACGCGTGGGACCCATAGTCAGACGGCCCGCTGCGTGCGAGACGCGCTAGCTGGGCCAGCCAAACCCGTTTAACCCCTCCTGGCCATTTTCTTTTCCCGCGTGGCCTGTTAATTCAAATTTGGTTTAATTCATTTAATTCAAATTCAATACTGATGCCTTATTCAAAATTTAATAGAATCAAATCTACTAAGCCAAAGTTGATGAATTTTATATATTTGGAAAGCTTAGGAAATTGTCTAAACAACTACACTGGTCTCAACCGTAGATTCGTTGTAGAAATAATGTAGTAAAAATAACAAGACACAGCCTTTTCAAACTTCAAATATTTATTAAAAATCAACCATAAATGATTTTGAGTTGATTCCAACTCTCAAAAATCGCATTTCATATTGTCTATCTGAATATGTAAAAATATGACATGGTTGCTTCACATGATCATGGTTTAGAATAAATAATGGCTATATGGCTATTTCTAGTTCATTTAAATTATCCAAAACTATTTATTAAATAGTATGAGAGACATTATCTCATTTAAATCTTTGTCTCAAGTAACTCAACATGAGGTAGTGACCTTGGTCTATAAAATCTCATATTGAATTATTTGGTGATATTAAACTATAGGGATTTCTATTTTCCTGCCCCTGGCTCCTTAGTTGTGCTCAGTTTTCCCCAGCCCCTTAGTTTTTCCTCAGTTTTCCCCAAGACCTTGTCTGAAACCCGCAGAAGGAGCTCGGACGGAGGATTCTCGTTTAGTTGACGTTGGTTGGTGCTGGCAAGTGGGGCCGCTGTTGGTGCCCCGCAGTGGACACGTCTTCACTTATCCAGATCATCGTGGGACCCACAACTTGTCCTCGTTAGTGCGCCAGACCCACAGCTTACCCAGGTGACCGTTGCAAAATGGGAGCCCGAGCCAGCCCCGCGCCTGTGCCATTGCTTCCCCTTTCTTTCCCCGCGCCCCATTGTTCTTCTTCTCCGCCAGCGGCAGCCCTTCTCCGGCAGGCGGGTGATGTCTAGTTTCTCTTCGACCTCCCGTTCTTCATGGCCGTAGTATGGACCCGTGCCTTTGACAAGATGCCCTCACTGCCCACGCCAGGAGCCTCTGAAGCGGTCGATCTGTAAGACGGACAAGAACGGCAACCGTGGACGTGAGTTCCTTGCATGCGAGAGCTTGCCATATAGAGAGGGGATAAGGTTAGATCTCGCTCCAATTTCTCTGTTTTCTCTCGATTTTCTTGTTATTCCCTCGAATTTGGGATTTAGGGTTCACGTTGTTGTTTTAAGATCCTGAAGAAATGCAGGCGTTTCGAGTGGATCGATGTGTACGTTCAGAGGCTTCAATTGCAGGAATCAATTGGCGCTATTGGGGAGCACAATTTGGGAGGGGGTACTTGCTGTAGAGAATGCGGCGGAGAGAAGAGCCGTTCCGATTATGCCTAATGCTCCCAATGCAGGACTGGTGGAAGTGAAGGGAGAACTGAAGAAAATGAACAAGCAGTTAAGGCAGCTGATCGAGTTGAAGAAGCAAGCTAATATGATGGCTGGTTGTTTTTTCTGTTGTATAATTGCGATCGGATTCTTATCATTGTTCACCAGGCGCTAGAAGTTGTTACAAGGGATACCTTGTTACGAATCCATTATTCAGTTACATGTACTTGTAGTTGTTTTCATAGTTAGTGTGTGCATTCACCGAAATTACCAACTATATTGGAATGCTAAAGAAAGTTGATAATTGTTAGAGGGGACAAATAATCTATTCACCGAAATCCCCCCAAATATGCCAAAACTATATCCCCTAAAAGAAAAGGAAAGCAAAAGATAGTTGATAATTGTTAGAGGGGTGACAATAATGCATTCACTGAAATCCGCAAATATGTATGCCTCATGTTTATACCAAAATTATACCACTTTTGGGCCGTTTCAAATTACCAAAACTATATGCCAAAACTATATCCCCTAGAAGAAAAGGAAAGCGAAAGATAGTTGATAATTGTTAGAGGGGTGACAATAATGCGTTCACCGAAATCCGCAAATATGTATGCCTCATGTTTATACCAAAATTATACCACTTTTGGGCCGTTTCAAATTACCGAAACTATATCCCAAAACTATATCCCCTAAAAGAAAAGGAAAGCGAAAGATAGTTGATAATTGTTAGAGGGGTGAAAATAATGCATTCACCGAAATCCGCAAATATGTATGCCTCATGTTTATACCAAAATTATACCACTTTTGGGCCGTTTCAAATTACCAAAACTATATGCCAAAACTATATCCCCTAAAAGAAAAGGAAAGCGAAAGATAGTTGATAATTGTTAGAGGGGTGACAATAATGCATTCACCGAAATCCGCAAATATGTATGCCTCATGTTAATACCAAAATTATACCACTTTTGGGCCGTTTCAAATTACCGAAACTATATCCCCTAAAAGAAAAGGAAAGCGAAAGATAGTTGATAATTGTTAGAGGGGTGACAATAATGCATCCACCGACAGAGAGAGAGGGGTGGCCACGAAGAGAGAGAGGGGTGGCCACGAAGAGACGGGGAGGGGTATACTGCCCGTTAGATCAGTTGATCAATAGTTCATGGAGTCGATCCGTGTGACAACGGCTCAACCAATCAGGATAAGTTTGGGCTTCTAAGAGAATTTGTGACAGAACTTGAGGGCAAAACTGAGTAGTATTAACAATCGAAGGGCATATAAATAGTAAATAGACTAAGGGATTCAAACAAAAAGAATTACAAAATGAAAAATGCGTGTTTTGTACAATATAATTCATATTAGGCTACATCAAATTATTTGCAATTCAAATATACATGAGTGTGACAATTATGGCATCATTTAGACAAAGTATGTTTTTGGGGAAGATGTTTTGCAAAGGGGTTTGAGTGGAAAACCATGCATCTTCATAGCTACACTAGTGATTCTGAGAAGTGGCAATTTGTGGTAAAACTTGATTTATATATGTTTGTTAAGGTTTTCTAGGTGGCAGGTTGCGTAGGAAGACTCCATGAGTAGGTGCCACTATGTTTTTATTTTTTTGGATTTTTTTGCGCATGAAATGACTCAATTAGATATGTTAATCTTATTTGTTGACTCTCTGTTGACTAGCTACTTGAGGGTAAAACTGAGTATATTGCACTTGCCAGTCTAAGTACTCGAGGGGAAAACTGAGTATAGATAAAATTTCTGTATAAGGCCCGAGGTTATAACTGAGTACACCAAACGTCCCAGGGTAGACTCGTGTCGCGGTGCACGCTGCAGCCGTGCATAGCGGACGCGTGTTGCGGTACACGCCACCTTCGTCTTAATAGAGCCTTTTTTCTCTCCCTCGACGCACGTTCTCACTGCAACCGCCTCTCCTGTCCCATCATCTTCTCCACAACCGAAGAAAAAACCCCGAAGAAAACCGCCGGCGATGGACAAGAATGAGATGCCCATTGTCGGCGCATCAGCCGCCGGCGCATCGGCCGCTGCCCCCGTCCAGGCCCCTGTCGCTGCTTCCAACATAGCAGCCGGCGCATCAGCCGCCGGCGCATCGGCCGCTGCCCCCGTCCAGGCCCCTGTCGCTGCTTCCAACATAGCAGCCGGTGCATCAGCCGCCGGCGCATCGGCCGCCGCCACCGTCCAGGCCCCCGTCGCTTGGGACCCGTACGAACCAGTGCCGTACGTCGCGCCGGAGAACCCCTACGACACCAGCATCGTCGACGACGAGCCGTAGGTAACCCTTTGCTCTCTTGTTCTTATCCCATTTCAATCCTTTTGTATTAGATCTTGCGTTATTAGTGCTTGTGATTTGCTTTTGTTTAAGATTGTGCTGATGATGATGAATATTTGGGCACAAATTGATTCAGGGTTTGGTCAGTAAACAATTGGTGTGTACAAATTTGTTGTGCATGATCTTTGGTTTACTGACTCAAATCCTGGATATAAGTGTGTCCAATGTAACTTAGGCTACCTCTTTTTTTGAGCCCATATTATCATGCATGATCTTTGTTCACTCTCTGTTCCATCATCGTTGCAATTGACTCCGTGTTTTTTGCACGATCTTTGGTGCTACGTGACAGGTGTAGAGTAGCGATGTCGACAACGATGACGAGTCCTTCCACACCAAGACTCGTCACGCCCTCAGGAGGCTGCAGTCCGGCCATTACGATGGCCCCTTTGCTCGAGGCATTTACAAGTGCCCCTTCTGCAACAGGAAGCTCCGCGCCACCGACTTCAACTGCCTGGTGAACCATGCTAAATCCATTGGCAGATGCGGCGCTAGGGTTGGAACGATGGTGAACGTGCATGCGTTCATGGCCAAACACAAAGCACTTGGGATTCACCTGCGCAACCTCCAGGCGAGTCACAGGCGCAACCTGGAGGCGTTGAACATGCCTACTGCATTCTCTGTATGTGACTGCTCTATCTGTAGAGCAGCTTAAATTCATGTAAAATGTAGCTTATGTTGTAGGGTTCTATCGGTACTACTGTTGGATCTGTCGTGAATATATCTATGCTATGTTGGCTGCTGTATGCAGCTTATCCTATATTTTCTCTGGATTTGTGCCCTAGATTTCCTACCTGATTGGGTAAAAACGAAGGCATAAAGAAATGAATGGCGTTAAAAAATGGAAGGAGAAGCTGCTCTAGATTTGCTACCAATTTGGGCTATCAAATATGAATGAGACCGAGCGAGAGAGAGGAAAAAGGTACATTGAAAACTGCTAATCTGGGCGAAAGAGATAGAAACCACTCGTGCCCACGTCCCGGACCCACACGGCTCCACACGCTACGGCCCCACACGCTACGGCCACACAAACATGGTCTCGTCCTGTTCCACGCGGTTCGTTCCTACCAACCCCACATGACGCGGCCCCACAAATGACACGACCCCACTCGTCAGCACGGAACGGTCAACTGAACGGATTCCTTCCGGCCAAGCTCCTTCTGCGGGTTTCAGACAAGATCTTGGGGAAAACTGAGGAAAAACTAAGGAGCTGGGGAAAACTGAGCACAACTAAGGACCCGAGGGCATGAAAATAGAAATCCCTAAACTATAAGTATAGTAGTGTTAAATTGTATGAGGTGTGATACTTCATTTAAATCATTTTCCCAAACAATGATTATGAAGTGTTGACCTTGGTCAACATGTGTTCATACCTTATTATTTGAGGAGATTAAATCTTAACAAGATTCAATGAGAGGAAATTATTTCTCCAAATAACTAAATAGAAACCCTAATCAATATTTGTAATGAGAGGAAATTATATTTCTTAAAAATAAAAAAAGTCAACCAACATGTTAATAATGTGGTGATGCTAGAATAGCTTGTGTGAACCATGTGTGTGCTTAGTCTAGCGCTTAAGATTTGTTTGGTGATTGTGTACCTCGTATCCATTTTTAGACGCTAGTACCGAGGAATACCAGGAGGAGGAGGTCTACTTCTAGGAAGAAGAAGACCACTTTGATCAATACACCACTCAAGGCAAGCTAATATTCTTGCAAGTTGCCCTAGTGCAAAGCTCTACAAGAGCATGGCACCATTATCTACTACTTCATGCTTAATAATCCCATCCCAAGTTTTTACCTTACAAATTATCTTTTGATTTTGGTTTATCAAAGTTTACTTTTTGATTCATGATTCACTTGGTCTAGATATAGAGTAGAAAAAGAGCATCAAAGTTAGCCTAGAGCAATACCAGCTGATTAGCACCCCTCATGACTAGTTGCTAGTGCTAACAAATAAAATTGACTACTCTAGATGGGAACATGTGAAATGAAATGACTTTGAAAACCTTGAAATGATGAGTCATTCTATTGAAAGATTTTGAAGGTGAATGTGACTTGAATGACATGATGATTTTGATAAAAACTGATGGTTGGGTTCGGATGCGATACCATTCCAATTTTACAAGTACCCCCACAATACCTGATTATGGGTAAGGGCTTAGCTAAAAATTTATGTGCTTTAGTACGGGTTCCCTCTAAACAAGCGTCACAGGGGTTATGCCGAGGTTGCCTCTGTTGAAATGTGAACTGATGTGAAATGACGTGAAATGAGGTGAATGTCCGGCCCATGCCCTGTGCAGTTCCCAGGCTGACGGTTTGTCTTCACTGGGAGGCCAAGCTCATGGGGAGAGGTGCCTGTACTAGGGTATGTAAGTGAAAGGTTATGTTTGGTTGACCGCACACGGAGTGTGATAAATCAGGGCCAGTTAACCCTGACGGATTATTGCAAATGTTGTGGCAAAAGTGTGCGACCTCTGCAGAGTGTAAAACTATTCGAATAGCCGTGTCCACGGTTATGGACGGTTGGAAAGGCCACACTGTTCCGTCATCAGACCAATTTCAAAAATGTGACACGTGAAGGGTGACTTGTGACTTGAACTTGAAAGGTGAATTTGAATTGATCACAACAGAGTTGTGGGAATGACACTAATGTTCCCACTTGAGTAAGTTAGGCAAATGAAGAGTCTTTTATTACTAAAGTGCTTATGAAATAAAACTGGCTTTATGCAAATGAACCTAGAGCTTAGCACCCCCTTACTATAGTTGATAGTACTTACATTAGTATTAGTTTGCGAGTACTTTAAAGTACTCATGGCTTTGTCCCTGGCTATTCAAATGGCCAGACTATGAAGAGGAGAACCAGTATCATGAAGATGGACAGCAGGATGTCTACGATAACTAGGACTACTACTGACGTTAACAGTTGCCTGTGGAATAGATGGACCGCAACCGCTACTTCGCTTCCTCTATGTGTTTTGTAATAGGATCTCTAGATCCACTATGTTGTATTAAGACTGGATCATGTGATCCTTTGATGTAAGACAATTATGGTTTGTAATGAATGATGTTCTGTGATATCAATCTATTATGTCTCACAAAAACAATATTCCTGGGATTGCGATGCATGACATAATTGGCATCTGGACTTAAAAATCTGGGTGTTGACAAGTTGGTATCAGAGCCATTGTTTGACCATAGGAGACCCTAGCTAGAATGGACGTCTGAAAAACTTAGTTTCAAAACAAATGAAGTGAATATTTATGAAATTTTATTCTCACTCTTATCCTTGAGATCTTTTCAAAATGAGAAATCCTTCTCTATTTTTTCTTGAAATTCTACATAAAATTTGGCACACTTGGTCACTTCTCTAACTTACTCATCCTCATTGTTCATAGATGGAGTACAAATGTGAGTCCTATCAGCTTGGCCACGGAGGAGACCTAATGTTCGAGAAGGATCTGGAGAAACTAGTTGAATATTTAGGACGCCCATATCCCGAGTTCTTCGGAATACCACTCAATAATCAGTCGGGAAAACCACCTTGGTGGGAAGTTACTGCAGATCTGAGAGGAAAGCTTGGAGCCCCAATATGGGATACCATATGGTTTTATGTAACGGGAAACACTTGGAAGGATGGAATAGCCAAAGCCATGCAAGAAGCAATTGCCCGTCTGTGTGGGAACAAGATCAAGAACACTCACTTCTTATACTACCCAAGACATGATCCCATGGGAAGGCCAATAACCTTGCATGCCACCACACCCGGAGATGAACTACTATGTTGCATGCCTGGACTTCCTGCTTCACAAGACCCGCAAGGAGTTGGACAACGCCCGCGCCTTTCGCTAAGCACATTACCCATGAAGATGAAGAACCCACCATGAAGAGTAGTATCACTAAAGCACTTGAGTAGGTGTGAGTTTGTATCTGTCCCCTTGTATCGTAGAGCGAATGAATGGTTCTTCAAACCAACGGTGTGTTAGATTTGTAATGTGTGATGTTTGGTATGAATGAAAAAGTGTTGTTGGTTTTTACCCCCTCAACACTACTCAAGTTTTCAAGTTTTGAACTTTTCAAAATTAAACCAAACAAACCATAGAAATTTCCCTCTTATCTTATGATCTACCTCAAATGTTCAGATGGCCCCTCCAGCCCGCAGCACCAACCAGGATGCGATGCTGCAGATGCTGCAGATGATGATGGTAGACCGAGAAGTCGAAAGAGCTGAACGACAAGCCAATATTGCTGCACTACAGCAGATAGCCCAGAACAATCAAGGCCATGGACACCATGATCACCCTGGATCGAAGCTGAAGAATTTTCAGAACACAAACCCTCCAATGTTCAGCAAGACATAAGAACCCCTAGATGCTGATGACTGGCTCCAGACCATGGAGAACAACTTAGAAGTTGCGGGAGTAGAAGACGCAGAAAAAGTACTGTTTGCCACCCGCTACCTGTCAGGACCTGCCAGAGCCTGGTGGACAAGTGCCCGTGCAATGAATGCTGGACAAATGATGACCTGGGAAGATTTCAAGCTCAAGTTCAGCAAGTACCATGTACCCCAAGGACTGATCAAGAAGATGAGAGACGAGTTCCACGAACTCAAACAAGGAAGGATGTCCGTGGTAGAATACCGCGACAGATTCCTCACTCTATCAAGGTACGCCCCGGATGAGACCGACACCAACGAGAAGAGGAAGGAAAGATTTCTGAATAGACTACATGACGAGATGCAAACAGTGTTAGTGAACATTTCGTTTGCTGACCTAGAAGCCCTGGTGGACTCAGCCATCCAGATGGAAGGAAAACTGCATCAAGCCAACGAAAACCGCAAGCGCAGGATGATTAACCAGAATGGACCCAGCAATACACAGAAGTACCGCAACAATTCATCTGGAGGATTTACCCCAAGACACAACAAGCCACCTGCTCAGACATACCGTCCGAACTACACCCACAACAATGGAAGCCACCCGAAGCCCGGAGGCCACAACAACAACAACAACATCAACAACAACAACAACAACAACCACAACAACAACAACCACCCCAATGGTAACAATAACAACCCTAATACTGCCCCAAGGACTGGGAGCAATGCAACCCCCATTGCCCCAAAGGACAAGTCAATTGTGACTTGTTATGAATGTGGAACTGTGGGTCACTACTCCAATGAGTGCCCCAAGAAGCTTGCCAAGACTGCCCCAATACCGCTACACGTGCTCAACAACAGCGCCGCTTCGCAGCTAGAAGGAACCCGAACAACCGCAACGACCGCCTCTACCACATGAATGCAACAGAAGCACAAGAAGCACCTCAGGCCATGCCAAGTATGTTTTCCTGTTAATCCAATTGCCCAATCTCTCTTAAGAACCTAACTTTTCTTAAAAATCTCGGGACGAGATTTGTTTAAGGGGGAAGGGTTTGTAACATCCCAAATTTTCAAACAAAGAAGAAAACGAATTTTCTTTTCCCAAAAATGAGAACCAACAAAAACTTTTATTACATCATGTGCTATGCATAGTGCTCATGCTTAATTCTTGTGCTAAATGCCATGATGATTGTTGGTATGCTTATCAAATGTGCTAAAACCCAAAACCATAATGAATTTGATCAAAGAGAAGAAAAGAAGAAGATTAGAAAAATGCACGCCACCTCACATATGTGGCATATAGCCATAATGGCAAAACTTGACCTATGCCACTATACTATACCCAAATGGTTTGAAACCATCACTACACTTAACCTAACACACAAGGAACCCAAATTGGTGACCTTAGGTCAAAGAAAAAGAAAATAAAATAAAAACATGAAACTCACATATGTGCTTATGGCCAATTTTGCAAAACCTTAACCTAGGCCAATTTGGCATGTGCCATTGGTTGGAGAATGTTACTAAACACTTAAGAACACCATTTGAATCAAAGAAACTCAAATCAAATCAAAATAGAATTCAAATTGAGCTCACATAAGATAATGGTCAAAATTGCATTTTATATCATGACACCTACTTTGAGCCTCTGTATTAAGAGATTTTTAAACCAAAAAATCTCAAATCTTTGCACCTCATCCAAGACCTCATCAAGGTGAACAACTTTGGTCAAGACCACCCCTACAAATTTTTCTCAATTTCAAATTCTCATCAAGCAAAGTAGCAACATTCAAACAGATTCTAGATTGTGCCATTTTTGAAATCTTGCAAATCAATTCAAATTTGCACACCACCACCACAATTGTGTGCCAAATATTATATGAATCAACTCCACCAAAAATCATTGCAAAATTCCAAAATTTGCTTCATGTGGCCATTTGGTCGAGCACCTGGTGTGCACCTTGCTGCCAACTCCATACATGCTTATATCCAGTGTGTTTTTGCCCTAACCATCAAGCCCTGGTCAGCATTAGTACCCTCATCCACTCCTTGCACGATGCCAAACACCAGAGACACGAGCTAGTACATGAAATCGTCACCAATTAACCATGCCGTGCATGGCATGGCACACACACATGCCACTCCTCTCTCCTTGCTTTTCCATCGTGCACGACCGTGTCCAACACCTCCCTCTCACTCTCCTGGACTCGCTGGTACATGCCATCGTCAGAGGAGAGCACCATACTGGCCAGCCCGAGCGCGCCCAGTGACGTCCACGACGCGCCACAACACGCCACGCCACGCACTGGACGCGCCAGAGCGTCGTCGCCACACGTCAGCCTCATCCTCCATCTGCTCCCTCCTCTCGCCCGTGCACTCGCCGTTGACCTTGCTACCGCCCAGAAATGATCATTGGCCCGCTTGACGCCTGTAGACGATGCCACCATCGCCGACGTCCGCCGCAGTACCGAGCGCTTCCGTCACTCGCTCGCCCTCGTCACGGCCTCATTTTCACCGCAATCAAGCCTGGCGTGACCGCCCTGACGTCGCTGAAACGCTCACGTCAGCGCCCAACCCTCCGCGCCCCTGTAGACGCGTCGCCATGGATGACCTCACCGCAGCACCACGACCTCGCCCAGCCGCTATAAAAGGGGCACTCCCCTCTCTCAAATCTCCACACCACCAGTACCCCATCCACTCAGAACCTCTCCTCGACCACACTCCGCTCCACATTAGCCACCGTCGCCCTCCAATTTCATCACCGGAGCCGTGAAGCCGACGGAGATTGACGCCACCTCCAGCGACGCCACCGGTACCAGGCGAACCGCCGTCCTCAACAACGTCGCCGCGCACATCGCCGACCATCGCCGAAGCGCCGGTGAAGCCTCCGACCCCCTGCTCATGCCGCCAGTAAGCCCGCCTCTCACCGTCGACGACGATGGCTGTGAGCCGTGGGATCACGATCTAATCGTGCGTCCCTCGTTAGCCCATACCAATTCGGTCGTTATGACCCACTCAAGCGTGGGACCCATAACCAGATGGCCCACTGCGTGCGAGACGCGCTAGCTGGGCCGGCCCAACCCGTTAAACCCCTCCTGGACATTTTCTTTTCCCGCGTGGCATGTTAATTCAAATTTGGTTTAATTCATTTAATTCAAATTCAATACTAATGCCTTATTCAAAATTTAATAGAATCAAATCTACTTAGCCAAAGTTGACGAATTTTATATATTTGGAAAACTTAGGAAATTGTCTAAACAACTACACTGGTCTCAACCCTAGATTCGTTGTAGAAATAATGTAGTAAAAATAACAAGGCAGAGCCTTTTCAAACTTCAAACATTTATTAAAAATCAACCATAAATGATTTTGAGTTGATTCCAACTCTCAAAAATCAAACTTCATATTGTCTATCTGAATATGTAAAAATATGACATGGTTGCTTCACATGATCATGGTCTAGAATAAATAATGGCTATATGGCTATTTCTAGTTCATTTAAATTATCCAAAACTATTTATCAAATAGTATGAGAGATATTATATCATTTAAATCTTTGTCTCCAGTAACTCAACATGAGGTAGTGACCTTGGTCTATAAAATCTCATATTGAATTATTTGGTGATATTAAACTATAAGTATAGTAGTGTTAAATTGTATGAGGTGTGATACTTCATTTAAATCAGTTTCCCAAACAATGATTATGAAGTGTTGACCTTGGTCAACATGTGTTCATACCTTATTATTTGAGGAGATTAAATCTTAACATGATTCAATGAGAGGAAATTATTTCTCCAAATAACTAAATAGAAACCCTAATCAATATTTGTAATGAGAGGAAATTATTTTTCTTAAAAAGAAAACAAAGTCAACCAACATGTTAATAATGTGGTGATGCTAGAATAGCTTGTGTGAACCATGTGTGTGCTTAGTCTAGCGCTTAAGATTTGTTTGGTGATTGTGTACCTCGTATCCGTTTTTAGACACTAGTACCGAGGAATACCAGGAGGAGGAGGTCTACTTCCAGGAAGAAGAAGACCACTTTGATCAATACACCACTCAAGGCAAGCTAATATTCTTGCAAGTTGCCCTAGTGCAAAGCTCTACAAGAGCATGGCACCATTATCTACTGCTTTATGCTTAATGATCCCATCCCAAGTTTTTACCGTATAAATTATCTTTTGATTTTGGTTTATCAAAGTTTACTTTTTGATTCATGATACTTGGTCTAGATATAGAGTAGAACAAGAGCATCAAAGTTAACCTAGAGCAATACCAACTGATTAGCACCCCTCATGACTAGTTGCTAGTGGTAACAAATAAAATTGACTACTCTAGATGGGAACATGTGAAATGAAATGACTTTGAAAACCTTGGAATGATGAGTCATTCTATTGAAAGATTTTGAAGGTGAATGTGACTTGAATGACATGATGATTTTGATAAAAACTGATGGTTGGGTTCGGATGCGATACCATTCCAATTTTACAAGTACCCCCATAATACCTGATTATGGGTAAGGGCTTAACTGAAAATTTATGTGCTTTAGTATGGGTTCTCTCTAAACAAGCTTCATAGGGGTTATGCCGAGGCTGCCTCCGTTGAAATGTGAACTGATGTGAAATGACGTGAAATGAGGTGAATGTCCGACCCAAGCCCTGTGCAGTTCCCAGGCTGACAGTTTGTCTCCACTGGGAGGCCAAGCTCATGGGGAGAGGTGCCTGTACTAGGGTATGTAAGTGGAAGGTTATGGTTGGTAGTCCGCACACGGAGTGTGATAAATCAGGGCCAGTTAACCCTGACGGATTATTGCAAATGTTGTGGCAAAAGTGTGCGACCTCTGCAGAGTGTAAAACTATTCGAATAGTCGTGTCCACGGTTATGGACGGTTGGAAAGGCCATACTGTTCCGTCATCAGACCAATTTCAAAAATGTGACATGTGAAGGGTGACTTGTGACTTGAACTTGAAAGGTGAATTTGAATTGATCACAACAGAGTTGTGGGAATGACACTAATGTTCCCACTTGAGTAAGTT
Organism: Lolium perenne; assembly: GCF_019359855.2. Lineage (NCBI taxonomy): Eukaryota > Viridiplantae > Streptophyta > Magnoliopsida > Poales > Poaceae > Lolium > Lolium perenne. The sequence continues at coordinate 210,873,834 of NC_067249.2, forward strand.
ATGCAAATGAAGAGTCTTTTGTTACTAAAGTGCTTATGAAATAAAACTGGCTTTATGCAAATGAACCTAGAGCTTAGCACCCCCTTACTATAGTTGATAGTACTTACATTAGTATTAGTTTGCGAGTACTTTAAAGTACTCATGGCTTTGTCCCTGGCTATTCAAATGACCAGACTATGAAGAGGAGAACCAGTATCATGAAGATGGACAGCAGGACGTCTACGATAACTAGGACTATTCCTGACGTCAACAGTTGCCTGTGGAACGGATGGACCGCAACATCTACTTCGCTTACGCTATGTGTTTTGTAATAGGATCTCTAGATCCACTATGTTGTATTAAGACTGGATCATGTGATCCTTTGATGTAAGACAATTATGGTTTGTAATGAATGATGTTCTGTGATATCAATCTATTATGTCTCGCAAAAACAATATTCCTGGGATTGCGATGCATGGCGTAATAGGTATCTGGACTTAAAAATCCGGGTGTTGACACAAACCTTGTTGGATTAATAATGAGATAAAATAAAATAATGCAATTATATTTTGTGGATTATGATTTGGAGACTACAGCTTTTACACTAAATAGAGCGTCATCATAATCCGTTGAAATGACACCATATGAGTTATGGCATGGGTATAAACCCTAATAGTCCTTTCTTAAATTTTGGTATGCATAGCTGATGTCTACGCATGCTTCTATTCCTGTAGACAGTGTTGGGCCTCCAAGAGCAGAGGTTTGTAGAACAGCAACAAGTTTCCCTTAAGTGGATCACCCAAGGTTTATCGAACTCAGGGAGGTAGAGGTCAGAGATATCCCTCTCAAGCAACCCTGCAATTAAGATACAAGAAGTCTCTTGTGTCCCCAACACACCCAATACACTTGTCAGATGTATAGGTGCACTAGTTCGGCGAAGAGATAGTGAAATACATGTAATATGGATGATTATAAGTAGTAATTGCAATCTGAAATAAAAATGGCATCAAGCGAACATGTAGCAGAACTTGTTGGAAACGGTGTTTCAATGCTTAGAAACAAGGCCTAGGGATCATACTTTCACTAGTGGACACTCTCAACAATGATCACATAATTGAATAAATAGATGCTACTCTCAAACACTCTCTTGTTTGATAACAAACACCATTCATTGTGTAGGGCTACAAAAGCACACCTCAAGCCGGAGTAAACAAGCTCCACAACTTCATAAAGGAATCACACACGATGCGCACACTGTCACCATCACACCGTGGAGAGTAACTCCGGAGTTCATATTAAAGTAACCTCTAGAGTGCATAATAGACAAGAGTAACATCTACATATTCAACTAGATCGCAAAGCTCATGATCACATAAAGATCACACCATGGGAGAGAGAGATGAACCACATAGCTACCGGTAGAGCCCTCAGCCTCGGGGGAGAACTACTCCCTCCTCATCATGGGAGACAGCAACGGCGATGAAGATGGCGATGGATTCGATGGAGATGGATTCCGGGGGCACTTCCCCATCCCGGCGGTGTGCCGGAACAGAGACTTCTGTCCCCCAAACTTGGCTTCGCGATGGCGGCGGCTACGTAACTTTTCATGGAGGAAGACCGATGCCTTTAGGGTTTTCGCATCTGGGAGAATATATAGGCGAAGGGGCAGCGTCGGGGGAGCCAGGGGCTGGCCTCACCACACCTGGGCGCGCCAGGAGGGTGGGCCGCGCCGCCCTATGGGGTGCCCCCCCTGCTGGCCGTCTCCGACACTTCTTCGATGTTCTGGAACCCTCCGTGGAAAATAGGGCCGTGGGCTTTTGTTTCGTCCAATTCCGAGAATATTTCCTATGTAGGATTTCTGAAACCAAAAACAACAAAAAACAGGAACTGACGCTTCGGCATCTTGTTAATAGGTTATTACCGGAAAATGCATCAAAATGATATAAAGTATGAATAAATCATATAGGTATTGTCATAAAACTAGCATGGAACATAAGAAATTATAGATACGTTGGAGACGTATCAAGCATCCCCAAGCTTAGTTCCTACTCGCCCTCGAGTAGGTAAATGATAAAAAGAATAATTTATGAAGTGACATGCTATCAACATGATCTTGATCAATACTATTGTAAAGCATATAAGATGAATGAAGTGACTCAAAGCAATGGTCTATAGTTTACTAACAAATAGATAATGACTAAACAACTGAATCATATAGCAAAGACTTTTCATGAATAGTACTTTCCAGACAAGCATCAAAAAGTCTTGCATAAGAGTTAACTCATAAAGCAATAGATTCTTAATAGAAGGTTTTGAAGCAACACAAAGGAAGATTTAAGTTTCAGCAATTGCTTTCAACTTTCAACATGCATATCTCATGGATAATTGTCAACACAAAGTAATATGATGAGTGCAATAAGCAAGCATGTAAGAATCAATGCACACAGTTGACACAAGTGTTTGCTTCTAAGATAGAAAAAAGTAGGTAAACTGACTCAACATAAAGTAAAAGAAAGGCCCTTCGCAGAGGGAAGCAGGGATTAAATCATGTGCTAGAGCTTTTCAAGTTTTGAAATCATATAGAGAGCATAAAAATAAAGTTTTGAGAGGTGTTTGTTGTTGTCAACGAATGGTAGTGGGCACTCTAACCCCCTTGTCAAACAGACTTTCAAAGAGCGGCTCCCATGAAGGACGTTATCTCTACCAGCAAGGTAGATCATCCCTCTTCTCTTTTGTTTACACATGTACTTTAGTTTTATTTATAGATGACACTCCTCCCAACCTTTTTTCTTTCACAAGCCATGGCTAACCGAATCCTCGGGTGCCTTCCAACATTTCACATACCATGGAGGAGTGTCTATTTGCAAAATTAAGTTGCTTACTAATGAATCAGGGCAAAACATGTGAAGAGGATTATTAATGAAAGTTAATTAATTGGGGCTGGGAACCCCGTTGCCAGCTCTTTTTGCAAAATTATTGGATAAGCGGATGTGCCACTAGCCCATTGGTGAAAGTCTGCCCAACAAGATTGAAAGATAAAACACCACATACTTCCTCATGAGCTATAAAACATTGACACAAATAAGGAGTAATAAAGTTTTGAATTGTTTAAAGGTAGCACATGAAGTATTTACTTGGAATGGCAGAAAAATACCACATAGTAGGTAGTTATGGTGGACACAAATGGCATAGGTTTTGGCTCAAGGTTTTGGATGCACGAGAAGCATTCCCTCTCAGTACAAGGCTTTGGCTAGCAAGGTTGTTTGAAGCAAACAAAAGTATAAACCGGTACAACAAAACTTACATAAGAACATATTGCAAGCATTATAAGACTCTACACTGTCTTCCTTGTTGCTCAAACACTTTTACCAGAAAATATCTAGACCTTAGAGAGACCAATCATGCAAACCAAATTTCAACAAGCTCTACGGTAGTTCTCCACTAATAGATTTAAACTACATGATGCAAGAGCTTAAACATGATCTACTTGAGAGCTCAAAACAATTGCCAAGTATCAAATTATTCAAGACAATATACCAACTACCACATGAAGCATTTTCTGTTTCCAACCAAATAACAATAAGTGCTGAGGATTTCAGCTTTCGCCATGAATATTTAAAGTAAAACGAAGAACACAAGTGTTCAAATGAAAAAGCGGAGCGTGTCTCTCTCCCACACAAGCATGCTAGGATACGATTTATTCAGAGAATGAAAATAACAAAACGAAAATAAAAGCACATAGACGCTCCAAGTAAAGCACATAAGATGTGACGGAATTAAAATATAGTTTCACTAGAGGTGACCTGATAAGTTGTTGATGAAGAAGGGGATGCCTTGGGCATCCCCAAGCTTAGACGCTTGAGTCTTCTTGAAATATCCAGGGATGAACCACGGGGGCATCCCCAAGCTTAGACTTTTCACTCTCCTTGATCATATCACATCCTCCTCCTCTCTTGATCCTTGAAAACTTCCTTCACACCAAACTCAAAGCAATCTCATTAGAGGGTTAGTGCATAATAAAAAATTCACATGTTCAGCAAGGACACAATCATTCCCAACACTTCTAGACATTACCCAAGGCTATTGAAATTTAATGGAGCAAATAAATCCACTCAACACAGTAAAAGAGGCAATGCGAAATAAAAGGCAGAATCTGTCAAAACAGAACAGTCCATAAAGACTAATTTTTTCGAGGCACTTAACATGCTCAGATGGAAAAGCTCCATTTGAACGAAAGTTGCATACGTATCTGAGGATCACGCATTAATTTTTTCAGGATTTTACGAGTTTCCTACAGAGAGATCAACTTAAATTCGTGACAGCTAAAAATCTCATTCTGCGCAGAAATCCAAATCTAGTATCAACTTTCCTATCAAAGACTTTACTTGGCACAACAATGAAATAAACATGATAAGGAGAGGTTGCTACAGTAGTAATAACTTCCAAGACACAACAAAACAGTAGCAAAATAAAAACATGGGTTATCTCCCAAGAAGTGTTTTCTTTATAGCCATTAAGATGGGCTCAGTAATTTTAATGATGCTCTCGCAAGAAATAAGAGTTGAAGCAAAAGAGAGCATCAAAAGCAAATAAGAAACACTTTTAAGTCTAACCCACTTCCTATGAAAAGGAATCTTGTAAATAAACAAGTCATGTAAGCATAATGCAATAAGCATAGGAAAACAAGACAAGCGCAACTTCAAGATTTTAAGCAAAAAGAGAGGTGTTTTAGTAACATGAAAATCCCTACAACCATATTGTCCTCTCTCATAAAGATTTTCAGTAGCATCATGAACAAACTCAACAATATAACTATCACATGAAACATTCTTATCATGAGCTACATGCATAAAATTATTACTCTCCACATAAGCATAGTCATTACTATTAATTGTAGTGGGAGAAAATTCAATAAGATAGCTATCATTATTATTCTCATCACAATAATCATCATATATAGGAGGCATATTGTAATCATAATTAATTTTCTCCTCAATAGTAGGTGGACTGAAAATATGATAGTCATCATTGTAATCATCATATATAGGAGGTAAAGTATCATCAAAGTAAATTTTCTCCTCCATGCTTGGGGGACTAAAAATATCATGCTCCTCAAAACCAGCTTCCCCAAGTTTAGAATTTTCCATAGCATTAGCAACAATGGTGTTCAAAGCATTCATACTAATAACATTGCCATTAGCATGCATATAAAGTTCCATATGTTTTTTAATTTTCTCTTCAAACACCTCATGTCCTAACTCAAGATAAATACTATAAAGATCTCTAATATTTTTGTTGTTTTCCATTAAGCCTAACTAGTGAAAATAAAAATAAGAGACAAAAAGATAAAATTGCAGAATCTAAAGGAGATACCTTCGAGCACTCACACACCGCAAATGTTGCTAGAAAATAGCTTAGTAGTCGGAGGATGTGAATACCTTTTACCTTACCTCCCCGGCAATGGCGCCAGAAAATAGCTTGATGTCTATGCACGCTTCTATTCCTGTAGACAGTGTTGGGCCTCCAAGAGCAGAGGTTTGTAGAACAACATCAAGTTTCCCTTAAGTGGATCACCCAAGGTTTATCGGACTCAGGGAGGTAGAGGTCAGAGATATCCCTCTCAAGCAACCCTGCAATTAAGATACAAGAAGTCTCTTGTGTCCCCAACACACCCAATACACTTATCAGATGTATAGGTGCACTAGTTCGGCGAAGAGATAGTGAAATACAAGTAATATGGATGATTATAAGTAGTAATTGCAATCTGAAATAAAATGGCAGCAAGCGAACATGTAGCAGAACTTGTTGGAAACGGTGTTTCAATACTTAGAAACAAGGCCAAGGGATCATACTTTCACTAGTGGACACTCTCAACAATGATC